>NW_027121224.1:0-1200000 GCF_030686945.1 Centruroides vittatus
AGAGTTGTTATTATTATTATTTTATTAAACTTTTATAAGGAGTATACACAGCAAACGAGATATAAATGCTGGATTTCAAAAAAAACAAAACCACAAGTCGAACACTTCCCAAGTGTTTAGGACTGTGTGATATATTTTCGAATGATGCGTGCAGATCC
This sequence comes from Centruroides vittatus, assembly GCF_030686945.1. NCBI lineage: Eukaryota > Metazoa > Arthropoda > Arachnida > Scorpiones > Buthidae > Centruroides > Centruroides vittatus. The sequence goes on from NW_027121224.1 coordinate 159, forward strand.
AAGTAAGGTGGCCTTTTGCAGCTGACAGATGGTGATTTTGTCAATATTTATGGTTTGCAAATGCCGGCCAAGGTCTTTTGGCACAGCCCCCAGTGTGCCAATAATCACTGGGACCACCTGTACTGGTTTGTGCCAGAGTCGTTGCAGTTCAATTTTAAGGTCGTGATATCGGTTAAGTTTTTTCTGTTGTTTTTCATCAATTCGGCTGTCACCCGGTATGGCGACATCGATGATCCACACTTTTTCCTTCTCCACAATCGTGAGGTCTGGCGTATTATGTTCCAAAACTTTATCAGTCTGAATTCGGAAGTCCCAAAGTATTTTGGCACATTCATTTTCAACTACTTTTTCGGGTTTATGGTCCCACCAGTTTTTTCCTACAGGTATATGGTAGTTGTGGCACAGATTCCAATGGATCATTTGGGCCACATAATTGTGTCTCTGTTTATAGTCTGTCTGTGCAATTTTTTTACAGCAGCTGAGGATATGATCAATAGTTTCATCAGCTTCTTTACACAATCTGCAAGTTGGGTCATCAGCTGATTTTTCAATTTTGGTCTTAATTGCATTTGTTCTGATTGCTTGTTCCTGGGCTGCCAAAATCAGGCCTTCTGTCTCCTTCTTCAGTGCTCCATTAATAAGCCATAACCAGGTCTTTTCTTTATCAACTTTTCCTTCAATTTTGTCCTGGAACTGCCCATGTAATGCCTTGTTACGCCAGCTGTCAGCTCTAGCTTGTAATGCAGTTTTCTTGTACTGATTCTTTGGTTGCTGTGCTTTAAGGAGTTTTCTATTATTGACAGCAATCAGTGCAGGTTCATTACTTTCCTTAACATATTCTGCCAGTGCATATTTTTCTTCTTCAACAGTTTGTTTTACTTGTAAAAGTCCTCTACCACCCAACTTTCTGGGCAAATACATCCGATCTACATCACTGCGGAGATGTAATGAACAGTAAATGGTCATGAGTTTTCTCGTTTTTCTGTCCAGATTGTCCAATTCCGCTTGTGTCCAGTTTATGATACCCGCAGTGTATCTTATGACAGGTATAGCCCAGGTATTTATGGCCTTGATGGTATTACCTCCATTGAGCTTGCTTTTAAGAATTTTTCTGACTCTATGAGTGTACTCTCTGCCAACCACAGTTTTCACCTGCCCGTGTCTGATGCTGTCCAGCTGCAGTATGCCCAGGTATTTATAGGCTTCTGGCTGATGGCACTTTATGGATTGACCATTTGGCATATTTATACCCTCACTTTCAGTGATTTTGCTTCTCCTCAGTGCCACAGTTGCGCTCTTGTCCAGTCCAAACTCCATCCTGATATCAGTGCTGAAGATTCGGACAATGTTAGTCAAAGAGCAGATTTCAGCTTCACTTTTTCCGTAGAGCTTCAGGTCATCCATATAAAGCAGATGTGAAATTCTGTGAGATTTTTTTGATATTTGATAACCAAGGTTTGTTTGTTTTAAGATTGCTGACAGAGGAATCATGGCAATGATGAAAAGCAGTGGTGACAAGGAGTCTCCCTGAAAAATCCCTCGTTTGATGTTGACCAATCCATAGCTTTCATTTCCAACAAACAGTTCAGTCTTCCAGTACCGCATCATGTTTTCAATGAAGTTAACAACCTTTTTGCAAACCCCAATAGTGTCTAGGCACTTGATTATCCAGCTATGTGGGAGTGAGTCAAAAGCTTTTTTGTAGTCAATCCACGTCATGTGTAGATTAGTTTTTCGGCCTTTGCAGTTTTCCAGAATCATTTTGTCAATTAAAAGCTGATCTTTTGTGCCCCTACTTTTTCGTTTGTTGCCTTTCTGTTCATCTGGCAAAATGTCATTCTCTTCAAGATAATCTTGAATCCTATCAGCTATGATGCCAGTCAGTAATTTAAACATAGTGGGTAGACATGTGATTAGCCTATAGTTTCCAGGAGCTGTTCCCTTTACTGGATCTTTTTGTATCAAGTATGTTCTACCAATTGTTAACCATTCTCTAATATTTTTGTTTTGCAACATCTCGTTGAATTGCTGAGCTATTTTTCCATGCAGACAGGTCAAGTATTTAAGCCAAAATCCGTGCAGTTGATCATTGCCAGGTGAAGTCCAGTTCTTAACTTTTTTTACTCGTTTGTTAATCATTTCAGTTGTTATTTCCATCTGTTGCATTTTATTCTTTAAGAATTTTACTTCAAACTCCTTTATCCATCCAGCATTTTTATTATAGTCCTTCTCATTTTCCCAGAGTTCTTTCCAAAACTCAATTGTTGCAGCTTTCTCAGGTTGTTCAGCTACTCTGTCTATTGTTTTACTCAGACTCTGATAAAACCGTCTTTGGTCTGACTGAAATAGTTGGTTTTGTCTGTACTGGATGATCCTGGCCTCGTATCTTTCGATTTTTCTCGCTGTTGCTATAATTTGTTGTTTTACGATTTCCAGAGCTTCCTCAATTTTTCTGGTATTCAGCCAATACTTTCTAATCAGGTATTGCTTGATTTTATCATTCTTTAGTTTCTTTTCTTTCATATTTTTCAAATTACTCGCTTCCGATCGTAGATTTTTGATTTTCAACTCCAGCCTGACCTTCCATTTTGGTTTTCCATTTGATTTTCTTGGTGGCTGCACTGGTTTTAGGAGCCCTAGCTCTTCTGTTACTATCACTGCAGTACTGTAAGCAATCTGGTTTGTCTGCTCAATGGATGTTATCTGGATAGTAGAAAGTGATGTATTCACGTCCTTCATGATGGGTGCCAGGTATTTTCTAGGTATTGTTTTTAAAGGTGGAAGGCGCTTTCTTACTGCATTTAATGCAGCATGAGCCATGATTCTGTTCTTAAGCTCTTGTTGCCTTGTTGTTAAGGTTCCTGGTTGTTCATCCAATGCATCAGCTGCTTGTCCATCAAATTGTTGTAAAGGGTTCACATTTACTTCCGGTTCGGTTTGCTCAGCTGCTCCAAGTGTCACCGGAGCATCTGCCACTGTTAGTTGTGAGAACTGCTGCCCATCAGTCTCATTGAGCCCCTGAATCTCTTCAAGTTCAAGTTCACTGAACACTTTATTTCTGATGATGAATCTTCTTTGATCAGCTAATCGAAGTTCAGTTATTCGTGAATCGGGGTGTTCTTGTTTCCACAGTTGGTGCATCCTCTTTTGGTAGCCACGTTTTTGAGGATCTGATGCATAGTAGCATTTCATAACCGCACGGTTCTCTGACATTGTATATTTCTGCTGCTTCTGTGATTGTTCATTTGAATTCTGATTCTGTAGCCCACTTGTCGACGGCTGCCCAGAATCAGCAACATCCGCCGCGGCCCTTTTTATCCTGGGCGACGACCGAGCCAGTATAGACTTGGTTTTCATTCGTTTCTCCATAGTGATAATGGGTTGGGTGCACTTAGTTCCACTCCTCAGCTGAGACCTCTCTAGCTTGGTTGAACCTACTGATAGTGAACTACTGCCAGCACAGCACTCAGTCTCCTTGGAGCAGTTAAGCCCCCCACCACGGCAAGGTGGCACATTTATTATTATTATTATTATTATTATGTATTGTTAACGAAAATAGCATTTTGTATAAGTAGCCATATTTTATTTGCTTAATAAATTACATCAGTTACATGGCATGTGGCATATTGTATAGAAATATGTAAATCTTCGATAATTTGAAGTTGCAAGTATTTTGTCTCCTGAATTTTGAACTAAGGAGGCTTTCCTGTATTAATAATGCGCATTTCATCATTTATATGTATAGAATTACAGTCAAATCATGTGTAAAGAATGAACATGTGTAGCATGGCATTTACCATTAATTTAAATGGCAAAATTTCATTTGTATTATACAAAATTTACAATACATGTGACCTACTTAGAACAAAACCTTTTCACAATTTGAGAACCCACTGCAATTAGACTTTATTGAAAATATTCATTTATTCTGTGAGTAATTGAAAGATGAAATAGGTATTGATAAATATTCTTTTTAAATATGTGTTTTCTGTTAGATTTTGTTTATTTTTAAAATCATGTTTCAGATTGATATTTTAACAATTTTAACACATTTTTATCTTTAAAATATGTTATTAATTCAAAGCATTTGAAATAGTTATCTATGGAAATGATTTTAGAAATAAGATCAATATAAGGCATACATGATGTACAAAATGTAAGAATTGATTTAAAGTTAATAATTTAAGATTAATTAATAATGATTTTTTTTTTTTTGTTTAAAATTGTAGAAACCAACAAATGCCAGTAATTTAAACCAGCAGTTAACTATTCAGACAAATACAGCAAATGGCCAAGTTACCAGTTCTTCTCAGGTTAGAAATTTTAATTTATTAAAATTAAAAGCAATATTAAAGTAATAAATAGAATTACTATTTGATAATAACATAAAATATAATTTTAAAAATTCTACAGTATTAAATAGAAACTTAGTAAATACAATAAAATATAATACTTAATTTTATCTATAATTAATAAAAATAGATTGTTAGGTAGCTGAAAATATTTATCATGGTACACAAAGAATGCATTTAAGCTTATTTTGGCTAAAATAGGCCACTAGACAAATGTGTCTTTTATCTGTGCAATTTTATGACAGTGATAATTAATTCTTATGATTTTATTATGTATAGATTTACATAATTTGCATCAGTGATGCAAATGGCAGAGCATAAGCAAAGACATTCTACAATATTCTACTATTATATGTCATATGTATTAATATAACCCATACTTCAGAAACTGGATGTATTTAACACTAAAAATTCCAAACTTCGTCTTAATCCAGTAAATAACAAAAATTTTGACGATGAAATAATGTATTCAACTTTTTCAAAGATTATAATTAGGTTTAAAGATGGAACAAAAATTTAAATAGAAAACAAAATTCAAATGTAGTTTGATAGATATACACTGAGTGGTCAATTTATTATGACTACCTGCAAAGTTTGTACAAATAAGCAATGATGGCATTCTATTATCACCAGAGGAAGAGATTGCACCACAGTTAGTACTATGTACAATTAAACTTTATACTTGTGTGTTAAAAGACTGGCTGGTCTTTTCTTCTACAATCTGTTAATTCAGAGGTAAATGTGCATTTTTGGGGTAACAATTGTTGTTAAGAGCAGGATTATCAAACAGTAGTGTCCCATACGATGCAGAGGATTCGTTACGCATTATAGGAAATTGCATTATCAAAACCTGCATTATCACACGATTTATGAAAGTTTAAACCTTGGCCTATAAGTTGAAAAAAAAAGTATACCTCTGATCAACAAAATTCAAGGGTTGTTGCTTGCTTTATTTGCACTTTGTTCGGGACTCTACTGTATTATCTTTATATATGCCAGAATTTTCTGTTTGAGGTGTGGCTAGAAAATAACAAGACCAAAGCTGGAACTTTAAATCTTGAATAGTATACTCACTTTAGTTGTGTTTCCCTTCAATGTATGATCCTTCTGCTTTCATCCAGTGCTTCATTCACAACTTTCACTGATCATAACAGTCCTGCAGGTCATCATCTGTAAGGTTATGCAGTAGCTCTGTCGTATTTTTCTTGACAGCAGAAACCAAATCAAAATGGTGTACCTTCAGAACAGGCTTGACTTTAGGTAAAAGGTAAAAGTCACATGGAGCTAGGTCAGGCAAATACAGTGAGTGTTCAAATAATGTGACTCCTTTCTTGGCCAGAAACTGCTTCACTAACAGAGTGGAATGGGCTGGTGCAGTCTCCTAATGGAGGATGAAACCATTTGACCACAAGTATTGCCACTTTCTTCTGACCCTTTCCCGCAAAGATTCCAGAACTTCTTTGTAATAGTATTGGTTCACAATTTGTTCCACTTATCATACATTTTCCTTGGTTTTTGATGTGCTGGGCTGTCCGGTGCATTCGTCTTTTACATCCTCTTAGCCTTCAGAAAATCTTTCGTGCCATTCAAACTCACATGCATGATAAAAATATGTGTCTCCATGTAGCAGGTGCAAAGATTCAGTGGCAGTTTTTTTCAATTTCATCAAGAATTTCAGGTTGATAGACTGCTTCTCTTCAAGCTGGCCATTTTTCCTATGCACACTAACAACATGTTCACTTGCAACAGCACTCATAGCAATCTAATAGCGGTAGCAAGTTGAGACTCACTGTGCTTCTTCTAACTTTTTCATGGTCATTTACCCATCCACTCATTTTGGCCCACAGGCAATCACAGTCTTGTTATTTTCTAACCACACCATGCATAGTCATCTATGTGAATTGGTTGGACTGATGAGGGACTGAGACTGAAATGTATTTCCTATTGTAATAAAAGTGTATATTTTTTGGATCTGATCTCTGACTCCATTTTTATCACTTGACCTACAAAGCGTGATAAGTCTGGAAAAATTGGCCAAATTTAGGCCACATCAAGATAGAACATATTTGTTATACCTTCACAAAAAATTGTTGAAATTAAAGTTGGTTTATTAACTGTATTATTAAAAAGAATAAGAGGTTTTACATAAACTGAAGGAGCCAGCAGGACCAGGAGTTTTCCAATTGTTTTGTTAGTATTAATTTTTAATATCATTAACTAAGTTTAATATTTGTAAAATACTATTAATATTGATATAAGATGCTTATTATACATAATATGTATTAGATTTAAATTAAGAAAGGAAAATTAGTTAGGAGAATGAAAAATAAATATTTATGTTCATGATTATATTACAGATGTCACCAACAACAGCAAAGAAGAAATGTAAGAATTTTTTGTCCACTTTATTGCGATTAGCAAATGGCCAAGCTGGACAAGTTGCAAAAAATGTGGAAAAACTAATTCAAGGAATTATAGTAAGTGTATTTTCAATACTTAAAAGTAAATTTTTTAATTAATACCTTTTATTAAATATTAAGTAGTAGAATTATCCTTAGTTATCATGATTTAATTTAGATATTTATTTTAAGTTTAAAATTACTGAATTTTAAAAATAATTCAAATTTGTTATATATACACAATAATGATTATAAATTGGTGATGGATATTATTCATAAGACTATTGCATTATATTTTGCTTTTGAAATATTCATAATTCAAACATTTGGTTTATTTTTAAATTACCAATAGCTAATTTAAAATTTAAACAATGAAACTTATTAAAATATATTTACAAATGCATACTCTATTTAATCATTTAGTTATAACTTTCCTAAAAAATTTATAGAGAAAAATCATAGGTAGTTCTAAACTTTCGTCTTGCTCTGTATATAATATACTTGTATACTACTTGTACCTGTGCAAAATATTTGCACTTATATAAAACAAAATATTGAATGCAAAGAATAAGTTATTATTTAGGAAATTATTGTAATTGGATAACTAGGATAGGATTATTGGCACAGAATCTTTGAAACTGGATTAATTATGAATATAAATTATTTTGCAGTTCTGATTGATTTACTGAACTCTTAATATCTATACTGTAAAAATTCCTAAACTATGAATATATAAAAAATAATGTGTTTTTTAAAACAATACTCTTTTGAAACTTTTGTACACAGACTTGGTTTTATACATAGTGTAATATTTAAATAATTTTACTAAAAGTATCAAAAATTTCAAATGTTAAATGGATTTAAATTGCAAGTGTTACAGTTAGCAGTGTTATTTAATATTTTATATTAAATATAATATGAGAATTGAAATAAGGATTACTAATAATTAAAAAAAAATTTAAGTTGCCAGCAAAATTTTTAATTATTTATAATTTTTAATTTGGATGATATTCAAATTATATGAAATTCACATATGATTTGTTAATTAATTTAAATTTCCAGTTTATATAAATTAATCTTATTTTTATTCATATTACATAAAAGAAATTTAGTAACTGTATTTAAATATTTGTAGGATGATACAATACAACCAGAAGAATTTTCTCATCAGTTACAGAAAGAATTAAATTCTTCTCCTCAACCATATCTTATTCCCTTTTTAAAAGTAAGTAGATGAACAATGTAATTCTCAAAATTAGAATGGTTTTAAAATTGAAAAGGAATGAAATAATATTTCTAACTTAATTTTTTACATCCATTAACAAGATTATTGGAACTTTTAATCATTAATTTTTAAAAACAAATTTATCCATGGAGGCTAAATGTTTGAGTATAAATATATAACTTTCGTACTTATTATAGTATGGTTGATTACTACAGTTGAAATTATATCACAAGTATTACTTTTTTGTTTTACAGGATTATATTATAACAATTTTCACTGCTTATAATATAATATTGTGTCACAAACTAGCTTATGACAACAATAGGTGATAAAATTTAAAGTCATAAACTGATTTATGACCTTTAAATTTTTATTAGACTTTTTCTACTTAATGAAAATTACATTATAAATATCATCTATATATATATATGTTTTAGCCAATGTCAAAAGTCTAGCCAATTTGCAAAATGTTTGACCACTTCTAGCTTTGAACAAGTCATGTGACCAAAGCTGGAAATAAATGAGAATTTACAACTACTTTGGACTTTGGCTGACCAATTCATGATGCACTCAACAATCAATGGCCAAGAAAAAGCAGCCAAAGCTAGAAGTTTTATAGAGCTGGATTACTAGTTCTAACTCATGTTATACCACTGTGAAAATCTCTTTAGTTTTGTCAAAGTAGAAAAACGTCACTTCAAAAACAAAGAAAAGTTAATCAGTGTTCAAATAGCTTTATTTATGTTAAATTGAAAAATTATACAAAAGTAAAAAAGAAAATATCTTTCCAGTTGATAAACACATCAAAGAGAACAGTAGAAGTGTTTACTATTGGAAAAAGCATGTCAAAGTGAAAAAATGTATTTACAGTTAAAAAACATGAGATAAATTTTTTAGTGAACCAATTAAAAAAATCGCATTAAAAATAATTACTTTAGTTGTAGAAAATACACATTTGCAAAGATAACATTTCTTTAAATACAGCTGAAAAAACACACCAAGAAAAATAAAAATTCTTCAATTTCAGTTGAAAAATTACATCATTAAGGAAAGAATTTCTTTAGTTATAGTTAAAAATCATATCACAGAGTTCATATCACATAAGTTATCTTACCAGGATGAAGGCCTGTTTATTTGTTTCTTCAATCTGAACTGTTGTGACACTTAAAGTTACGTAATGTATTGCTTTGTTTGCATTTGCATTGATTTGTTGAACACTTTGTAGCACAAAAACAATTTGAAAATCCTTGCCTCTAGTTAAAGATTGACTTGATGACTCTGCTCTTCAACAATATTTCATTACCCAGAATCAATTGCAAAGAAACAAATATCTCTTTAAGAACAGTAAACTCACTTTTGGCATACACCTGTTTTAAGACTCTGAACTCTGTCCAAAGTTTATACAGGTAATTTTACCGAAACCAAAATCACAGCTTTAATGATTTATGGATTAGTGTGTCCTCTGTCAACATTGTCTCCAACTGTTGCTGGCAGAAACTTTTGGTCAAAATTCTTCATCATTTTCTTGGCTTGTTTATTTAGGCAATCATGTGCTAAAGATCTTTTCACTACTTAGTGCCACAAAACTTCTAGCTTGACCACTTTTTCTTAGACAGTTCTTGAACTGGCCATTGATTGTTGGTAAGTTCGCAAATTGACCAGTCAAAGCCTGAAGTAATCATAAATTATCATATATTTTGGGCTTTGGGCATATGACTTGGCCAAAGCTAGAAGTGGCCAGCTATTTTGCAAATTGGCTAGACTTCGTACATTGGCCATAACATATTTGTAGGTACTATTATAATGGATTTGTAGAGATTTTTATAAACTTAGTTATTGAAAAAAGATTCAAGATCTTTTATCACAAGCAAATGGAGCTTTTTAATGACCAAATCAAAATAATAATTTATTTTTAATGAAATATTTTTTATCTCTTACAGTTATCTGTTCAACATTGAGTTTAATTGTTTGATAATTATTAAATTATTGAAATTAATATACTATTATTTATGCAAAAATTAATTTTTTGAAGTTTATATGTATAATTTTTGTTAGTGAACTAACTTTTAAAGGAAAATTTTCAAGAAAATTTTTTGTATTTATTTGTATTAATAAATAGTATTTTAATAAAAATATTTGTAAATAAGTAAAGACATGATGATGATTTAGTTTCTTAAAAATTGATGTATGATATTGCATTCATCTGTTAAATTTAAATTTTTAAAATATTTTTAATACAGTGTAAGTATTTTCATATTATACTTTTATATTTAATTAACAAATAAAATCATCAGTTCGCTCAGAAATTTTTATTTATGACTAATATTATACATGCTGTTTTAAATTATTTTGTGTTATACATATATTGTTAAAATAATGTTATTTTTATGTATATTTATCCAATAAATATTATTTATTTTTCAATAGAAAAATTTGCCATACTTAAGGCATTCAATGATGACTGGAGAATTGAGCATTGAAGGAATTAAACCACCACCACCTGGCTCAGTGGTTCTTCCTATTCCACAACCTGTAAGTATTTACTTGTTTCATTAATGTACTATACATGTATAGGTATTGATAAAGAAGAAATAAATATTGAAAAATGGCTTGGAAAAATATGGCAGCAATGACAATCACATTTTTTTTTTTTTTTTGAATGAAACATCTAAGTTTTTTGTTTTGAGATATTTTCCAAATTTATTAAACAAATAAATTATTTAACAGTTTTTAAATCTAAAGAACATAATTGCAATTTATTTTCCACTTCTTTTATCAATTTTGACTATAACTAAATGAAAATATCAAATTTTAAGTACTTATAACTAATGAAATTGTAAGTGGGAAATTTTGACAATTTTTAACTTTATTTCAATATTTCTATTGACAGTTAAACAATTTAAGAAACTATGCATTTTTTTGCACTAACTATGCAGTTGACTTTATTTATTTATTTACATGATAAATAAATGTCATAATTGTCAAGATCTGCTTTTTAGAATTAATGTTTATTATAGGTAAAAGAAAGTTTTGTGAATATGAAGTATTCACACTTATAATCAGCTGAAAAGCTAGCTGAATAACTGAAGAGCTTATTTCCAAAGTGATATATCTCCATTTTCTTTTTTTTTTTTCTAGTTTATGGCACCAACACAGTGATAATATGCTTCTCTATCATGCTACAATATTTTAATTTCCAAAACGGGCATTTATTTTGTTGAAAAAATAGTCACAAAATTGGTTTCCAATGTGACATTTTTCATTTTGTATTTATTTCCAAACTTTTGCATTTTCATACAGCCAATTACAATGTGTATTTTGGTCATGTGATAATTCACTGTAATCACTGCTTTCTGAAGTGCAAGTGCTATTGTATTTGTTTTCTTAATTTTTCTTTAATAATGGCTACATTTTCTGAAAAAGTTCAGAACTTTATCAGGAAAAGACAGATGATGTGAAAAAACTTTTAAATAAACTGGGAATAAATGATGGGCATACTGCAATAACACTTTACAAAAAGTGTTTTTTTTTTGTTTAGAAAGTGATTAGTTCTACATAGGTACTGTGATAGAACAATTACAATAATTTTCATTGATAATTTTATGTAATTATTAGGTTTTTATTTTCTGTTTTTTTGGAATTAATGCATTTTTAGGCAGCAATTTTAAAAAATTGTAGACCTATAAATTCCCACTGTTGCCCATTCATCTATCGGTCTTTCCTTAATCTCAAGAATGGAGTTAGATAGATGAAAGCCAAGACCAGATACGGAAAGCTCAGGGAGGTGGCTTGAATTAACTATGTAAGAACTTCTGGCTCAAAGCAGAAGTCATGTTATTTCAATTCAAAAATTTTCTCCTGAAAGGAGTTATATAGATGACCTGCATGACTCTGTTGCTAACAGGAAAAGTGTGATGTACAGGAGCAAGACGCTATTAATTTCAGGTGGAGAGCATATGTTTTAAATTAAATAAATTAAAAATGTGATTAAAAATTGCAATCCAGTATTCTGATAATGTTACAATAAATAATTGCTCATTACACATTGTATTTTTTTTATTATGTTCGATCATGTAAACAAGGTTAATGTGATTTTCATTTTTGTTTTGTATATTACTTTGTATATTTTTGTTTATTTTTATATATTAAAAGTTTTGGACCCTCTATTTGTTGTTTTTGTTACATTATCCATTTAAATGCTTCAGTTTTGTTTCAGAGTGGGTAACTCCATGATTTGAAGTACCATATATTTCTTTTGCCTTGGGATTTTTGGAAATTTGTTTTTTCTACAGATATGTCACTTTGGAAATAAGCTCTTCAATTATGCTAGCTAAACTCAAATAGTACTAAAATTGTGAAATATTTGACACTTAGTTTCGCTCCCAGTTCAGAGAGACAACATTTCAGAGGTTCATGAAACATGTGTATTTTGTAAATCTACATACTGTCTGCTACTACTGTTATTACTACTACTATTTCCAGCTTCGTATTTAAATGTAAAATATTTCCAAATTATCCAAATTTATACTAAAAAAATTTATATAAACTGTTTTTTTTTTTTAAAATACAAATTTCAAAGGAAATATGCAAGTTTGATTTATTTAATAATAAATTGACATGCCAGAAAATTAGAGAAGCAGCACATGAAATGTTGTTACCTTCTACTTAAGGGCAAATGCTTTGAGCCAGAACTTTTGCACATGACACCATAGGTATGATACTTATTGGTTATGTGTGAGTTTGGTTAGAGTAGCAATGGGCAATGTAAAGGATTTATCACCATTTGATTATGGACAGATTATTGGAGCAAGAAGAATGGGTCACTATCAGCAAGGTTGCCAATGCTCTTGGATTTTCTTGGGCAACAGTTTCAAGGGTTTACCAGGAATACTTAAATTCTGAACAGACATCAGCAGCACATGTGCAGTATGGGTGCCTGTGGCTAATACAAGAACATGACTGCCAGTAACTACTGAACTTATCAGTTATTTCAATGCACTGTACAATGTACACAGCATTCCTTGGGATTTTGTAATTGTTGACCCACTCAGGTACCATTACTAACACCTAAGCATCAGGCAATGCACTTTATCTCGGCTAGAAAACATTGAAATTGGACAATGGCTGACTGGTCAGATGAATCTCATTTTCAGCTTGAATTGATGGTCATGTTTATGTGTGGTGAAAACCACATGAAGCCATGGATCTATCATGTCAACAAGGTGTTGTGGAAGCTGGTGGTAGCTCTGTCCTGGTTTGGAATGTGTTCTATTGGCATGAACAGGGACCAATGGTGAGACTAAAGTTGACTTTAACAGTACAATGTATACTAATTTTGAGGCAGATGTTTTGCACCATTTATGCTTGCTATGTTCTCCAACAGTGATGGTTTGTACCAGCAGAATAATGTTATTTTCCACATGGCATGGGTGGCACAACAATGGTTCAAGGAACACTTGACAGACTTTTAGCTATTCCCTCGGCCACCTAGGTTGTCTGACTTGAACCCCCATAGAGCATTGTGCAAATGTTACTCAATGCCTTGCAGAACTATCTAACAAATGCAATGAATTATGGAGAGCCATTGAACATGTCTGGATTGAAATACCCATGCAACAACTCAGACACCTCATAGTCTATGCCACATTTTGTAGCTGCTGTTATTTGGGCTCAGGGAGGAGTTACATGTTATTAGATAAGTGTCCCTAATTTTTTGGCACTTTAGTTTATAATTTACAGAAGAGTTTTGTTTTATACAGGATTGATATAAGTATAATAACAAAACCATTTGCCATCTGCAAAAATACAAATCTTAAGTAGATTTGTGTTTTTGCAGAAGGCAAATGGTCATGTTAATCCTTGTAAACATAGGGCCTGGACAGATGAGTCACTTTATGGCACTACAAAAACATGCCACAAAGTGGCAAACATTCTTTTTTATATAATTTAATGCAAACAACTAGGAGCCATTCATACGAGCCATTTTAAAGTGACAGTGTCAGGTAGAAGCAAAACTCTGCTACTAAGTGGTGCCATCCTTTTGCTATCCTGATGGTGTGGCTTGTGTGAAGGCATTCACACAAGCCATACCACCAGGCCACTCAGTTTGACTGAATATTGTAATCTGCAAAGATGCTTTCTCTCTTGTTTGACAAATGTTTGATACTGATAGATTTACAGTAGAAGATTAAGCTCATCCTACTATTTATTAGATTGTTACAAATGAAATAACCGATTTTTACTTCTGACTTTGAATGTTTATTAGTTTAATTTAAAATTTACATATTCAATCAAAATTGTCTCCACCAACATTAATACGCTTTGTCCAATGCAATAGAAATGCATTTTCACCAATTTGATAGAAATCATGAGAATGAGAAGCCAAAACGTTATTAAAAGCACTTTCAATTGCATCCTCTTTTTGAAGACTTTCCTTGCCAAAATACTGTTCAAATGTATAAAAAAGTGATAGTCTGTTGGCAAAAAGTTTGGAGAGTAAGATGGATGGGGAAAAATTGCATTTGAATACTTTCATTTTTGTGACAAATAATTAAAAAACTGCAAAACTCCAAATGATGCTCTTTATCTCTCTTGCTGAGATCATGTGATACCCATTTGTTGAGCTTCTTGACTTTCCCTGACATGTTTAGATGTTGAGAAATGTTTGAATAATGTCCAGTATGTTCAACCTTTCTGCAATTTCCAGGACAGTCAGGGGATGTTCTGATTTGAGGATGTTTTTCAATTTTGATTTTTGAGATTTGTATTCCTAGAATGAAATTTTTTAAACCAGTGCCTGGTTGTTTGCTGATTCATAGCACCAAAAGCTCTATTGATATTTTTGGTTGCTTTGGCTGTATTTTGTCCCTGTTTATACTTGTAAAAGAAAATTATTCAATTTCCGTATTTTCTGTGTTGTCAGAAAATGTACTCTTAAACATATGGAATTCACAATATAAATGGGATTACATTTTTAATTTACATATTATAAATGTGCTCTTCCAATTGCAAACATAGCACTGTTCACATGGAAAAAAGTTGAACTACAAGGCTGGGAAGTTTAAATTTTAAAAAATAGCCATTTTATTTGCAATGACCCAATAGAATAGCAAATGTCAAGATTCTAGTAGTAAAACATAAACATTTCTTTGATATCCATGATTACAATGAAAATGCATCACTTCCTCTTTGTGGTGCTTTTGAGCTTCTTTCATGCCACACTAAAGCACTTCTCTATGGTGCCATTAAGTGACTCAAATCTGCCATTTCATCATGCCACAAAATGCTATTTATCCAGGCCCTAATTCTGAATATTAATGCACACACTGATTATTTTTAGTGTGAAATTTATTATAAAGTTGATGTTTCTCAAATGTACAGTTTTTGCAATTACACATTAAAACTTTTTGCATGATATTTTCTCTATTATAAAACATTTCAGTTACACATTTTTCATTTATATAAGTTTGTACTTTTATGTCATATTTTTCATTATCCTGTAACATTTTTTTTTCTCACTTATGTGTTATTCATTTTGAAATGGATTAAAAAAGTTTGAAGAGATTGTTAAAAAAAAAAAAGCAAAAAAGCAAAAAAAAATCAATTTACACAAATTAGTACAGTGACTGTTCAGGCAGTTCAACTCCAAATTGCTCCTTGTGCTTTTTTCTAGTGAGGAAAATGACTAGATATGCCAGAGAAGTTTCTTCTTCTCTAAAGAATGCAATATTAAGAAAAGAAAATGCAATATTATATCATTAGATAAAAAATTAAAGATTTTCATTAGTAAATGCTCAATTGGGCTGGAGTTCAAGAGAACATTTTCATATTTGACTCTGGTGAGGATGACTGCTCCATCTTTGATGTTTTCTGTTCATCACAATGGGCTCACATTACATGTAATTTAGAATTTATAGATTTTGATGACAATCTTGCTGTTTGTGCTATCCAAAAGTGATTAAGAGATTATGGCTTAGGTTGTTGGGGTTGGCAGTTCTGAAGAACCTGACAAATTTCAAGACCAAAATGAGAATAAAATCTTCATTTTTACCTTCTCTGAAATTATAAAAGCTCTTGATGTAACCAGTATTATCCTTTTTTATTTTTTTATTTTTTTGCAACTTCAATGAAGAAGAATGCTTAATGTGATTGGTTATAGCCATTTTGTATGTATGTCCATTTATAAAAACAAGAAAGAAACAAAACTTAACCAGGCTTAATTTCAGATTGAGCTTACTTTTTCTTTTATATGATGTTCAAATGTATTACATGTAGTAAATTGAAAGTTTTTTTTATTAAGAATTAATGTACAAATTAAGTTGTGTTAATTTTGTGCTGTGCTACACTTTTGTGATGACTGTATTCACTTTGAAAGCAATTCAAAAATTGTTTTTACTTGTATGCTTTTCTCACTTCCGTTGAAAAATGTATACATCGTTCAACTGTATATAGTAAAAAAATAAGTAAAACATTTTAACATTTTTCTGTTAATCAGGAATTCTTAACTTTTTCAGTAATTAACTCCTTTTAAGAAAATTTTTTTCTCTTGTGTTTAATATTATATATATATATACACATACATACAACAGCCCTTCTACATAATTATTAAAAGGCATATCCTAAATTTATTTGAGATTGAAAAAATATGTAAAATTTTTAATGTTCAAAGTTTTATTGAACTTCTGGATCTCAAACTTTCATTGACCCAAAGGGGTCACTGACCCTGTTGGGAAGCCCTGGTCTAGCAATTATCTGAAATTATTTGTGATGGAATACAAATTTACACACAGAATTTCATTTTATGCAGTATTTGCTGAAATAAATCCTATGTAAAACAAGATTAAATTGTAATCAATTCAAATTAATCAGTTTCAACTGTATTAAAGCTTTTATGGAATATAATATTAATAAATCATAATAATATACTTATTTTTATTAAAAAGGTTAATCAAATAAAATTTTAATAATAATTAGTTTTTAAATATTGTAAAATTATTAAAATTATATATCTTAAATACTGTTTAATTTAATGAGTTTATTCTCAAAACACTTAGGAATTAGTTTTGAGAATAAATTTTCTTGAGAATTTTAAAGGTTTTAATTAAATTTTCTTTAATAAATATCAAACAGGTATTAAAACAGGTAATGAATAAACAGGTGTTACAAATGAAGCCTCCTATAACACAAATGAGAGTTGTATCACCAGCATTAATATCTGGAAATTTATCAGCACAATTAACAACTCCTGCAACACAAACAATTGTAGGACAACGATTAGTAACAGTAAGAATATTTTATTTATTATAACTAAACATATTAAAAATTTTTGTAAATTTATAACTTTTTTCTTTTTTTTTAATTATTAAATCAGCCAAAATTACAAGGTGGAACAAGTATTAAAACTATAGCTGGTTCAAAATCTTTAACTGGAATATTGAATCAGACAACTAAACCAGTCATATCCTCCAGAAGTTCTGTTTCTGTGAATTCTAAAGAGAGGGAAAGAGACAAGAAAGGTTTTACATCATCTCTCAGGTAATTTATTAAATATTAATAATATTTAATAATCCAATGCTATTTTATTTAAATAAATAAATAAAATTGTTATTTTCAGAGATGATGATGATATCAATGATGTTGCTGCAATGGGTGGTGTTAATTTGATTGAAGAAAGTCAGCGGATTTTAGCAACTACAGCTGAAATAGTAGGGACACAAATAAGGTCCTGCAAAGATGAGACTTTTTTTTCATCTGGATTACTTCAAAAACGTATTTCAAAAATTGGTAAATATTTGTTTGAATTTTTTATGAAATTTAATTCAAAATTGAATTTATCTAATACATAAAAATATAATAATTTATTTCTATTTGTTTTATACAAATTTTCCTAGTATCTTTGCCATCTTGTATTTGCTAGTTTTGCTATTATTAATTTTTTCATTTTTGTTTTCATAAAGTATTGTTTTTATTCTTTGCTATTTTCATGAAATAATTTTAAATATTAAATTTTTACTTAAGAATAGTAAGAGGAAAATCAAGGTTGTCCCATGTAACACTAGCATCACTCATCGATTGAGTAGATTACTGTAATCTTCATAATTTATTGGAAATAACAATAAATTAGACAAAATTAAATTAGATAAAGAAATTCTAAAAATTAATTTTACTCATAAATCATTAAGGAAATTTGCATAGCCAATGTTTCAGTACTTAAAGCAGCCTGGTTTTACTCAATTGGTAAGTGGGCTAGTTTTATCCGAAGACACACAGAATTTTAAATGTGCTTTATCAGTTTAATGTTGCTAATATATTAGAGTGTATACACAAAATTTGGTCAAAGTCAGATTTATCTAAAAATATTCATTTGGATTAGATGCAGTATCATGTAGAATTAGCTTTAATTACTAGACATTACCATAATAACAGAGCCATTTGTATTATGGTAAATAGATCTGCAGTTCAGCAATAATGCAAAGTAAAAACAATCTGGTTTCTGTTTGATCACACTGCATATATATTTTCTTTCTTTTCTTTAGCTGCCAAGCATGGAGTTGATGATGTTTCAAGTGATGTCATTGCATTAGTCTCTCATGCAGCACAAGAACGTCTGAAATCGATTATTGAAAAATTAGGCACGATAGCAGCACACTATGTTGAAAATCCAAAAGTAAGTAGTGTAATTTATTTTTATTTGATGGTATTTAAATCATATCAAATTTCATTTTGCATTATAGTAAGGCATTTTGGAGTATATAATTTTTTTCTCTTTTTGTGTTTTTAATAAATATTTCAAAGAAATTTTCTCATTTGTTCATGACATCCAATGACTAGAAATATTTGTTTTTGCTTTTTTTGATAAATTGGAAAAAAAAAGCCAGACATGATAGATAGAACTCTCAATTTTCTTTTTAAGCATTTTTGGGATTAAGAATTAAATAGCAAAGTAAAATGGGATATATGTTATAAAACAAAAATTCACTCTTGTTGTTAAGTGAAATGAAATATGTAAACCAATGAAAATTTTAGTTTTGGTTTATTGCATACAAGAATGAATTATGTGGTTAATGTTAGCAAATGCATTAGCATTTTTGTCTGCTTCTGTTGGCATCTGAAAGAAAAATGTTTATAAATATAATAAACATCGTAAAGCCTGATGAGTATATATAAACATCCAATGATCACCTAAATGATTGGGCTACAAATTGGCTATTTTATGTAAATAATACAAAATAATTTGCTACTAGAGGTAGGCATTAGGTGACATCTCTTAACTAAATTAATAATTATAATTTAAATAATTTAGAACTTTCTGGAAGAAAAGAACTGACCTGGGATGGGGGGCTTGAACTCTCAATCTCTGCTTGCTGTGTGGTGTGCTTGCCGAGTTGCACCACTCAGACACTAAGCAAGCCTTCACTTCCAGAGATATTTATTAGAGAGTTCTCATGGATGTATTTTGATGAAACTTGGTATATAAGTTATATGGACCATGGGGAAAAGGAAAATGCAAAAAAAACATTTAGTTTGAATTTTTACCACTATATGAAAAAATGGCGCACAAAGAACAAGAAACATAAAATAGAAACACACATAAAGGTTTTTATTCACATTTGTTCAATGTGCAATCCATTTGCATCAATTACATGTTCAAAACGCCTTACAGCATTGTAATTGCACTTTGAACAAATGTTGTAAATAAAAACCTTTTTGTGGGTTTTCATTTTGTGTTTCTTGTTCTTTGTGCGCCATTTTTTCACCTAGTGGTAAAAATTCAAACTAAATGTTTTTTTTGCATTTTCTTTTTTCCCATGATCCATATAACATATATACCAAGTTTCATCAAAATACATCCATGAGAACGGGCTCTAGACAGGTCTGAGTAGCGCAAGTTTAATTATAACCATCCTGTACATCAGGAAGTGGAGGATTGCTTGGGGTCTGGGTGGCACGACTGGCGAGTGGAGGTTGCAGGTTTAAGCCTTGCCCTGTGTCAGTTCTTTTCTTCCAGAAGGTTCTAAATTATTTAATAAATTATTTAAGTTATAATTATTAATTTAGTTAAGAGGTGATGCTGGTGTTAGGCATCTCTGGTAGCAAATTATTTTGTATTAATTATTTAAAATAGCCAATTTGTAGCTCGAATTATTAAGATGATCATTGGATGTTTATATGAAAAACTTTCAAAAAGATAACAATCACAATTGCTAGATTAGTTTAATAGTTTAATGTCCAAATGAAAAAGTATATTATAAACTCAAGATGATTTAATTAGAGGGACAGCTCCATATTGTTACATGTCAGCAAAATACTAATCAAATTTTACAAACCAGAAAAAATTTAATAGCAATCTGATAAATGAAATGGTTTTGAAATTCCAAAACCATTTCATTTGTCAGATTGCTTAGATTCTTAGATTCAACGTCGGCAAAGTGAAAGAATATTCTAACATGTTTATTTCAAATCAAACATCTCCATTTGAAAATTTTGAAATTATTGTTTGAAAATGAACTTCATATAGTACAGGATTCATGACAGCTGATTGCCCCAAAATTGATAAAATTAGGATTAACATGGGCTAAATTAGGCCATGACCATATCTAAAAAGTAATGAAACATATTATATTTAAGTCTAATTATATCATTTCTATTGTGATACAATCTCATTAAAATAATGGTAGTTTTTGTAACTTGAAAGTTTATTAATTCAAAGTTTTCTGTTCCTTTCATTATAAGTTTTCAGAGTTTTAACTAATATAGCCCATAACACAAGCACTTATTTGTTCATTTATTCATACATTTTAGATATAATTTATGTTTTATCATTTGCCTCTTGATGATGTCACAATGAAAATATACTCTATTATTTATATGATTTTGATAGTAATTAAAAATAAGCAGTTATTTGAGGGGTTTAGTGGAAAAGTGGTACAAATGACAAATAGTATAACATTAGTAATAAAATTTAACATTGGTTAAAAAATAATATTTTATTAAATTAAATAAATAAATAGATATATTTACTTGTCTATTACTGACATTTACTATTATTTTATTTTTAATGAAAAAAAAAACTGTTTTGTTACTTATATTGCTTTTTCACTTATCCCTCCATTTATGTTGAATAATTTATTTAGATGTGAAAAGCTGAATTATACTTATTTAACATGATTAATTTTATGTGTAATTGAAAAATGTAAATTAATTTATTTAAATCATCCTTTTTACTAATATTAGAAACATATATTATTTCTTAGCTTAATTCAAAATATGAAATAACAAGTAATGTTAAGGACCAATTGGCCTTCCTTGAAGAAGTGGACAGGTTTAAGATGTCAAACACAGAAGAAATGGATATATCTAATGTAAGGAATATTCTTTTTATACAGAAAAAAGATATTAGGTTATTTGAGTTATATATATATAATTTTCATAATATTAATACAGGGTGATTTGGTAAATGAAGAAAACCCAAGATTAAGTAAAGAAGAGGATAAGGTCAGAATTTAATGTTATGACAACAGTGTATAAAATAAAAATTAGTACTGTTTAAGACAAATTTAACATTTTAAAATTGTTTAAAGCAGAGAAAAGAAGATGAAAGACAAACAGAAACAATTTTATCAGCTCTTGGATCAAGAAAAAGATCAAGGACTGATTTTCAATCAGATCAGGTATATTTTTCTATTGATTTGAAATAAGCATATACTTAAAAATATTTATTTATATGTTTGTATAAGTTAAATTGTGAACTTAAACTTCAAAAAATTGGCCACTTAAAACATAATATAAGAAATAAATTGTTAAAATTAGCTAATATTAGGTAAACCGGAAAGTAATGTCGTTTCTGCACATGTCAATACTTGTTTATCATTTACCATCTCATTGGGTACTTCAAAGCTGTGCAAAAGACATTTTAAGGTTAAAGTGACTTGTTTACTTGTAAATAATTAAATCTTAAATTTTTTTTTGCAATTTTGGGTGAAATGGCCAGCCAAATACCAGAAGAGGTACATATCCGGCATTGTATGCTTTTTGAGTTTCACAAGGTTAGTGACACAACAGTTGCTACCAAAAACATTTGCGATGTTTATCCAAGTGCATTTGATGTTCGTAAATGCCAAAGGTGGTTTTCTAAGTTCAGATCTGGTAATTTTGATCTTTCCGGCTCATGTTGATCAGGAAGACCAACAACTTTAGACAATGACGTGTTAAGGGCGGAAGTGGAATCAAATCCATATCAGACAATCAAGGAACTGTCAAACACTCTTAACCAACCTTGCTCGACCATCCAAGAACATTTGCAGCAGATTGGTAAAGTATGCAGAGCAAGTGTTTGGGTCCCGCATAATCTGTCCAAAGAAAACAAAGCTAACCAATCCACCACATGCAACTTATTGCTTCAATGGCACAATATAGATGCATTTTTTGATTGCTTGATCACTGGAGATGAAAAATGGGTCCTCTATGATAATCCAAAATGCAACAGGCAGTGGCTCTCTCCAAATGAATTGCCACAAAGTACTGCTAAGCCAGGTTTACATCCCAAAAAGGCGCTTTTGTGTGTTTGATGGAGTATTCGTGGAATCGTTCATTTTGAAGTGCTGAAACCTGGAAAAACTGTGAATGCAGACCTTTACTGTGAACAATTGGATCAAGTAAATTAATGTTTAAGTGCTGGACAATAGAAATCTATAAGTCTTCCTAAGTTGTTTCAAAGAATTTGTTCAGATGGCATTTATAACATTAACAAAACAGACCGGTTTTATTGACATTGTAAATTGGTAGTTCCATTGCTGCAAATACACTATATTGAAATTTTTCAACCTTTTTCTAATAGTAGCACTCCAACTTGGTAATTTTTTTTCTTGTGATACTCCTACTTCTTTATCAGTGAAGAGTTATTGAGCTTTTCATACTTTTAATAATAAATGTAAAAAGTTATGACACTGCTCAGTGCTATTTTTTAGCATCCCTGAAGTGTTGACCTAATTGAAAACAACTGTGCTGCACTGTTGGATTTAAAGAAAGCAATGAGATCACGTAACTGTTACACTGTTCAAACATACAGTAGAGTCCTACAAAGTTGACTTAATGTTGACCGAAGTGCAAGTTTTATGCTAGTCTAATAGTGGAATTTTCATAAGGGTATTGTATGTGCAAATTATGTATTAACTATGTACCAATAGAGTTGTAATTAAATTTTTAATTTAAAAATGATATTGGCTATTCAGTGACCACTTTCAAGTTAGTAACATTTGCATTGTGGCATTTTATAGTAGCGCATTGGAAAAAGGGCACATTATATTCTTCATTCAAGTGTGGATTTGATGCTATTATCAAGTGTTGCCAGTGAATAATGAATACTTATTTGATTCTATTATTAAGTTATAGAAATAGGAATTAGATTACATGAATTTTTTTTTTTTTGAACAACAATAAGTTTTACAGAATGTTGAGTTATTGAGAGTCGAGTTTCTAGGACTCAACTAGGAACTGATAAGTTGATGGTTTTGATATTGAGGAAAACATTAAGCCTTGATGCATTAATGAGCTTAGAATAAGCAGTTTAGTAGTTCTGTATTAGAGATTCTTCAGATGATGAAGAAGTCTTAATCAAGGCTCCTTAGCAAAATTACTTTTGGTTTGTTTGTAGCTCTTTAGCAGCACTACTTATGAGTGTCAGTGATACCACTAACTTATGTTAGTAGTACTGCAATGGATGTTTATGGCACTGCTAACACGTTTGTGCAGCCTGATTCACAGGCCATCTTCAGGCTTGGAATACATTTGAAATTAAAATTCCATCCATGGAATACAAAAATTCAAATTCAAAATTAAATAAGGTACAATCAAAATAAAATATTGAATAACTAACATAAAGCAAAAAATAACAAAAAATATATAAAAATGTAACAAATGAATACGTAAGCATTAATAAATGCAAATTTCTAAGACATACAATAAAACCACTATATTGATTGGTTAGAGCCGTTATTAAACTTCTTAACCATAAACTTCCATGCAGAGGGAAGACTATCTGCGTCCCTCGCATTAAGACAGCCTTCTTGTAATCTACTTCTAAAAATCTGCAACTTTTCCGCTGTCAAGGCTAATGATGGAGACGATAAAGGATTTATGATGGCCGCCTGATTCCATTTGACCGTAGCTCCTGGCGCTTGCGCCATTTGGGACAAAACTGTTGCATTAGACCCCTTTCTGATATCATAACCATGCTCCTTGATTCTAATTCCTAAACTTCTAGTGGTTACTCCGATGTAATCTTTTTTAACGCCTAATTGCATGTTTTCATACGGAATTTTATAAACTCCTGCTTTCTCTTCTGCCTTTATAACATCTTTATCATTCCTGAGGATTTTGTATAAATTAGGGGCCCTTTTTATAAGCATCCTCGAACTTTTTCTGTGTGCTATTTCTTTCATGACTGTATTCATACTTTCATTATATGTAAACTTTACAAACTTATTGGGAGCATTCTTAAAACATCTTTTCTTGATGTTGTTTTCATATTTCTTAATTATTCCTAGAATTGTACTTTTTTGGTAACCTAGGGTCCTGGCTACACTTATTATTCTATTTATTTCTTTCGTCCTGTCTTGTACTCTTTCGCAATACAAAAAGGCTCTTCTTATTAAAGCTCTGAAAGCTGCAATTTTATATTTATACGGATCCTTGGATTGGGAGGGAATATACAATGGGCTGTGGGATGGTTTAATAAAAACACTAGTGGACAAGTGGCCTTTTTTGAATGTGATATCGATGTCGAGAAAATGCAGATTCAAGGAACTTTTCTGCTCCAATCTTAAAGTAAGGCCATCATTGTTATCATTGATCTTATCTAAAAAAGAATTTTTCATGGTTTTAAGGATGATATCGTGTATTTCAGCAGATACGTTGATGACCTGCTTATATTATGGAGAAGTAACAGCAGAATTAAAGATTTTTTAGATAAGATCAATGATAACAATGATGGCCTTACTTTAAGATTGGAGCAGAAAAGTTCCTTGAATCTGCATTTTCTCGACATCGATATCACATTCAAAAAAGGCCACTTGTCCACTAGTGTTTTTATTAAACCATCCCACAGCCCATTGTATATTCCCTCCCAATCCAAGGATCCGTATAAATATAAAATTGCAGCTTTCAGAGCTTTAATAAGAAGAGCCTTTTTGTATTGCGAAAGAGTACAAGACAGGACGAAAGAAATAAATAGAATAATAAGTGTAGCCAGGACCCTAGGTTACCAAAAAAGTACAATTCTAGGAATAATTAAGAAATATGAAAACAACATCAAGAAAAGATGTTTTAAGAATGCTCCCAATAAGTTTGTAAAGTTTACATATAATGAAAGTATGAATACAGTCATGAAAGAAATAGCACACAGAAAAAGTTCGAGGATGCTTATAAAAAGGGCCCCTAATTTATACAAAATCCTCAGGAATGATAAAGATGTTATAAAGGCAGAAGAGAAAGCAGGAGTTTATAAAATTCCGTATGAAAACATGCAATTGGGCGTTAAAAAAGATTACATCGGAGTAACCACTAGAAGTTTAGGAATTAGAATCAAGGAGCATGGTTATGATATCAGAAAGGGGTCTAATGCAACAGTTTTGTCCCAAATGGCGCAAGCGCCAGGAGCTACGGTCAAATGGAATCAGGCGGCCATCATAAATCCTTTATCGTCTCCATCATTAGCCTTGACAGCGGAAAAGTTGCAGATTTTTAGAAGTAGATTACAAGAAGGCTGTCTTAATGCGAGGGACGCAGATAGTCTTCCCTCTGCATGGAAGTTTATGGTTAAGAAGTTTAATAAGGGCTCTAACCAATCAATATAGTGGTTTTATTGTATGTCTTAGAAATTTGCATTTATTAATGCTTACGTATTCATTTGTTACATTTTTATATATTTTTTGTTATTTTTTGCTTTATGTTAGTTATTCAATATTTTATTTTGATTGTACCTTATTTAATTTTGAATTTGAATTTTTGTATTCCATGGATGGAATTTTAATTTCAAATGTATTCCAAGCCTGAAGATGGCCTGTGAATCAGGCTGAAAACGTTTGCGTGTTTGTTGCAAATAAATATATTTTTCTCGGCAAGTGTAAGGTGTTAAGTACGTATATCTATAATGATTTGCTGAGTGCTTTATAATATTATTGATATGGCGGCACCGGTGAAACTTTGCAAAAGATACAGGAAGTTAACCTTAAGGTTGGTTAAAGCTAAATGCAAATTGGATTTTTTAAAGGCTTGTTTAAGGAATGGAGTATTCCCTATGTCAATCTACCGAATCAGCGTTCCTACGGAATGCAGTTCACTGAAATTCAGGTTTTGTATGGCTTGCCTGAAGAAGTCTATTCGGATTGCGAAGAACAAGAAATTCGGATTATTGAATGATCTCGTTAGCCTAGAAAACGCTATATACAATGAGGATCCAGAGAAACTAGTTGATGTGAATAAAAGAGTGGTCGATCTAGCTGAAGCAGTCCAGAAGAATTCTACTAGTAATTATGTAAAGAAGTTAAAATGGATTATACGTAAACAAAAGGTTAGAAATACAAAGAAAAATCTTATTACTTTCTGCGCGTGGGACCAAATTGAGGTACCAGGAAGAATTAAGAAGCTTCTAATAAAAGGCCCAAATTTTGTACCTGTAGAGGCTATGAATTGGGAAACCTCAGTACAGGAAATTGAAAGAGGCATTGTTGGGCTGGACGATTTAGAGAAAGAGTACTTCAGATGGAAAGCAGTCCTCAACAACAGGCAGAGGGGCCGTAAGCAGGATTTTAGGAGTAGTGACATCCGGCTCACGAAGAATTGGTTAAAACATAATGATTTGGTCTTGACTAGGGCTGACAAAAGTAAACAACTAGTCATCATGAAAAGGCGTACATATAACGAAGCACTAATGGATTACATCGAAAAGACGGAGTGTGAAAAGATCAACAGCAATCTTATTGGAAGCTTGGATAGAAGGGTCAGGAAACTGGAGGTCTCTAAGCTTTCCAAAGTTTTGCCTTTTCTCAAGAAATGCAGGAACCCTAGGCCAGGAACACCTAGATTATTTGCTTTCGCGAAGGTGCATAAAACCGGTAAAGAAATAAGACCTGTTGTAGAGAAGTGCAGGGGTCCCACATTTGTGTTAGAAAAGAAATTGCATGAATACTTATCCTTGCAACTAGACACGGATACTCTTGTTGCCCGTGATCCTATGAAGGTGGTTAAGGATCTGCAAAGTATAGCATTAATGGAGGATGAAGTTGCAACGGTTTTCGACTATGAGAGCATGTATCCGTCAGTAAGGATAGAATCGTGCGAGGAGGCACTATTGGATTTCTTATACAGCAATAACTCGGAATTGCTTAGTTATACAGAAGAAGTAGAGAGTTTAACTAGTTTGGTCTGCCGGGAGTCTTGTTTCGTGTTTAATGGACAGGTCTACAGACAGAGAAGAGGGGTCCCTATGGGAAGCCCACTCTCAGGGATCCTATGCGAATTGGTAGTTAGGAGGCTGGAAAAAAGAATTTTTCATGGTTTTAAGGATGATATCGTGTATTTCAGCAGATACGTTGATGACCTGCTTATATTATGGAGAAGTAACAGCAGAATTAAAGATTTTTTAGATAAGATCAATGATAACAATGATGGCCTTACTTTAAGATTGGAGCAGAAAAGTTCCTTGAATCTGCATTTTCTCGACATCGATATCACATTCAAAAAAGGCCACTTGTCCACTAGTGTTTTTATTAAACCATCCCACAGCCCATTGTATATTCCCTCCCAATCCAAGGATCCGTATAAATATAAAATTGCAGCTTTCAGAGCTTTAATAAGAAGAGCCTTTTTGTATTGCGAAAGAGTACAAGACAGGACGAAAGAAATAAATAGAATAATAAGTGTAGCCAGGACCCTAGGTTACCAAAAAAGTACAATTCTAGGAATAATTAAGAAATATGAAAACAACATCAAGAAAAGATGTTTTAAGAATGCTCCCAATAAGTTTGTAAAGTTTACATATAATGAAAGTATGAATACAGTCATGAAAGAAATAGCACACAGAAAAAGTTCGAGGATGCTTATAAAAAGGGCCCCTAATTTATACAAAATCCTCAGGAATGATAAAGATGTTATAAAGGCAGAAGAGAAAGCAGGAGTTTATAAAATTCCGTATGAAAACATGCAATTAGGCGTTAAAAAAGATTACATCGGAGTAACCACTAGAAGTTTAGGAATTAGAATCAAGGAGCATGGTTATGATATCAGAAAGGGGTCTAATGCAACAGTTTTGTCCCAAATGGCGCAAGCGCCAGGAGCTACGGTCAAATGGAATCAGGCGGCCATCATAAATCCTTTATCGTCTCCATCATTAGCCTTGACAGCGGAAAAGTTGCAGATTTTTAGAAGTAGATTACAAGAAGGCTGTCTTAATGCGAGGGACGCAGATAGTCTTCCCTCTGCATGGAAGTTTATGGTTAAGAAGTTTAATAACGGCTCTAACCAATCAATATAGTGGTTTTATTGTATGTCTTAGAAATTTGCATTTATTAATGCTTACGTATTCATTTGTTACATTTTTATATATTTTTTGTTATTTTTTGCTTTATGTTAGTTATTCAATATTTTATTTTGATTGTACCTTATTTAATTTTGAATTTGAATTTTTGTATTCCATGGATGGAATTTTAATTTCAAATGTATTCCAAGCCTGAAGATGGC
The DNA here is from genome assembly GCF_030686945.1 of Centruroides vittatus. NCBI lineage: Eukaryota > Metazoa > Arthropoda > Arachnida > Scorpiones > Buthidae > Centruroides > Centruroides vittatus. Next base: position 28,871 of record NW_027121224.1, read on the forward strand.
CTGTGAATCAGGCTGAAAACGTTTGCGTGTTTGTTGCAAATAAATATATTTTTCTCGGCAAGTGTAAGAGATTCTTCAGATGATGAAGAAGTCTTAATCAAGGCTCCTTAGCAAAATTACTTTTGGTTTGTTTGTAGCTCTTTAGCAGCACTACTTATGAGTGTCAGTGATACCACTAACTTATGTTAGTAGTACTGCTAATGGATGTTTATGGCACTGCTAACACGTTTGTGGAGCTGCTTGCACACAAAAAAGATACAAGTTTTTTTTATAATCTACTTCAAGTGAATGAAATTGTAATGTGACTTGTTGACCATGCTTCTCATAAGAAGGAAAAAGTGAAAAAACTAGGAAAAGAAGATTTTAGTTTATCTGTTCTTTTGGAAAGACTAACTCAAGGACTGTTTTGCACTTTATTTTATAATTTACAACAGGATGAAAAAGTTTTTTCTTATTTTTACATGTTCAAAAAGCTAGCTGGACTTATGCAATTAAACTAGAAAACAACACACTAGCATTGCACATTAACACCTCTATCATTGTGCCACTGATGTGATACTAAAATAGTGGTGTGGTTGTAGCCACATGTGAAAGGTATTACTCAACTCCTAGCATTACAATGAGTTGTGCTAATTTTGACTTGAATAACATCTAAGGGTGCATCTGGCAGTAGAGTAAAATGCGCTGTAAGTCAGCAGGAAACAGTTGTAGAAAGATGATTTAGATGACATTACAAAGAGAGTCAAAAGATGAACTACTTCCCCTCAAAAAAGTGAATAGTTTTAGAGATATTGCATTTGGAACATGGTATTTTTTAATTTAGATTCAGATCTCACACTTAAATCTAAATTAAAAAAATACCATATTCCATTTAAAAATTTGACTTTTAGCCTGGATAGCTTATTTCTGGCCAGTACTGGGAGTTGAAAATATTAGAGCATACTTTACTGATATCAAAATGAAACTCACTTTCCTTTATTTTAAAAGGGATGTACAGATGCTCTTGGTCATCCTATGTTTAAGGACAAACTTTTATGTTAGGATGTAAAATGCTGAAAACATTATCTGATCACCAAGTAGTTAATATGAATGTTAACAGTTGTTTTGTATTAACACAGTGGTACTTAAACTTTTCAATTGGTAGTCCAAATTGCCTTAAGTCATAGGTAGATGAACCACATATACTAAGAATATACCTATTTCTATCATTTATAAGTAATGTATTTAGTATGTATTCCAGGCTGGATTAATGTGTGCCTCAGGCTAGACTTGGCCCAATGGCCATAGTTTGGACATCACTGTCTTCACATGTACAGTCTGCATGCCATACCTTAAAGATTATGTTTACAATACAACATGAAAAATAATAAATAACAACAAAGCTGATTTGCTAGAAAAAACACAGACAAAAATTTAAATTAAAAAGAAAAGAAAATAAATTTTAACACATCCTTAACAATTTCTATGACACTTCTGTAATTGCAAAATTGATTGACTGCTGTTAATGTTACAACTGTGTGTTTAGGCTTTAATGTTTCTTTCACTGCCAATTACATCTAAGATTCACACTGTTAATACTTGTGTTTTTCTTGTGATTCTGATATTTTATCAATTTTACTGCATTGTCTTCAGGTAGAGGAGATCGTGTCTGATGGAGGAGACAAGTGAAAAAAAGTCAGAATCTTTTTCTATAAGAGAATCAATGCATTGTAAGTGACAAAAATGTATAATTTCACTAACATTTTTGACACTTCTCTGGTATCACCTTCAAGTGAAAGAAAAAGAGTTAATACATTAAGTATTCTTACCAAAAGAAAATAGAACAAATTTTAGTATTCTAACAATTTTTTAAAATGTAGAATAAACGAATGTCCGTACACATGCTCCATATCATTTAGTATTACAGAAAGCCATCGTATAATCCTATCACTGGAAAATACACATTTCATATGAGATAAACAATAAAAACATTCACTTTATAAGTTTCCTGTCAGTCATTTTCCCGCATCAGTTGTTTTTTCCCCCAAAGTCCCACCAAAATATGATAGATTGAGAATTCACTGTATAAACATAAGTTTTTCTTTATAAATAATGGTTAAGAAAAGTATTCAGAGGTGATATATATATATGTTCTACGAAGTTTGGGTATTAAAACAAAAAAACTCATTTGATGGATATTGCCTATATATAAAAGACACTTGTATATACATATAAAGTTGAATTTTAAAAACAATACATATATCTAAAGTTTTTAAAATTCATTTCATACATATAATAATATATTTATTGACTTTATTTAATGAAAAAATATTCATTGTAATCTAGTAACATTTCATAAGTGGGATGATACAACTCTTAAAGTACTGTATTTTATGATTAAAAGTAATTTATTTTAATCAATTCTTAATGGCTAACAGTGAAGATATGATGAAAGCTAGGATATACTGTATAAGTACATATAGCATAGTATGGTATATTCTATTAATTTTTCATCTATGATGGTCCTATTATTCAATACACAGTATATTAATGTTTTATTGAATTTATTTAGTGAGAAAATATTTAATATAGTCTTACGTAGCATAATCTAAACATGTAAATGCCTTGCTTCATAGGCTTAGTATTCTTTACATATTTTAAAATATTATAATTATTAAAAAAGCTATTTTATGTTTCGTTAATAATTAAATTATTATTTTATTTTACAGATTATAGATTCATCTCTATCAGAAATGCATAGTACTCAGAATCCTACTGTTAAGGTAATTTGAAAATTTATTATCTAGTTAATATTTTAGTATATATTGAGGATTATATATTTTATATACATAAAAATTGAAATGTTCTGTTATACATTAAAATTCTAAAACATTTCAAAGATACTTTCAAAATCAAAACCATTCACATTTTTCTAGCAAATCAGTTTATTCATTAAACAAACATATAGTCATTTTTGGTTTAATTTATAAACCTGGGGCAACTTTATAAATTAAACTGAAAATGATTGTATGTTTGTTTAATGAATAAACCCAATTGCTGGAAAAGTGTGAATGGGTTTGATTTTGGAAGTTATATGTTTCAGCTTTGTTGTTGGATTTTGAAGAAACTTCTAATAACCTCCAAATGAAAAACCTTAAATCTCACAATAGTTTATTAATATATAAGTACATTTATGTAGTAATTGTTGATTTTTTAAAAATATATAATATATAAATTTCTTATATCATATTTTCTGTTACTGATTAAAGGTATACTAAACCCTAAGCTATATCAAGATTAAAAAAAAAAAAATGCTTTTATTATACAGGATGTTTTGAAAATTCAGATTCATACATCTTTTTTTGAAAATTTTGGACCAGAGACATTTCGAAAATACGAACATATTGAATATATGAAGTGCTTAAGAGGATTTCACTTGTATTCAATTATTTGCCAGTTAAAATTTTATAAATGACTACTTGTTTTATAAAATAATAAGAGTTATAAAAAACCTTTCAGACATGAAAAAATACTATCAAAATATGGTACCTTAGCTTAATTTCTGTCACCACCAAATGTCTCTATACAGCTCAAAGCAATTAGCTGTTTCACAGAAGACATGTTCAAGCATTTCAGTAGTTATCTTTTGAATAACTACAATAATAAGATTTTGAAGATTAGCTAGATCTCTAATTCTTCTGTATTATATTTCTCACTTAATTAATGAATCTCCAGGCAAAAAATCCAAGAGTGTTAAGTTAGGTGAATGTGCTATTTATGATCAAGAGTCTCTATGGCTAATCCAACAACCTAGAAAGGAATGTTGAGATAATCTCAAACAGTTGTTGCTTAATGTCATGCTTAATGCATGGTTCTGTTGAAAGATTACCATCTTAAAGAAGTTGAGGTTTGAGGAATTGTCTAAGCAAGTGAAAGTATGCAGATAGATCTTGTAACTAGGATCTGAAAAAAAAAGGAATCTTTGACTTAGTCATAGCAAGCCATTTTAGGCATATCTTGTTTCTCATTCAAGAAATTTTTTATTTTTTATTTTTTTAGGCATATCTTGTTTCTCGTTCAAGAAATTTATTTGGCTTTTTCTTGGGTTTCATTGTTTTTTATATATTTTATCTTGTATGTTACTCCAAAATCCTGTTCTTGCACATTTAACAATTTAAATCTGAATGGAAAATAAAACATTTACAAAGATATGAAGTCATATAACAATGTGCATACTATTGATAATATATCAGTATAAAAATTTTTAAAAATTATCTCTTATTTCATCATATTAGATTGTCACTTTTGAAACATCTAGTATAAAAGAATGTCAACAAAAAATTTAAACATATACAGTCGATTCTGCTTAATTGGAACGCATTGGGACTAATCCATCCTGGCTCAATTAAGCGGCTGCCCTAAGTAAACAAACTAATAATATATTTTATAATAAAATATGTAATACATAAGTAAATAAATAAGTAGGTAAAAAATAATAATTAGGCACCTATTTTAATGCTTTATTAAACCAAAATACAGAAAATATTTGTTCTATAAATTTGCCAAACTCATGACAATAGATAACTGATTCGCATAATGCTACTGTTGCCAAATATTAGTAGTGACATACACAAGGGTTGACTATTCAATCCATTCCTGATCAAACAATTTTTCCTTTCTTTTTTTTTAGTTAGAACATGTTCTAACTGAAAAGGGAGAAAGAAAAGGGTTCATCCAAAAGTCATTTTACGGTCTTCCTTTGAGCACAGTTTCCTTTAATTGGAGATTAGATCACTTCGGTGGGAGTGTCCTTAGAAACCACCAGTTCTCAACAATCAGATGGCTGCTGTCTGAATCTAGACGTAATTATGCACACAATACCTTCCAAGGGAACTCTAGCTGTCTTCCAACTCAGTCAAGAGACCTCAAAAAATTGTCCGGCGATCTTCATCCCTTTGCTTTTAAGGAGATTGTCTGGTCCAATGAAGAGCAGGGTTAGTAACTCGCATTCAGGTTCAGACGAAATCCCCGTGTGATACGTCCTGCTATGCCGACCCCCTCTGGAAAAATCGAACTGCCTGAGCAAAAGACAAAATTGCTTTGTGTCTGCAAACCGTTAGGCCTACATATTTTTGGAAGATTACTAAAATATATCAAAACTTCCTTTTCTGCTACTGTCCCAATTAAGCGATTAGATTATGTATTAATTCATTAGTTTGGTTTCCATTCTTTGAGATTTGGCCCAATAAAGGGACTATCCCAATTAACCAGTGGCCCAATTAAATGGAATTGACTGTATTTGATTTTAGAAATAAATAGAATAATGAGATTAAATATTAAACTTGTTATTTTATAATAAAGAACTAACAAGTTTTGTTTTTAATTTTAAATATATGTTACAGTGTAACATTAATGTATCATTAATTGATATGTAATTTTAATTAAATTATTTTAAATTACCTTATAATTAAAGTTAGAATAGTGTGAGCATATTAAGTAACAATTATAGATTCTAATCTCTCATTAGGCTAATATTTTCCCAAACATTTTGAATTTAATTAAATTAATCATCAAAATTGTCATATACAGGGGCACAGTTTACTTACAATATCATATTGCTCTAATATTTTAAAAATTTAATAGCTGATTAATAATGCAATATACATTATGTAGCCAATAATATTGGGATTTCCAGGCATGTTATCCACAAAATCTGCAAAATATTTCTGCAAACTATGAAAGAACCATTCATGTCCAACAGATTTTTTTTAGTATAGTTAATTAGCTATTTTCAGGTTCTAAATTTGAAGTAAAACTCAATAAAATCTAATTAGCATAACTGATGGAAGGTAAATAACTAACACTTGGATGGAAGGTAGTGGATGTGGAGGATGCTAAGTTAATGACTTTCATCTAAAGTTTGGTGGTGATTGAATTAAAGTTTGAGTTGTTTCTCAGGATACATCTTGGTCCATTTGTCTTATGTGACTGGAACACTTAATGCAGAAGGATATGTCAACATTTTGGATAATTATGTTTCCCACTTTATAAATAAATAAATAACTTTATTAAAAGTTAATGTTGAATTTTAAACATTTGCAGCTATATTAGTAGCCATTGTCAGATTCAAATTTAGAACATTTCTGCAAATATTATAGAATAAATTCAAAACTACAAAACATGTAAAATAGTAACTCAATAAATAACATATAAATATAAGAAAAAAATAAAATACTGTAAAGGTAAATGAAAATAAAATTAAAAGTAGTTTTATAAGTGAGTTACTGTTAATTTTATTTTCTTTAACTTTATCCTATTTTGTTTGTTATATTTATTTATTATTTATTGTTATATTTTATATTTTTTTAATATATTATTTTGTTGTTTTGAATTTAAATTTAATCTATAACACTTGTAGCACTATTCTGTATTTAAATTGACATTGGATAGTAATATAACTGAAAACATTTATTATAAAAATTGCTGCTGAAATTTAAAGGTTTATATTTGTTTATTTTTATCTTATTTAAATAGATAGGTTTTCGTTTTGTGACACTTTGGGGATGAACCATTTTTAAACCACTGCAGCAATGCTCTTATATACAGGGTGGGCCAATGAAAACAAAATGGCAGAGTGTTCGTGTTCGTCCAAGCAAATCGCTCGGACAGGTCGATTTTATTCTCGAGGGGACATCTTATGCAATAAAGTTTTTGCGAATCTGAATATTAACTAAACAAACATTTTTTTTCGAAATAACTGTTTGTTTAGTTAGTACAAAATAAATGAGTTTTTAAAATTTTTTGTTGTCTGTTGTATTCAGAATCACAAAAACTTTATTGCAAAAGATGTCCCCTCGAGAATAAAATCGACCTGTCTGAGCGATTTGCTTGGACGAACCGAACACTCTGCCGTTTCGTTTTTGTTGGCCCACCCTGTATAACAAAATATGCTATGTGAAAGGATTGACCTGCATAGAACCAGTGATGGAACTACAATGATGCAAAATGGCTCAACTAAATCAGGGCCTGGAGCCAACAGACCCAAACATGTCGAGCAAAAAGTCTACTCTACAACCTGTGATAAAAACAATTGTTTTAATCAGGGTTGGGTGATTTTTTTCAGTCAAGGATTAAAGGCTTTTCAGGAAATGCAAGTCCTGTTCTTTGTAGCAGAGGGTGAGGTTGGGAAGGGAGGAGTCCATATTAGAATTTTGAACCATGGCCTGTAGTAAAGTTGTTTTTCCTCTGCAAAGAATCCTGATCTCAGTCTATTTGAATACTTTTTTGAAGTACTGGATTTTCCATTAATTGTTGTACAGTTAATAGAAAATCTCACCTGAAGTATGGTAAGGAACAGCAGTGAGGCTATAGAAATAGAAGTCATTGTTGCAAAGGGCAGACTAACAAGATACAAATTATCAATTTAATGTTGAAGTTTTTCATTCATTAATCAGGCAGCCCATTAATTTTGGACACACAGTGTATTTAAAATGTAACTACTAATTAATTGGTTTCTTTTTCTGGCATATATATAATTCTATTTATAATGAAAATTATTTAATATTCTATACATATTTTTACTAGAATACATTTTTTATTATTATTAATAATGTTTTATTATTCTAATATTATTTTAAATATAAATATGGAAATTTCTTTCAGGTTGACAAAAAAGTAAAACATGTCACGCTCAGGGATCTGCTATTTGTAATGGAACTAGAAAGACAATTGCGTCATTCCCCATTATTATATAAATCATATGTTAAGTGAAACTCGTTGCCTTCAAAATTGCTGCTGAAAAATATCCTATGAAAATATGAAGCCCAAGTCATTCAATGTAAAATCCATCCAAGAAAATTAGACTGACATCGAATTTAATTGTGTTGTGTTTGTCTTTTAATTTCATAATGGATGTTTAAAACATCAAATTTTACATCATTTAAGAGCTTAAATATTTTCATTATTTAAAAAACTAAATATGTCAATTGGATATTTGGATGAACACATTTAAAAATTTTAATTGCGTGATTTCATTGTTAATATTTATGAAAGTATAATTTTTTTCTAAAGTTAGCATAAATTGTTGAGAGGAGGGAGAGAGAATATTGCGTTTCTGAATTTTTGTTAACTGAAATTGTTGAAAATAGTTGTTTAAAAATTACATAAGTTGTTTTAAAATTATTGCAAGACATTCAGCTTGACTGATGTCAGCTATGCAATGTTAAGATTACTGAAAGTGTATTTTTGCCATATTTAATTTGTAGATTAGCAGAGCAGAATATAGCAATATTAATATATCAACTTATGTAGAACTGTTAATCAATATATGTTTAAATATTTGAAAAAAATTATTACTAATTTTATCAAAGGAAATGTTGGTTGGGAGCTTCTGCATTAAGGTGCTACATTTGTGAAAAAAAGAAAAAAAATATATATATATTATTGCACTAATCCACAATATATTTATATGTATTATATTGTATGTAGAAATTTAAGAAAGGGTATATTTTATTATGTAAAAATATGGTATTGTTAAATGATCATTGTCATGGTTTATTCATGTATATAAAACATCAGCACAATTAAATTTTTAATCATGTTACTTTTTGATACTCAGAGTGATTAATATGTAATTATGACTGGTTGGCGAATTATTTGAAATATTCTCGACCAGGCATATTCTTGTTTACCGTGGTTTCAAAGACCATATCAAATAAAATGAAAAGAAAACCACTATTGTAACATTAAGAAATTATATTTATTACTTCTCTTGTAAAATATTTTGTTTCAAAAATTAACTAAATGGCAATGTTTGTTATATTTTATATAATTGCATTGAAATCATTTAATGTGGTGAAGCCTATTCACTGCTGTTAATGACATATAGCATATATATATTGTATATTTCAAACATTTTTCCAGAATAAACAGCAGAAATTTCATATTTAGAAGGTATGAAAAATGCATTTTGATTCATATAAAATAAAAAAGGAAAGTGTAATGTATTTAAATTTCATATATATAAAATCATTTGTAAAAAAGTCATGTATCCTGTAACATATCCGAAAACATATCTTAAAATAAGTTCATAAACAGACAACAGTCTGTTTTCGTATTAACAAAAATAAATATTAAAAGTATTTTATTAGTTGCATCATATACAGCTTAAATTTTTAAATAAATTATCACAATTTAAATGGATAATTTGAGTAAAAAATGGATTTTTTTTATCATTGATAATTTATATAGAATCTCCATTAAATTATATTTAACACTGTGTAAACTTTGAACAATTCAGATATTTCCTTTTTTTTTATATATATATATTTATGAGTTTTTTGCCCATAATTCTAATGTTATATTTGCTTTATCATATAATAATTTATTATTAAAAATTCCTTATATAGTTTTTAAATATACTTTTACTACTAGAATATGTGGATTGAATACTAATTGAATATATATATCTAGTAAAAAACAACGAAATTACGAAAATATTGAAGCTTAATAATAATAATAATTTTATTTAAATTATTAATTGTATTTAAAAAAGACTAAAATATATTACAGCTTCCCAAATTTTATTCCTTTGTTAAGTGTTCCAATTTTCATATAAAAATGTTAAGATCAATAAACAAGAAATTTAAATGTTTTCTTCTAAAGGAATCATATAAAATTTGTATATTATAACTCGGTTCTCCATGCTGGTTGATTCTATTGACAGCGTTGCCGATGTTCGGGTAATTTTGGAAATTTTAATATGTTTTAATATCTTAATACTGGCATTGTACTAAAGTTAAAATCGTTTCTTGCAATCTTCAGTTAAATGAACTCAACAATTGCATATTGGTGTAATAACTGGTTTATTTGGCTTTGTTTAATGTTGTAATTATAAAGGCTACAGTGCGTGAGTCCAAAACACAATTAAAAATCTATTTCTTTATGTGCTCACATACATTGTAACCTTTATAATTCATAAGGAAACAATAATTTTTAATTGGGTGAGTTTATTACTTTATCAAAGATGGCGGATCACGCACTTCGTCTACTAATGAGATATGAAACGGCATAGCTGTAAGAGAAAGTCGGACAATTTAAGGAATAGACAAAAGATGTCATTCATAGATTATTTATTACAGAAGAAAATGAGAGCAAGTCGATATGAGTATTTTCGGGTAATTTTTCTCGGTCACATTGTCAACGTGCCCATTGAAGATCAGACCTTGGAGAACTGTTGCCAACCTATACTTAACACTTGTGATTTACATTAATCAGTCTATTTACATCATATAAATGTATTAAAATCGCAGCGTTCTCGAGAAGTCTAAGAACGAGCAATTATTTATTGTCAGAAAGCTCTCAGTTTTAGTAGTGTCTTGCCCTAGTGCAACATACTTTTCCTACTAACAATGGAGTCATGTCGGTCATCCATCGTTAAGGAGAAAAGTTTTGAATTGAAGTAACGTGACTTCCCATCCAAATTGAAAGTTCTTATATAGTTAATCGGGGCCTCCTGCCCCTAAGCTTTCCATATGTGGTGACTTTCATCAATCTAACTCCATTTTCGAGAGTAATCTCGAGAATGGAGTTAGATAGATGAAAATCGCCAGATATGGAACAGGACAGAAAAATACAGTACGACAGTGTGAATATAGAGGTCTGCAATTTGAAAATTGCAGTAAAAAATCAATGGTAAATTATAAAATATATTTTTTAACATGAAAAGCCAGTCACTTGAATCTAAATTTTCTGTGATTATTTTACTGAATTTTATTTCTTGTGATTTTCATTTTATGATTATAAGAAACCACAAAATATTTCGATTTATTTATTCTATTACTTTCTCTAATAAGTAGTCAAAATTAATTTTGTATATTTTTATTCGTAATTCAACTTAATGCTCTGAATTTTTACCTATTTGCCATAGACAACGATTTTCCGTATTTCAATACATTAGAGACAACTTTCACTTTTCTATAAATGATTCGTAACTACTCGATAATCAATTTTTTCTTCTGCTCGTTTTTTTTATTGAACCCGAGTTTAAATTTAGGTTGTTGGTTAATAGAATAAGGCAACGCAACACTTGGGCGATATGCCAAAAGAAAGATCCCCTGCGAGGACTTTCTATGCAGAGATAATTGTTAGAAAAATTGGAAAAAATATAAAAAGTTAATGAAAATATACGCTTCAGGATTTCAAATTTTACAAATGAAACTGATTTCCGGCCAGGCTCATTAATAGAATATGTATCCAAAAAGCATTTTATCAATAGCAATGTCAAAGTCTGATAGTCACAAAATTTAACGGTGAAGTAGATTGTTTAGAATTTTTTTCTTTTGTTTTAAGGAAGAATGTTGTATATATCAATTACCTAAATTGCAACTAGCATAGCATAAAACATACTATGCCAGTTGCAATTTAGGTAATTGATATAATTTATATTAATGATAATATAAAAACATGTTTTTAATAATACTATAGTAAAATAAAATTGTTCACTTTTAGGAAAGAGCCGGTCGATGATATCCCGTTTTGTATTCAATATTTCTAGTATTTTTTTTTTTTTTAACACTTATTGTTATATAATTATATTGAATACCAGGGCCGGCGCGAGGCAGGTTCAGCGCGTTCACCGGAACCCGGCCCCGCGGTGACGAAAACTCATCAGACATTTTGCAGGACCCCCTGTATAGTAGATTGAATATTCGGGTGTGTGTGAAAAATGCAATCGCATAATCCACTAATCGATGACAACTTGCTGCACACTGACATGAGTGCAAGATTTTCTCTCCCGTCTTTGCATTGAAATATTTCGTTGCAGCGTGTTGCAGACGTTGACATTAGCGAGGTTGAGGCCGGAGTTTTAAACGAGAAAACGTGTACGTCGGACGTTCGGCGCCGCTTTCCTGTAAGCCTAGAAGTTTGACAATGGCGTTTGGAAAGTCAGTGGAATCATGCTCGACATTCCAAACGCCATTGTCAAACTTCTAGGCTTACAGGAAAGCGGCGCCGAACGTCCGACGTACACGTTTTCTCGTTTAAAACTCCGGCCTCAACCTCGCTATTAAATATTGTCATCAAAAGTTGGCACGACTGCAACACGGGTGCGGAGGACATTAGGTGTTAAGATAATTACTCAATTAGAAAACACCAATTTTGCTTAACTTTTAACAGAATTATAATACCATAAACAGATGGAAAACATTTTTTTAGTAGCGATGATTCGGTTTGAAGGCGTGACAAAAATCATCAAAGTTCAGTGTAAGTCCATAAAGTCTTTATATCCTGGAAACTAAAATCCAAAGGCAAGCATTTTTCTTTATTTTTACTTTTTATTTAGTCTAGTATGTAGTAATAAATAATATTTAAAAATAATTTTCACATGCAGTCTTATTTTGGGCGTAAATAGGTTAAAGAAAGACGCATCAGGCTATCACATTGTTACCGTCTTTGACTAATAAAATAACGTTGGACTAATAAAAAATTATCTTCGATCATCGATAAGCCAAGACCGATTTACATCTCTGTCTATTCTTTTAATAGGAAGCGAAGTAGCAAACTCAATCAATTTTGATGACGTAATCAAAGATTTTGCGGCGAAAATAGCGAGAAAAATTATGTAATATTCATCTTACAAAAAATATACGTAACATCCTTTGTACTTATAATAAATAATTCCTTATTGTGAAATTTAAGTATAGGATTTGAATGTATTCTGGTCCCGCAAAATTTTTGAACCGGGCCCCGCAAAAGGTCACGCTGGCCCTGTTGAATACAACAAATCTCGGGTCATTGTTTCACTTTTCACTCTTTTCGTCCTCTGAGTACTAAGAGAGCTTTTGAACCGGCTCATAGTTTCGGCCAGACAGGCTCACAGGAGGGCATGGGACGAGGCCCGACATATCCAGACGGACTAACCCCCGAAAGATTCCCGGAAACTTTCCGACCCGTCCGGATTCGATCCCGGGTCCCCAGAGAGGTAGGCTGCCACCTTGACCGCTTGGCCATCTGGCCGTCGAGCAATAAAACACACTGCAGTGTAGAATTTCTATCAATAATAAAAGTATAAATAAAAATTTTTCTTACTGGTCGGATGGCTGAGTGATTAAGGTGACAGTCTCTCCCTTCTCTAAAGGATCCGGGGACGAATCCGGATGGATGGAAAAAATTCAGGTAATTTTCAGGGTGATCTGTCCGGATATGTCAGATCCGTCCCTTTCTATCCGGCTATCCCATTGCGATCCTGTCCGAACCAGTGATGGGCTTGTTAAAAAGATCCTCTTAAGTGTCTGCAGGATGGAAAGAGTTTTAAAAAAACTCGTTCTTATTACTTTTATCTCTCATTGTGATAAAAGGAACCGCAAATCTAGCGAAGTTTTAAAAAAATTAAAGCAAGCCAAATTTATTGACAGAATTTCTATTTTTCGCCTTGAATTTATCACGTAACCTATGTCTCAACCATTGGTGTATTTCAAAGTTTGAGAAAAAAAAAATTAATTAAATTTCGGTGACAATTTATTCTAAAAGCTGGCAACACTTATGAAAACGTAAAATGGCGTTAAATTTTAAATTGAGTGTAAAAGAAAGATCACATTTAATAAGATACGAAGATATTTTTTATAAATTTAAAATAATTTTAAAAGAAGATTCAATCTCATTATTATCACTGGATCAGAAAACTATCGAAAATGAGATTGAAGATGTTGTAAGAAATATTCTATGGCTGGATTCGGAGTTGAACGTCGGTGATTTACCAAAATCTGCCATTATTTTGACCAATTGTTTGTCTGTCCACATCCAGAAGATGTCTTGGGCTTTCTCTAAATTAATTTCACTCAGAAAAGGAAATAAACAATATCGTCTTCACCCTTACGAATACGTTTTGACGATTCAATGCAAGAAGTTGTGGATTTCTCAAAAGAAATTTGCACTGGAAAATAAACTTGCCGTAAATAGCTGCGAAGAAAATAATTACAGCAGTCATAAGATAAAGCGTCCAATTGGATTACAAACTTTAAAAAGAAGTGGACAGAAATTGAATTTAGAAATAAGAAATAATTCATTCATTCAAAAATGCGAAGAATGTGGAGAATATCGACAATTAATGGTAGCTTCTAATGAATCGAAAGATGATATTCGTCGTCTTGAATATGTTGAAAAAATCAACAACAACAATAATAAGTCAAATAACAATGATGGAATTTTAAAGAGTTTCCTAAATGTTCTTCTTACTCCTGTCAGAATGTTTCATAAACTACAATTTTAAAGATATATTCCAAGTAATTTAAGAGAAAAATATCCACTTACAGCACCATAATTGAGTTATTAAAGAAACAATTACATATAATTTTGTATACTTAATAACAATCAGTTAATTATTATTAAAAAAAAAAATGGAGGTAAAAATGAAAACTAGAAAATTTTTTCATTACATTTTTATTATGAAATGTACATATTTATATCAATACATTTGTTTTAAGTTAAGATGTTTCATTCAGTTGTATATTTATGTTTATTTAAATAAAATGGTGTTGTATAGTGTAATTAATATTTTAAAACATCAAAATTGTATTGTAAGCTTAGTAGTTTCAATTAAGGAATTAGTACATTGTATCAGAACTAAGTTATATTAAATATAGGCGTGAATCCTAAACTGCACAAATTTTAATTGCGTTTTCTTGTAACATCGAATAATTAAACACGTACGCGAGATAGCATACTTTCTAGAATGTTCTTGATTCCATTTATCGAAAAGTTTCGTAAATAACGTCACATTTTTAAAATGGAAAGATTAAATGCATTCGATCGAGGAAATGGCAGCATTTGCTCGATTTGAATGGCTTTTACATTGTAAATCGTAAAAATGGAAAATCTTGTACAGTTAAACGTTTCTCTGCATTGGGAATTTCATGGCGTACAGTGTATAGCAGGGGTGGCCAACAAGTCGATCGCCAAGCCAATTCTGGTCGATCGCTAGCGATGTCTTGACTTAATTTATTATATTTGTAATGTAATATATTTGTAACTGCATGCAACTGTATGCATGCAGTTATGACTCGACTCATAAGCAGTGAGTGCACTTCGTACTGAGACAGTGTATAAACATAGTATGTATTTCACACTTTTCCCTCCCCACTTAGACTATGCCTATGACAACAAGTCAATCGCGACACATTTTTACGATAAAAAGTAGATCTTATGTGCACAAAAGTTGGCCACCCCTGGTGTATAGCATCATTTCAAGGGTAGAGTAAGGAAAACCTGCAAAACGTAGGACGGGAAGTGGTCAAAAAAAAGGAAAAAGAATCAACTAAAGGAAGAAATGCTTTGAAAAATAGAAAAAAAAAAAAAACTTTAACACGGATATGTTTACTGGATTCTAAAAGAACGTCAAGTGACTCAAGAAGTGAAAAGCGGCTCCAAAATATGCGAACCGACTTATTACTCAAAAACCCTTCTGCATAGGCTGTGATAGAGTCTCGAAGGCATCAAACAAACTTGATGTGGTTATTGACAACGAGTACTATTTTACTTTTGACGGAAATGAATGTGCTGGTAACAATCACTGTTCTGACAAACAAGGGCTAGATAGGGATCCTGAAATCAAATTCAAATAATACTTCAAGTTTTCGCCGAAGCTTCTGGTTTGGCTGGCAATCAGTCCTTGGGAACGTTTACAGGTTCTCATTGCCTTTCACTATTCTCTATCACCAAAGAAGTTTATGGCAACGAATGCATCCAGAAGAGAGTAAAGAAATACTGCCCTGACCAAGAATATGTCTTCTCGCCAGACATAGCTATCGTTCATGACACAGTTGCCAAGTTGCACCATTACAGAATTCTATGCGTCTGCCGTGAAGCCAACGTTCCAAAACAAACCGACTGAGATATTTTGGTAGCAACCAATGATTGCTACCAAACTATTCAAAATATTTATGAAAGTTACTGACGTTCCAATCTAAAACAGAATTTGGTTTTCCAGAGCGTGTTGATTAACACACAATAGATAGGCAGGCCGGTTGCCCACAAGGTTAAGACATCAGCCTGCCGCTCTGGGGTACTCGTGTTCGAGTTCGGGCCAGAAACCTGAAATTTTTCAGATGTTTTCGGCAAATTGTCCTGGATATGTTGGGATCAATGTTTATCCGAATTGATTCTTTCTGCAGATGATTCAGATAATGGAAAATTCGGATAAATGGATTAACTTGTAAAGAATGAAATTACAAGGTAACTCCCTGTACTGTACGTACTGTATTTATTTATTCATCAATGTGCGAGTAACATCCTACTGATCGGTTGGATTTGTCACAGCAAATAGGCATCACTGAATTCACTGATCAAGCAGTCACATGACCTAAGAGAATTGCAGTGTGACGTCAATGGGAAGAAAAGGAAGAGCAATTAATGGTTCGGATAATTGAACATTCGGTTAATCGAAGTTCTGCCGTCGTATTGCATTTAATAAAGATTACCTAGAAGCTTAAAATTATTTTTATTAATTTATTTTTTCAGAAACTGTATAAATACAGTATATTTATACACATAAAATAAAATATAAAATAAAAAGTAAAATAATTTAAAAAGTTAAATATTTTAAATTTTGTTATTAAATAACATTTTAAATAAGAAAATTTTATATAGTATATATATATATATATAGAATTTTATTAATAAATATTTATTTACAATTAAAAATGTTAAGCATATTTAATAAGTTTCCGCGAAGGCATGGCAGATTCGTCTCGTGCTTCGGACTCGTTCGCGGTTTTATGAATTACTTTTATTTTTGTTATTTTTAAAATTAAAATGCCTGTGGCCATTGGTTTCGAAGGCAGCGCTAATAAATTGGGTATTGGAGTAGTAAAAGATGGAAAAGTTCTTTCGAATCCAAGATGCACTTACATCACTCCTCCTGGAGAAGGTAACTCGTGCATAATCTCATCGCATAAGACCCCATGTTAAGATCTTTCATAATAAAAGAAGTTAATTACTGTAGTATGTTTGAGTATTGTTGAATGGTATGAGTTTAGTGAGTTAAATGGTTGGAATAATTCTTAGTGTGAGAGTCTCTGTAAAATGATTTTATGATAAAACCATATTTTTTAAATATGAGTAATATGTAATCAGTGTGTAACTAACTTGATTTGTCGACACTCACTGTTGCAATCCTAGTTATAAGTACAGTAATAAAAGCTTATACCAGACATGGGCAAATGTGGCTCCTTTTGAGTTACATGCGGCTCTTGCTGAAAGTGTTAATTTCTGTTTTTTATTATTATTTTTACAATTTTATTTTTATAATTTTGTGAAAATATGTTTATTAAAAAAATTCAATATTTGTTTTATATTATATAATAAACTCGCGCGCCTTACCATACTATCTGCCACGACAGTACAGAATTGCGGCTCCCATGCATTTTGCAAAACCTACATTTTGCCTACCACTGAACTCTTGCTTGCCCACCCCTGGCTTATACACTTCATAATAGCAGAAACTGAAAAGAAACAGTTTATCAATTTGATTCATTATAGAATGTAGAACAGCTCCTTACAATTGTACAGTAAAACCATGATTATCTTAGCTGAACTTGTAAGTGAATACATTACAGAGCTCAAATGTCTGTGTTTTGTGCAGACTGTCCTCTTTTCGAGGGTTCTGTCTGCATGTCTGCTGTGTTTGGCATTTATCTGTTTTTTTTTTTTTTTTTTGCCAATGATTCCAATTTGTTTTCTTACAATTATTGTTTTTTGGATAATTTTTTCATATATGCGAATCCACTAATCCTTTTTTTTCTTGTTGATTGCCAATATTCTCCAATCGAGTGTTGTGTATTTTTATTTGGCTATCAAAAAAAGCAAAAGAAAAAATATACACAACACTTGAAGATTTTTTAAGAGAGGAACAATGTTTAGGAAAAAGTGTTTAGGCAACAACATAAGAGATCCCACTTGGGGATCTCCACCCTGTATTTAGGAGAATCACTGTTCTGCACTATACTGTGTTAGTATAATGAATGAAATATGATCAAAAGTACAAAATGGATGCAATAAAATAATCCTATATCATATTTAACAATTTATTAGCTGCTATATTTTTTGTTTTTCCTTTCCGTTTTGCTCTTAGGAAAGACATTTTATCACTAAATAAGGACAGAAGGACATTACAACTGTAGTAACTGTCCTTAACAAAAAAGATGGGTGTCAACCTACTTGCAACAACTCTCTTTTCAACATAATGTTAGCGTTCCTTACTTGTACCTTTAATAGAACTAACTAGTGCTTTGCATTTTATTGGCTTTATGACTGTAAAGCTAATAACTGACCTTTCATTGTTTTCCTAGTATTTTAAGTACAATTATTTTATATAGCTTGCTAATTATAGGTATTAATAAATCCATTTACGATGTTTTTATGAGAATATGTTGGGATTTCATGATTAATTTGTGTTGTTTAACTGTGTGTATACTGATGCACACCAACATCAAACATAGAGGGTACTGTAGCCATATGTACGCCGTTCAGAGAGATCCTATCTTTCTCTACTCTCTATCTCCTCTCTCTCCTTCTTCCCTTTCCCTTACCCTTTTTTCTGTCAGCTAAACACTTCGTGTATGGCTGATGTCTTTCTTGTATGTGTGTATTTCTTTCATAACATTCTTATATGTGTGTATACTGAGTACTAAATGTTTACTTATTGAATTACAATATATCTATACTATATGCTTATTTTCAAATAAGATAATTATTTTGTTATGTCAAGTGTATCAGTTGGATATACAGTGCTAGTTGTTAGAACTGAGTACAAGTGGCAATTTTTGATTGGAGGCTTAATTCACTCAATTGAGGACATACGAGGAAGAATGAAGCAAGCCATGTGACCTGGCAAAAGCCAAATATAAAAACTAGTCTTTTTAATAAAAGATCTACTTTCATTGCTCCTTGTTTCCAGATTAATAAAATACTTGGGAAATAATATAACTTTACCTTTCAGGCTGAGAATCTGCCTTTGGAAGTAGTAGTCAGCCTGTTCCCCTAGCTAGAAAATCTCTGCCTTTTTGAGATAACATGACACCTTTAATGCATTGTCTTCACAAAATGACTTTACAACCAATACTAAAAAGCCTAAGTTTACTTACATGGCAGAAATTGAACACACTCCAACATTAATATTTTCTTTAGTTCAGCATTACTGTATACATATAAGAATTTCATAAGAAGCTTTAAATTTTTGAGTAAGTTTTGAAAAATTAATTTTTTAAAAAATTATCGTGTGTGAAATTGTCTCAAAATGTTATGTACATATACTGTACATATAGATATATATGATCTTCCACTTTTTGGTAGAAGAAAACAAAATTAGAAAGTTTTTATAAATCTAAGTCGTATGCCAAAATCACATTCTCTAAGCTATAAGTCTATAAGGAATTATTAATTTTTGTAATTTTTTTTGTAGGTAATTAACTTTTTATATATAACATATGCTAGATGCTTATATTAGATTTTATGTTATATGCTTATGTTTTGCAAACTTCTAATTAACTTCATTCAAAAAAGAATAGCTTCCTTTCATTTTTACTTAATTTTTGGTTTATTTATTTTGCTTACACAGCTTATAATTGTGATACTTGGAATTTTTAATTTAATATAATATGTATAAAAAATTTATTTGTAGGTTTTCTTCCAAGGGATACAGCCAAACATCACCAAAAGAATATTTTAGATTTGTTAGATAAAGCTTTAAAAGAAGCTTCAATTAGACCTTGTGATGTTGATGTTGTTTGCTATACTAAAGGTATAGAAGTTTTGTTTAAGTATTTTGATAGTTATTTAATAAGAAGTTAATAAATAGTATAAAAGTAATTTTATAGTAGTTAATAACTTGAAATTTATGTATGTGAAATGAAGATCAATATAATTTTTATATAAAAATATTATCTTTTGTATTTACAGAGTTTTTAAAGTTGATACTGAAATTTGAAATATAAAATAATTTAGAATTTTGAAATTATATTGATTATTTTAAGTTTTTAAAGAAGTGACAATTTGTGCTTCAAAAATAACTTTTAGGATAATAAATAACAGACAACAGGAATAAATGAAATAAATAAGTATTATGGATGAAATGAGAGTAGTTGGCATTTAATCTTACTACAGCTTATGTTCTCCCAAAAATTTCTACTAGCTGGATGAAATGGAGGAGTAACTGGAAAGACCAAAAGAAAAATACTATGCAATATTATATTTTATATTACAGGTATCCCTCGTACAACACGGTACTTTTACAACATGGTTTTGCTCTAACATGGTTTGAAAATTGGGAATATTTCCCATACATGACTTCCAGTTTATCTCTAACAAACTTTTGGAAAACCTCCATACAAAATTTCACAATTTTTAAGTTAAGTTTTTGTTATTCCATATATATATATTTTTTATTCAAGTAAGCAAGTTTCTCATATTTTTCCTTGAATTTTAGAATATTAAAATTTTCAAATTATTTTGTGCTTTTCATCAGGTTTACTTTAACAAAAACTGATAAGTCAAGGAAGAAAAAATTACACTAACTTTCTTATCAACTGGGTGTCATCCATCGTTGCTTTCAGGCTTTAGCCTTTAAGACTGTCACTGTGTTTTTTTTTTAAAGATTAATCCTTATATTTAGTAAAGTTTATTTAAACATTTTTAGGCAAGTGTTATTAAGCTCTTTTTTAACTGTAGGTTAGCAATCATTTGTAAAATGATGAATGAAATATGGTAGTATTTGGTATTTGAACTTAAATTCTTGACAACGGTCGCTTGGTACTCGACTCAACAAATGCGACCCGATAGAACAAATTTAATAATTAATAACCTATTTTTAATAACATATTTTTATTTCGTTAGACATAAAAATTTGTTGTTATAAAAATAAAAAATATGAAAATGTTGCTGGTACTTCTGATCAAGGTCAACAAAAATGCTCAGAAGATAACAATATTTTTTAAAAAGAAAATGCCCTTGTTTAACTAAAATTAATATTAATGCATAATACAGTACTTTTAATTGTGATTTTTAATTAATTTATTGATTGGAAATTATTGATTGCTTTAATAAACATATTTCTCTTACAAACAAAAAGAGAATAGTATACTTTTTCTAGCTTTTAGAACGTAAACTTATGTTTTGCATTAGTCCTTTGTTTTGTATAGCACGGATTTGCACAACACTGCACTTTTTTGGACAATAACTACTGTGTTATACAAAGGATACCTGTATTTATAAATAAACACGTCTTTCTTCACAAACAATTAAATTCAAATTTCTCCAGGTTACTTTTTCATTTTCTGTTTCTGAAGAACATTAACAAGTTCTTTTCTGATTTACACAAACTAATTGTATAAAAATCACAGAATAACAGTTTATTTTACAAATCTTATACAGTTTTCAAAGAATTGTAATATATGAATACTTTATATACTAATTAAAAAAACTAAACAAATAATGATTTCCGTAAAAGATGTTCAAAAATTTGATACTCATTCACCAAGGAAAACTCTCCAAAACAATGGATTTGTTCAACTCCCTGATTTAGTCTCTCTTCATTTTCAAATTCTATCAAACCATAATTCAAGACACTCACTTCTCTCAAATCCAATCACGAGGTCTCATGATTGGATTGAGAAGGCCTTGGTGGAGGCTGAAAACGTTAGTTGGTTCTCTATCATATACAACACTGTGAAAGGTTTTAGTCTGTGTCTCTGTGTTATGCACTATAGTGTTATTAGAAGAAGTTGTTTATTGTGTTATGAGGTCTCATGATTGGATTTTCAAGATGTTCTAAAATAAACTTAGTGCTTTGTGCAGTACCTTCCAAAACATGTAATTGCTTTTAAATTTCAAATGTTCAATTTACTGAATCCTAACATAAACACTTATATTAAAGGGTATTGAAACAGATTATGTAGAGTTAATTTACCACTTGGGCCAACTTTTGCAATTTATCTGTTGGTAATCAATTATTATACTGTTGAACTGATCTATTCAGCACCATTGTTATCAGTTTTGTTTGTCTTAAAATTATTAAGAAGTGTTGCTTATTGGTTTAATGTTTTATTTATTAAAATAAAATTTAACAAATACAAAATAATGTTATTATATATAACACAAACAAATTACTAATGTATATACTTAAAATAAAGTTTAGTTCTACTTGTAGAAAAATAGTGCAGAGAATGTCCTTGGAAACAGAAAACTTTCTACATGGAGCATAGAAATGTCACAGAAAAGTCTAGTTTCCGCTTACAGAAAATTTGTGACAAAAAAATAGAAAGCAAAAAAAAAATTATTTTTACTTATCGATTTTGTTTTCTGAAAATGAATGTTTCTTTTATGGAAAACAAAAGTTTGAATAAGCTGTAGTTCTGTGTACCTTTGGATGAGGTCAGAATACCAAGATGGACAGTAATTTAGTCAATAACAGTTATTTGCCAACTATAATGATATCTTTCTCAGTTCTCCTTTGTGTATTTTTTGTAAATTAAATATTGAAGAGTATCTAAAAGCTTTTTAATGTAGTCACATCTTTGTAGTTTATAATTCTATATGCAGTAAGCTAGAACTTCTAAACCGGGGGGTGTAAAAGTAGGTATACAGTTGAGAATCTGAGAAATACAAATGTTTGGTGTTCATTATTATTATTTTTATCATCTTTTGTTACTTTGTATTCCTTATTTGTGATTTAATTTGTACATAAAATAAATGTTTTTTCTTCCTATTTTCTCCCTGTATATTTTTTTTCTATAATAAAAACTGTATACCTACTTTTGCACCCTCTTGTATATTATTGCAAAACACCTTTCTCACAAGATAGCTGAAAACATACATTTGTTTAATTTAATTTTAAAAATTTTGATAAAAAAGTGAGAAAGGTGTTTTGCAATAATTTATAGTTTGTTGTAAACAGTTAATATTTCATGTGGTTTCATTTTCTGCCATGATCTGTTGACATTACAGCTATTCTTGCTTTCTGTTAGCTATGAAGTTTCTGTTTTTGTATATGAGAACAGAAAAGCTAAAATAATTTTTAGATTCAGTTTTCTAGATTGTATTTCTCTGTTCTGAGATTCAGTTTTCAGCTTTCTACATTAATGGAAGGAAAAATATTTCTATTTCTACAGACTTTTCTGTAAGTGGAAATAGTACTTTACAATTTGAGTATTTTTGTTTTAACTCATTATTTATCCTTCTTTCAGATGAAAAAAATTAAACATTTTATGAGAATTAATTTCAAAACAATACAAATTTTTGTTAAGCTAGACTTCTTTTTAAATTTCAGACAGATTTTATACTATTAAATGATTTAAACAAAATTATTACTACATGATATAATATATAAAATTATAAAGATGTAATCTTCAGTTACTTTGGATTTTTATTTAAATTAAATTCATCAGAATAAGTTATTATTTGAATATAATTTGGTATATTGTACTCTGAACATTAATGTTTTGACAATTGCAAATGTACAATTTTCTGGAGTGTTTTTTTCTACAACTCCACACATTGATTTACATTTACTATTTTGTAGTTCTGTTAATTAAAGTAGCATATTTGCATTTTTCACCAGCTGCTTGACCTCTGGTGTTTAAAAATAAAACTATTTTGTTTGGGTCATTTGAATCATTCTTGTATATTGTCACCAGTAAAGATGAATAGCAGTAGGAAAAGCAAAGCTTTCTGTTGCATTTTAAATTGCAATTCCAAAGCCACACACGAGCCTGAAATAAGCTTTCATCTGTTTCTGCAAGAAAAACAGATGATTATTTGGAAATCAGTATTTGGAGAAGTTCATAGTGGATACAACTGTTAAGAATTTGCAAAAAAGTTTCCCAATTGTTCAGCTTTACTTGAACAAGTTATGCTGTCAATTTTAAAAGATTTTTCCATAAAGTTTAAAATGCCAGTAATTTTGTGTGGGACACAGGGCCGAATTTAGGTATTTTTAGGCCCTAAGCTGAATTGTGTGATGCCCCTTCACAGTTTTAGAAATCAACCTCAAAAAGAAAAGAATTAACATAAACATATTAATTAAATACTACACAAAATAAAAAGTAAAGTATATTGTTGGTTTGTAAAAAAAATTTTTTTATAAAATTTGACTTTTTTTTTTTTGTAGGAATTTTTATGGCCCTTTGAAACTCGAGGCCTTAAACAATAGTGTACATAGCTTGCTTGTAAATCTGGTCCTAGTGAGACAGATGTCAAAACTGATGTTTTTTAACACAGAGCACAAATATATATAGAATGATCTTGCCCATTTGTTTTGATAATGCCATATAAAATGACATTTTCCACTAGCAATAATTGTCCTCTTCTTATCAATAAGCATCTAAAAGCAGCATATTTCATTATATCAGACATTAATATGTAATTAATTTTACGTTGACTAGTTACAAGCTACCCAGATAAAAAAAGCCATTTTGTAAAAATCAGTAGCCTCTATAGTTCATGAAAAATGTGAATGTTGAAATGATTTAATATATTAATATTGATTAATATTTTTTAGGTCCAGGAATGGGTGCACCATTAGTTTCTGTTGCTGTTGTTGCACGTACTGTTGCTCAGTTATGGAACAAACCAATTATCGGAGTCAATCATTGCATTGGACGTATCCTCTAAGTTATTCAAATAAAAATTTTCATAAATGAATTAATTGTGCACAAAATTTACTATTAAATTTTGAGATAGGAATGAAAAAAGTAATAACTTTGAAGACTTAAGTGCTTTTGTCTTTTATTTAAAACCTCAAGTACCAAATCAAGTAAGAGAACTGAACAGATTTTAAATGAACAGATTCTAGAACATTAAAAAGAATAATTATTATATTTAATAATTACATATATATTTAGCTAATACTTAAATTATTCATAATAGTGTAATTAATACATAATGATTATAATAATTATATAGTAATATATAAATTATTGAACATTAACAAATTAAAATAAAAAGCTATAAAAGTTTAATAGTGTATCACCAAAGAATGTAATCTACTGTTTTAGTAAAGAAGGAATTTATTGGCTGAGTGACCAGTACAGTGAAACCCCGCTTAACGAGCACCTCACACAACAAGTATTTCGCATAATGAGCAAAACAAATTGTAAAAATTTGCCTCGCTTAACGAGCGATATTTTGCATAACGAGTGATAAGGACGGGAAGTCCCGAATTGTGCGCATGTGGCATGCTCCATCAGTCTGTGTTTAGCTCTCCTTCCGCTAGCATCTTAGTGTCGCTTGCGATCACATATTTTTCCAAACTTGTGTTCACACATATTACTTATAAACATCAACAACCATAGCCCGTTATATAATAAACACGCCAAACGATATGTCAAATTCTTGGGTCATTAAATTTAATGAATGATTCCAAATTAAATTTTAGAAATGTCTGAATTAAAAGTTAACTATTTATAATTATTAAGTTTAATACGAGATGGAAACATAACTGTCTCCCTCTAGTCAAATTAATTAATTTCTAATATTTAGTTATAGCCTTTTCAAAACCCAAGAATTTGGCATATTGTTTGGAGTGTTTATCAAACATATTAGCTGTAATTTTTTTTGTTTCTGCAAATCGAATTCTCATTCCAGGATGGTTCATTCTGCGCTAGAAGAAAAGATGATGATGATTCACACTCCTTAACAGTGTATATTGTACAATTTTCTTTGAATAAACGTTACATAGAAAACATTTGAGCATTTTTTTGGTGTCGAATGCATTATTGTATTTTACATCAATTTCTATGGGAAAAATTGTTTCGCTTAATGAGTGTTTCGCATTACGAGTAAGACTCTGGAACGAATTATGCTCGTTAAGCAAGGTTCCACTGTATAACCATTGGTATATATATTATATGTAGTATATATTAGGAGAGTACCTAATAAACAATAATAATTTATTCAGAGGATTATGAGAAATAGATTTAGTATAAACTTTACAAATCTAAATTTTCTTTTCTGATTGATTAGTTGCTTCATTATGCATCTTTCAATATAATAAATTTTTCTTTAACTTTAACTTTAAAGATATTGAAATGGGACGTTTAATAACAGGTGCTGTTAACCCAACAGTTTTATATGTTAGTGGTGGAAATACTCAGGTTTGTTTTTTTTTTTTTTCCTTTTAATGATATTTTGTATTTTATAAAACATTAACTTAATAAAGTTTGCTTAATTTAGGTAATTTCTTATAGTCATAAAAGATATCGTATTTTTGGTGAAACTATTGACATAGCAATTGGAAATTGTTTGGATCGATTTGCAAGAATATTGAAGGTGAATATTTTGAAATTATATAAATAATTAAAAAAAAAAATGCTTGAAAATAGAAAAACAAAATCTGTTTGAAACTATAATAAAGTGTATTGGTTTCTAAAAACAATGTATATCATAATATTTTTCTTAACAATTCATTCTTTTTATGAAACTTTTTATTTTATTTACTATTTCTTTCTTTCCAATAAATAGATCATTAAAAAAATATTTATTATTGATTTCGGTATGAATAATTTTTCAAAGACTTTGGTTTTCTTGAAGTAAACTATTTTTTATGATGCATATATATGAATATATTTTTATTTACGTTACTTGTTGTCTATTATAGTTCATATTAACTGTTTCTAATTTTGCAATATTGTATTTCTGGATATAGGTATTTCAGTTATTTTTGATGATATTTTAGTTAAAGTAAACAGTATATTATACTGCAAGATAATTAAAAATTATTGTGTTATACCAGTGGTTCCCAACCTTTTCTAGGAAGCGGAACACTTTTGTGAGCAATTTTCTTTAGCGGAACACTTACTTAAGTTAATATGAAATACATAAGCTTGTCATCAGTTATTTTATTAGAATTGAGCAGTTATAATTCAAAATCTCTACTCATGTTATTAACGCCAATTCTAAGACAGGAAAAAATATATCTAAATAACTTTAATGGGAAACTTGTGCCTGATATTTTTTACATATTTCATTCAGTTTTTATCATTGCCTTTATCTTATTCGAAACAGTAGTACACTCCATAAGTACGAGTTGTACATATATATTTAAGTTTATGAAAATTTTATGATTTTAATTTTTTGATATTCGGCGGCTCGAATACGATTGTACACTTTCCGATTTGCGACTAAATCTGCAGAACACTTGGGAGATGCTTAAGGAACGCCAGTTTTCCACGGAACACCGGTTGGGAACCACTGTGTTATACTAATAAAATGATTTTAATATTGTTTGAATATTTTTTGATCAGATTTGATAATATTGGTACAGAAGTCTGAAATGTTGTACTTCTATCTGACTACCTAGTTGGATAAAGAGATACAACATTTCAGACTTCTGTACTCTGAACCTGAAGAGGAATTGGAAAATAGGTATCAATCTGAAATACATAAGTAAAGGCAATAAAAAAGTTGATTGATGTTAGTCTCCATGTAATAATGCAGATATTAGCGAGGTTGAGGCTGAAGTTTTAAACACGAAAACGTGTACGTCGGACGTTTGGCACCACTTTCCTGTAAGCCTAGAAGTTTGACAATGATGTTTGGAAAGTCAGTGGAATCATGCTTGACATTCCAAATGCCATTGTCAAACTTCTAGGAAAGCGACGCTGAATGTCCAACGTACACGTTTAAAACTTGGGCCTCAACCTCGCTAGTTAGACAGACATGGTAAGTCACTAGTCTCGTTGATTATAAACCTTTTGTACAAAAATAAATTATCTTGAAACTCTATCAAGCAGTATTATTTAAGTCTTTTGTTTAGCTGAGGGCTTTCTGATACTTCCTTTTTTCAATCTCAGTAATCTGGCCTGTTCAGTAATCTGATACTAGTTGTCTTTTAGATATTATTGGCATTGTTACCAAGTCATAGACAATTTTCCCATTAGTTCAAACTCAGTTTGCACTAAATTTGAACATGTTCCCACTAAACATGGGATGATATTTAGCCTGAGCTTAAACACTTGAGCTTGGGCACAATATTAAAGGTTGTCATGCTTGTCATCTTAGACTACTCCAAAAAGGTAGAACATATGAAAGCTGTTTTTTTTTTTTTTTCAACTCCAGTGGTCCATAAAACAAAAGCAAGTGTAAATAACAAAATGAATTTATTACCAAAAGTTAGGTACAAACATAGTTACTTTTTGACATAATCACTGTGAAGATTGAGGCATTTGTCATATCTGTGGATGATCTTTTCCATCCCCTTGTCATAGAATGTTGCTGCCAATGACTTGAGATGGCCTTAACAACGTTGTTTTGAAGATTGTCATTAATCTCAAACCTCTGCCCTGCTAGCCACGTTTTCATTTCAGGAAAGAGGTGGAAGTCTTCACACATTAAAAAGTTCCAAGCCGGGTGGAAGTCTTCACCACCTTTAAATACCCATCATATAGTCCTGATTTAGTGCCAAGCGACTTTCAACTTTTTCCTGAACAGGAAAAGTGGCTAGGAGGGTAGATGTTTGAGACTAATAACAATCTTCAAAACAATGTTAGGGCCCATCTCAAGTCATTGGTGGGAACATTCTATGACAAGGAGGTGGAAAAGCTCATCCACAGATATGACAAATGCCT
Organism: Centruroides vittatus; assembly: GCF_030686945.1. Classification (NCBI taxonomy): domain Eukaryota; kingdom Metazoa; phylum Arthropoda; class Arachnida; order Scorpiones; family Buthidae; genus Centruroides; species Centruroides vittatus. The sequence continues at coordinate 57,463 of NW_027121224.1, forward strand.
CAATCTTCACAGTGATTATGTTGAACAGTAACCATGTTTGTACCTAACTTTTGGTAATAGATTCATTTTGTTATTTACATTTGTCTTTTTTTATGGACCATCGGAGCTTAAAAAAACAGCCTATGTATTTTAACATAGCACTGTATAAATATAATCAGTTCTCTGAAATATCCCACCAGAAATTATGTCCTTTCCACTAAATTTTCCAGAGTTGCTTTAATTTTCCACGAAATTTAGTGGAGATCCGCCAACTTGATTACACTAATTATCAGCAATGGCAGTGTGCTTGAATGGTAAAATGGAAGAAAAGAATTATAAATTTTAAAAAGAATTGTGAATTAATTTGGGAACTCTAAACTCAGTAACATATGATTACTCTTCTTTCATATTTATTGTTGTTCTATAAATATTTTTGGTTAATACAATGTACTGATATGCAAACAAATGTTATCTTTCTGAATGGTTAAACCATTGAATGATCTTACTTTCTATTAATAATCTGGCAATCTCCTTAATCCAACACTATTCTAGTGCCATATACAATATGTCAGATTATTGAGATTGTACTGTGTGTACTTTCTGTCTGTGAATTTTTTGTGTAAAAATGAATTTTAAATCTATATATAAAAATTTATTATGTGTAAAAAATTGATTAATAGTTGAAGCTGGCTATATGTCAAAATTTTCTGATAAATTTAGATAATTACTTTTTATGCTGTCCCATGTGCTTTGTTGTTCATTATCCATTGTGGATTCAGTCAAATCTACATTGGGTGATAAAGATAAGGTATATGGATCAACCTATTAATGAAAATTCCTGAGCAATTTGGATATGAACCTAAATTCTTCAGATGGCAAGCTTGTTCCTTTTACAACCTTAGACATCTGGCTGTTAAATATGGATAATTATTATTATTTTCTTTTTAATATTAAAAGATACATTTCTGTAGATTTCTACAAGGAATGTGATACATGAAAAATTTGTCTGCTATATATTTTAATTTCTTATTTCTTAGAAAACAATTATACGGAAATTTTAAATTTTCCTATTATAGAAAAATGTAATTTTAAATGTTGTTAAATTTAAATAAACAAATTTTTTTTTAAACAAGTTTTATTTTTTCTCTAGTTAATAAATTACTATGTGATATAAACAATATTTGTTCTTATTCCATCTTTAGCTTTCTAATGATCCAAGTCCAGGATATAATATTGAACAATTAGCAAAGAAGTAAGTATAATATAAATTAACATTAAGTATTAAATTTATTAATTATTTTAATTGTTATATTTACTGTAAAAATTGACATGAGAATAATAGATGAATTATAAAATAATTTAAGAAAAGTAATAGTTTTCATGGAAAACTATCAATACATTCAGAAATTCCAGTGAGACATGGTATCTTAATTAGCTGTATTTTATTTTCTTAAATTATCAACACATCTTGACATATTTTAATAAACCTATACTTTGCGGATTTAAAATAATAATATAACTTTTTTATTTGCATGTGGAATGTATTGTTGTTGTCATGTATTTTATTAATTATTACTCAGCTACAAAAGAGAGAGAATTTCCTACTTACAGTAGAGCATCGATTATTCGACTCAATTGGGAACTGGGGTTGGTCGGATAACTGAAAAAACAGATAACCGAAAAGTATGAAAAAATACATTATTAGTATATCACATGTAATTAGTATATTAGTATATCGCTATTAACCTACTTCATGTTGAATTTTTCATCGATGTTAAGCCTAACAAAATGTTTTTAAAATAATAATTGTTGTATATGGTATCGTTAAAAATTATTTCTTTATTTTGCACAAAATAAATACAGTACTTTACTGTATATTGAAAAATATAAAACAAAAAAATATATATATTCGGGTTACATATTTTACATAAAGTAGGCCTATACATTAGAAAAAAAAGTCCAAAATTTTCGTTTTCTTCACAGCTGACACTCGTTTTTTTGCCGCGAAATCTCGCACATGTTTTAAAGACAGCAATTGGATAGCGTCGTTAAATCTTTTTTCTTCTTCTTCTTCTTCTTCTTTCCCCCAGTTCATATGGAGGCTATGGCCAATTGTCGGCGTCGTTAAATAAAATTAAGCCTCGTTTAAATACTGGCTTCCCTTTCATGGTTGAACCAGTGTTGCCAAGCTAAAACACGCAAAAATTTAACAAAAATAATAATAAAATAGCCAAGACATAGTCAAATATTGTAGCGCCACATCATTAGCGGACATTTGAATTTGCCGACTAGAACGCGGTCGGTTAACCGATGTGACGGTTAATCAGGGGTCGGATAATCGATGCTCTACTGTACTATAAAAAGCTTCATGTCCTTTGATTATTTATATTTCTCTCTTTTATCAATATAACTACCAATTTTGCTATTAAAGAATAAAGAAGTTCTAATCTGGTCGCATTTTTGATTGTGACGTTCCTCATTAATAGTCAAATTGGGAGCTATATTGATAATAGAGAATTTTCTACTTTAAATTTATAAATAATAATCAAAAGTCAGTTTTCAAATCTGTTTCTTAATCATAGAAGAGAAGATAAAAAAAAAAATAACTATGTTAATGCTACTTTATGAGTTAAATAATTAAATAAATAACTTAAGAAAATGTTTTCACACAAATTACTGAGCTTCATTTTGCAACTTCAGTTTTTATTTACATCAAAATATTTTTGTGTTTGTTCTTTATTTCATGAACAATAATAGTACAAAATAAATCTATTCCAGTCAAATAAAATTAAAATGCAGTAAATTTATAATAAATGCTTTGAATCAGTTTAGTTTAAATTATGATTTTAGTTATTCATCAATTGTATGTAATAAATGTATAACTTTGAGAAATTGTATAAGTTCTGAATTCTACAGTATATTTTTTCTCTAAATTTATCAATAAAAATAATTTTAAAGTATATTAATGTGTCATAGATTTTACAAAGAATTATTGTATAAAGAGAATGAAATTATGTTAATTTTAACAAATACATGGTATGTAAGATGTAAAATTATAGAAAAGTCTTAAAAATTTTCAGAGTATGTTATTTCAGATTGTGGAGTGTTGTGATGGTGATAAAAATCTTTTGTCATTTTTAATTAAATCAATTAAACAAAAATTATATCTGCTTTTTGTCACAGTATTAATTGCAGTTGATGTTTTTCCAAACAATGCTATAAAATAATGTCCTCAGCTATCTCTCGATTTATTGTTGAAGTTTATTTCTTACTTATGTTGTAATTAATCTATCTATTTTGTTTTGGCATATTTGGATCAACTATGAGTTTATTTTCTGTAGGGATGAAATACTGAATTGATCTCTTAAATCAGATCAAATAAATATTGAAACAGAAATTTTGTTTTAATGTTATATAATCTGTTAGAAATGAAATTTATTTTAACTATTGTCTGCTTACTTTTAATGAATTATTTTTCAAATTAGTTGAATTTTCTTGATTTTTTATTTATTTATTTAATTTAACTACAAGAAGATTAATATGGTTTTTTACATACGAAATGCAAAAGAGAAAACAATTGGTAATTTTGATACTCGCTGACTAATTTTAATAAATGATGTTTGTAGCTGCTATAATTTATAATATATCTTCATATTTTAGAGTAATTTTAATATTGATGATTATTTTACAGAGGTAAGAATTTCCTCGTGCTTCCTTATGTGGTGAAGGGAATGGATGTATCATTTTCTGGATTATTATCTTTCATTGAAGTAATTAAAATTGCTTTTATATATAAGCTATTTATAAAATAATTATATATTTAAGTATTATAGATATATACATAGTTGTTTAGTTTTGTTTTGCTTATATATAATTTTCTGATAAATAAAATTAATAGCATTCAAATAATTTTTGATGAATATTTTTTTGCTATCAAATGTTTATCAAATAAGTCATTTTGAATTCTAAATTTTAATGCTATTTTAAACATAAATGATATCTGTTAACAATGTAAATAAAAATCTAGAAAGCTGCTGATATTTGTTAATATTGTTAATTTTCTGATTTTAAAAAATTATCATCCAGGTTAAGCATCATGCTTTTGATAGTTGATTTATAAAAATAATTGATAGTTGGTTAACGTAACTCTTGGTGCCAAGATGGCGGCTCGTCTCTGATTCCAGCAAGGAAACAGTGGGACGCACATTCTAACCTAATCTAACCTATTCTAATAATTTGGTTGCTAATAATTATGGTAATTTATCAGAATAGGTTAGGCTAGGTTAGAACGTGCGTCCCACTGTTTCCTTGCTGGAATCAGAGACGAGCCACCATCTTGGCACCAAGGGTTACATTAACCAAACTGTTTTTTTGTAGTTCTGTTAATATAAATTTTATGATAAAAATTGAAACTATAAAAATGAAATGCTACAAAGGAATAAGAACAAAATTTGGAATGCTTTTAAATATTATAAAACTTTAGTAGAACTTTTTAAATATTAAATTTCTCTAAATTTTTCAGTTTTGAAAAAATATCTCAGTGAATATATTTACATCATGTTAATTTTTAATTAATACAGTGCATATGTAATTAAAAGTTTTAACATGAAAGCACTTAATATTTTGAATTGGAAATGTATAGTATAAGTTGCAATATATCGATAATAGATGATTATTAACCTTAATGAAAATTTAAACGTAAAATACAATAGAAAAAAAGAGTTTATCAAGAGTTATTTTAATATTTTTGTTATTTATCAGCAAATTTTATTTTATAGATTTTTTTTTTTAATTATTTGAATTAAAAGAAATTTTGATCGAAAGACAGGTAAGAGGTAATTAGAGCCTTAATGTCTCTTAAATATCTCATATATTGAAGTTTAAACAAAAATACCAAAAAAAGCAATACTATAAATAAAATGAAAGTGCATAGGCTTTCGTTTCTGTGTATAGTATTGCATTTTAATGTGCCATATTATTTGCTTGCCTGCCTTCAAATAGAATTAATTAGTAGTGAAAAGCAACAGTTCACATCATTGTTTGCCTTTAGATAGGCTTTAGGCCTATACTCACTTGGTAATCTAGCACACTTGCTAATTCCAGCAAACCTATGTGCAAGGAATGGTCAGATTAACAAAAGATTGCTATATATTAAAATTTATATCATTTCTATAAAATAGTAAAAAGGATATAAGTAATTTAAATAATAAAATATTAGTGGATAATATGAAATTACTGTAAGATTTATTTTTTTCAACAGAAAAATGGGTTAACATCTGGCTTGAACAGGACTACAATAAAATATCGGTTTTCGCGACAAAAATTACTTTCTCCCGACACGCGTATGTTTACACAAAAACTATCATATAAATACCGTATACAATTTTATATGTGGACGAGACCGTCGAGATGCTATCTTCACACTCTTTATTCCTCTTCCCCTTCAATCGTCAATCCGCTTCACTCGACGTTCCTCATTGTTCCCGCTCATTTCTCAGATGTTCCGAAAAAGGCCCAGTTCCATCGGCCTTGCCGCTATTTATACCGTTTTGCCTCCCCTGCTGAGTTAATCGTCCCTTCCGGGTCTAACGGACGATGGAATGTTAGGGAAAGCAACAAAGGGCATTGTCTGCTAAGGGAACAACATGGCCACATTACAATTAAGAGTGATTATAAATTATCAAATATTGAAAATATTTTTGTAAATAAGATTATTGTTGATAAATGCTGTTTGCTTGGCTTTGAAAAATATTTTCCTACACTACATTAAAAATTTCAGTTACAGGGTTTAAGCCGAGAAAAAATTTTCTGTGACATTTTAGCTAATTTTACTAAAAAAGTTGTAGCAAAAGTTTAGAAACTGTAGCTAACCTTTCTCATCTGTGAGGATGTCCAGAACATTACACAATACATTATTGTTTAAATATTTGTTTATTCTCTTAGTTTATTCTCTAGATACAGTATATTATTGAACAATTCTTCTTGGTTTTGATTTGCACCAGGCAACAAATGCTGAATGAAAATCAAATCTTGGGGGTCATTTATGGAGATGTTTAACAAGTTTCTGACATTTTTTACATCAAGACAGTTTCCAATTGGAGTTTTTGTTAATGTCATCTCACTAAAACCTTTCATTCTCAACAGTGCACTGGGTGTGAAAGAACAAATTCAATAACTGTTGATATATGAGGGTGATCTGAGAGAAGCGGGTGAGAGGGTGATTAGCCAATGACATATCCTTACATCTGACAGCCACAAATCTTTTAAACAAATTCCCCTCCATCAGAAATTGTTTTTTAAAATTATAATATTAACTATTAAGTATTTGTTTATTGGAAACTTTTCGTGTCTACGAAGCAGACAATACATGACAACCCATACTGAGGCGACATCTGTCAATGTGGACTTTTCTTTCACCTACTTGGAGTGATGAGAGATTGCACTCCCATGTTAGGAGAGATAAGGTGATGTTAGGGTTTCCAGCCAGCTGGTGTTGGGCTAGTTTGGCTGGAAATTTTAAATCAAGGAGAGTGTTCGACAAAAATATTTAAGTTTTGGCAAAACAGTTTAAAATATAAACAAAATTATATTTTAACTGAAATAATATTAGATAAAATTTATTCTTTGTGTTGAAACTGCCCTCCTTTACGTTACACTTTTTGAGACACCATGAAGTGTTGACACTAGACACTGGACTTTTTCACATCCACTTTGTTATCTTATACTGTAATATGTTAAATTTTCAAATGTTTTTTGCACAATTCTAAGTAAAAATAATTGTTTGCACTAAATTTACTGCCATTTTGAGTTTTAAAAATTAATTTTTTAAGATGAATCAGTCTAGACGTTCATTTGATTCTTCTTTCCCTCGAATAAGTACATGCAATTGTACATTTAGGAAAATCGGTTTGAGTGAATGAATTTAAAACTTGGTTAACTCGTGATGATGATATTCGTTTGGCTTGTTGCACATTTGCTGAACCTCATTTAGTGTTAAATATGATGGAATTACAGCATTTATGAGGCATGTCGATTGTGAGAAACATTAAAAAAGAAGTGCAGTTTCTCATTACCTTTCCTCTCCCCTGGTCATAGCGTTGGCCAACAAAATAGTTTCCATACATGGTGATCTTAGATGACATGATGGGATAGTTTTTTTTTTAGTAAAAGGAAATTAGCTGTAATTTTTTTGGGGTAGTATCACAATATTAACTTTATCTGCAGTAAGATTACAAATTTATTTTCTACTACACAATAAATGGAGAATATTTGGATTTCTTTCGGAAGATTGATTCTCAATTTCTCAATCACTTTCCATTCTTAAGCTTGATGATTATTAATTAATTAATGAAAACTAAAATAAACTTTAGAAAGTATTAAAAAGAATCAGAATCATGAGAAATCTTGGTATTGTCCCATCACTAGTTAAAACATCTTAAAATCTGACATTTAAATTTTAAGATTCTTTAACCACTTGGAAAACATTAGTTTTTTAGCAAAGTGTGCCAAGGAAGTTGTTGCTAAATCTAAATTCTTGTAGCATTTTAGTGAAAAAACTAGCAACAGCTTAAACCCTGAGTTATTTGAATATTTTGTTTGTTTTTTTTTTCTGTTTATAGTACTTGTTTATCAACTTGAATTTTATAACAATTACTATATTGATAAATAAATTTAAGAGATAAAAAATTTGAATGGATAGACTTTTTGATTTTGAACCTTCTTGATTATTCATTTATTCTCTTCAGTAAATTAAGCAATATTCAAATAAAAGTTTTAAAAATTGTAGTTCAAATAGGGATGAATGCATCGTATAAATCAAATTACACAAAGATTTATTGAAAATCTCTCTGCTAATTTAAATTTTTAATAGGATATAAACAATTTTTAAAAATGTAATTCATTTACAAGAAATTTTATTGTTAGTTTTCAATGATTTTATTGCTACCTTACTTAATATTTAAATTAATATTTATGATGTAAAAACTTGAAATTAAATTAAATAGTTTTATTTTTGTAATGAGTTTTTGCTGTTAAAATGAAATTTAGGATTGTTTCATTAATAAATTGAAAAATGTCAATACAGTTTAATTAAGAAATGGTTTTATTTGAATCTTAACTGTAAAAATGTTGAAATATTTAAGTAGGTTTACTTTTAGGAGAAAGCTCATAATTTGATAAAAAGTGGTGAATATACAGTGGAAGATCTGTGTTTTTCTCTTCAAGAAACAGTGTTTGCAATGTTGGTGGAAATCACTGGTAAGCTTTAAATTTTTTAATTTTGTATAGTCTTTAATATATAATTTATTGAATTAATATGAAATATTTTAATTTCTATGATATAACTTACTTCTCTAAAACTAATCTAGTAAATTTGACAGGCCATTTGCATATTTTAAGATATTGTTAGACTTTTGCATAAGATGAAATACTTTTAAAAATTTACTTTTAAATTATAAGTTTGAATGAATCAGTTCAAAGTTATAATTTAAAAGTAAATTGTTCCTTTTCTTTCTTAATTTTATTTAATAGAAACTAAATTATAATATACATTTTATTTTCTTTTTAAAGAGAATTTAATAATTATTCAATAAAATTTTCTAGAGCGGGCTATGGCTCATTGTGCATCTGAAGAAGTTTTAATTGTTGGAGGTGTAGGATGTAAGTAATAATTATTAGTTTGTTATAGCATTTATTGATTAGAAGACAATTGAATAATTACTACTACTATTAACAATAACAATGATAACTGACAATGTTGGATTAATTTCTTGGTTAAAGTGTACCTAGGTAACCTTTATGGCGGCACTTCCAGAATCTTGATAGCATTTGCAATTAGAAATGCAACTTACTTTTATAATTTCCTATTTTTTTTTATTAACTTTTCATATTTATTTAAAATATTTCAAACGTTTTTTTATTCTGTACTATGTATTAAATCTGAATAAATATGTTCATAAATTAATGATAAATAGATTTATATTCTTCTTATTTATATATATCAGGGGTCCCCAACTTTTTTGTACCTAAGAGCACATTCTAGAATACCGGCCGGACGGCGGGCACCATTTATTTTTTCAAGGTGAATTTATACTTGGACATAGTTAATAATACATACCCATAATGTACAGAAAACATTTAATTCCAAAAATGTAATAGATACACATACACAAGACTATTAACAATAATTTTTACAAAACAAGTAATTACTAAACAATGCATACAAAATCTACAGAGTATAAAAATTCTTTATAAAAAATATAAATCTGAAAGTAAATGTGATTTTTGGCATTGCATTTCATTGGCCATTGCTTCGTAATTAGGAGAGTATGATGATATTCCTGCTCGTAAGCAATCGTCAAGGTGTTCATCTGTAAGTCGTGATCTGTACTTTGATTTTATGATATTCAGAACGGACCGGTTTATTTCATTTCAGGTATGGGAAATTTGGTTGGTGAAGATTTGGCGGAGGGGAAAAAGAGATCGGTCGCATTTCGCTTTGTGCTTTTATCTGTGTTGGACGCCATTTCTACTTTTGAGTGGTTAATCATTAAAAACGAAAAAACTTTTACATAGCATTTTATTTTTATCGTGGTCGCACAGCGGCGGGCACATGTAAAACGATCGGCGGGTGCTATGGTGCCCGCGGGCATAGGGTTGGGGACCACTGATATATATATATTTAAAAGTTATACATGATGAGTTTTTCATTAAAATTAACTCATCAATAATATATTTTACAGTTTTTATATTTAGCCTTCAATTTTTAATTTTTATATAAATTATATATGATTATTTAAAGAAAACTAACCCAAATAAAATAATTTTCCATCTTTATATACAGTTTTGAGTTTACTAACAGTAGCAGAAAAATAATCATGAGTTATTTTCTGAATTTATAATATACTAGCAGATGAGCCCGGCGTTGCTTGGACAAAAAGTAACAATAGTGAAGATTAAGATTATTAGATTATAGCCAATCTTAAGCTCAGGTCACACTATGCGATTTCCAGCCGCGCAGGCGACTGCAACCGCGACGGCTGTTCTCATTAACTAGTAATCCCCCTCAAAAACCAGCGTGATTGCAACTGCAACTAGAAACAAAAAGTTTGTTCTACTCTCGCGACGGTTGCAAATGCTCATCCAATCAGAAAACGTCTTTGTGCCACGTCATACTTTGTGTTGTCAACATATCTTGATTATAACATTTGTATTAACTCAGTTTCAGTACATTTAAATGGTATATTTGATATAAATCAAATCTGAATTTATAAAAGTTATTGTTAGATTTATTTTGAAAAGTTTGATTACTTTTAATAATATACAATTGAATAAAATAAATACTTATGTTAAAGAAATAATATATCGATTAATAATGAATTAAATCATTCAAGCTTTCCTCTGAATAACATTTACCTTTAAATATTGACTTTTATAAGATGATAAATAGTATCCAAAACTTCTGGGATAATGACTGATATCAAATTATGGGCCACTCTAAATTGGTATGCCAAACTATGAAACATTTCGCCTAAATTATATATAAGTATAAATTATATTCATATGGATATATCCCCTATAACCTTCGGCATCCGAAAGCCTTAATTCATTCATCAGCTGGTGAAAGTACGATTGTTTATCCCGTTGATTTTCATTTCGCCGAGTTTTAACCCAGCATGAACGTTTTTTCTTATTTTTCTCTTCGTATATTTTCTCCAGCTCTAACAAAATTATCGCCTTTTTTCTTTTATTCATTTCAGAAAAGGAACTGCTTGCTATTTTAATAAGAAAAGCAGCTAAAATTCTGTAAATACTCTGAAGTAGAACGTAAAATGTCGGTAAACTCACGAAGGTAGACAAAAACAAGCTACTGTAATTTTATTGGTTTATTATAGGGTCATGTGTTCTGAGTTGCAACATCAATGAACAATGTGTGACCATGAGAAGATGCACACGACTCGCACTTGTTGCGGTTGCAGTCGCCTGCGCAGCTGGAAATTGCATAGTGTGACCAGGGCTTTACCTGTTTTTGTTGAGTGCAAGAATTAAGTCCCCCCTCTTCCAAGACTAATTAGAAAGTTTTTAGATATCTGCTTACACTGGAATAACAATAATTAAGACTCATTGCAATCACTAACCGGTGTGTAGTACCTCTAAGTGATGAATAACAAACATTTTGTAACTCTTTCTGGGTTCTTCTTCAGGTTTACTAAATTCAAAAAATAAACTGGATCTTCCAGAATCATTCATAAATATAAATTCGAACACAAAATCAAACATTAAGATGATGAGTTTGATTAAAGCAAACTTATGTACATGCACTCCCGTTCGATGGAACACTAAATATTGTTGAGAATTTTTAGAAGGGTCTAAAAATATGTTCAATTTCCTGCATAAATGCAAAAAAGGCATCTAAAATAGTACAGTAGAAACCAAATTCTTCATGGAAAGCCTGGGATTTCAAAAATTCCTTCTTAGTGTATGTTCTCATGAAGTACCCTAACTGTGTACCAAGTTTTAACTTTCAACTCCTAATTGTTTGGGCTCTGCACTTATTATTATTATTATTATTATTATTGTCATTATCAACCCATCTCAATTATATTATAAGATTTATTAATTGATATATTGATACATAATTAAAATTATGTGATAATTTAAAGTACATGGGAATTTCACCTTTTCTAAAATATTCATATCACTGTCACAAAAAATCATTCTATTCCAACATTTGAATTGTGAGATATAAGTTTAATAAAATATAATATTTAAGGATCCAGATTTTAAGTGATTAATCAAGAATTAAAAAAAACTATGAAATTTTGTTTGATTATATAATTAATGTTTCTTGTATTTTATATTTGCATCATTAAAATTTAAAGGTTTTATTTAATTTTTTTAAAATATTCTTCATCTGAAGGAACATTTTTCAACCATATTCTGCTTTGTTTTTATATATTTATATATCTTGTTTTCAGTATGAATTTTTGATGTCTGTTGTATTGATTTATGCTAATGAGACACAAAGATATGATTAAATATTTAAAAATACAAAATTTGGTTTTTATTTTTTATAATTCTTCTAACTAACCCTCATTTTGCAATGTTCAAATAATTTTGAATTTGTTATTTGATGTTTTTTATTATTGCTATCTCATTAACAAAATAATGCTAACCTAATGTTTCCCTTGAAATAGGAAAATGAAAAAAATTGTTTTATTTTGTCTTATTTGTTTTATTATATTTATTACATAGTTATACATTCATTTAATATTTAAATAAAGGCAAATATATAATAGAAAATAAATATGTATATTACATATGTATATATTGATTTTGTAGAGCTAAGTTTTACATTGGAAAATACTACCACTGTTTTTTCTGATAAATCCAAAAAAGGATTTTTTGTATAGTTTGTCATAGGTTTTAAATTTTCATTTCAATATTTTATAACATTAAAAATGTTTGTAATTGTTTTTTATTATAATAATGTTAATTTATTCCATTTAATTATTTTAGGCAATGAACGTTTACAAGAAATGATGAGAATCATGGCATATGAAAGACAAGCAAAATTATATGCTACAGATGAAAGGTAGTAACTTAGTTTATCTATAAAATCAAATAAAAAATGTAGTGGAATGTAAATATGATGATCACAGATTTTCAGTAAAGAAAAAAAAATGTTTTTTACAAATAGAAGACAAAGTTGCTCCAAAATTTTTAGACGATCGCCATTTATTTTCTCTAGTGTTCTAGAACAAAATTATAGACAGTAGGACCTTCCTTTATAGGCTACGCAACTGCCTACTCTTTAAAAAGTTCCTTAAAAAACACAGAAAAACCAATAAAATTTAAAAATCTTTAAAATCGGTATGGTAAATCTTACGACGTCTTTTTTAATACATCCTTGTCCTTTCGGGGTTTTGGCTCCTTTTATCCACCAAGAATTAGCACTGTTTAATGTAGATTATGCCGAGACATTTCTCTGGTGACGAATTTTACGAATATTTTTGAATTTCTGTCGGATGAATAAGTATATTTTTTTTACAAATAGAAGACAAAGTCACTCCAAAATTTTTAGATGATTACCATTTACTTCTATGTCTTCTATTTGTAAAAAAATATACTCATACATTCGACAGAAATTCGAAAAAAAATGTTTAAACTATAGCATTTTTGTATTAAAAATTAAGAAAATACATAAACTGACTGCTAAAAAATTATTAATTATTTGATTATTTGATAAAATGTTTTGCCAAGACTATTATGTCTTGTCAAAAATTTGACAATGAGACTTAATAAAAAATAAGTCTAACATAATTTTATGCTAAAAATAATTCAAACTTAAAACTTTTCATATTTGAAAATAATATTAATTAAAACACCAAGCAAGTTATTTTTATTTTTGCTTTTAACATGTAATGGGTAGCTTAACAATTTAACTACTAATTAATATAAAGGTGTATTTAAACAAATATGTGCTGATAAATATCAGCACATATTTGTTCAAATATACCTTTTTAACCTTTTTTAACCTATGTGAACCTATGTAAGTGTTTGAAATATTTAAATAAATATGAAAAGTTAATTAAAAAAAAATAGGAAATTATAAAAAGTATAGTATTTGTAAAACTAATTTCCTTGAAAAAAAGAGAGTATATCAAATACAGTAACACAGCTTTGTTCAGGTCTAAGTCTATATTACTTGTTCATCATTCAGCACTGTTGACTTCTATCAATGTTTAACCTCACAGATCTATCTATATCTTTATATTTTTGTTTAAAACCTTTGTATTGGTGGCAATTATTAGATTTTCTGTGATTTGGAGTGGAATAATTTTTATTTGGCTACTATAATCTCTGCATCATCCCATTTATTCACTGCATTTTTATTAGTTTTCAATTCTTCTTTTCGTGCTGTGTTTGTGTCTCCTTTTTTTAACTACTCCCCTATGTTCTTTCAGTCTGTCTATAAATATCCTGTACGTGCTTCCAATATACTATCTAATGCTATTTGTTCTGTCTAAGTCTACTTGTATTTTGTAGATCCCATGTCTCTAATTTTGTTTTGTACTAGTTTTTATTTCTTACAAAAGCAAAATACTGTAAAGTGTCTTATTATAATAATTTAACCTTATTTCCCTTTTTAAAATGCAGACTTAACAATCTAGTGACAAGCCATCCTCATCAGTTAACATATTTTGTATCTGAAGGTCCAAGATTCCGTATTCAGTTTTTTCTTACTTTGAACTTATCCAAATACTTTCATGATGTTTTGGACTAATTTGAATGGACAAAAGATAGCAACATACAGTAATTAACTTTTTTAGTGTATGTAATGACAATACCTGATGATGGTCTGTCTTACAGTAAAAGACAGGGATACTTGCTCTTCCCATGATCTGTCAGGATGACATGAGAATAAGGAAGATATGGGGGTAATGGTACTGGACACAGAGATTCATATGGACATGGGTTGTCAATGATACTCTCATTTAATGTTACAATAAGACATGCTTACAAAAAGGTATAGTGATGCCACACCAAAAAAAGGAGAGTTTGTTTGCTGACTTGTTTAGGAGTACACTAGGAGGTCAGAAAACCCTGGGGTGGAAACATCCTAGCAGGCAATGGATGGAAGTTGATCTTGAGTGGAGGACCAAGTGACTGACAGAGAATGTCAGTCACTTGGACACTGACAATCTTTCACTGTCTGTCTCTTGGACCACAGGTGGATGATCTTCAATTACAACCATCCTGCATCTTTGAAAACCTGGGCTTTTATACGATTTTACTCCAAAATCTTGATTTCTGGTTGGTTTGAACTGGTGGTCTCCTGCATCCCCTTTGGTCCCTGATCTGTTGCTGGGGATGCAATTCAGTCGCGGGAGTTGTCAACCACCCTCTATTACCCCCAATACGGACTGCTCTCCCCAAAGGTAGGGTAACACTCCTTCTTGTCTCATAAATTACTGACAATGTGCTTTTTTTCTGTCTTGGAGAAGACAGCTGTGTCCACACATTCCCAGCCACACCCGCCTCCAAGGAAGCATTCACTTTTTCTGCTTTGAACTCAGTGTTGGGTGACTGCAAAACTCTAATTGCTGTCACTCCTTTACTCTCCACTGCAATCTATGACTGAGAATGTGACAATTAATTCTTGTAGCATCCTATTTCTTTGCATCTCCAGTTCTGTTTATTGAAGTTAATTTGACGGTCTGTCTCCTGTTGATGGGTGAGGTCCTGGCCTCACCCATAATTATCTTTATGAGAAGAGTATATAATTGCTCTGCCAAATCAGTGCTCTAAAGCACTGATACATAGGATAACAGGATTTAAATGTTGCTACTTGAAATATGATAGGACCATAGTTTCCTTTTTATATACCAATATTGTCAAATCACTTTTTACAGAAATATCTAAATAATGAATGAGATAACCATCCTCGGTTAGATATGGCACTGGCTGGGGACTCATTCAGTGTCTGCATTAGTAAACACTTCACCTATGGCACTCAGCTGGCTAACGCACAACCAGGGCCGGATTTACCAATCCAGGGGCCCTGGGCACAAATTCGGTGGGGATCCCCCCTTTAAGAGTAGGCAAATTTGATGATTTAGAAAATTTACACAAAATACTGTACTTTCAATTAGATTTCAACTAGGAAGTTGTAAATTTCATTTTAAAATAAGGTTATTGTAAACATACATATATTTTATTGTGTAAAACTAATTATTTTAATTTAACTGAAAAATACTTATGTGAAATTTTTTCCCGAAATTTTCCGATGTTTCATAGACTTTTTCTCGGGTTTGGTTTTCTCTGCCTGTTGCCCTCATGATTAGGCCACACTAGGCTGTCGCTGTAATAGAAAAGTTTTAGTTTTGTGGGGGCCCTGGGCACAGGCCCCAAATGCCCTTATGTAAATCCGGCCCTGCGCACAACCCCAGCCTAGTGTGTGTGTATGTATATATATATATAAATGAAGATTGTTTGTTTGTTATACACTCCTGGGCCAGTTGCTACAAGACTCGGCAGTTACGTTTAAATACTCCTAACTTAGATCATGTTGTACATCCTATCCCAAATCATCAATTGGATTATTATATATCGATTAATTTCTCTGTACATTTGATTGCTGGCTTTACATATAGTGTTATCTATTGGCAAAATATTTAACAAAATAATTAACTAAATATAATTTTTACAAAACAGGATATAATTTTTAAAAATATATACAGTGGATGATTGGTTAATGAACATTTACCGTTCCAAGACTTTGTTCGTTATCCAAATTGTTCATTAACAGATTATCGATTTACCATAGGTTTTTATGGGAATTTGATTAATTCGTTCTGGAGACTCCAAAAAATAAAAAATATATACTTTCTTACTACGTTTATTTATATGTAATAAATAAAAATACATATATACACAGTCTTGCATTTTTATTAGTCATGTTTTTTTCGTTGGTGGGGGTTAAAGAATCTGTCTAATGTCGATTGCTTTTCTCTCTTCTTCAGGATTTTTCAGAAGTAATTAATAGCATTGTAATTGTAGAGATCCCTAAGCTTATTAACCTCAACCTGGTTTGGATGCCATTCTAAGACCATCCTCCTACGTCTTCAAAAGATCTTTAATAGCATATATCGGCATTAATTCTATTTCTCAGAAGAAAACATGTCTCGCCGAGTTTCTTGATGTTCTTCTGTCATCAGATCATTTTCAGGTTCCATTATGAGGTCTTCAATGTTCTTTATTTCTCAGATGTTTTTTGTTACTCCTTTAGCTGCTTGAGTCTTCTTGATTATACTGTATCTTTCTTAGATAAAATTGAACTATGGCCTACTGTAGACCTGTTCAAGCCATATTGCCCAGCAACATCAGACAACTTCTACCCACTCTCTACCTTTGCTATTATACTCTCACCTTTCAAAAATAAAAATTGACGCAAAACTTAATGAGTGCCCACTCGACAGTCTCACGAATACTATAAAAAAATTCTTTCTGTCAGAAAAATAAAAGGCTGAAATTACAAGGGAGAGTTTCAAAGTTCGGAGAAATACTATTTGATCAGTATATACCGGGTTGAGTGTTGATGTCGACGTCTCCCACACTCCAAAAAGTTTTGAATTATTGCCTGAAGATGAGAAGACCAATCGGTATTCATTATTTTATGTTGCTTCTTCTTGTGTTTGTTCTGTGAGGTGTTCGTTGTCTGAACATAAAAATTTTTCATGCAAGTGTTCGTTATCTGATTTATTCGTTAACTGATCTCCCACTGTATTCTATTCATTGAATTACTGCAACAATGATATAGCACAAAATAGATGTGCCATTATGACATTATTGTAACAGATAGCACAAAGCACTTTTCTGAATTTATTAGTGTTTTGCCTCTGTACATCATACTTTTCCTGTTCACAACAGAGTTGTGTCGGTCATCTATCGAACTCTGTTTGGGGGAGAAATTTTGAATTGAAGTAATGTTACTTTCATTCCAAACTGAAAGATCATATATAGTTGATCTGGATCTGCTACCCTAAGCTTTCCAAATCTGGTCTCGGCTTTCATCTGTCTAACTCTTTTCTCAAGTTTAAGGAATGACAGACAGGTGAACAACTGTTGGAATTTATAGGTCTACAATTTTTGAAATTGCAGCTCAATAATTTTTCTATAAATGCAATATTTACGAGAACATACTTCCCATGTAGTTTATACAATCTGTTGCCAAAATGTGAACACTTTATTATCACATAAAAGGAATTATTCTCACATTTTTACAAGATTTTTTTTATCTAAACAAGTTTTATATCAGGTATTTTGGATGTTAAGGTTAGCAACTTTGATCACATGCAGGGACCATCACAATCTATACAACATGGATCATTTTTCAATATTAATAGCAGACTGGTATTAATTAGTAGTCATTCACCGTCCTCTCTTTTGGGAGAAGGACTACTTTTAGTTGAATTATTTCAACTCCCTTCTGCAACAGTTCCTTCTTTCTATCAGACCAGTGGTATGATGGCATTCAAATAGGAAAATTACATAGTACAAGGTTACTGGCAAGCACAAAATATGATTTAAGTGGTGTTTGAGGGTGCTGAGTTTAAATATTTGGCTCATTTTTTGCGAAATTTGATTAGTCACTTACTGTCACAGATTGCCGTTTGATATTTGGCTTTGAATGGTACAGTTTTTTAGAGTTAACATTATTTATTTATTTATTAAGTACAATTGGAAACGTCAGAGACAATTGTATTCCACCCCCCTGATAACAAGAAATAAATGATCTCCAATAAAATAATAACAAAATATAAAAGACAATAAAAATTATAAACATAGCAAAACAAAAGTTACATTATGTATTATATAAAATAGATTTACATTTATTTTTAAAAAAGTTAAAATCACGATATAGGTATGGTTCCACAAGCTTTGTGAGAAGCTATATGGTAAAAAAAAAAATCTTTGTGAGAGAAAGGTGAAAATATGAGATAAAGAAGCATAATGTATTGCGGGTTCTTACAGTTGGGATGCAGAAACTTAACTAGTAGTTTGAAATTAGACCATTGAAGTATTTAAAGCAGAGAATATGATCAAAATATTTTAAGTGATCAGAAAGATTAGGAAGACCAAGGTGAACTCTTGTCACATTGTGGTTATCAGTAAAGGATAAATTGCAGAATTTATGTATCAGAAAATAAACTTTATCTAATTCAGATTGTATTTTTTGAAGCAGATAAGGGGCAGCCATGGCCCAAACGGGTAAACAATAATTGACTATTGACTGAAAATTAGTAAAGAAAATTGTTCTGAGTACGGCTTTTGAAGAAATATTTTTGCAAAAATGCCAGATAAAGCCACGTCTAATGGCAAGGGAATTAATAATGTAAGAGATATGTTCATGAAATATTAATTTTTTATCAAATATGATTCCAAGGTTGCGATGAGACTGAACATAGTTTATTTTAGTAGAATCAATAAATATGGAAGGGCGGTAGAGATTGCAAAGTAGAGAAAAGCACACAATAGTTTTATGGGTGTTGATTTTTAGATTATAGCTGGCAAAAATGGAACGTAGAGAATTGATGATAACCTGAAGGGAGGAGGGATCATTAGATAAAATCTTAATGTCATCAGCATAGGCAATTATTGTAGAATGTGGATTGATTAGTAATTTATCTATATAAACTGAGAAAAAAAGCATGCTTAATACAGAACCTTGAGGTATGCCGCAGATAGGGGGAAGAGGGAAAAAGTCAAAATCATCAATGTGAATCTTACATAGTCTGGATAAATAGTAATTGTTTAACCAACAGTAGAGAGTGGGATCTAAATCAAAATAATCACTTAGCATCTGAAGTAGTAAATTAGAGATAATAGAGTCAAAGGCTTGGGAAATGTCAATATAGATTATGCAGGTAGATTTTTTGTTCTCAAAATTTTGCAGAATAGTATAAGTTATTTCAAGAAGGTTGGTTGTAGTCAAGAGGTTACGGATGCCGCAGTGTTGATGAGGGGAAAATCTGGAGATAATTTATTATATAAGCAAATTTCAAAAATTTTTAACATGGCTGATAGAATAGTTATTGGTCTAAATGAATTATCTTTTTTAGGGAGAACCTTTATATTTGAAATTAACCATTGATTTGGAATGTGACTAGAGTGTAATAAACTTATGAAAAGTTTGGGAAGAATAACAGCTGATATTGCCTTTAGCTTTTTATAAAATTGTGTGGGAATTGAGTCTGGACTATAATTAGAGTTGTTTAGGCTATCTATAGCAGACTTAACATCGGAAAAGGAAATAAAGAAGTTATGTTTACATTGTTGAATAGATAGGGAGTGAAAATTGGCTTCAAGTAAAATGCAAAAGTATCTAGATTTGATATTATTAAATATATCATAGATTTTCTCATCTGAATAGATTTGTATGGAGGTAGTTTTTATTGAAAAGTTAGGAATTAAATGCCAGAAGTTATGAGGGTCAGTGGCAAAGTTAGACACAATTCTGTTAAAATATTCTAAAAAAGCGATATGATGATCCTGGTAATAACATTGTTGTAGTATTCTGTGTATGTATAAATCATGGGGGTTACCATAATGTTTCAATTTAGTCTATTGTTTTCTGACAGTATTGGATAATTTATTTAAGTGTAGAGGAAGCCATCTATTGGCAGAAAAGTTTATTTTACAGAATTGTAATAATTTATTAATAATGGCAGAAAATAAGTTGTAAATTTTATCAGTAAGTTTCTGAGGAGAAATAGGAGAGTCGAGGAAGATCCAGTCAATCAAGCAATGGATTTGAAAATATTATGATTATTTCATGCTATTTCATGCCATCTGAGAATGGCACGAAATAATCAAACTCTTTACATGATTTTCATTTTAATAATTCTTCACCCAAAAACCTAATAACCGGTGCCAGTCCACTTAAATTACATGGCAAACGTTTTCGGACACTTCACTGCGCCCTTCCTCAAGCCTTCTAATCTTCTTACAACAAATTTTCGAACAAACGAAGTCATATTTCCGTTACGCACGTGCCAACCGAATAAAATTTAAAAATTAAAAAATCAAAAAATCGAACAACTCAAATTCCAACGGTTCAATTAACTTCCGTAAACGAAGCTTCCTCCGAACATTCTACTGTTTTTCTATTTACAAATTCTTACATCGTTCCGCCCTTCCTCTAACGAGTGATGACGTAAGCAGCTCTACGTCATTGCTAAACGTCGCACTTTTTAACTAATTTCAAAAACGCTCCTCCACTCTTTCAATAAAAGATCGTCATCCCGTTTCCTTTCTTTTACTCTGTCTCGTCTTTTTGCAGCAGGGCCTGCCAAGCCATCGATAATTTCATCTCATCTTTTGCGTTAATAGGCTGTGATGAACGGAAGGCCTTAAAGATTTCTATTTGTTCCAGCCATCTAATTTGCTCAGCGTGCTTAGTGGTAGCAAGCAACTTCGCTGCCCCGAAGTCCGGGACTATTTCCGGGTCGGACGCATAAATCGCTAATGAGGTGGTGGCTCTCCCATGCTCAATATCTTTCTGGTGTTCTCTCAATCTTACTTCCATCGCTCTTTTCGTGGATCCAATGTAGACCAATTCCTCATTGCACCTATTATCTGTTAGTGGGATAGCGTATAGCCCCGGAAGTTTGCAACTATTCGTTCTGTCCTTATCATTCCGTAGTAGTTGCAGCATAGACGGGCATCTCCTGTAAGCTATGTCGAACCCTTGTGTTTTCGCAATTTTTCTATATAAAGGTGCCAATATCGGGTTGTATGAAAGGGGTACGATAATATTCGCTGTTCTTTGATTATTCCCATTCATTGGAGTGTCAGGACCGTCGCCATTTAGATAATTTCTTTCCAGTTGCTGTATCAGTCTGCCGTACCTGTGCTCTTGCGCCACCACCCGTAAGTGATCCAATTCCTTCTGCACTGCTTCCTGGATGGTGCTGTGTGTGTACGCCCTTTTAATCAGGGACCTGAACGCAGCCATTTTATACCCGAACGGGTCACACGAATCCGCTGTTATGTAACTTGAGCTGCCTGTTGCCTTCCTGTACACCGCTGTTTGTATCCCGTCTGTTGCTATCTGAATGCCTATGTCCATAAAGTGCACCTCCTTATTGCTATGTTGCTCCAATTCTAAAGTAAGGCCATAACTGTTGTCATTCATCCGTTGTACGAATGAGCCGACGTCCGGGTCTTTCTTCCACAATATTAAGACGTCATCCACGTACCTTCTATACATAATGATGTTCTGGCTGAAGCTTGGAATTATTCTCTCCTCTAATTTCCTTATGACCAATTCATATATGTCCCCTGATACGGCGCTACCCATGGGTACTCCCTTCCCCTGTGCGTACGTGCTTCCTCCAAATTGAAAAAAGGATCCATAACAAATTAAATGTGCCAACTCCAGCACTTGATCATGTAACTTGCCATCATTGACTTGTTGTAGCAAAAAGTCCCTAACCGCACAAAAACATGGTGGTAATTCGATTGAAGGGTAAAGTGCCCGGAAATCCAACACTGAGATATGTTGTGGACAGTCCGCATTCCTGATTTCTTGTACCAGTTCTGCTGCACTATTTATTGCATATTGGTATCCTTGTAGATGTGGTGTAAGAAGGTTATGCATTGCCGTCTCCAGCTTACGCGTGGGGGCCACCGCTTTGTTTACCACTGGTCTGAGTTGCTTCCCTTGTTTATGTACCTTTGCAAATGCAAATAGTTTGGGCGTATTCGGGGCGTCTACTACGACTTACACCACATCTATGGGTAGCGCCGTATCAGGGGACATATATGAATTGGTCATAAGGAAATTAGAGGAGAGAATAATTCCAAGCTTCAGCCAGAACATCATTATGTATAGAAGGTACGTGGATGACGTCTTAATATTGTGGAAGAAAGACCCGGACGTTGGCTCATTCGTACAACGGATGAATGACAACAGTTATGGCCTTACTTTAGAATTGGAGCAACATAGCAATAAGGAGGTGCACTTTATGGACATAGGCATTCAGATAGCAACAGACGGGATACAAACAGCGGTGTACAGGAAGGCAACAGGCAGCTCAAGTTACATAACAGCGGATTCGTGTGACCCGTTCGGGTATAAAATGGCTGCGTTCAGGTCCCTGATTAAAAGGGCGTACACTCACAGCACCATCCAGGAAGCAGTACAGAAGGAATTGGATCACTTACGGGTGGTGGCGCAAGAGCACGGGTACGGCAGACTGATACAGCAACTGGAAAGAAATTATCTAAATGGCGACGGTCCTGACACTCCGGTGAATGGGAATAATCAAAGAACAGCGAATATTATCGTACCCCTTTCATACAACCCGATATTGGCACCTTTATATAGAAAAATTGCGAAAACACAAGGGTTCGACATAGCTTACAGGAGATGCCCGTCTATGCTGCAACTACTACGGAATGATAAGGACAGAACGAATAGTTGCAAACTTCCGGGGTATACGCTATCCCACTAACAGATAATAGGTGCAATGAGGAATTGGTCTACATTGGATCCACGAAAAGAGCGATGGAAGTAAGATTGAGAGAACACCAGAAAGATATTGAGCATGGGAGAGCCACCACCTCATTAGCGATTTATGCGTCCGACCCGGAAATAGTCCCGGACTTCGGGGCAGCGAAGTTGCTTGCTACCACTAAGCACGCTGAGCAAATTAGATGGCTGGAACAAATAGAAATCTTTAAGGCCTTCCGTTCATCACAGCCTATTAACGCAAAAGATGAGATGAAATTATCGATGGCTTGGCAGGCCCTGCTGCAAAAAGACGAGACAGAGTAAAAGAAAGGAAACGGGATGACGATCTTTTATTGAAAGAGTGGAGGAGCGTTTTTGAAATTAGTTAAAAAGTGCGACGTTTAGCAATGACGTAGAGCTGCTTACGTCATCACTCGTTAGAGGAAGGGCGGAGCGATGTAGGAATTTGTAAATAGCAAAACAGTAGAATGTTCGGAGGAAGCTTCGTTTACGGAAGTTAGTTGAACCGTTGGAATTTGAGTTGTTCGATTTTTTGATTTTTTAATTTTTAAATTTTATTCGGTTGGCACGTGCGTAACGGAAATATGACTTCGTTTGTTCGAAAATTCGTTGTAAGAAGATTAGAAGGCTTGAGGAAGGGCGCAGTGAAGTGTCCGAAAACGTTTGCCATGTAATTTAAGTGGACTGGCACCGGTTATTAGGTTTTTGGGTGAAGAATTATTTACAATCCGGTGTTTTAGTGAGAGTTTATGTGTATTTCATTTTAATGTTTTTGTTATATTAAAGCATTTGAGTTTTGTAACTACAAAGGTTATTTTATGTAAGGGTTTATTACATTGAGTGACCAATCAAACAAACACATTTTAAAAATTTCTCTACTGTGCACAATTTTAAAAAAATTTTTAAATTGTGTACAGTAGAGAAATAAAGAATTTTTTTTAAAGGTTTATCACACCAAGAGATTGGTCACTTGGTGTGACAAACCTTTACCTAAGATAACCTTTGTAAATATAAATCAAATACTATAGTATAGTATAATAGAAGGGTTAGAAGTACAAAATAATCTAATAATCTTAATCTTTGCTGTTGTTATTTTTTGCTCAAGCAATGCCAGTCCCATCTGCTAGTATACACGTAAACCAACCTCTACAAACCTGATGTACTGTACATAATAAGCCAACAACTATTGGATTATATTGGGTTATTATATTGCAATTATTTTAAATTAATTACTAAATAATTTGTCACTAGAGGGAGGCATTAGGTACCATTTCTTATTAGATTTAATAATTATAATTAAATTAAATAACTTAGAAAATTCTGGAAGAAAAGAATTGGCCTGGAGCAGGACTCAAATCCACAATTGCTGCTTACTGTGCGAATGCATTGCCAGTTACGCTACCCGAGCCTCCAGTCCAATCTTCTTTTCCAGATATATTTAAATACGAGGATGCTCTCTTTAGTGACAAATTATTTAGTAATTTAAAGTAATTGTCATATAATAGTCCAATATAATCTGGTAGTTGTTTGCTTATTATGTACATTGGGTTTGTAGAGGTTTGTTTACATATAAATAATGGATGCTTTAACTGTCAACTTTTTCAATTTTTAAGGTCATTTCAAACTTATTCTGATTAATCTTCAGAACAAAATTGTTATAAATGTTGTTTTTATTCCATAGAATGATAATATCATTTAGATACTATGGAACAATGCCAATATGTCATCCTTTTATTCTTTAATCACAGGAGCTTCCACATACAAAATTCTGCAAATTCTTCTATTCTAATTCTTCTGTTTGAAGAATCAATTGGAGTTCTTGTCAATTCAATTGCTTGTATATAAAATTGGGAATGATTTAGTGTCATTGGTCTTGTAGGATTTCATATAGAAGGCTTACTATTAGAATAAAGATACTTTTATAATCTAAAATTGTAATCTGACAAGCTTTGGGAGACTGAGATTGTCCTCAGATTCTTAATAACATTATTATCATTATAAGATTGCTAATGGCAACATCTTATTTCTCTTGATAAAGCTGGCTAGTCTTTTATTTCTGTGGCTGAAGAGAAGTGTTTAATAACTGAACTAATAGGCCAATCTTCCTTGTGTGTTTTCAAGAAACTGTTGATTATTATGTTTTTGAATTTTCTTATAATTAGAAAGTTTAGAAAGTATTTTAAATGTATTTTTATTTGAATGGTGGTAGTTCTTATGTTTTTTATGTTTAATTTTCAATGTTGTTAGAATCTGATGATGAGACATAAACTTGAAAAATATTTTATCAAGTAATAAACTGACTTTGAAAATTACTAGAAATGTGTCTTATGGATATGAAATGGAACAGTTGTCAAGAAAGAACTTATAAAAAATTATATTAAAAAATATAGTAAATATTCATTGACATTTCATTGAGTGTAAAAAAAAGAGGGAGAGAGATAACAATCTTAATTTTGTCATTTCTTTTTCACAAAAATGGTTTGATTCATGCATCATATTTGGTAAAAATTTTATAAATAGAATTATTAATCAATATAGTAAAAATAGAAGTGAAAATGTCGGAGTTTTATTTAATGAAGAAATGAATCAAGATATATAGGTTAATAGTTTCTCTTTTAAAAGATATACAGTATTTACAAAATAATTCACACAAAATTTAAAATTTTATTTTCCAAAACATATCTGCTTGAAGACAATAGCTGTGACATTTATTTAGAAAGATGATCTTAATGTATCACTATGTCTAATTTAGGATAGAAGAAGAATATCATAAATTGTTGTGGTTAAAAGTCTTTTTTTGTTTCTTATTTTGATCTTGACAAGTTTATGCAATTAATGATAAATGAATTCTAATTAAAAATTCAAAGAACTTTTATCAACCGAATAAAAGAAATATTAAGCTTACTCCTCTGTTAAATTTAGAGCAGTGGTTCCCAACCTTTTCTAGGGTGCAGAACACTTTTGTGAGCAGTTTTCTTTAGCGGAACACTTACTTAAGTTAATATGAAATACATAAGCTTGTCATCAGTTATTTTATTAGAATTGAGCAGTTATAATTCAAAATCTCTACTCATATTATTAATGCCAATTCTAAGACAGGAAAAAATATACCTAAATAACTTTAATGGGAAACTTGTGCCTGATGTTTTTTACATATTTCATTCAGTTTTTATCATTGCCTTTATCTTATTCGAAACAGTAGTACACTCCATAAGTACGAGTCGTACATATATACTTAAGTTTATGAAAATTTTATGATTTTAATTTTTTGATATTCGGCGGCTCGAATACGATTGTACTGTACACTTTCCGATTTGCGACTAAATCTGCGGAACACTTGGGAGATGCTTACGGAATACCGGTTGGGAACCACTGATTTAGAGGAATAAATGTATCATTTTCAGAACAGTGCTAGTTATTGATTACACAATGCATTTATGTTGTGTAATGTTTAGTCTTTGGATTTCACTCAATCTCAATAT
The DNA here is from genome assembly GCF_030686945.1 of Centruroides vittatus. Lineage (NCBI taxonomy): Eukaryota > Metazoa > Arthropoda > Arachnida > Scorpiones > Buthidae > Centruroides > Centruroides vittatus. The sequence goes on from NW_027121224.1 coordinate 83,962, forward strand.
GTTTCAGGACAGCTGCAACATAATATTGGAAATTTCTAATACTTCTCATAATATTGGAAATTTTCACACATTTTTGATATATTTGTGTCTGAGGGTCGGCACCTCTTTAGTGCCTTGTCAAGACTGACACCACCATGCCCCGATTGACATGGAAGCTGAGACGGTGTGTTGATTCAGTCACGTGAGTGGCCACGTGTGCAGGTCATCGGATTTGGAATGGAGACAGATTGAGAGACAGTGTACTGGAAGTGAATCACTCAGATACCAAGTTAACAACTAATAACAATTTAATTTCAATGAAAAGGAGTAATGATACAATACAATAGATATATTGGGATAGATATATATTGATTTAGCCTGTCTATCTAGTGGTCACAAGAGAGAGTTCACATGAGATACATGCAGGGCTAAATACCTTGTAGAGGATCTTGGTCGCGATGTTCTGAGAGTAGAGGATCTTGTAGGAGATCTTGGTCTGATGCGGGTTGAAAGGAGGAAAGTTCTGGAGGATAGTTCTTATTCTGACAGTTCTGAGGGTATGATAGATATTATAGCCGTGGGTGAGGAGGTATACGAAAATGATGTATCCCAAGGAGCACAGGGCATCTGAAAATTAGAACACAGGAAAAAATGAGTAGTCCAATTGAGGAACTAGTGACAACTGCCTAAACTTGCAGTTCTTTGCTATATTCAATTGATAAAATAGAGACAATAGGTCGGGAGGTTATGAGAAAGCTTTTGCTCCTGAGAACTTAACAAACGATTAACTCCCAGGTGTGAAAGTTGACAGTTATTCGACAAAATATTATTGTCAAAATGCTATGTTATGATTTAGTTATGTAAATAAATTACATAGTGCCGAGTCTCACATATTTATCATAATAAACATAAACAATTGCATATCTCTATAAAAATGTATTATTTGATTTTAAGTAAAGAAGTTATGTATTTGTACTAATATTATATTGTAATAAATTTAATTTCCATTTTATGGTTGGTTAGTTTCTAGAATAGAAAGAACATAACTCTTACTACAAATAATAATAATATGATAAACAAATATACAATATATAGAATGTCATTAAAATCTAATTACTTTAAAAGCCAAATATTATCTCAGAAATTTCTTTGATTGTATAGTGGAACCTCATTTAATGAGCACTTCACACAACGAGTATTTCACATAATGAGCAAAACAAATTGTAAAAATTTGCCTCGCTTAACGAGCGATGAGGACGGGAAGTCCCGAATTTTGCGCATGCGGCATGCTCCATCAGTCTGTGTTTAGCACTCGTTCCGCTAGCATCTTAGTGTTGCTTGTGATCACATATTTTTCCAAACTCGTGTTCACACATATTACTTATAAACATCAACAATTATAGCCCATTATATAATAAACACGCTAAACGATATGCCAAATTCTTGGGTCATTAAATTTAATGAATGATTCCAAATTAAATTTTAGAAATGTCTGAATTAAAAATTATTAAGTTTAATACGAGAAGGAAACATAACTGTCTCCCTCTAGTCAAATTAATTAATTTCTAATATTTAATTATAGCCTTTCCAAAACCCAAGAATTTGGCATATTGTTTGGAGTGTTTATCAAACGTATTAGCTGTAATTTTTTTTTGTTTCTGCAAATCGAATTCTCATTCCAGGATGGTTCATTCTGTGCTAGAAGAAAAGATGATGATGATTCACACTCCTTAACAGTGTATATTGTACAATTTTCTTTGAATAAACGTTACATAGAAAACATTTGAGCATTTTTTTGGTGTCGAATGCATTATTGTATTTTACATCAATTTCTATGGGAAAAATTGTTTTGCTTAGCGAATGTTTTGCATTACGAGTGAGACTCTGGAATGAATTATGCTTGTTAAGTGAGGTTCCACTGTATTTTGGATTATAATTAGCTAAATTAGTTAATGATTTAAGAATTTTAATTAAAAATATGTTAATTTGTAATCAAACTTATTGAATTATTAATTAATATAATTAGTTAAATCTTGAAAAATGTTCATTGTAGTAATGCATATATAATTGTTTGTATATTTAAACTCAAGTAAATAACAGTATATTTTTTGTGCAATTATTTTTATTTGCTATAATATAATGGCATAAATATAAGGTATTACAATATTCATTGATTATTTATATGATGTCAGTGTAATAAAAAACGTCAGAAAATGAAGTTATTTCTAAATATATTTGATATGAATCCGATATTTTACTTAAAATCAAAAATATGATTACATTCATATTCAGTGATCCTAGTTATGTTGTAAATAACAAAAATATTGATTAGATTATTTTATTTTTATAGATTTTTAAATGAATTTATATATTGACACATGGGTGTAATTATATAAAGATTAAAAAATACCTTTTTTAATGGAATTATTTAATAACTTCTTTAAAAATAATAATTTGGCATAGATGTTTAGAAACAATAATTTTATTAAAGATTATATTTATTATTTAATTAGATATTGCATTGATAATGGGGCTATGATTGCACAAGCTGGATGGGAAATGTTTTGTTCAGGATATACAACTCCTTTGGAAGAGACCACTTGTACACAAAGGTAAAAAAATTAATTTTTCTCAAGTTAAATTTTTATATTATCATATGAAATATTTATTTAAAACTCAACAATTAAATTATAATTCAATGTTCAAATAGAATTAAAGTATTTTGATTGAAATGTTTTAATTCTTTTCTAATATTTAAAGTTTTTTAAATTTTATTCAAACTTTTAATATAAAAATGACTCATGTCACTTAGATTATTAATAATCAAAAAGCTAAAAAAAATTTTTAAGAGGAATACACATGTTATTCAGATAAGACAGGTCATAATGTTGATGCTTTTGAACTGAACATATAAATGAACTCTTGGAATATTTACTGTTTGGTGTAGATATTTAATTAAAATAATTTAATAAAAATTTCTGATAAAATTTAAATTGCTGGAATTTAGAAGTCATACTATCATAAGGATTAGAATAGAGATTCAGTTAATCACAATATAGTCTGCAGTTCAAACAATTATGCTATTTATTATATTATATTATATTTTTATTATATTTATAAATATAATTTTTTTGTTTTTTTTTCTTTAAGTAATAATACAGGACTGTTATTTAAGTGTATACAGGTATCCTTTGATTAATGCAGTTAACTAATCCCTCGATGCCACTGCATATATCAAAATTTCACTAATCAAATACAGAGTTACCTTGATACTCAACCAAACAATCACCACCCGCCAGAACAAGTTTTTGGTTGCTAACAAATATTTTTATTGTAATAAACGAAAATAGCAAATTCACCAATGCCTTATTTGCCGAGAAAAACATATCTGTGTTAAGTAAAGACAGCTGTTAAAGCCATGTTGATTAAAATTTCTGCTGTGTATAAAAATGGATTGTTGCAATTAATTTCATGTGTTAATCAAATCCTGCATTAAGCAAAACTGTATTAAGCATGAGATACTTGTATATAATGTATAAGATTTGTCAATTAAATTTAAGGATGGAGTCTAATACTAGTACTTGTGTCTCTAACAGTTGTCTAATTGAATATTGCTCCTTGAACAGACTTGTTCAAGTATCAGTCTTTATTTTCAATCAGTTGCATTAGAGATTTTTCATGGAGTACAAATTGTTGCTGTTTGTAAAAAGTTATAGCAAAGAATAACCATTTAATTTTATAATAAGTTTGATAAAAATCCATAGGTTTTAGTTAATCTATAAATATAACATAATTTGTTACTTGCATGTATTTGCAAAAATTTGGATTATAAATACTGTAGATGATTAATGGTTTAAACTTCAAAAAAGATCAAAAAATTTTGTTAATTGATTGCATCTGATCCAAAATAATTTTTTGGATAACAATGAAACAATTAAACATCAAGGAAAACATTTCATGAATTTTAATGAAGAAAAGATATTTCCTGTTGCATGGCATTCACTAATAAAATAATACAATAATAATTGTCTTACTTTCATTAATTAGTAAGAAGTTTTTATAGAATGTAGTATTACAGAACTAAACTGGTTTTTTTTTCTTGATTTATTTATACAATCCATTTCTTTTCTTGTTCAAAATAAAATTACCAAAAAGAGGAAATAATTTGACAATATAAAAGACATTAAATTTAATGTAATACATGAATTGGATAGTAAATTAAATTAAAAAGTTAAGTGAATGCAGAAATTGCATTTTCAAAGGATATTACATTGAAGAGAATTTAATAATTTTTTCATATATAGTGTGTTCATAAAGTCCATGTGCAATTTAAAAAATTTATAACTTTATTAGTATTTGTGATAGAGAAATTATGTAGAATGTATTGGAAATAAGAAAATCTATATTTTTTAAATTGTTTTATTGTATTTTTATGGTTTCCACATGTTCACCATTATTAGTAATACAGTTTTGGTCAACAGGCATAATTGCCGAATTTTGGATTTTCAATTCCCTAAATTTGGCAATTATGCCTGTTGACCTTACCACTAATTTGAAATGTTGCTTCATCAGAGAACATTAAACTACTCAAATGCATCATCATTGCCAAGTTTTTCATTGAACTGATGGCAGAAAATTAGCCATGCATGATAGTCCTCTTCTAACAACATTTGATGCAATTGAATGTTGTAAGCTACATAATTTTACTTAAAACTAGGTTCATTAAGCTTTATAATACTATTTACAGATTTTTTTTCTATCACAAATACTAATAAAGTTATAAATTTTTAAAATTGTACACACTGACCTTATGGACACCTTGTACTTTCTTTAATTTCACATAATTCACAATAATAATAATTCTTAAAATTTAATTACCAAGTTTACCCTATCCAAAAACTTGGATATTTACATATTATATATTTACAAAAATAATAATCTGAAAAAACCAAACTTATGATGTGCCTACAATTGCTGGAAACTGAAACTAGTAATTTAAAATTCTTATTGTAGTGTATGTTTAAACAAGTTTGTATGAATCTTTGTTCAGCTAATTATTGTTGTAATTCTATCAAGGATATGAATAAATTCTGTATTAACCTCACAAAATGAAAACATTTGATATGATAAAAACTTATCTTGTGCACAAGTTTTAAATGGGACAAAAAATTTTTGAAAAGAAAGAATAAAAGCTAGTGCAATATTTTTCAAACCGGAGTCTTGAGACTCTAGTGATTCAGCTTATTGTTAAATTCAGCACTGCTCTCGCTGTGGAAGTTCTTCAATCAGTGCCAAAGGTCTTTTAACAACTCACATAGAGCAATGCTGCAGTTCCAAAATGGCAGATCTCGTTGCAACTGTTTAGAATGTTTTGCAAATTATTTCATTCAAAACATTTTAAATGTAATTCATTTTTGCAATGTAAGATTTTGTTTAGGAAGTAAAAGTAATAATTTAAATTTAATGAATGCAGCTTCTTTCAGCAATGTAAAGTAGAGAATAAAACATTTTAAATATACAAATTTTGTCAAATCTTTTATTTTACTAATGAGTATTTTAAAAGAAAAATGAGTAGAAACAGAATATTGATTCATGGTGATCAAAACCTTGCAGTTTTATTATTACATCATATAAGAATTCAACTTTGTACATCTCCAAGTGGAAAAAAGCAACTGAAATGAGTGCTGCAGATTTTACCTTAAACCTGTGAGACCACTGCAAGGGTTGCTGCACACAGTGCTTCAAGAAAACAAGTTTAGAAATGCTTTTGATGACAGCATTTAGTTTAACAACAGCCCAATTTAAAACATTCCCCAGGTTTGAATTAAGTATAAAAATATTTTTATTTCATTAAAAAAGTATATAAAAATGAAAAAATGTTGACAATATGTTCCTGTGATTTGTGATAGTTTATAAAAATGTCTATACAGTTTAAAATTTGCTTTTGATAATGGAGTAAATAGGAAGTTTTATGGGATATAATAAATAAATTTAGGGTAATTTTCAAATGTCCAAAAGAATTGCAATGGGTAGTCTCTAGAGGACTAAGAACAGTCTGAAAGAAAGACTACAGAAAATCTGAAGAAAAGTAAATCTATAGTCTGGTAATCTGGCTGATTATTTCCATTATATCAGCCTAAGTAGTTTGCACATAGCACTGGTTTGCCTTGAACAAACTATATACTGTATGCTAAAAGTGAAAAAATAAATGCTAAATTGATGATTCAGCTGTTATATCCACTAATCTCATGTCAAACTTTTTCTATTTCTTGATGCTAAGAAACAGTCCTAAGAGTAACAAGTGTGTTCTGATCTGAATGGTAAGATCATGAAAATTCTTAATGGCAGTCCAAAAGTAATCCATTTTGATATTTCAAAGATGGAAGAATATTAGGATCAGTTAGATGGGTTTTATTTTGTTATCAACCAAATGTGGATCATTTCAGTTTTTTAAGATGAGAAGAATTATTTTTAATCCTCAGTTATCAAATTTCAATTAATTTTTTCTTATTTTCATTAAACAGTATAAGCATGTTAACTAAGTAGTTCATTTGTTGTGAAGAATTTTACTTTCAAAATATTTTTCAAATAAATTTATTTATGGAATTTCTTTAATATATTAGCTATTAGTGAAAGATCATTGTTTATAATTAATAATCAAACAATAAGGCTGACTCATTATTGAGCTATAACTTGGCTAATTAAATATACAATGTTATGTAATTTGGACTGAAGGTAGTTGATTAAGTTACTATCTTATATTAAATTTAATAATTAGAATTAATTAATTTAAAATATTTCAGAAGATCAGTCTAGAGAGGAACTTAAACCTGTGAGTACGAGCCTGCAACTTCTGTTCTCTGTGCAGACATATTGCCAATTACATTATCTGGCCTTCCATCTGATCCTCACTTCCCGACTGATTAATTTAGAAGATGTAACCATATGGGCAGTCACTACACTGACTGGGGACAATTACATACCCATGATCCTCATTGGCACTCAGCCAACTTTAACAATTAATCCAACATAGTATATGTATATATGCATCATATATCATTATTGGGCTATTTTCTTCCAGACTATTCTAAATTAAATAATTTAATTCTAAATATTAAATTTAATGCATGATGGTTATTAATTGTTTATGTTTAGTCCAAATTACATAATATCTATATATGTAATTAACCAAGTTATAGTCCAATAATAAGTTGGCTTCATCATTTAGTTGTTAATATAATTTGAGCTTAATTTTCTGTATGATTATAATTGATATAAATAAATTAATCTCTCATTCTCTGTTTATAAGGAAAAACAAAATGATAGATCAAATTACTCAAATATACTCATTAAATATATAAAGGATTATGATAATAAGACAGTTTATATCAGCCTGAATCATCTGAACATTTTATATATAATGTACAGTGGTACCTCAGTATACATCTGCTTTAGAAGACGTCCTGTTTGGACGAAACAAATTTTGCTCGGTATACGACTTAATTCAATTATACGCACCATCTATGAACAAGTAGCACTATCGGTGTACTAGACCAGACTAGACATTCGCGGTACCACAGTCTATAACTTTGTTAAATTTCTTCTGATTTTAATTTGTAAATAAAACTTTTTATTAATCATGAATTGCAAAAAGGCAAATGAAAAGCAACAGAAAACTAAAAAAAATTACTAGAATCACAATGGATGAAAAAAAGAGATTGTTGAGAAATATGAAGGTGGCATGCGTGTTCGAGATTTAACTGCTGCATACCGTATTCCAAGAACGACGATATCGACAATCGTGAAAAATAAAGACATTATTAAATCTGCTAACGTTGCGAAAGGGGTTAAATCAATTTCTAAACAGAGATCGGAGACATTAGATCATGTTGAGAAATTGCTTTTGCTTTGGATAACTGAAAAACAGTGTGCTGGCGACAGCGTATCAGAAGCAATTATTTTCGATTATTACTGTAATAACTTTAAAAATCTATAATAAAATTAATTTTTTTATTAATGTGCTCAAACAGTGTTTCAATTATTTTACAACCCCATTAATATACCATATCGAGAAGAGTTTTTTTTTTACATGAGAATTTTTACATTACTTCTTATGGAAAAGGTTGGTTTGGTATACGTCCTATTCAGTGCAAGTCCAAACATCAGGAACTGACTAAGGTCGTATACCGAGGTTCCACTGTATATAAAAGATGAGAAGAATTATTTTTAATCCTGTTACCAAATTTCAATTAATTTTTTATATATAATATATATAAAATGTTCAGGCTGATATAAACAGTCTTATTATTATTATATATATAATAATAAGACAGTTTATATCAGTCTGAACATTATATATATATTATATATATATATATATATATATATATATATAAGAGTATGAATATTGAAAAATGAATATTTTCTAATGAGTATGTATTAGATAGAACATGAATGTTACTGTGTTAGTGTTTTTAATAATATATGCACTATTTTTTAATCTTAAGAAAATTTTAAATTTATTTTATTATCATTATACTATAAATATATATTATTCTTTTGAATTAATAATCTTGCAACTAAATTTAAATTTGTAGTAATTTCATTTATATATATATATATATATATATATATATATATATATATACACATAACTAATAAGAGTGTTTTGTAAAATATGTTAGTTTTTGATAAAGTAAAATCATTAAATTTGTTAGATTCTTAGAAGTACTTATGTTACAAAACTTGTGTCACATTGAAATTTGTACTATTCAGTGAAAATGAGAAAAAAATCAATTTAAGTTCGATGAGTGATGTTTATAAATAATTTCTATTGAATAAAAAATTGAAACAACTTGTGGTTGGTTGACAACAAAAAACATGTACTGTACATCTGTTTAATATAAAATGAAAAAACTGCAAAATTTTTAAACTTCATTTTCTTTGTACTATGCATAAGGAAAACAGAAATGACAGATGAATAAAAAAGAAGTTAATTATCATGAATTTGCTAATTGACATAATCAATTGAATTTGCATATTAAAAATAATCAATATAATTACTGCAAAAACTTCTTATTTTAAAAATTGTGTGTCAACCAATGAAAGTCCATTTCCAGAAAAATATTATTTTAAAGGTAAAATTTAGTAAATAAACAAACTCTAAAATTAAGAATTTAATTCTGATAATACCGTTTTTTAAAAAATCTTTACAATAGAATTTTCAATTGAAGTTGGTACAACTGATATATCTTGTTAGAGAATGAAAATTAATTTTTTCAGTTAATTAATTTACTATTTTCTAAACTATATAGGACAAAATTTAAAAAATTTATAAATAAAGCAAAGTTTAATTTGATAGCAATCATGTGTATAAAAATCTATATTATTTTTGAGGTTAAACTAATTTTAATTAAATTATAGTCTAAAGATATGCAGTTTTATTAACATAAAATGCTAATGTAACAAAACATAATATTAACATTAGTAATTTCTAATTATTAATCTTATCATCTACATCTGTGAAGGGCCATTGAAAATAACATCCCAAGAAGTACAATAGAAATTAAGGTTAATGTTACCTATGGTAGCAAACTTGGCGGCTCGTCTCTGAAACAGTGGGGACACACGTTCTAACCTAACCTAACCTATTCTAATAAATTACCCCTATTCTAATAATTTGGTTGGCAATAATTATGGTAATTTATTAGAATAGGTTAGGTTAGGTTAGAACGTGCGTCCCCACTGTTTTGGAGACCAGCCGCCATGTTCACTACCACAGGTAACATTAACTGAAATTAATTTAGGTCTTAAAGCAAAGATATAAATTGATGAGGCATCTGTATGGTAAGCAGAAATTGCAGATTTGCATCCTGCTCCTAATTGATTTTTTTTTCTTTCTACAATTTTCTAAATTAATTAAATTTAAAACTAAGTTTTAATTATTAATCTTAACATAACACGACCGCATAACTATAATGTTTAGACCAACTTCCATAATTTAATTAAGTTAATCTGATATTTTAGATATACAAAATCAAGTACCATATATCTCAGCGGATAAGACGATAGTTGAATCATAAAAAAAGACCCCGAAAATCCGGGGTCATCTTATAGGACAGATACAAAAAATTAGATTGAAATTTATATAAATTAAAACCATTATAAAAAAACTGACAAACTGTAATTATTTACTAATAGAGAGTAGGGTCTGTGCATAAAATAGAATAGCCCATATGACGTTTTTGTGAATAGTCAAGGTCATTACCCAAATGCCGAATCAGTGTGAATGCCTGCAACAATCGCAAGGCAGTCTACCAGATGCAAGAAAATAAATTTGTTAATTTGAAAACTTACAAATAGGACATAATTCCGTATTCGCTATACAGTTTTATTATTCAGATGATGATTGCTGATCTAAACTAAATTCATAGGCCATTGATAGTTTGAGGTCGTCTTATACGACAGATATAAGCTAAAACCATAAAACTTTGACGAAAATTTATACCTCGTCTTATCTGAAGGTCGTCTTATCCGCCGAGATATATAGTAGTTGGTTTAATTGTTGTTTATTTAATTTTATAGTTTTTCAAAAAATAATTTTTCAGAATTTTATGATATTGATTAAAGCTAAATATTAATCAATCATTAGAATTTCTAGGAATGTAAAATTAAAAAAATGTACAGATTTTTGTTACAATTGATAATGCAAATGTTAAATTATAACAATAGCTTTCATATATTCATTTGCATATTTTTTTGTTACTCAATAATAATATTACAAAGCTAAAATTAAGTGAAATATGTTTGCACTGTTGTAATATTGCTTTTCATGTAATTTTCACTTTATTGCTTTCTCAAGTGCTGAATCACTTTTTGCTTTGTTAATGAAAAGCTATGTAATATTATATTAAAAGTTTATTGTATCTATTCTTACTCATATTCTCTTTCTACTTTCAATAAAAAAGTGGTTTGTTGCTATGCCATATAACACGATCACAAAATTTGAATGAAATCACATTTCTGTGAATTATTGTTTAGAAAAATAAAGAAATATTTGTAAATTATAAGAAAAGAAAAACATATGCAGTACAGATATTTAATGTATATATTACTCTTTTTTTTATTAACAAAAAATAGTCTTGATAACAAAATTAGCCATATCTTTTTTCAAATTAACACAAAGAAAAAAAATAAATTATTGACACTCTTCATCCATTAATAGAATTTTATTACTCAAGTGATGGTCTGATTCTTTCTTTGGGAATTGAACTGTGTGTCATTCTTGTAATTTAGCCTTTATGGCTAGTCATTTGTGATCCGTAATTCAACAAAATGAAATTGCTAATGTAGATTGTATCTACCGTACTTTCCGGCATATAAGACGACCCCTGACTTTTGAGAAGATTTTCCTGGGTTAAAAAGTCATCTTATACGCCGGAAAATGTGGTATATCCAAATTATCACATATACAAAATATATATATATAAGATTGAAATCATCCAGTCAAAAGTTTAATCAGATCAGAAAATTTGAGGGTATTTTAATTATCATGATTAATATTTGAAAATATAATTTTTTTTTTTTTTAAACTTGTAAATATACTAAAATGAATCTTCAGAATATCAAATGACATTTTCAAAGATATTTCTAATTGCTAAAATAGTATATCTTAAAAATTATGTCATTTTTAAGTTAGGTTTAGTATTTTCTTTCTTTTTTTCTATTTAATGTAAAATGAAAGATTGAAAATAAATAAAAATATACGAGATTTTTTCAAACTCTATCTGCATTTGTGATACTATCGAATTCTTTTCCAAAAAAAACATCAAATCTTGTATATTTACTTTGAAAATGTAACCTAATTGTAACCTATTTAGTCATCATCTAATCAATTAAATGCAATCGATTAAGTAAATTTTTAATTAAGAAAAATATTCAAATAACTACAAATTCCATTTAAAAGTTAATTTGATATCTTGAAAATTTATACAAATAAAAGATTAATTGATTTTAAATTAGTATATTCCTCTTTTAATGTCAAATGTCATTTGTTTTTTGATTTTAAAAATTTATAATATAAATTAATTTACAATATGCTAAATATTTAATTTAACTTGTTTTTTTTTCTTTTTTAATTTAATATTTAGTATGCTTTTAAACTTCTCTCATCATTTTGAAACGTTTAAATAATTCAAAAAAAGTAGCATACTTTTTCAGATTATCGCATTAATGGGTTTTATTTTTAAATACTAATTTTATTAATTTTTTTATGCAGAAATAGTTTATTTAAATAATTTGAAATATCATTTTGCTATTTATTATATATGTTCAAGCAAAGCCTGAATTCAGATAACCTAATTAATTAGCTTAAGGTTAATTTTTAATCTATAAAAATAATAAGTTTAATTATTAAGTTAAATGGTTAGATTTTGTGTGATTAAATCTACTGGGTTATTTTTGGGCCTAAAGTTAATCATAATTATTTTTTAGTAAATACAGCACGATAATTTAATCAAATAGAAACTGCTTTAATAATTAAAAAGTAAACTTTTAAGTATAGGGATTTCCAATGGGGTTGGTATTGACCCTTAGGGATTTATAAATTTTAAAGGAGGTTTGTGAGCAAATTAGATATATATGCATGTACAGTACAATATGTAATATTTTAATATTGTTTATTTAATAAATGCAATCCTTAACAAAAATATTTTCAAAATTTTTTAATCATTTTCAAAACTTTCCAAACACAAAAAATTTATTAAAAAATGTGTTTGTGTGTGTGTGTATATAGAGGGAAAATGAAAATAAATTTTTCTTAAAGGGATCAATACATGAAAAAGGTTGGAAACGTGCGTGTTTAGTACTTTAGATCTTTATGAGAACTTTCAAATGCATTTCCTAAACAGAATTTAGCAATAGAACAAAATATGTTTCAATTTGTTTCTTCTTAATGGCAGTGATGTAGTTCTGAGAAATTTGGAAGCTAAATTAACATCTTGTAAAGGCATAGAAAAAAGAAACGTCCTATAAACATGTAAATGAAACCTGGTTTTTGAAATGCATTCTCAACATCAAACTGTCTGTTTTATTGTATTGCTTTCCTGACAATAGAACTTCTGAATGCATTACAACTTGAAAGTACTACAATGTGTGTTGTTTTTTATTTTTTTGTTTGTGAACTTTTATTAGTTTTTTATCCTTCATTGAAGCAGTTTCTATTTGTTAAAAATTTTTGGAGATATTTTTGATATTTTTAATCAAAAGATTATTTTTTTTGGTTGGTAATAAATGTTTAATTATTACTGATATTTTTTATTATTAAATTTGAGAAGCACTGAAAATAGATTAAAAAATAGTTATAATAAATATCTCACCATTTTATTCACAGTAACTAAAAACATCATTTAACATTTTTAGTTATTGTCAAAAATGAATGAAATTAATAGCATACAATCTGTATAAGCAGATTTTTACTCACATAGCTTAATTTACGTATCATTGCTTTATGGAACAGCTAAAATAATCTATTGTTTAATAAACATTCTTTATATCACTGGTTCTCAAACTTATTTCGACCACCGCCCACTTTGAGATTAAAAAAATTCCTAGTGCCCCCATATTTTTTAACTTGCCGTTTTACATTACCATCTTTTGCGTATCTTAAAAACAGTTGCAAATATAATGTTTAAACATGCATTATTATATGGATAGGATAGATAGGGTGTGATCTATATCCTATTTCTGAGATCAAAGAATGTTTCAATGAGAGGAAATAAAACTCATACTTAATCATATTTAGAAGTATTTTTATTAACATTAAAAAAAGGCTTTGAATTTAAAACTTATCTAATGTGAAGGATGAATCTGATGTATTTCGACCAGTTTGTTAATATCAGGGTCGAATTCACTTAAAATCAGCCATAAGTCGCCGCGTTCAGTAACTTGCAGCCGATTTCTGTTTTTAGTTAGCAACGTTGCTACAGCACTAAATCCACATTCACACAAATACGACGATGGGAATGCTATCAGAAATCGTTGAACAACTGACCATAACTCAGGGTACAGTTGAAAGATTTGCTTTTGCAGCCAAAATTCTTGAACTTTCATTTTTAGCATATTTATGCAATAATGTTACTATAATAAGTTCATTCATGCTATAATATAAGTCAACGTGTTAGAAATATTCAGGTTGTGATCTTCAATAAAAATTAAAAAATATATAGATTGTCAGCATTTTATATATATTATAGTCAGATTTTTATAGATAGAATTTGTCTGCCATCACCCCTCTAGATTTCCTTAATGCCCCCTAATTTCCTTTGAGCCTTCTACTGCCCCCCTGAAAGCCTCCAGTATCCACAAGGGGGCGTTATCGCCCACTTTGAGAAACGCTGCTTTATATAATTGAAAATAAGATCCTTGTTGAACAAATATTTATTAAAACTCTATGCATTTGAAAAGAAATAAGTATCTATAAATATTTATAATTTTCTTAGTTATTAGACTTTGGGATTAATTCTAAATGAGGTCATTAAAAAAATAAGATTAGATGATATTAAAAAACCAATGTTTTACAATTAAAAAAAGTTGTCTAGAGATTTTTTAAAATATTGATTATAATTAAAGCCACAATTATTATTATTCAAATCGTTTTGAGGAAAATTTTACTGTTAAAGCTTTTTAATTATTATTATAATCGTTTTGTTAACAGAAATTTACAAAGCTTATACTTATTTTTGTTTTAGATTTCGCACAGATGAAGTTGAAGTTTGCTGGAGAGACTAATAAATCATGTAAAAATGTTTAAAATTTTTATTCTTTAATAGGAATGTTGTATTTCTTTCAACAGACTATGCATTAATATAAAAACATTGACAAATGAAATGTTAATATCATGATGCACTAAATGGCACAAACATTTTTATAAAGATCCATTTATAGAAGTCATAACAATACAGTGCAAATTACATCAACTGGATATTGCACATAAGCTGGATAACAGAATAATTTACATCTATGTTACAAAAAAATTGTAAATTATTTCTATAGAATAAAACATGCACTTAAATACACAACTTTGGCAATATTTATTACATAATTGTACAACATCCCTGTTTTTGAGGTTCTCCTACAATTTCCGATGGATCGCTGCAGTATCTTCTTAACGATATGGTAGGTGAGGGTGGAGGCTCATATCTGTATGTTGCACTAAAGTGATGACCACTGTTTGAAAGTTTGCCATTTACGTCTTGTTGTGATGATAAAGACAAGCTGCTGCGAGTTCGCATATCGGATCGGTGCTTTTTTAAGTCTGCCAAAGTGCATGCACTTGGACTGTAGGTGGGACTTGTATTAACAGTAACATGAATTTCAACTTTTACCGACTCTCCTTGATTAAATGCTGGCACAGATGTTTGAGACACATCAACGTAACTAGGTGGTGGTGACGAAGTAACTGAAGGAGTAGTAATATCTTCCAAATTTACAGAATATTCTTTGGCATCTTCATGTGAACTAATTGTGTCTTGTGACTGAACTATATCTTGTGTTAAAGATTCTTTTTCCCCTGCTAATGCTTCATCAAACACTTTAGTTACATAAGCAGCATCATCACAAGCTTCACTACTGTCATTTATGCCCTTACATTTAATTCTCTGAAATGTATCTTTTGTATTTATTGGTGGAAGAATTACTTCAATGTCATCAATTCCAAGAAGGTTGACATCATTTTGTGATATTCTTCCTTCTTCATCCTAAAACAAAATGAATTTATTATTAATAATAATATGGTATTAGTGGAATGTATTCTACTCAGCCTCCAATGCTAAAAATTTTGTTTGTGCACACATGTTGCATAAAGCCACCTCATAGCTATGGCACTACTATAGTGTGTAAGCCCCAGCTTATTCATAAGTGCCCATATTCAGTATATGTAATACAGGTCTATGCTTTTGCATTCATTAGAGAGGTTGCGGCTGAAGTTTTCATCTCTCGAAAACACAAATGCCGCCATCTTGTAATCCTAGAAGTTTGACAATGGCATTTGGAACATCAAGCGTGGTGAGTAGAAGTGCAGCTTAAACATCTGCATTTTTCTGTGTTTTGGGTTAAAATAATGATTATTGAAGCATTTGTGAATAACATTGTAAAGAAACAGACAATTTTAATCCAGAAATTTTTTGCAAGTGTCTTATAAAATGTTTTTATAATTGTGTTCATAATAGCTTATAAATTTTGTACTAGCAGCATTGTTTTTTCATGGCATTTTCTACCATCAGCAGCATAATATGTTTGCGAATTTATAAAAATAATTCCCCAAGCTGCTGTCAGATTTATATAAGCCACAACTTCCCTCAACAAAAGTATGTCGTGAGAATAAGCAAAATGCATTTGAATTGTCCTACTATTATATCGTACGGTAGGAGACACCAGCGAGGTTGAGGCCAAAGTTTTCATCGCAAAAATGTGTACACTGGACGTTTGATGCCGCTTTCCTGTAAGCCTAGAAGTTTGGAAAGTCAGTGGAATCATGCTAGACATTCCAAACACCATTGTCAAACTTCTAGGCTTACTAGTAAGGCTTCTAGGCTTACGGAAAGCAGCGTTGAAAACTTTTGCCTCAACCTCGCTATTAAATAATTATATTTTTGACTTTTATTTGTTTTAGAGGATGTTTAATAACATGATGCTAATTAAACTATTTTAAAATATTATTTACATTCGCTGGTAACCTTCGTCGTTCTTAAATGTTTCCGCCATTTTTCAACAATGTCCCACAAATCAGTGCGTGACGTGAACATGTGGTGAATGTGTTTTACTTGGAGTTCAAATGTCAAACATGTACTTCTGCTTGCTGTACAAGTTTAAAGTTTGAACTTCCACTGCAACCTCTCTATTATATAAAAACTTATAGTTCATGAGTAAAATAACAGTAGCCTATCACTTCTCCAACCAGCACTATTTGCTAAAGAAATATACCAGCCTTTCGATCCTTGTCCTTTGTATTAACATTAGACAGAGAGCATAATCTGTTAGGAATACTTGAAATGATCATATTGTGTCCGTAGTACTAGCCACAGTTTCAAATCTACACTTTTGTGATGTCTACTTACTGTGCCAGTAGTCTTGCATATGCTTTATTTTGTGGGCAAGTTCTGCATATTTACTAGTTTTTCAGTACAGGTATACCTCACCTTACATTGGTTCCAGGAGAGGCAACATAAGTCGAATTCACTTGTCACTAGGCTAAACCACAAATAACCATTCCCAGTTCTGTATTTTATTTATAAATGCATTTTTAATAATATATGGTTAACAAGAGCTTACAAAGCTTACAAGGTATTTTAAGCTTACAAACAAACAAATTTTAGTTTTTAATACAGTACAGAAAAAAAGTAATCTAAATTTACAAATTCATGTACTGTACATACAATATATACTTATAAATGTACATGTTTAGAATTTGGTAATGTTTACAGTGCATCACGGACTATTTGTGAATGTGGTTCTCTAAGACATTAACCTTAAAAAGTCATCTTATTTTATAAATAACAAATAGTTATTAAAATTATTTTGCAATAGTAGAAAATAAACTAATATCAAGTGGCGCTGACAATGATGCCAAGAGGTAGATATTGGAACTACCGTGGAAAACGCCAATAATGAGCACTTAAAGACTGCTAAATAAGACAACACAAACACAGATGTTTTCACGTTTCGTTCTCTAGGATTTATGATGATTATATTAAAATATGTACATTTACAGTAAATGTTAATATGATTTTATGTGCTTTTAACACTTTTCTAGCGATATTATGACTTCAATATTTGTGGCAGACGGAAGTTGAATAAAATGACTTAAACTTGATTTTTATTTTTCCATATACTTTTTTGACGAACGACGTAACTCAAGGTATACCTGTATATGTATTGCAAAATAGATGACCAAAAACGTTTGCATGTTATGTCTGTGCATGATGGATTGTTTTATGTTGTTATAGCTCATTAATAGTATATTTTATGTACATTACAGTGTATGGGTTCTGGGTATGTAGTTTATGTTTGTGTGCAGGCAAATATAAACACCAACCAAAACCCAATGCTTAGCAAATAGACACCCACAACTGCCGTAAATAATCAGGCTATATTTTGGAAATAAAATTAATAATTATATTATTGTATTTATTAATACAAGATATGAATTACAAATGAATTTGGCACTAATTAATGGGCTACATTTTGGTAATAATATTTACAGTAGTTGTGGGTCTTTTTGTGTGCAGGCTTTTTATGCATTGAAATAACCAAATAGCAGAGATGTTAAAAGCTAGCAATCCTACTTGTATTAACAGACTATGTGAGATGTAATTTCTGGTATTTATGACCTGGTCTTGTATGGCAGTTGTGAACTCTTCCATCTCCAAAGAGCCATGAGTCAGGCCAGCAGTTTTGTCAGCACCTACCATGAAGCTCCTTCCAAGCCCAAGATTGCCAGTTGGTATCTGTGCATTCTGTTTTGTGTAGGTTTAATGAGGTACTGTTTTTGTGTGCAAGAGTTTTGAAGAGAGTGAGAAGATTTACTATATCTGTGAGGCCTTGTCCTCCCTCTTTGTGAAGAAGAGTCAGACTTTCTAAGGACAACTTAGGGTGATGTTTGTTACATTTTCTTCTGAAGTCGTTCTAATTTTGTGTGTGTCCAATATATAGCTCCAAATGAGAGCTGAATGCAAAGCACACATTGTCCCAGTAATGTTATTAGTATTGAGTTTAATTATTATTATTAACTAACCTCTTCATTTCTGTTTTGTTCTTGTTTTTCTTGACGAATTCTGGCTTCTTCCTGTGCCTCTCGTCGTGACATTAAAGATTTATCTCTAATGCTTGTTCGTCTCACAGACTGACTAAAAATTTTTAAAGGAAGAAAATTGTTATTAGATATTAATTAGAATTTAAATATGTAGTTTATTACTATTTATTGCTATTGATAACATTATCCATTGTTTTTGGCTTATAGAACTAGAAAAAATATAAATAAAAGTTGCTTTTTTTTTTGTCATAAGCTTAATCTTAAAATAAATCCCAATATACCAAAACTCTTAATTTTATATTCAGTTTTCACTAAATTGAACTTTGCAGAAATAAAAGTCCACTGCTGTTGTTATTTCTTTAAATTTTCATTGATCTAAATTTAGACTTCAAGCACTCAGAAAATCTGTCATTTTATAGTATAGTGTTTCACTAATCTTATTAGATTCAGTATATACTTGTATAGATTTTAAGAATAAATACATGAATCACACAGCATTTTATTAGAAAAAATACAAACATTTTACAATTTCAGCCGCGGTGGATCATAAAATTATAATCACTTGAATCCTGTGTGACAGAATAATCAGCATAATTATACAATGGAATTTTAAGAATTAATGCATCCTAAACAGTTGTTAATCATTTAAAATTGCATGATGATGATGATTTATTATATGCTTTAAAACAATAATTATAAATCAATTATGTATTGTGTATGCTGAAAATATTTATCAGAATATAGAAACACTATCTGTAGCTGGAACAAAATTATAATACAAATTTATAGTAAAAAAGAAAAACCTAATTATTATATACAAACATTATATGAAATCTTGAATTTCATCAGGCATAAAAGTATTTATTTTCAGCTTTGAAAAATTTCTAGATCTGGTTGCTATTGTTGACAATCTACTTTAATACATTCATGAAAAGACCTTTGTAAAACAAAATACTCATTCAGCAATAAAATTTTTAGTATTTTAAAATGCTGTAAAGTGTTTATAAAAGAAAGGATCAATAAAAATGACAATTTAACAATTTTTCAAGAATATATCTAATGTACAAATTTATTATTAATAATAATTGTGTTTTAAAGTTATTTATTTTAAAAATATAGTCAATTTTAAGTGAAAGTTAAAAAACACAACAGAAACCTTCAAGGGAAAAAAATTTAAATAAATGTGCATTTCATCATAAATCTAAATTATTTCATGTTCTTAAGTTTTAAACCTGGTCCATTCCCTCCCCAGCTCACCTATAAAGGAGGGAATGGACAGGGTTTTGTTTTTATGGAATTAAAAAGGCCCCTTGGAAATAAAACTTTAATATTAGAAGCATATTTTTTGACTTATTGACTTTTTAACACTAAATGAAACACCCTGTGTAATAAATGGAATATAATATTCTAATTCTAAATCCTCCATAATATATATTGAAACATTTTGAAATTAAGGTCTTATAGTAAATGAAATCTTAATTCTGTCATTGATTTGTATAACACAATGAAAAGTTTTTCAACTGATCCTACTTACCTTCTTGTATTCTGACTTTGTGTTCTTCTTAACTTCTGAGGTTGAGAAGCACGCTTGATTTCTTGCTCATTCTTTAGCTGCATAAGTCTATCTTTCAGATCAGGATCTTCACATATATCTTTATTTGATTAAATAATCAAATTCAATTACAAAGATATTTATAAAGTTAAATGATGATGAAATTTACTTAAATGATAAATACCAAACGGTGTTTCTCCATTTTTAGTCTTTGCATTGAGATCAGCACCTGCTTGAACTAGAAGTTCTATGACATCAGGCTATATGTAAAAAAGTAAAATTTATTCAAAAAACATTATAAATAGTATTATCGGGGCCATTGACAGGAGGAGGGACACTGGGGGTTTTCCTAGGCTTGGAAAAAACTTAGAGACCCATAATGGTTTCCATCTTGTAAACTAAAAGTTTTATTTTCTGTTAGTAAGAATAAGACAGACATTGCTTTTCATTGATAAAGAAAACATTATTCCATTTGTTCAAAAAGGAGGGCCCGCTTTACTCCCGAGCCCCATACAAGCTCTCAGTGGCCCCAAGCATTGTTATTAGTTTTTTGATAATTTTGTAAAATAAAAATAACTTACATGACCCCAACATGCAGCAGCATGAATTGGTTGCCAGAAATCATTGTCGTTTATATCTGTAGGAACGTGATGATCTAACAAAAATTCAACAACTGCTACATAGCCATTTGCTGCAGCAATGTGAAGCTTTATAAAAGATTGTTTTATTTTCGTTAATTTTTATTATAACTTAAACACATTTAAAGTGAGATCTCGACATAAATAACTCAAACTGCATTAAAATTTCCATAAATGATACAACTGTTATAATGTAAAAACAAACAAGAAACGTTAAAAGCATATCTCGTATATTTTAACAAACATTTTCAGCCAATTTATTTATTTGTCTTGAATATTATAACTCATTTATCAAAATAATGATAGTTTTAACCTCCTTTTTAATGTTTAAAATGTCTTTGAGACATTATGATGATGCAGCATTAAAATGAAAAGTTATTGTTTATGCCAAAGAGCATGGAAATAGGTTATGCTAGACAACTCTGTTTCAAAACTTAAAAATAATTTCTGTTAAAAATTTTTCCCTTAAGGTTTTTTTTTATTATTATTATTTTTTAAAATTTAATTTCAGGCTTATAGTCAACAACATATGGTATTAAGTGACTTTATGTATAAATTAAAATATTTCCATAACTTTTATTATAAGAACTTTCCTGTTTTATCTTTGTATTAATTAATTTCAACTATATTTCTCAATTTAAGCATGATTGCAACTTTTTAGCAGTTTCATATCTTTAAAATCATTTTATACTAAAAGGTTGATCTTAATAAGTTTCTTTTAAAAGCTATTATATATAAAAAAATAGGTGATTAGATTATAGCGTTATCGTTACTTTGCCGAGATCTGCACTTAATATACTTAAAATTATAAAATATCTTACAGGAGTTGCTCCTTGATGATCTCTATATTCTAAATCATCCCCATTTTCCACAATGTACTTTAAATCGGCTAACATATTTCTTTCCGGCTGCGCGCGAGTCTCGTCGATCATCTCTTGAGTGATTCCTTGAAAATTATAACAGTTTTAAAAATAAAATGGAAACTATCATTAAATTTTAATGATAAAAATAATAATTACCTCTTTTGGCCATTTCAGATTCAATGTAATCTAAAGTTGCCTCATCTTCACAAATATCATATGGCATGTTTCCATCAGCATTCACTGCTAACAGATCTGCATTTCTATAAAAAAAAAAGTTAGCTATATCAGATAAACAATAATAATAGTAACAACAGTAATTGTAAATTAAAGCACTTACTTGCTTATAAGATATTTTACTAGATGTAAATGCCCACAAGTGGCTGCAGCGTGTAAAGGAGTCCATTGTTCACTATCTTTAGCATTGACATTGGCACCGAAATCAAGCAACAATTTCATCATTTCTTCACTATCATCAATACAGCACTGCATAAAATATATTTATTATTAAAATATATACTATATAGATATAAAAGTATTGTATTACCTGATGCAATGCAGTAAGACCATCTTCATTTGTAGAATCAGGACTTACGCCTAACATTAGCAATCTTTGAACTGTAAATCAGAAACAAAACATGACATGAAGTAAAAGTTACATTCATATATTGCAAGTCTTCATTTAATGTTTTGCTATAATGTGTTGCCAACACAAACTTATTTACTAACAAAGTTTTAATGTAATGTACAGGATTGTTAATGCACGATACACCATGAAAAAATTAAACTGTTTTGGATTACGAATACACAATATAGTTGTTTGCTAGGAAAAAACTTTGTAAGAACTTTTTACTAGAAGAGGTGCAAGGAGAATTTTGGAGAAGGAATATCTTGTAAAGGATTACTCCCGGAACTCACGGTACCTTTTGATTTTTCTTCTTTGGCTTATATGGAGACGATCTCAGGATATCCAGCAGAATAAAATTTTGTCCGGAAATTTTTAATTTCTAGAATTTCATTTTTATCCACCTTGGAAATTTGCTGATTATTGTAGTATTATATGCATCTAAATTTTAATATTTATGCAAATGCAAAATAATATTACATACATATATGTAAAAATGTAGATCTCATTGTTTACGATATTTTGTTAGGAAATTTCAATTAAAAGTATTTCAGTATTATGAATGAGTTATTGTTTAATACAATATAAAGAAAAACTGAATCATTTGATGATTCATTTGTCACTCTCAGCGCTATTAACTATATTTCAATTCCATAAAATATATTCACTGGGGAAAACCAAACATTGCTAACTCATTTTCATACTATGGTGCAACATAATTTTATGGCTCTTGTGCAAAAAAAAAAAAAAAAACTTCAAAACCAACCAACCATTTACACACTATTTATCACAGTTACTGTCCAAGTGCTTTTTATGCTGTTTGTATGCACAGTAAGAATGTATAAAATTGATTAATGAATAATTACTCGTGTGGCTGTAAAAATAAATAGTTGTATAAACAAATAGAACACTTACCTTCATCGATATCATTTCTAGCAGCAGCTTCCAACAGCATGACACTTGGCACGAAGTGAACTTTATAATCATGTTTCTTAACTTTTTTATTCATATTCTGTTCAGTTTTCTTCCGTTTAGCGTTAACTTCTTTTTCCCGATTACTCCATTTCTTAAGCTGCTGTATCCGACGTTTCTTCGCGTGTTTCAGACGTTCCTGAGTACTCATTTTTTCCACGATGGCCATCTCGGCAATAAGTTCCGAGTGATCGGCCATTTTGCCTGCTGTCGGGAGACCACGTGTTGAGATGGACAAGTGCCAAAATTGAAGTTGTTTCAGTTACACCTTATTTCATATCCGGTAACTGCCTACTAATAAAAGATACTACACGTGAGACAGAATTTTTCCTAGTATAAGATACTTTAGAGATTAAATCATTCGAATTACTTAAATACATTTTTAGCATTCGCCAATGAGTTTTATGTCAAATATTTTTTGACAATTTCCTCGTGGCAGATTAAAACAGAACACGCCATTTCTATCGTTGAACTTAACTAAAGGATTTTACTAAGACCAGCGTGAGATTAATGAAGGTATTAGAAGTAATTAAACGTAAAAGTAAAGGTAGATAGCAAAATATTTTCTTTTTAACCACACAAAACAAAGTAATTACACTAAGTAACCTTCGGGCATTTCCTTCTCATTATTTCACAATCCAAAAATTAATCGTACTTAACAGAAAGAAAGAATTTTCAATTAAAGAAAACACCTAATTCTCCTTTAACATTAGAACCGTCTAATTAATTTTGACTTTGTACATAAAAATATTTAAATTTTATCCCGAACATCCTCGGTCGTTAGACATTTCATTTAAGTGCCAACGCGCACGACACGTGATCTAATTAAAAGTCAAAAATCTGAAATTTCAATTTTTATGGCGCAACTTATCACCAGAATCCATTTTAATCGTGCACGTAATCATTCTTCTGGAAGAGAACATCGCATGTTCCGGCGATCAATAAACTTCGTGTCACGTGATTGATTGCTGTTTAAAATAATTCGTCTAGGACACATTCTGAAGATAGATAAAGGCTTCTAAATGGCCGACGATTCTAAAGGTACGAAGATTAAGCGTGGCACGACGAACCCTGCCTTAATTTTTCAATGCGCGAAAAATAGAGAAATATTTTGAAAAAACGAATAGGTGCGAAGAAAGTATGAGGTGATATCCTCTAACGTCGGCCATTACCCTTTAACTAGGCGCCAGAAACTTGAAGAATTTTGTTTATTTGTTGACTTTCCTGCTGTACTAATTGGGGGTTCTGAGATAAACACACCGTAAAACACTTCATTAATTACAGGATAACTCACCTCGACGATTAGTAAAACTGAAATAAAGTAGGCCAAATTCCTCCATTTACGCGAATTCACTTTAGCGAGTTTGAAAGATTTTTCGATTTTAAATAATCAACTTTATGGAAATAAATGATAACAACACTTCTTGATGTAATTATCATCACCATAAACGCATATTTAATAAAAATAACCTTTGAGAGTATGGAACAGATCTCCATTTGAAAGAGTTTTCTATGGCTCCTTTAGGCGCTGTTTTCTTGGAACCAATTACTGGAGTAAATGGAAGGATTAGTATATATTGTGATCACGTAACGCATCTGAAAAACTTATCTAAATTTCAAAACTAATGCACTCAACGACTTTTTTCTAATCGGTATTTATTGGTGTTGACACCAACTAAGAAAGTTTTTTTTAAATCAAGTATAAATCAAACTTTGACCTAAATACGATTGGGATAGGCTAGGCGAAGGTTAACATTGATGAGATTGCTCGCTCCAGTTAATTTGCTAGCTATCAAAGTTAATACGAACACCTTCGGGTAATGAAAAACAAGATGGAGGGAAATGCCATTAAGGTGACGGATACGCATCATTTCCACACGCCGTGAAAAATTGAGTTAAATGTTATCCATTTAAGAGTTTTATATATATTGAAAATTATAATGGAATGTCACGCTGTTTTTAAAATATTTATTTCCTTTAGTAATTACGGCGTATAGAACTGATTAGGTTAAATGTGAACGTTCTAACAATGTTATTTGTTAATGCGTTGGATTAAAGTATTTCAGAAAATATCCTAACGTGGTTAATACGAGAATTTACGTTATGGAATAACGTAACGCCGTTACCCAGCAAATTTTATTATTATCGATGACATAGACTAGATACATTACAAGTAATATATACGCGTAATAACACATTTCACTAATTTAAAAAAAAAAAAACTCGACATACCAAAAAAACCGCGTTTCTATTTTAATTTTGCAAATTTTAAATCGTATTTTCGTCTTTAGAAGCGGAATCATTCTTCGATTCTAAATGTAGAACAACAAAAAACTGCTCTATGATTTATTATCCATCAGAGAGAGAAATCCGGCGTGGGTTAATATGTCTAAATTTGGAGAATTAACCCCCGCTGTGAAAGTTTCCTTATTTGTAATTTACAAACATTCTCAAAGGCTGCAAAGAAAATTTTCTTCTTATCAATGGACAAAATCTTTCTAATTATACGCTTATTTAGGCCTTGGATCGTGGCAAAGAAGAACGAAGAATGATTGAAAAAGGCGTGGGCTGACTGCCAATCGTTTGTGACAGACACGGCACTGCGACCAACTATAGAAAAAAAAAGATGTCTACCACAATAAAACGCATATAGAAATCCATAAAAAAAACAAGTAAAAAACCGGAAGAAAGTTTATTCTCGGTTGAATTCCCGTTTCGGATGTTTAGTGGTGGATATATTGAAATTTTTTCCTCCATTTCGTCTAAAACTATCTTCGCAATAGTGTGAAGAATTATAGTTTATATTGTTAGAAATAATACCTTTTTTTGTGTGGTTTTAGATGACTGCATTTAATTGATATTCAGATCTTATCTAAATGAAAGTATTAGAAATTCCTGAGGAAAACAAACATAAACAAACTTAACGACAAAATATTAATGAATAGTTTGTATATATCAATCAAAATAAAAAAGGGCGGAACCGACAAAACATATCCGGATTGATTCCTCTACAGTTAAGTCGGCATGATGAAATATGTATATAAAGGAGGAATTATCCCATAAAAAATGAAGCAACAGCCATATGCAAAGAGAATTGGCGAAAATATGAAATTTCCATCTCATTGTACGCAAATAAGTCATATTTTATGCATTTTTAATTAACATATACAAAACAAGTTATTGGTAGACTTATCCGTGACGTTATTCTTTACACAGAAATTTAAAATTTTTCAGTTTTTGCGAATAAACAAAAACGTTCTAAAGACCTTGGAAGTTCTTACAAAATTCTTTTAAACTTGATTCTGTAAGAATATTCGGGTCGTAAACGTGAATAGTTAAGATATAAAACGATAAGTAATGTAGTTGTTTAATAGCCTAAAGGCCTAGTCTGAAGATAACCCTATCGAATCATTTTATAACGACGATATTAGCGGAATGAATACATTACAGACCTACAAACAAACTTACGAATGAATCCGTAAATTATTATTATTTTCCGATCGTAAAGTGTGCCATTATATTTTTAGCACTGGAAGATGATGTGTTGTATACGCACAAGGCGTTAAAATTTACTAAATTTTTTTTACAAATCATTAAAAATTTAGCGATTTATTATTATTAGACAATTTATTACTGGGATTATTACTTACAGACACACGATTATAACAAGTTATTTTTTTTAAAAAACGCGAAGTTAAAACAGAAAAACATTGAATAAATATGTCATGCAGAAAAACCACACGCCCTTTAAGGTTCTCGGGAGCGTCCTACATTCTACTTAACTTGACCCGAACTCAATAGGAGTATCGGGGACAAATTAAAGAATATATTAAAAAATAATAATAATAATAATTATTATTATAAATTAAAACTGTAGAAACGCCCTTACGGTAGATTGTTCCTCGAGAATAAACCGATGGCCATTCGCTTCGGAAATCCATTAATTCCATCGGGAGGATATTTCGTAATACGATAGTTCAAATATTGACAAAATTTTCCAAAGATGTCAAGTATAACAGAAGTATTCTTCATTATGTAAAACTTTATTCGGGAATCGAAACTTTTTATAATTGTGTGGTTTGAATCTTTTGAAAGAAGGGTGCGGTGTATCGGAAAGAAGAGTTTTTGACAAGATAACAGTGAGACAAGACACCCAAGTCACTTTACGAGAACCCATTATTACAAATCTAACTTCTGTCAAGTTTACATAGCAATCTTGACAGATAAGATTGTAGCGTGTACCAGATATTGATCCGTTTATTCTAACATTCAAGGTCGATAGTATAGTTTCCTAGTGTAATAACGGTGTTAGATAAGGCAAAAAAAAAGAAAAGCAAAATTATAGCAGACAATAGGAAAATTAAACGCTGCTCGTACCTTTACGCTTTGTCGGATTCCATCATCGAGATTCCCACGTAACGTTTCCTCCATACGTAAATGTGGGATGAGTATCTCGCCGACAGTTTGCGCGAAATGGGTCAACGTATTCATTCTGTCGGTGAAAGCGACTAAAAATCCGACTTAGTTACGTCACACTTCGACTAGAAAACATACTGAAGCCAAGTGGTAAACGTGGCAACAGCGATGCCAAAAATGACGTCACGGTCTCGCTACGTGCGAGACTTTTCGACGACGCCGAGAGGAATGCCCGTTACTTAAATCACTACAATTACTCGTACCTTACGCCACTATTTGAAAACAATGTGCAACGCGCTGCCATTAAGTCGAAGGAAACGTAACAATCCGCACCGGCAAACAAGCGTCGCCTCTGTTCGTCTTTTTTTTTTTTTTTTAAACGCTATTTAGATATTCTCCTAACCTTAAATAAACTTTCCTCTCCAATAAAAAATATCAAATGTATAAATAAATATTTTCCGATCCAGAGTAAACAGACGGAGCTCCATTAAAAATGCAACGCCGTATAAACACTGCGAGGTACGGTAATACTCTCGAGCCAACTCGCAATGAATCGACTAATTATGAGAATTTTGTAAAATTTCGCTTGCTATAACAAAATAAATAAAGTTGAAATCGAATTTCTAGTTAATTGGGTCAATTAACTGCGTCTGAAACTTCCGATATTTCTAACCCGATAGACAAGGGAAACATAACAAGCGACACTTCGTTAGAAAAATAGAAAATAATATATACTTAAGCCCATTGTCCGGTTTAGAGTTCGTATAACACAAGCCAAACACTACCGAGGTGACACTTTAAACACGTGACTCGAACTAAAATCGGAATGAAGTAATATTTCACGGGCATCAAGTTCAAGGCTAACTATCTACTCGACATATTTTCTTCAGTGAAAGCTGAATCGACTCGAGTGAATGAAAGGAAAAATATAATTCAGTTTGTCCACAAAATAAACGACAAAACATCCTCTAACGCAATTGCCGGATTTCCTATATATCGAACAATACGTGGGTTAAGTGTATGCCGCTCTTAACAATTAAAAATATTTTATCTATCGAGGTCGACCAGTTGTCTAGCCGTATATTATTTCTTTAAAAACAAAATACGATATTATTCAAACTCGAAAGAAACAAAAAATAAAAAAAATCTCTATAATTTTTTCTTCCTAAATTATTTCTTATCACGTGACTCAACCAAGCGCGTCCATTCGTCGCACGGTCTAACGCAGACGACCCGATTAGCATACAGGAAACGTCATCCGAATTTAAATTTTTTTTTTTTTTAAACTAACGATAAATGATTTTGACAAATATTTAATATCGAATAATGTCAACGGAGAATTTTTAAATAATTTTATACTACAGAAACGCTATCGATAATAAAACGTTAAAATAAATTCATCCACTTAATTAAATTGTCCGATTATCCGAGCAACTTTTAATAAATGTTAATTAGTAACAAATTAGCTTAATAATTTATCTGTAATAAACCAATGTAAAATTCTCAATTAACCGTAAAAGTGTATAAATAGGGATTTTCGATCGATGATTGATTAATTTCTAGTGTCGGATATTTGGAAGTTATTGAAATTTGTTTGAAGTGGAGAAATGCACTAGAGGTCGCGACTTACTACTATAGAAAAACGCGTTTTATAAGGTTATGGTATTTATAAAAGTGAATAAACGCAAATGTTTAATAACTAAACGTAATTAAATCACGGGAAAAAAATAAATGTAACTTTATTTAAAAACTTTATTGAATAAATTTTCCAGAAGTTTGCTTTACTAACACACTTCTGCATGTAGGAGATTCTCTCCATCAACAATTAAGTCATCTACACGATAAGTCACGAATTTCAAAATTTTGCTGATGTCATTTATATTCGTTATTCATAAAATATAAATTGGACGTCACCGAGTTCCATTTATTCTTATTATTATTATTTTATCTTTTTTCGCCTTGATATTTTTCTTAATTATTACAAGAAAAGAATTTGTTTTTCTTGTCTAGTGAACAGAGTCGGTTCAGCATTTCGCGTAAACATCAAAAATATTATTTGTCCTTCGAAATACGACAATATTACAATTATTTTCGCATTTTATTTTTACTCCGTTACAACGCGTTTCCTATGCCAAGTAGAAAATGCAGGGAACAAGAAAGTGGTAGCTTAAGTATTCCACTCAATTAAGTAGCCTACGCGCGTATAAACACGCCATTTATGGACGCAAATAATTTACTCTAAATTTGTTGCATTCGATTTATTTTTAATAATTATTATTATTATTATTATTTTTATTGTGCAATTACCATAATGTATTTTATTCCGTTTGTCGAGCATGATGGAGAGAACTTGAGTAATCATGGGAAGATTGGATAGAAAAATAACCGAGTTGAAAAATTCTTTATTTACTCACTTCAGTAAATATTGTAGAAGCAACTATATATCTTTTTTTATTTTATTTTATTTTTTTTGCGAAATCCTTTCCTGTACATTGTACGATGATATTTAGAAATATTCCGAGTTCTTTTTTTATAATGTAGTCTTATACAAACTGCTCAGTTCGCATGATTTATATCTTATTAGAGGAATTATTTATATAACTTCTGAAGAATATTAAATACATTGGAAAAAATCTATAAGAATAGACAGTCGTGAAAAAATCAATTTTATTTTCTCCATTCTGGATCAACAAAGATAATGGCCATTTGCGCTGTTAAGAGTAATAGGATAGTCTGATAATTAGTTATGGTAGACAAGTTCATTCTAAATCATCAATATCATATATATGCATACTATAAATGGAAAATAATTAAATTCGTATCTACTGCTGTAAGATAATTTTTAAATTTATATTATTTTGAATCGGTCATACTTTAAAAAAAGCGCATTACTCATACGTATACTTAGATTAACATATATTAAATTCTTTTTTAAGTATTAAAAGGCTTTATTGTAATTATTCATCAATATTAAAATGTTGAATCGATGACGATGACGTGAATATTCGGCACCTAAATCTAAATTCATGGAAACAATTCGTTGTTGACTTCATCAAAATAATCAATCCACAGTACATTGACAAATGAATGGAAAGAAATATCACGTAACAAAGTACTGTATTCTAAAGCTAGACATTCATTTATTGAAGTGAAATCACTCTATTGGAAGAAATTACTCTATAAAATCTTTGACACAGAAGTAATTTACAATTTGAAATTCTCTTGCAATTCAGTACGCGTAGTATTGTCTTTATTACACGAAGAATGTCAATGCCTTAAAAGTTGTTTGTTAAGTAAAATTCCATTACAGGATAATGAATTTTTTACCAAAGACGTAAATTATAAAAGTCTTTCGACAAACATCATCGTTATTAACGCATAAATTGGTCTGAACAAAACATAATATTCAATTTAATAATGTAATTTAATTTTTATTTAATATGGAATAATGTAGAATTATATATAAACTAATTCTGTAAGTCCAAAATATATTTAAATGTTTATAATTTTATACCTTGAAGTACTTAAGTATACTCGTTGAAATAGATTAGGATTTTAGTATAAACTTGTGGCTAAACATTCGTGAAGTCCGATAATCAATAATTTTATAGATACACCTATAAAATTACTGATTAATCGGTCTCGGTCAATTGGTTTACCGCTAAACAGATAACCTTGGAGGATTTATGGTGGCGGAAAATTATTACTTCTAACGAAAACTAGCATTCATTTTTCAAATGTGTTCGCTAGTGCGAAAATTTGTTATATAAACGTTCTAAAATAAGAATTTATATGGATATTAATATACTTAGATATATGATTAAATTATGTTAAGTGGGTTTAATTATGTATATCAAAGATGCCTAACTTAAATATTGAAGATCAGATATCAGATTTGATTTGAAATTAAAACGAGCCAGCGGGCTGTATACATTATATATGCGTAGAATTGTATTATATACATTATGTATGTGTAGAATTTACTACATAATATAGCAGCATTTATTATTATTATTATTTTTTTCATTTCTTACATCTCTATATTATATATCTATTAATACGGTATAATGGTTATACATAAAGATCTTTATAAATTTTTTTTTTTTGGTATATAACATACATATATATCGAAATCTATATGCAAAGGTGTGCAATCAAAACCAATATGAACTGTGTAGATGCATAGAATAAAAACAAGGAATCAAATGAAGAAAGAATACTAAAAGAATGCAAAAGGAAAAGTGAGGAGTTAAGGAGTAGATTTGGTTAAAAAAAAAGAATTGGATAAATTTCAGAGACAGAATCTAATTAATGCGTTGGAATGTAGAGGTCTAGAATCTGTTTTTTTTTCTTTCTTTTACGAAAAATGATTACTTCATAGCTGAAATGTATAGCTCATAAATCATTTTTTTGGTTTATAAAAAATTTTGATTTAATTAATATCTTGGTCCAATGTAACTTTTATAATTTAAATGTATTTAATTTAATATTGAGGGTGACATAAAATTGTTAGAAGGCACATTAAAGACGTTGGTGGCGTGCTCGCGACCTCGGAGTCCGTCGTGACGTATGTTGTTCACCCCTGGTCTAGATACATTGTTGAATTATTACAGAATATAATATTGGTCAATAAAGATATGACACAGATCTATTTTGCAATTAAAATTAAAATTCCAATTGAAATTTAAAGTAATAAAGTAACAACGGTAGAAATTAAACGAATAAATCGATGTACTTTTACAGGATATAAGAGAAGATTTTTTATTGTTAAAAAGTTCGGTGCAAAAATCAAATAGAAAATGTCAGAAAAGACCAAGAGGTAATTTGTTTCATAGAGATTGTAATCCTACGTCGAAAGATTAATTTAGAGATGAGTCGATACAATACTTCACTACAGAGCCAAAATAGGTCCACTAATGCAGCAGTGAGCACGATTTCCTTCTCCACTAATCTTTTTATCTTCTCAAAAAACCAAACCAGATGACTAGTGAAAGATGCAAGTCAACAGGAAGAAATGGGATTCGAATTCGGATCTTTTTATTGAGTTTCAAACCAAAAATACTCTCATACATTTAAATGATGTAATTTCTTGAGAAGGAAAAAAAAAAGAGAGAGAATTTAATATTTTCCACATTCGTTTTATTTGTATTTTCTATTTACAATCACAAAGCTGTTTGAGGACAACACCCAAAATGCTCGATACGACTTGGAAATTCTGTATAGAATTCGATCGCATATATTGGATATGACAATATAATAAAATTTAAATAGTCTACACACATTTATAGAATCAAATTTACGATGGTGTACTTTGAGAATCTATTTTAAATTTTTAATCTCTCGGACGTATTAAATCTTTAACATATTTCGAATTTAAATATATTAATTTCTTTTACAGAAAGAATGCTTAAATCGTCGGCAGCCTAACGTATTTAATGTCCTCGAATGACACGGTTTCCGGTACTCCACCCCTCTGGGCTAAAAAAATTTGTTTAGACCTGTCTACAAAGACTTTATAATCACAATAGTAGAAGCAAAAGACTTTTTTAAAGCTTTGTATATGTAAAAAAAAAATATTTAATTTAGATAAAGTAACCGAAAATTTTCTAGACATTCTAATTATTAAGAAAAAAAGGAAGAAAATGTGAAACAGCTTTTAAAATAAATGCGATTTTAATTTATTTTACGAGTTTTTATTTTAACTAAAAAAATTTTTTTCCTCGTATTTATAAAATACAGAAATTTAATTTGTTTTACACAACCTTCTCTATTTTATATACCCGAAGCTGTTGTAAATTTTATATATATATAAAGTACCTGCACTTAAAAGTATAAAAGTTTTATTTTTGCTTTTAGAAACTTAATTAATAATATATTTTTTAAATTCTTTATTCAGATATTTAAATTTTTTTATAAGACAAGTAATAATGTAGAATCGATTAGTTAACATTTAAGAAATCTTTATTTTTTTTATGATGGATGGCAAACGCTTGCAATATTCCAAATTCCGAGTAATTCTTGTAAATCCGATAGTTTTAACAGAATTTATCTAGATTTAGCTTTAGTGGGTAACTTCCATTTATTCCGAATTATCGGAGAAGGTGTCTCAAAACCAATAAAAATCTGGGGACCACGAGGCCTATAAATTCTAAAAAAGTGCAATAAAAGTCGATATATCTTTCATTTAGAGAAGGAAAGTCTTTAATTATAATTAATTTACGTTGCAAATATATCTAAAAAGTAGGATTAAAATGCCCGGCTTTCAGTTTGTGATTCTCTTGTCTCAAGTTTGGATATAAAAATAGAACAAAAGAAGATTTCCGGTTCGGTCAACTATAATTTATGCATTTTTAAGTCTATCAGGGAGAACTAGTTCTCCATTAGAAATGGTTATATCATGTAAAAGAAGCAAAGAAAACTAATCACACGGACGGACCCGATTATTATAATTGGCATTAATAATTTCCGAGATCTCTCTGATTTTCATATCATCGATGAAAAGTGCATATGATGATGATGATTATTATTATTATTATTATTATTATTAAGTTAAGTTTGCTTATGACATTAAATAGCAGGAAGACACCGTTTGGTTATATTATGGGAAAATAAATTACAAAATAAATACAATAACCCATTCTTTCCCGGCTATTATTTTCCAGAGGAAAAGAAGGAAAACTATAAAAAAAAAAAAAATACATATATATATAGGAAAAAGAAATAATAATAAAAATACAAACGTGTTTCTTATTAAGGAAAGCCGGTTTATGATTTAAGAAGAAAGAAAAGAAAAAAAAGAGTGAAAACTCATCACTATCAAGGATTTTTTTCGCAGATTTCATCTCGCCACCAATCTGGATAACGATAACAAACTCGTAGATTTCTTTCAATAACACAAGAAAACAGATAAATTACACTTATCAATAGAACAGATGGCAATAATTAAGCTTAACAGTCGCTTACCGGCGCTAAGTTTCAGAATTTGCAAAAGAAAAGGGAGGGAAAAAAATTGCGAAAACGCGTCAATCGAGTGCTGTATTATTAAATTTTGATCATCTCACCTGTTTGCGCAACGTCTCCGCTTTTCTTTCAAATCGAATCCGTTAACGCTGGACTCATCCGACTGGTTTAAATTTTGACAGACTTTCCTAACTTTACCTAATAAAGTTGATTCTTACACAGGGCATGTCGACACTCGGTATTGTTACGCGCGATTACACTTCAATCGAGTCATTAAAGCAAACTGAATCGACTAAATTACCATTATATCAAATGAGATTTTCGACCTCTAAGTGTTATTTAAAGTCCGTTCGTGATTAGTATTCTAGAAAATGTCGTTTACCTGAGTTGCCTATATTCCGTCCGTCTACTTGCCAGTTCGACCAGCGAACTGTTCAAACAGGTATTCTCTTTGCCCCCCATTACGCCATCTGTCGCGAGAAATCGGAACGACGAAAAGAATCCGCTAACAAAAAGGAAATTATATAAAATGTCGGAAGAATTTTTTTTCCGTAAAATTTACGCGAATTTTACTTAATGTATTTTTTTGTTTTTCATCCGTCGGGTTGATGATAAATTAGCGCACACTTAAATTACATAGATTTAGCGAAGCGACGCGGTTTAAAAATCCGATTATATTTAACAAAGAAACGAACGGAATTTCCTAAAATTACCCGAAGCCATCGCTTTTATTTAGTTTTAACGGTGAAATAGTTCTAATATAGGATTTTCCGAATTGAATTATTATTAACAAAATTTATCAAGAAGTTCTATAATTTAGTTATTTGATCTAAACCGCCAGAAAAACTTCTTTTTTTTTATCTTAAAAACGATTGCGTTAAGTGCAAAAATATATTTAATAGATAAATGTGTAACCGAATAAAAATAAAACGGGTCAAATAAATAACCAGAAAATACTTGGAACAAACATTTTGCTATATATTTAGAAAGATTTTATGTAAATATTGCACTTTTTATTAATTGTTAAGCTTTGTTAGATCCTATTTAAATTTCAATTCGATTACGTTAGACTAATTTCTTACGCACACTCAACAAATGGGAATTTTCTTTCATCTGTTATCATTTGAATTCAATAAATTGAAAGAAGCTACACGTTATTTAAAATATTGATTCTGTTCTAATCTCTACTGATAAAATAACCGCCCCGATTTAATTTACAACTTAAACGCGTTCACTTTATTTTAAAATTTAATCTTTAATTTATAGCAGCAGACACGTGGGTTAATGCGAAAACGTACGTTTATATTTCTATTTTAAAACGTCAACTATTTCTTTGTTTCAAGCGTAAACATGGTTAACAGTGACTAATCACCATATTTTAATTGTAAACAGTGGGGGGAAAAAAACGACTGGAAATAGCATTCTTCGTTTATCTAAGCTTTTTTTGGTGTGTGCGTGTGTCTTAAAATAATTTTATCTAACCATTAGTTTTAAAGTTAACATTTTATAATTGAAAATTTATTAAATTTTTTCTCACTCTGGTAAATTCCTTGGTTGTACTTAAATAAGAAAATTAGGAAAAAAATTCCACCTAAACACAAAGCTTCGCATTAGACATCTCATTAGAGAATTTCACGTGTCAATAATTAGTTTATTTCGGAAAAGCACGTACTTGATATTAGAAAATGGTCTTCTATTATTAATTCTGACGCTTGTCGTGTAACAAATTCGTTTAAATTGAAACTTCCAAATTTAATCATTTTAAAAGAAATTTCTTTTTTTGACGGAGAATATTCTTACTTAGAAATCACGAAATTAATCAAATCAAATATTAATCATAATAGGCCATAGCCTGTTATAACAGGGTGTTAGACTTACATTGTGTCAAAATTTACTTATACCTACATAAACAACATTCGTGTAAACTTAAGTACCCCGAAATTACAATACTTATGTGTATCAGGTTTGTTACATATAAATTTAAAGAGATTGGTTACTAAACTTTTTTTGCGAAATTATACAATTTGTATATCATTGTATTGTTTGCTAAGTGAAAGAATCGATACATTTGGTTTTCCTCCTTAAAAGTTGTTTTAGATCAGCTTTAATTAGTTCCTGGCCTTCCTTGCATTCACAAAAAGTATGAAATTTAGTCAATATTTCTTCGCATCTTGGAGAATGTGCTTTCGAGAAATCATAAATTTTATTATTTACCATAATCGTCTTTTTGTTTAATCT
The DNA here is from genome assembly GCF_030686945.1 of Centruroides vittatus. Taxonomy (NCBI): domain Eukaryota; kingdom Metazoa; phylum Arthropoda; class Arachnida; order Scorpiones; family Buthidae; genus Centruroides; species Centruroides vittatus. The sequence goes on from NW_027121224.1 coordinate 121,010, forward strand.
AAGTTTGATAAAAAATTTCTGGATTGCAAAAGGCATATTAAATAACACGTAATTATTATTAAAAGGGTAATCCAGAATAATGCCGTACCACTCTGGTTCTTTCCGGTTGTACATTTCTCCAATATCTGAGATTGTAGTGCTACGCAACTATGTATTATTGTTATTATTATTATTATTAATTATTTTCTCGGTTTCCTTTTTGTATGTATCGGGTTTTCTTGGTTTGTACCGTGTCGCGTGGAATTTTCTTATGATGTCACCTTAGGATACGTGAGAAGCTTTCTGATTGGTCCAGAGTGGGACAATAAGTGAAGCGGACTTCCGGAGAGCGGGAAATATAAATTGAGGGACTCTCACGATTGAGGACACTTTTTGGCTGCTTTTGGATTCGTCGAGGAAGGTTGCCGAGGAAGGGTCAGCAAGGACGTCGGAGTTAGACCGGGAGAACAGGAGTCTAGAAAGGGCGACCACTTTCAGTCGGGAAGCACAATCCGTTTCCATCGTAGTGTAATTGAGAAGTATCAACGAGGGACGTACTTCTGGTGACGTAAATTACGTTCAGGTATCGGAAAGAACTATTAGTTTTGTGAATTAACGTAAAGAAAAGGAACGCTTGGAACTCGAGATCGTGTTGCATTTACTTAACATAATACCGTGATTCGTCGAAGGCTAATATATGCAATTATTGTATAGAAGGAAAATGTGTATGTATATATGTATATAGAGTATTGTAAATTTCGTTAGTTTTAAGTCGTGTATCGTGTAAACTTGAGGGTTAGGAAGCATCTCGCGGTTATTGTACTGTTAGAATAAATTACTGTTGTTTCGCCAAATTCGTGCACGTGTAATTGGTCATTACTTGAGTCCTTAACATACATCCTTATTACATCCGTGGACTTAGATCCATCGGATAATCAACATTGGCGTCCGCGACAGGATATTGATCGGGTTGTTTGTTGTAAAAGGACCGACCAAACGTGCATCTTGTATTAACCCCTCATCCTACTGCCGCTTATATCTGTAATTATAGCCATTGGAATTGTAAATTATATTATTGTAAAACCAAAAGGTTTCGGTAAACTATGGATGAACAAATTACCAGCGGATCTTCAGGGGCAGGGGAATTGGGCAATGTGCCTATTGTAACGGGATTTATGGGCATGATCCCATGTTTTTCGAACCTGCCCGGAGATATTTTAGATGTGAGTAGGTTTTTCCAAACCGTCGAGAACGTCGCGTCGTTGGCAAGCTGGGATGAGACTGTGAAGGTCACCGTAGTTCAAGCCCGCCTAAAAGGTGAGCCCTTGTCTTTATTTTTCGATTTAAGGGACCAGGGCGTCATGAGCTATGATGAAATAAGGAGGGCTCTTATAAAGTGCTTTGGTCGTAAAGAAAAAGAACAGGACCCGTTTGATCAGGTATTAAAGATCTCCCAGAGAAGAGGGGAGAGGGTTTGCGAATACGGGATTAGGATTAAGTCGTTGTTTTCACGAGCGGTGACGCGCAATTCTAATTTAGCGACGCTTCGCGACAATGCTGTTAAGGAATGCTTTATAAAAGGACTACTAGCGGAGATTAGGAGGCAGGTGATGCAGAGGCGGCCGGACACCTTGGATGAGGCGATAGTAAAGGCCGAAGAAGAAGAGGAAATCGAATCGGCCTGCAACAAACGAGGTGGGATAAGTGAGGTATGCGCAAATGTTGAGCATGAAAGGGGGTTGGAGAGAAGGGAAGTACAATTGGGTAAGCGTGTAGAGGAGTTGGAGACTCAAATAAGGAGTTTGACCGAGTCCATGGCATCTTTACTCGAGCACATGAAGGGGAACAATAACCGCGAGAGGTGGGGAAAAGAGCGCCGTTGTTACACGTGTGGTGAAATAGGCCATATTTCGAGAAAATGCAACAAGAGAAGAGGTTTAAACTAGTCAGAGGTCATTTGAAAGGTCAGGCGAATGACCGGTTAGTTAAATTAGAACTGACCAGAAAGATCCACTTGTCAGACCGGGGGTTACCGATTGTAAGAGGTGTAATCCTAGGACGTGAAATTGCTGGTCTAGTAGATACAGGTGCAGAAAGGACCGTAATTAAGAATGAATTGACTGAATATATCAGGCGTGAAAATAGGAATTGGGTGGTCCCAAACAATTCATGTATTAGTGGGATGTCGGGAGCACTCATAAACAGTGATGAGGCCGTAGCAATCGAGTGCTGTTTCCACGATGGGAAAAAGGTATGCACGACAACACCAAGTGTTGGGTTTCCTGAAAGGGCAGGTTACGAGATGATCATCGGGATGGACATTATTTGCCAGCACCCTGGGCTGTTGGTGGGGATCGAATCAGTGGTTAAGGCAGATAAGCAAGGTCGTGAAGGGAGATTTTGTATTAATATAAATAGTGAGGTAGGGGTGGCAGAGGTAGAAAGAGAGGTGTGGAGATTGGATCACCTAGATGAACCGGTTAAGAGGAAAATAATAAATATTTTGAGAAAGTATCCGGACGCTATTGCTAGCGAAATTGCCGAGTTATCTGGCACTAGCAGACATATGCACTCTGTTAGCCTGACGTCGGAACGTCCGGTCAACGTTAGACAGTACCGAATTCCGTACAGTTACTTACCTGGCCTTAAGAAGCAAGTTAGTGAGCTGATAAAAGCAGGTATATGTGAGGAGAGCTCATCGGAGTGGAACTCTCCTATACATGTTGTTCCTAAAAGCTCTGGTGAGATTCGTATCACTTTGGACCTGCGAAAAATTAATGATATAACAGAACCCCAAATATTCCCGATGGCTCGAATAGACGACATCTTATCCCAACTTAATGGGAACAGATATTTCTCGGTATTGGACTTAAAAGCAGGGTATTTCCAGATTCCTCTAGATCCCAAGGTAAGACACATATTTGCGTTCTCCACACCATGGGGAAAATACCAACTTTGTAGGATGCCTCAGGGTGGGAAGAATAGTGGGAGGTTTTTCCAATACATTATGACGAAGATCTTAGCAAAATTTGTCGGAAATAGCTGCTTTGTGTTTCAAGATGATATTGTATTATTTTCACAAAGTTTGGAGGATCATCTTGAGCTTGTCGATCGAGTAATTAGTACATTAAGGGATGAGGGCCTAAAATTAAATCCGAGTAAATGCCAAATATTAGCAAAGGAGGTGAGATATTTAGGACATATTATTAATAGCGAGGGTGTGCGACCTGATCCCAACAATGTTGAGTCGATCAAGAAAGTGGAAACACCTCGTAGTGTAAAAGAGGTCCGCAGTTTTCTCGGTGTGGTTGGATTTTTTCGGAATTTTATCCCGTCGTTTTCCGATATCGCTGCTCCATTAACAGAACTCACCAAGAAAGGGAAGAGATTTTTATGGAGCCCAGAATGTCAGAGAGGTTTTGAAAAGTTAAAAGAGGCAATAGCAAGCCCACCAATTCTAGCTCACCCGGATTTTGATAGACCATTCTATTTGCACACTGACGCATCTGACAACGCGGCAGCTGCGGTGCTCGAACAACGGCACGAAAAGGGACTGGCTCCGATAGGCTATTTTAGTAGGAGATTTCAAGGGGCAGAAATCAATTATTCCACAATTGAGAAAGAATGTCTAGCAATTGTTTTAGCCTTAAGACACTTCAAATTTTTAATTCTAGGCCAAAAAACGATAATACTCTCTGACCATAAACCCCTTGTGTTCCTTAGCAACATTCAAAATGGGAGCAAGCGTCTGACTCGTTGGATAATGGAGATTATGGACTACCATATAGAAGTCCAACATGTGAAAGGCGTTGACAATAAAGTAGCGGACTTCCTTTCGAGGAACGTTAACGGGGTTCATCACTTCGATGTTGAATCTACAAGGGCTGTAATCCCTAATAGATACGAGATTGGTTTATCACAGGATCGCGATGAAACTTTTGGCCCCATAAAAAGGGATTTACTGAGAAGCCCCGGGAATAGAAATATTGGGAGCTATATGCACCAGTATGTAGTAATAAGCGAATGCCTGTATAGAAGAAGCCTCTTGAAGTCCCGTGACAAGTATGTTAGCCAATTATGCGTAGGGGAGGATCTTGCTAGGGAAGTGATTAAGGCTGTTCACGAAAACAATCTGTCGGGGCATTGGGGCGTGCGAAAAACTATAATTAACATTGAGAAACACTATTATATTCGGAATTTGAGGGAGAAGGTCGAAGGTGTCATTAAGACGTGTGAAAGGTGCCAGAGGCATAATGTACACAAAGGAAAGGCTCCTTTCCAAGAAAACGAGACGGCTGAGGCACCTTTCCAAAAGATTGCTGTGGATATAGTAGGACCTATCCGCACATCGAGCAGCGGTAACCGATTCATCCTTGTAATAGTAGATATTTTCACTCGTTTCGTCGAAGCACACCCTTTGAAGGACCAAACTGCATGGTCTGTGAGTAATACAATATTTAATGAAATCGTTTGTAGGTACGGTGCCCCAGAAGTAATTATTTCCGATAGAGGTACCAACTTTCTATCATCTTTATTCTCGGACTGTTGCAAGTGGTTAGGAATTAGGAGGAACATTACTACCGCTTATCGACCTTGTGCGAATGGCACGTGCGAACGGGTGAACAGATCGTTAGTCGAAATGATAACTAAATCCTCTGACGATGGGAGAGTCGAATGGGATGAAATGATACCTTCTGCATGTTTTGCCTATAACAATTCGCACCACACTGCCATAAATGAGTCACCTGCCTTCCTCTTGTATGGTGTTGATCCCCGTACCCCTAATATCGAATACCTGCCTGATGATATGTCTACCGATGAGCGTAGGGCATTCCTGGTCACGAAACTCCGTGCATTACGGGAAAATGCGAGTATCCATGCGCGAAATTACAACAAGAAAGGAAGGGATTATCGAAGCAAAGGGAGAACATTAGTAAGTTTTTCGGAAGGGCAGAGGGTTTGGGTGAGAAAGAAAGGTGTTAAAGGGAATAAGTTTTCTTATAATTATAAAGGACCCTTTCGGATCACCAAGGTGATAAACCCAACTACGTATCGTGTGGAGGGTTGCAATATGAAGGATCAGGAGACTGTCCATGTCGATCGCCTAAAACCTTGCTATGGCTATCCGATTTGTAATAAGAAAAAAAAGAGGGAGGATAGAGGAATTGTACTGGAGGATGATGATGAAGTCCTGGATGATCGGTTGGTGAGGAGACGTGGGGTGGTCACTAACACGCAAGGTGTTGACACAAGTGGTGTGCAGAAGTGCACTGACCTTGAGGTGCGTAAGAAACCTTATAACCTACGTGAACGCAAAATTGATTTCCGTAGTTTGCACTACGGGAAGTGAGTCGCTTGGGGGGGAGATATGTAGTGCTACGCAACTATGTATTATTGTTATTATTATTATTATTAATTATTTTCTCGGTTTCCTTTTTGTATGTATCGGGTTTTCTTGGTTTGTACCGTGTCGCGTGGAATTTTCTTATGATGTCACCTTAGGATACGTGAGAAGCTTTCTGATTGGTCCAGAGTGGGACAATAAGTGAAGCGGACTTCCGGAGAGCGGGAAATATAAATTGAGGGACTCTCACGATTGAGGACACTTTTTGGCTGCTTTTGGATTCGTCGAGGAAGGTTGCCGAGGAAGGGTCAGCAAGGACGTCGGAGTTAGACCGGGAGAACAGGAGTCTAGAAAGGGCGACCACTTTCAGTCGGGAAGCACAATCCGTTTCCATCGTAGTGTAATTGAGAAGTATCAACGAGGGACGTACTTCTGGTGACGTAAATTACGTTCAGGTATCGGAAAGAACTATTAGTTTTGTGAATTAACGTAAAGAAAAGGAACGCTTGGAACTCGAGATCGTGTTGCATTTACTTAACATAATACCGTGATTCGTCGAAGGCTAATATATGCAATTATTGTATAGAAGGAAAATGTGTATGTATATATGTATATAGAGTATTGTAAATTTCGTTAGTTTTAAGTCGTGTATCGTGTAAACTTGAGGGTTAGGAAGCATCTCGCGGTTATTGTACTGTTAGAATAAATTACTGTTGTTTCGCCAAATTCGTGCACGTGTAATTGGTCATTACTTGAGTCCTTAACATACATCCTTATTACATCCGTGGACTTAGATCCATCGGATAATCAACAAGATAAAGAAATTTCTGATGTATTTTGGATTAGTTGAGTTTTAACCAGGTCGCTAGTTTCTGATTTTTCCAGCAGTGGAGTTATAGAAACACCAAAGTCGTTGACAATATATTTGTCATTTGGTTCACCCAAGATCTCTGCGGGTTCTGAAAAGATTTTTGACATAACAAGAACAACAGTTTAGAACAGTGATTCCCAAACTTTTTCGATCCACCGCCCCCTTTGTCCATAAAGTTATACCCAACGCCCCTAACCCATTTTCTCTTGTGTGAGAAAAGATTGGAAATATTCTTAGGAAAACTTTTTTGTGAAGTTCACACTTTGTGCCCTTACCGTACATTGTTCTCAACATCTGGAAACCATTAAACGCAATGTTTCCTCTTATCAGTTTAACAGAGGAAAGGGGAACGGCTGTCAGTGACCCCCAACTTTTGCCTTTGGTCACCGTTCAGCACCCTACCTTCAGCGCCCCCTAGATTTACTCACCGCCCACAAGGGGGCGTTATCGCCTACTTTGAGAAACGCTGGTTTAGAAGGTAGATTTCCATTATCTCTAATCACGAAAAGAAAATTAATGAATCTTTTTACAAAGAAGGGAGTTAGTTTGAATCTATTAAGTTCTAATCTGAGGGCATGTCCAGGAATGTTATATTCTAGAGTAAAAATTTTGCGGATGAATTTGTTTTGAATTATGTCAAATTTTTTTATAACTTGTAAGGCTCTAAATTGGAGAGGCGTAGCCTATGGCATTAATGATTATCGAGTTAAAAGTGAACAAATATATTCTTAAGTTTAATTTGTGAAAACAACTTCACCATATTATTGATCATTAGGTTAGATTTGAAAATAATTTTTTTTATATTGTTTTTCGAAAGTTAGTGTAGGAGTCAGGAGTATTCCCAAAAACTTAACTTCTTGTACTATCGTAAGCTGTACTGTCCGTTATTCAGATAAAAGGATGTACTTTTTTTTAGCAACTCTAGATCCGTTCCGGAAAATTATTATGGAAGATTTGCTTGGATTAATTTTTAATTTTAATTTGTGAGAATATGGGCGAGAGGGTATTGCCCTCTTATCGTCGGATCGGAGAGGATCCGCTCACTTTGTCAGTGGATGGCTTCAAGTACCCAAATTCTTGGTGTGATATAGGAAGTCGACTGTCCTTCCTGTTAATTTGGTGTGACCTCGGCCTAAGTAACACGTTAGGCCCGCGAAAATAAATAAAAGGGTTCGAGCGGGAGGACGCGTGGATTCTCAATGAGACGTCGAGAATCCACGAGACAAAGAGGAGGCCATTAAATAAAATCAAAGGGTGTACTATAGATTACCACCTATGGAATTTCAGGACTTTGATTATATATTTGAACTCAGGGGACCGAGACGAGTTCAACGGTACCCTATTTTTGGACCGAAGACGAAAAATAAAAAAGTTATCATACTTTTTAAGTTACCATACCTTTTTAATGCTCTCGTGAAGACGGCACCATAGTTGCTAGTACTGCCATCTTGCGGTAAAGTCTGCAAACCATGACGTCGGACTACGGTCTTTCTAGTAGGGTTAAACACGCGATACGAGAGCGGAGAGAGCGACGCGACTTCCGATCATCGCCATTTCGGTTAATGTTACTTATAGCGGCCGTTTCCACTGTTCGTGCTCTCGACTGACCTCCCAGAGGGGAGCCGCCGGCAGACCGCCATGTGCTAAACGTCACTAGTTATTGATTCACGGTAGTTCTTGAACAAAGTAAAAAAAAAGGGGGAAACGTCTACTAAAGGCAATTTTAACGGCAAGCGACGCGACTCCCGATTGCGATAGCGAGGCCGACTTAGCGGAGAGAGCGACGCGACTCCCTATCATCCTGCTAGAAAAAAGTATAACTTTCTTATTTTTCGTCTCCGGTCCAAAAGTAGGGTATCGTTGAACTCGTCTCGGTCTCCTGAGTTCAGATATATACTCAAAGACCCGAAATTCCATAGGTGGTAATCTAAAGTATCCCCAATTCAAAATCAAATTTTTAATAAAATAAAACAAAGGAAAAGAAATAAAGTACAAAAATGGGTTGAGATGCGGGACCTATATTCCCGTATTAACCGAGAGAGAGTTTACAAACAGATTATATTACCTCGTTGGACATTCCCTTTTGGATTCTGCTGCAGGGAGAAGCAGGAAGTTCGACTTTTGGTGACTTGGCCGGATAAGTCGCCGGAGGAGAGTAACAGAGCTAGGCATCTGAAATTGTCGAGAACTCCCCTGAATGAGTGGAAATTTGCTCTTTTATTTCTAAATTTCTCCAATCACCACTTGAGAAAGTCATCAGCTGACGGGAAGATCAGACGTGTCATTCGGCCAGATGGTGTGAGAAAATCAAGATAAGGCGTAAAAAATGAAACTGAATTTCCCTTTTTTCCATAAAAAGAGGAATCTGTCAGTTTTTACAGGATGTTTCCTTATTTTTTGTATCTTTTATCACATTAATCTGAAAAATATTTAATAAAGTTTATTGATATTTTCTGACTTAAAAAAAGAATTGAGGTTATTGTTTAGAACTATTGGGATGGAGATTTAAATTCTAAACAATCTTTGGAAAACTTATTGAACCTATCCAGCTCTTCACAAATTTATCGAAATATTCATGAGCATTTTTAAATTTTTCTACAAAGAGCTGCAGCCATAGGGACAACTACAACGACATCGTCAGCATATGATACAGAGTGAACTATTTGGCCATCAGTAGAAAATCCATCGTCTTCCAGGTCGAAACATTCACTTATATCAAACAAGAAAAAGTTAAAAAGACGAAGGAACTAAGGCTCATCTTGTAATAAACCTCTATCCACTTGTAGGGATGGCCACTCTCTGTTAAAGTGTTTAACTATCACATCATAATGACCAAATAATTCCCCAATTATTCTTACTATGTTATCGTCCACTCGATATTTAATCAATTTACTTTGTAATGTTGTAATAACCACAGAATCGTACTCTTTTTCTATATCCAAAAATAATGCAAAAACTTTGTGTTCTTTTTTACACAACTAAGGTTGGACTAGAGTAATTTGTGTAAATAAAGCAATTTGGGTACCTCCGTTCTTTGTAAACGCGAACTGCGTATTGTTTAAGTAGTTATTTCGATCAATCCAATCGGTGAACTTTGGCATTAGCACTGATGTAAACAACTTTCGAAAGCCCGACAAGAGGACAATTGGACGATAATTAGCTGGACCTCTCACCCTTTTTGAATATCATTTAAAAAATAACTGTATTCCAATCTTTAGGAATAGTACCAGTGTTACAAAACTTATTATATTGACTAATCAAAAACTTGATGGCATCTGTCGGAAGATTTTTGATTATAGTTAGGAATAGTGTCAGCGCCGGAACCGATTTTTCTCTTATCTTTTTAATACAATTGTGTAAATTTTCCGCGTTGAATACTTACTTCTTCCGATGGTTGGTTCAAGGTTATATTAAGTTGTAGGATGTTCTCTTTATAATTGTTTTTATAATTGATTGAAAATTCATTGAAATACTGACACCAATTGTTGTATGACACATAGCATTTGGTATTCGTAATAGATGACGTTTTACGAAATTTATTTATAATATTCTAAAATTTTTTGGCATCTCTTGATTTTAACAACAGATCACTCATTACAGAAAAATATTTCTTCTTTTTTGCTTTCACCAAGTTTAGGTAACTTTTCTTGTTTTCCAAATATTCTTTCAACGATTGATCCGAGTTTGTTTCTCTGAAATGTTGTAAACTTTGTTTTTTTTTTTTTTTTATCTTGTAGTGGTAACAATTATTATCGAACCAGACTTGTTTATATTGTGTACTCTTATTATTTAAACAGCTTTTATAGCCATACAAATTAATTATCCTCAGCAAATTATCATAATTTTCTATAAGAGTATTATTAATCTCGATATCCAAAATCTCTCATAGTTTATTATTAATTTCAGTTTTAAATTTTGACAGATTGAATCGTCGTTTGATGTCTTTTTTGTGAGCTTGACTGTTTTTGTGTTTTTGAAATTCATCATCATCATGTATAATTCCAAATAATTCCAACTGTACTGGGAAATGATCAGATATATCGTTGTTTAGAACTTTAAAATTTCTAGCCTGATTTAAAACAAATTCAGAACAGATAATAGGCTATAGTCAATTACGGATTTACCAGAATGAGATAAAAAGGTATATTCTGCAGGACAACACTGGGGGAGCCTACCGTTCAAAATATATAATTCATTATCTACTACAAAATCGAGCAACATTCTTCCTTCTGTATTATTTATTTTATCTTTGGATATTCTAATATCCATCATTACACTATTACTTTTGTATTTAGTATCCATTTCCTCGCCTATTCGGCCGTTAACATATCCACCAATAATCCAGAAATTGATGATATTTGATCTCTGTAGAATATTTTAAATTTCTATAAATTTCATTTTTTTTTATCGGTGGATGGTGGCCTATAAGTATAAGACCTAATCGTGGTTCATCCCAGAGTGATCTAAAACGATGACACAGTTCTATCTCAACAAAGATATACTTATCATCTATTTTGCAATATTTTAATTCTCCGAGATTTTTTATTATTAGCAGCAACAGACCACCGGACGGATGACCAAACCTACTAGTCCTTTGTGCTTTGTTTTCTAGTACTATGAATGTTCGCTCCAGATATGTTTTATCTTCTGTTTCCAAATATGTTAATTCAGTTCTTGGGTTTTCGGAAACTTGATTAACTTCCATATAACCTTGTACTGTATCTGTATATAGTTTCCCTTGAAGCCCTTGGATATTCTAAAAACTTATTAGTACTTTGGACGTTTCGCACTTATTAGTCCTGAAACCGGCGATAAGACAATATTAATATCTTTCTGATTTTGTTTATTCCCATTTTGATTGTTGTCTTCTACTATTTTCTCAGTTGTGTTATCAAACACATTTAAAGGTTTCACAGAATCATAAAATTCTCTTAAAGGTACAACCAATGTATTACTTAGTTTAAACCTAAAAAGGTGTAAACTAAGTAATACATTGATTGTACCTTTTAATTAAATAACTTTTTCTAAATTGAGGTCTTATGTATAGATCATCTCTTCGCTAATATAGTAATCGTCCCTAACTTTTATTTTACTGCCTTTAGCCTTTTCTTGTTGGACTATTGTCCGCAATTTTTTCTTCCCCAATCTCGATCTTTTGCATAGATCTGCCGTGATTATTATTTTATTCAGCTCTTCTGTGATAAAATTGGATTTCTTAATCCTTAAAGAATTCTGGACTAAGTTCCTAGCATATACCAAAGCTAATATAATTTTCACAATTGGTTTAAAATCATTATTTGTTAACTTAATTAGACTTTCTATTGAATTATTGGTTAATGTTACCTATGGTAGCGAACATGGCGGCTCGTCTCTGAAACAATGGGGACGCACGTTCTAACCTAACCTATTCTAATAAATTACCATAATTATTGCCAGAAAAATTATTAGAATAGGTTAGGTTAGAACGTGCGTCCCCACTGTTTCAGAGACGCGCCACCATGTTCGCTACCATAGGTAACATTAACCGAATTGTTAGTTATGCTTAATTACGTAATAATGAAATGTTCGATTTCTTTTAGTTTTAAACGGACAGTTTAATAATTACTATGTTTTTATTGGTTATCTCATTAATTAGTTGATCAATTTCAAATTCAAACATACCTTTAGTCTGAGTTTTCCTTAGTTATTAAGTCGAATTCATCTAATTTTTGTATAATTTTCCTAGATTCAACCTGATAAACTCTTTTCTTCTCTCAGTAAATTGACTTCTGACTTGATTTTTGTAATTCTGTATTTAATTGAGTGAATTTTTCCTGTATTAATTCATATATTGATTTTAAAGAGTAATACTATTCTTCTGATGCTGGATTTTCTATTTCTCGTATTGTATCGAAATAATCCTGTATTCTTGAAGTTCTCACATTTATCATGCTCTTGTTCCACTTGATGGAATTCTTGACTAGGTAATACTTCTGATAGAGTAGCTTTGTCCAATACTTTGGGATTAAGGCTGTCAGGCCTCCCACGCCCCTTCCTTTGCATATCCATATGACCGCTTTGTTATGGCGAATGGAATAACGGCCCTGGGTTGGATTCTATCCCGGAAATTAACAATACATACATTAATAACAGCAAAAGTAATCTATTTATGACCATCCATTTTCGTAGTAACGTCATATTCAACTTATGAGTTTACAAATCCAACAACCCAATATCCATACTCTCGTCAAGAAAACGCGCCAGCACCGGCAACGACTGAAACACACCTTTTCACGAAATGAATCAAGCTTTTGTCTTTCAACAAATAAAAAAAAAAACCTTTATTTTATCTATTTTTTTAAATTAAATAAAATTTATTCATAATAAAATTTACACTATTATTTTTATTTTTTGCAATACATAAAAAGATTTAATATAAAAAAATTTTTGATCTAAGATTGTGTCAAATGTAGCTTTTTTGGCACCTTATATCCATTAGTTTTTCCAATTTGCTGTATTAAAAACAAGACACTGTACAACAGCTTAGCTTTATATAACAAAAAAAGAAGAAAAAAAAAGGCACTTTTTATGACAAAATTCTAAAATTCTAGTCCAAAAATTGGGATGAGATTTCTCTTAATAATTAATAAATATTTTATAAATTCCTTCTACTCCATTACATTGAATTCTTTGATTAATGCAGAGTATGTTCTTCGGTTCTTATCGAAATGCCTTCCAAGAAAAAGGTCTAGCTTTTATATTGAGTAATCATTATGCAAGTAGTGCAATGTGTACCTTTCCCATAACATGTAATAAAAAAATAGATTCTATTTAACTGTATTAATAACTATTCCTTATCACAAATCAGCTGAATGTGATGTTTAATATATTTACAAATCTGTCAACAGTCTTGTTTATTTTATATACAAACTGATATGTTATTAGTACTGTCGACTGCCGCATTTCGAAACAAGGTTTATAAACGGGCAATCCTCTTATTTGTTCGTAGCCGACATTTACTTTTGATGACAACTCGAGAGTCACTCTCTAATTAACAGATATATTTTCACGAAAATTATTAATAGTGGACTTGGATTAAAAGTAAAACCGGCATTGTCCGAAGAATCGTATATGGAATTGCACTTTTTACCACAGTCTTCGTTTTCACAAATATCACACAGTTTTCCTTCCTGAACTTGATAAAACATTCTAGAACTCTTAGCTGAAATATTAAATATATATATATATATATATATGTTAAAAAATTTTTAAAAATAAATCAAATAATTTGATATGATAACTAACATTTAATATTGGACTGGTTTTTAAATACGTGAATTATAAATTATATTTACAAAGATAATTTTTTAACTGGTCATTTTTTTGAAACCAAAGTTTAACAAAAATATTCATTATTAGATAGACTAGCAGATACAGATGCACGAAGACATCCTTAATATTTTAATTGTAAATATTAAAAACATCCGAGTTAATTGGTGTATAATACTGTAAAAAATAGAAATAAAAAGTATCAAATAATAAGGAGAAAATTCTAAAATTGTAATTAATTAGAAAATGAAAAGTAAGAAATTTCATAAGAAAAACATTAATGTTAACTGAAATTAGTTATATAATGAAATATTATTTTATAAGATGAAACTAAAGAAAGAAAGAAAAACTAGACATGTGCTAAAGTTTTTGAAAAGCAGTCAATTCCTTTCAGATTTTGTCAACATAAAAATACATTTTAAAATTTTTAAAATTCAAATACTTTTCAAGACCAGTCATTTCTATTTTCAGAGAAGTTATTTTTTTTTTTTAAAAATAGGAAAATATCTTACATGTCACAAAACAATTTTTTATATCAAAGCAATATGCAGACATTAAAAAAAATGACAGCACATTATTCAGAAATTTCTATGGCAAAAATGCCTAAAACATATTGAAAAAAAAAATTCCTAAACATTCTAAGATTTTATATTTTTCACATTGTATGTAATATGAATTAGCATTGGATAATTTAAAAGTTTTATCTTAAAGTTAATTTATAAAAAATTGATAGTTTGATTTAAATTTGTAAACCATATCTCAGTAAAAAATAAAAGACTATTTAATAATAATTAAGATTTTATCTTAATTGTTATTAAATATACTTTATAAACATATATTCCTGATACATTAAAAATTTGCTAATTAAAGTTTTTTTAAATATAAATATGGTTAGAAAATAATCCAAGCATTAATACATATATTAAAAGCATATTAATATCATTTGAATGTAAGATTTATAAATATCACATGTAAATATAATATTCTTTTGTAAGTAAAAATCAAATTCTCCTCTTTGAAATCAAAAATTAGTTGCTTTAAAAGAGCTTTCATTTACTCTTTATATAAAATTTATTAGAATGTAAAGATTCACATAAATATAAATAATGGAACAAACTGTTTTGATGACTCAAAGATATTTAATTTAATTATAAAAAAAAATTAATACCTAAATTATAATAATCATAAACTTCAACTGGAACTGGTTTCTGATTTGCAACTTTATAGTTTTTGTATGCAGGTAAAACAACACACATTTCTTCTTTATCAATCTGAAATTAAATATATTTTACATATTAATAAAATATTTATTGAAGTTTGATAATGATAAAAAAAAATACATACTCTGTCAAAATAAACAATGACTTTAGAATCGCCATTGACAGAATCTACTTGTTTCACTTTAGGAATTTTATGAATTGCAGGAAAAGAATCGACGTCGGCTGCGTAACCAGTTGGGAGAACAATTTCCATAACTGCCATGTTAGTTGCACCTTCTTCTTTGTAACTATTGAGTAATTTAGTTTTAATAATCACATTTTTGATACATTAAACAATAAAAAATAAACTCACTTTGTGCAAACATTCAATTCTAAAAAGTTTTCAGTAGAAGATTTTCCAATTGTTGGTTTTAATGAAAATGGAGATTTTTCTTTCTCTACAGCTAGATTATATGACCAAGATACCTGTAGGAGAAATAATTATAAATTTATAACTTAAAATGATATAAATTTATATATTAAATTAAAAATGTAAATTTGCTTTAAATTAATCTTACTTGAACAATTCCAACTCCAAATCCTGAAGCTTTAAGGTTTATCATTTTCGTTGTTGATGGAATCTACCCAAAATACACATTACTTTTATTATTAACTGGAAACCAAGTTTCAAAAATTACTAAGAATAAAAATTAAATAGATAATGTAAAAAAATAAGATTCTAATTCATTATTTTTTTGATTAAATTTAACCAATGGTGATTTTATCAGAATTTTAGAGTAATAATGGGAAACCGTAAATTTAGAATTAATTTGAATATTCAGTAACCATTTAAATAAACACAATATCAGTGTAAATACTGTTAGGAAATGCTATTCTGGACTATTTTTCTAAATTTATTATTAGTAAAAGCAATAGCTTGTTTACTGCTATATTTGTAGTTATTAAAAGATTGACATTTATGAAACCAACAAATAAGCAGTTACTAAAAGGTGCTAAATTTTCACACATTATTTAAATATTTATCTCCAATATACAAAGAAAAATACAGTAATAATTTTTTTCAATAAAACTTTCAATTACTATTCTTCAATATTTGTTCATATCTTCCATTCTGGTCTGTGTATAATATAAATAAGAATCTTTTATTTTCAAAGCTATTGTTTGGCTCGAATTATAGATACAATATTATAAAATTTTAGTATTATTATTTGAAACAAACAATGTTATTCTTATAATGAAATCATTATCTATTTTTTAAGAGGGGAAAAATTCAATCTAACAGTCTACTCTAAAGCTATGCAACTTGTTTGTTGTTACCGTATCAAAAATAAAGAGAGTTAATGATATGAAAATAAATGATTATACATGCATAAAATAATTATTTTTCCACAAACATTTTCATCCATCATACATCTATGTTTCTTTTATTGTTACTATTCCCACCCTGTTTCATTTGAAGTTTTCTTCCAAAATATTTTAAACTTTTATTTTAACTAATTCATAATTATTAAATTTAACAAGAGCCGGTAGGCTAACTGCTTACCTCTTGCCAAATTCCTTACTAATTATTTAGCCTTAATAGAAAGATATGAAGCTGTTTTGTTTTATTTAATCGTATTACTTGCCAGATTCATTTCTCCTGCATTTCAATGTCCCTAATCTATTCCAATCCCTTATTTACATTTTCAAACTTAACCATACATATTTATAACAAACACACATCAACTGCTTACATCAATATCTCTAATTTAAAATGTCATCTTTAAAGAACATTTAAAAATCGATTTTCATTTCTTTAATAAGATATTAATAATAATTACATATTAAATTTTAATCTAATATCTAAATACAGTAGAACCTCGATTATCCAGACCTCTATTATCCGGATTGTTCAAAATAGACAAAAATTGTACGAATTTGCTGATTTGCACTTGGTGAATTGCGACACTGTTTATGTACGTACATGATGGAATGCATGGAACAAAATTTTGAAAAGACCATTAGTAAATTCCAGTAACACAGTAGAAAGTTGTATAGGAGACATTGCGGAAGCAATAGCACAAATTTCAATAAGTGCTGAATGTGACAAAGAAGATGTAACCGAGTTGCATCTTCTTCGTCACAAATTGCGATGCAAACAATCCTGGATTCCAAATTTTGAATGGTGAGGAAATAATTAAAGAAATAACAAGGTCGAGAAGACGAAGAACAGATTTGCGAAGTAAGATATATTGGTCCTACACATTCTGAAGCTTTTCAGTGCTTAGATGTCGCCACAAAGTGGTTTGAGAGCTAAGAAGAGCATAACTCAGGACAACTTATGTCTTAAAAGTATTCGCGATTTAGCAGCTTCAAAAAGAACAGCTAGCTTTAAACAAGTCATTAATTGAATTCCTTAATAAAAAATAATTTAATATTGAAGCTATATGTAAATCTAGACAAAAATTATTCATACTGTATGTACATGTCTTTCACTGTCAATTATTATTTTTTCGATTATCCGGATTTTTCCTTATCCGGACTACCTTCATCCCCAATTAGTCCAGATAATAGAGGTTCTACTGTAGATAATTATACATAATTTAGAGACATTTAGACATTAAATTTAGTACTTGAAATACTGATTAATAGATTTATATTGTCATGACAACTTGAAGAAAGAGTATTTGAAATGATTTGCAAATTATAAATTTTAATTTACTCCTATTACCTAATATTTTCGGTTATTTGACATTTAAGCTCACCACCATTCATATAATGAAGAATTAATATATTGTAAATTAAAGGAAATTTTACAAAAAGTTTCAATTTAGGAATACAGTGGTGCCTCGTATAACGTACGCCTCGAATAATGGACGCTGCGAACAACGGACTTTCTGTTTGGCCGTTACGTGACTCGAACAACGGACTGGCTGCGAACAACGGACTTTCCGGCATAATTGGTGACTGTTCCATGGGTGCATTCTTTAATAGCGGGTCGCTCTGCGTCTCCACTACTACGGGAGTGCGCTGCTGTTTGCAGGCATTTAGGAACGACGGTGAAAGAAAGAAAGATGGCGGCGCCCGCACTATCGATAGTATGGTGACGGAGGAATCTATAATTCTAAAATATGAGCTTTTAAAGGCAAAAGAAGGGTCCCAATTGTAAAATTTAACAATAAAATGGATTATTTGTTGAAAGAGCATTCAAAATAGCCTCGAAAAAAAATTCGTAAAGACACTTACATCACTGCGTGCACTAACTTGCGCTTTCACAATTTCTAAATCTTCATTAATAAAACCACATAATGGACCCGGAAACGAAACTGTCTGAGCCATGGAGGATGCCATATTGCTTTCCACCGTAAACTACTGCTACAAACGGCCGTTTTTGCCGTTCGACGGCGTGCATTCCACCCGGAATTTAAGAATGCGTTCCGCAGGAATTTTTAAACGGATGACGCTCGCGGAGAGTTACGCGGAGGAATAAAAGAACGCACCCCATGTTCATTTTTTTATGATACAGTACGGTTATTTTATGCTGCGGAATGAATTAGATGTTTTAACATGTATTTCTATGGGAAAATGCGTTTCGTATAACGGACGTTTCACTTAACGGACGTGAACCTGGAACGGATTAAGTACGTTATATGAGGCACCACTGTAATATGTATTAGTTTTAAAGAATCTCCAATTATAAATTTGAAAAATTCCATTCATAACTTACCTGAATTCGCTGTAAAACAAGAGCATTTTCTCTGGTTATATTTAGAGTTTTTCTTTGATTATTACCAAAACTGATTTCGGTATTTATTGAAACTGTTGATGATACAAGACGTGCTGCCATTTTTCCTAAAGCTTGAATGCCTACTACTGTATCCTAAAAATTTAAGTAGTACATTACGAATTGCAAATTTAAATTACTTAATTTAATAATTAGTTTTTAATGTTAAAAATATTCTTAAATATTCAAAAATTAAATGACAAAAAAGAATTGTAATTATTCAGCTTTTCTAAAATACTCTTTTATTTTTAATAATAATTTCTCAAATGTTATTGTATACAGGTTTACCTCACTTTACGTCGGTAATTGGTTACGGGAGAGGCGACGTAAGTCGAATTTACTTGTCACTAGGCTAAACCACAAATTAACATTCCCAGTTCTGTATTTTATTTATAAATGCATTTTTAGTAATATATGGTTAATAACAGCTTACAAAGCTTACAAGGTATTTTAAGCTTACAAACAAATAAATTTTAGTTTTTAATATAGTACAGAAAAAAAGTAATCTAAATTTACAAATTCATGTACGTACAGTACATACTTGTAAATGTACTGTACATGTTTACAATTTGGTGATGTTTACAATTCATCGCAAACTCTTTTTTTGTGAATGTGGTTTCTCTAAGACATTGTAAAATAAGATGATTTTTTAAGGTTAAATAACAAATAGTTAAAATTATTTTGCGATAGAAAATAAATTAATTTATGTTAAATTTACCAATATCGAGTGCTGACAAACCAAATGGTAGATATTGAAACTACCGTGGAAAATGCCAATAATGAGCACTTAAAGACCTCTAAATAACACAACACAGAAACACAGATGTTTTCATGTTTTGTTCTCTAGAATTTATGATGATTATATTAACATTTACTGTAAATGTACATATTTTAATATGATTTTATGTGCTTTTAACGCTTTTCTAGTGATATTACAACTTCAATATTTGTGGCGGATGGATGTAAAGTCGAATAAAATGACTTAAACTTGATTTTTATTTTTCCATATACTATTTTGACAAACGACGTATAATCGAGAATGACATAACTCGAGGTATACCTGTATTTGAATCTTTTTGTAATAAGTACGGTGCTTCAGAATTATTATTTTAATAATCCTAAATAGAATTTATAACTTTTTTAATAATTCAAAATAAATTAACATTATTAAAAGTTATTAACATAATGTATATCTGTTATAAATGTAAATCTTAAACATTTTTTTTTGAACTGAAGATCTTTTTCAAATAAAATAAAAATATTAAAATTTACTTAATTTTGGCCTATTAAATTAGTATTATCATAGAATAATAATTGAAATTTGTTTAATACTTTAAAGATGAAATGACAGAAAAACATTGAGAATATGATAAAACTTGCTTATTTCTTTTCCATCTGAATGCAAATTTCATGATAATTTCAAATAAAAATAATATTGAATAATACATTTCTTTTGAAGATTCAAATTACATTACATAAACTTCTTAAACTTTATACATTATTAAATAGATTTAAAATTTATGTACAATATATATATATATATTCAAATGAAATCAGCAGTATTACAATATTACATTGTCAGCAGCATTAGAATAATGGTGTTTGTCTTTATATGCTGTTAGATAAGAATGATCAAGTTCTGTCAATCATAATCATACTGCTAAATTTAACATTGTTAAATTATTTACTATTTGAAAAACATGGAAATTTAGAAAAATTGAGACCATGAGAGTAAATAAAAATAAAAAACTGATTGTTTCAGAAAACCAAATATTTACTATGAAATATTTTTATCACTTTTGGCCATCATAATGTGTAAATCAAATGTGGAATAGAGTTAATAACGTAGGCCATTTTTTTTTAAAAATGGCTTAATGATGCTGAAAATGTTCCTTTATAATTATTTTTTTGATTTCTTTAATTAAACAAGCAATTTTCTTTAGTTTTTGATTTATTGAATATTACCATATACATCATTCATGTATATAGTGTATGCATAATATACAACCTTACACATACACAATTCACATAGAATATAAGCAGTATCCTTTTATTTAATATCCCACAAATTCATGTCAAGCTTTGAAATAAACTATTAATGGATAGAAGAAAGTAAATACTCGTATTTAGTTAAATATTAAATCCTTCTTTAATATTTACTATTTGATATTATACTACATATTATAAAAAAACTACAATTTATAAATTTATGACTTCAATGATTAATGTTCAATATATCATTAGATTGAATTAAATTTTTTTAATCTGTCTTTGAAAATAAATCTCTATACTGAAAAATTACTGGTTTAGTAATTAATCCTTTCTGAACTTCAACTGTACAAAATACCCACTCAAAAACCATATTTTTCTTTATTCTAACATTATCAATCAATTTCAACAATCTTCAAGAAAAACCACTCTCATATTCTTTTTAGAATATTTTTTCCTGAAGATTATTGAAAGTGATTGAAAATGTTAGAATAAAGAAAAATACTGCATTAAATGGTTTTTGAGTGGGTATTTTGATTACTTATTTAGTATGTTATTTAAATTCAATTACACAAAACTGGATATACATTAGTAAACACTGCACATATAACCAAATTAGCAAATATAGAATATTATTGCCTTTACAACTACCAAATACCTAGTACTCAGCCAAATATCAGATGATTTATCGGAAATTGCATAAAACAAAAGATTTAGAGTAATGTGAAGAACAGTGTCTTCTAGTCAATAATAAAAATTATACAAGTTATTGTTTTAAAAATAATTATTAATTATGTAATGAAAAAACGAAAAATAGAAAATTAAATTTTGTCACTGAGGCCTGTCATTTTTTTGTCTCATATATATATATGAGTGTATTTAGTAAATGTATAATATGTTCAATGAAGTTGGAAGTATTTATGAACAATAAAATCCCTTACTTCCTACAAATGCAGAAGAATGGCTGTCCTTCATTACAATTTATCACCTTTGAATTATCATTGTTAATAAATAATATTTGTGCAAGATCATTTATTAAAGTTATTTATTCCTTTCCAAAACAAATAATACTTTTAAATATCTGAGACTAAATTTTCATTCTATATTTTGTTCATTTTTTTAATTTCCTTATCTTTTTTTTCCCTTCCTTAGACAGAAGATGTCTTATAATTCAAATGAGATTATTTGGCTTAATGTCCAACTTTAAGAAAGTATTTGGTTCAAATATTAAATATATGACTTAAGTATTCAGCAAAATACTGAATACTTACTTTGTGACCAAATATTCCCAACTACCAAACAACACTGAATGTTCAGTCCAATACTAATATATGTACAGCATATATACAATCCTTTTTACTTTAAAGAATACAAAACACTTGAAATAGAAAGTGTCAATTAAGAAAACTTAAAAACAATGATTTCAACTAGCTGAAAAAGTCTGTCCTTTATAAATGCCTCAGTATAATTGTTTTTAATTCAAACATGTTCAAATTAAACATGCTCAGATGTGTAAATCTCAAAAAACATTTCATCTTGTAATAAATATTGACTCCTTCATCTCTTTAGTGTCTTGGATTGCTTAATTAATTCAAATAGCATTAAAAGTTTTTTCAAATATTCAAATTTTCAAACTATATTACTATATAAAAATTATTCTGACAGCTTTTAGGGATCTAAAAGGTGATTTCCATATCAGAAATAAAAAAAAACCATTTTACATTTAAAAAAACTTTAGTAACTACAGTTCATTAGGAACTACAAGTTATTTTACATTTTCATTGCATTTATCATCAATTAGACAGATTAAGTTTTAATCTGCTTTTATTTAAATTTGTTATTTTTCTATAAATTGCACTAGTAATATATAAAATAAGAGAACTTTTATATTTCTGATTATTAAAACCATTCTATAAATAAATAACATTGTAACATTACTAAGCTAAGATTTTATTTATTAATTAAATTACCTGAGTAGAAGAATATCCACCATTTTCATTTTGTTGAGAAATCAACCATCTCATTATTGGGAGAGCAGCAACAACATCTGCTCTTAATGCATAAGTAAGAAGTGCATATGCTGTCATCTCAATATCTTCTGATAATGATAGAAAATTGTCCTGTTTTTCTTTCTCTGATTTCTCTTTTGACCAATATTTGTAATCACCTAAAGTATATTCAAAGTTACACATTAAAAATAAAAACAGGTCAAATACATTTAATGTAATTATTTAAAATATTGAATAAAAATAGCAAAGCTTATTATAATGTATACATTCTTATCACGTGCTTTCACAAAAAAAAAACTACATGATGAATGTTAAATATGCAATAAAAAATTATATCTTAAGTAGATACCCAATCTAAGTGAAAAAAGTTTCCAGTCCTAAGTATGCCCACTAAACTCATATTCATTAAATTAACAAAACATTCAGACTCAGATATTTTTGAGTTCCTCACTCATCTTCTAGAAAAATAACTCATACCGTATTTACTCATGTATAAGACAATCTTGCATATAGGACAAGGTTTGACTTTAAAGATCAAAATATAGAAAATTAGATTTATTAATACAATTCTAATTTTATTTCGTTTAATCACAAATAAAATATCAAATGCACATAAATGCACACATTTTGCTGCAAAAATTACTGGAATTTTAAACTTTAAGGAAAAAATCTTGTAAAATCGACATCATAATTTGTTCATATAAAGCTGGACAATCGGGAATCTTTTTTGCCAATTCTTAACTGTTGAATCCACTCTGTCGATTACATTTATGAGTTTCTCCAAATTCTGATTTCCGAATATTCATCTGTTTTTACGTGAATTGGATTAAAACTCATATCGGACTCCCTTGTGATTTTGGAATTTCAATTTGGAATTCAATTCAAAAACTTTGCTTTTCCTATTGCTATTTATCTTTACTCCTGACAATACACAAGAACGACCCAGATAAAATAAAATACTTTTTTTTAAACACCAGAGAATGAGCATCCAGTAAAAATGCAAATACAGTTAACAAATTATTGCAAAAACACAAAAAATCCTTCAGTCACGCATATAGAATGATCTGGGTTTTTGAAGCAGTGAAAAATGAATAAAAACCTCATCTTATATACGAGTAAATATGGTATTAAAGCAATAAAATAATACTGTACAATTTTAAAGTTTAGTTTTCTTTTAAAATTCAACCAAATACTGAAAATTATTTTTCAGTATTTGGTTGAATTTTACCAGACATAAAACATTTAAAATGATAGGAACCAAAACAGAATTTTATTTTATCATTATTCTCAATGTTTAAATTTTGACAACTATAATAATTACTGACACAAAAATGACAAAATTAGTTTATCCTATATACTGACACTCTTATAGAGTTATTATATTGAGTAAACTATTTCTTATATTCCTTAAACCTTCTATCTTAAAAGAATTTTCACTAAGCTAGGCTTTTAAGCATTACAATAAAATGTTTGTTTTATTAAAAAATTACTGCCTGTTGTGTAAAAGTAATTATTATTAAGTATACAGTTATTCCATAAATTTAATTTTCTAAGAAGTAAAAATAAGCTTGTACAAATAAACTTATACGCTACTTGAATTTGAATCTGAACAGATTTTATAAGAAATATAATACGCAACAGACAATGATGCATAAATTAATTATTGCCTGTTTAACAAATATTTATATTTTATACAAATTCTAAATTTAAATTATTTTTACTTTCTAATATTTGAAAAATATAAAAATTCTTAATGTTATTTTATGTTGAAGGTTTTATAATATTTAGTCAATCTGATCTGATTCAGAAATATTTATTAGAAAAATAAATATTTGTCTTTTAAATGCAGCAGATTTTTGAAATTTTGCTTTTTCTTTTAGTTTAATACCATTTTTATTAATACCTTTCTGTTTGGCTAGACTCTGAAGTTTCTGGAAAGCAAATTCTTTCTTAGGATTATCTGATAAATGAAGGGCATATGTTGCTATTGAAACCATATATGGATCTTCCGAATTTGCTAGTTCTTTAACAATATATTTTTCTGTAAGTTTTACTTCTTGTGGGTACTTTTTCTGAGCCTATTAAAATGAAAAAATGTTAAGATGAAAAACTGAAAATGCTTAATTTTTTAAAGTAGAAACTTACCTGATTTTCAAGCAAGGCAATAAGAACAAAAGCTGTTAATGTAGTTCCACTACCTGCACCACCCTGTTTGAATACAATAATAAATTATTAATTCTTAAAAATTATATAAACAAAAGATAAAAACTGAAATAATGTAATTTGAAAACATATTTAAGTGTAAATAATTTTATGAAGTTGAATCAAAACAATGTAAATGACTCATTTAATTTTAATTAAATATAATTTATTTACTTTTTATATCCTATATTAGATTAAAGTTTAAAACACTTTTATATGGTAAACCAAATTTTAATTATATCCGAGTATATACTTATCAGTATAAAAATACAAAAATAAACTTACCTGCATTGCTTTATGATGAACTTCACCAGGCTCATCAAATGAACCATTAAGATTCTGTCTCTGTATCAACCACTTCAATGATCCCTCAATTACTTTGTCGTCAATGTCAATGTAAGGTATAGCTTGATGAAAAGATCTAACAACAAATGCTGTTAACCTAGAAAGTATAAGTTATTATGTATTTTAATACTAAACCTCCATAAAGATACTTTTTTACTTTAAATAATAATTTTAAATTATTATCAATAAAATGATCATAAGAATTAATTTTTTCAATTTTGCATAAAAATTTTTAAAAATTTGTTTTAAACATATAGTGCCAAGAAACCATCTACATGAAATCAAAAAATATTTAAAAAGTGAAGGCATTATGGAAAAAAAATATGAAGCAAATTTTAAATTTTAGAAATACTGCTATATATTATATATTTAAGAATTTCAAAAATTTATATTAATCTTTGCAAGAGATATATTAAAAATATATTTGTTGCAGTATCCTTGGAAATTGTATATGGCATTGAGAAAAAACATTATAGCAGCACTGTCAGTTTCATTTTAACCATATAGAAAGCAGTTTATATTTGGTTCAACAAAGTTTTTGCTGCCAATATGGTGGTAAAGCACATTCAGTTGAGACTATTTGTCAATGGTTGCAACATTTTAAAAGGGGAAACCATGCACATCAGAAGATAACATGGAACAAATCAAGTTTTCTGTGCTGAAAGTCCACGAAAGTCATTAGTGTGATGCAGTTTGAAATTAGAGTGTAATTACATTAAAATTTAATGATCAATAAAAAAAATATTTACCAAGTACTTCCACTTTTATCTCTTTTACCAAAAGCACTGAATGATCCATCATCTCTCATGTATGTTAATTCTCTTTGATATCCTAATACAGAGAGGGGAAACATTATAGAAAAACTTGTTCTGTTCATAACTATTTTGTTTGTTTTACTCTTTACCTGTTTCCATATATCTGCGAGATTTATTTTGAATTTCAGGCGTCAGTCTATCGGCTCTCTGGAGATATTCAGTAATTACTATATTAGGTACAAAATTTAACATATTTTGTTCACCGCATCCAAATGGCATCTGAAGCAATTGGTCTAAATTGTTTACACTTGGACCTAATAGATCACCTACAAATACAAAATAATAAATATGTTCAATTTTCAATTCAAAGTTCACTTTATAACAATTTTGTTTTATATAACGTAGTTATAAACTAAACTATAGTTACTATTTTTGAAAGAAACTTCCATAAAATAAATACAAGATTTTATTTCTATCAAACTAAATTATTAAAAGGAAATGTTAAATATAGGTATAATTAATATAAAACTATCTTCATTAGCATATTCATTTGAGATTCTCAAATCAATTATAAATTTAACTGAAACTACTTATAATTGCTTGGCATGTTTACTTTAATTTTGGAAGAGTAAATACCTATAGCAGAAACAGTAATTGATTGAGATCCTTCAACAGCATTACTTGGAATATCAATAGCAACGTCAGTCGAAAGTGGTTTTGAAGAAACAGCTCTTAGATCTATTAGTACAGCTTTATTGAAATATTGAGTAGCACCTTCAGGCTAAATAAAAAAACATTTAAATTTTATTTTAGTAATTTTAAACTTATGAGTAAAATAATAATAAAAGTTACATACTTTTACTAATAATGTTCGAAGGACAGCATCTCCAGCTAAAGAACTTACTGCAGTTACTTTAATGTCTATATAACCTAATACTTGTGGTGTAATTAAAAACGACACTGAAACACCATCTTGAGCAGGAACCTATAAATGATATTTAATTATTAAAAAATAAAATAAAAACTTATGAATTATTTATATGTAAATCAAATATTTTAATTGAACAGATTAATTATAAATCATTACAGAAATTAAATTTAATTTCTGTTGGATTTTGCAATTTATCATCTATTTTGCTAAAATAAAATGAAAATAGTAGTGACAATAATTCAAATTGAAATATGTACAGTTAAAATTTTTTATTGAAAACAAGGATTTGAAAGAGAAAACTTGATAAAAATACATTCTAAACTAAATCTTAAAAAGTAGAAATATAACGACATATCCTTTAAGACTGGCACAAATTTATTTGTATATTGTCAATACAAATGTTGAAACATTTTCTTTGTTGTCATATGATTTTATGACATCTCATACGACATCTACTATTTATTATTTTTAAAAGGTCAATGTTAAAATTTGAATATATTTCAAATACACTACATTCAATAATTGATTATTTTTGTTAGAATAATTTTAAGAAATAGCATAAAATTATAATTTTAACACATTAGTGTGTTGAATATATAATATGCACACAAAATTAGATAATGTTTGCTTAATTATAGATTCAGATATTTGATTTCATTTAACAAAATTTAGACTTGTGATTATATAATAGTTTTATTGATATTTCAATCATACCATTTAAGGAATGATAGTGATATAATTTTAGTAAGAAAATGAGATATAAATATAATAGTTCAAGTACCTAAAGAAAAAATTTAAAAATTATGGAAGTTGATATTAAAATATAATAAATATATTGTAGTAGTAGTAAATTTTAGAACATAATAAAGTGTAAAAATCTAATTAGTATGCTAGATAAGCATCTAATATGAAATTTCCCAAAAATTTTTCACAGAATCTATCCCATACATTGGGTCTTTCATTCACCACTTGTCCAGTGTCGACATAGCTGAACTCATGACAGATATGATTAAAAAATGCCTTAGTGTCCACAGAGCAAAAAGAGTACAAAACAAAACATAAAATTTCTAACTGATAAACTGAATAATGATTTTGCCACTCTTACTATTAAAAATAATAAAGTTAATGCATATTAAAGATATTCAACTTCCAAATTATGGCTTAATCATGAATTAATTGAAATTTCATCAATATTAAACAATTAGTAAAATACTGTTTAAAAAAATATAAAAATGTCTTGGTAATATTTTTTATGAAAATAAATGCAAATAAGAAAAAATTATATTGTAATAAAAATTCACTTAATTACTTTTATTATAAACCTTTTCAGCTTATTCTGGTAAAATTCACTCCAATATATATCAACGAAATTTAATATAAATAAAATTGTGATAGCAGTTCACACTATCATCCTGAATAAAACACATTTTCATTTATAAGTAATAAAAACTGAGTAATCATGTTGCAAGTGAGCATCTTAAATAATAGAACAGATCAACTTAGTACTTTTCATCAAAGATGATGAAAATATCAACAGGTATAAATGTCATTAATCTTAAAAATAATATAAAACAGTAAGTAAATTCATGTAATTAGTTTTAAAATAGATTTAAATTCAATATTGATGTTATATTCCCCCATCAAGCATGACTGACTATTTCCTATTTTATGAAAAAATAGAGATTAAGAAATTCAAGAAGAGTAGCTGAGTAGCTAATATTTCTACAAATTAGGTAGCCTATATTGTTCGTTGGAACATAACTGATGCATGCTAATACATTTTAAATAACCAACTTATTAGATTGTTACTTGTGATTGAATAATAGAATGTCATGTGGTCACTACAGAAAGTTTCTAAAAAAAGTTTGTTGTAGAAGTGACACATTGCAGTTATTATTTTAAAATTTAAAATAACTGCAATTTAAGTAAATTTAAAATTATGCCAGTTCCCAAAACATTTTAAAGTGCAACATAAAATAGATGATATCAATGAGCAGAAATTGATAAAATCTTTATCTAATAGCTAATATTTCAGCCTATATTTTGTCAAAACATAAAAAGAATATAACCAAAATTTCACAAAGATAGCAGGAGTTATATGGAATTCACAAACAAACAAACAATTGCTTTTATATTATTAATAAATCAACTATGGATTTTATTTATATAACATATAAGAAAGAAAATGCTTACTGTAACTGTTTTAGTTTTCATTTTGGTTTCATCCGTTATTTCATTTCCGGCAATGGTAAAATCAAATTCATTCTTCTCATTTGATAAAGATACTTTTGCCTGAAATTATTAAATAATTTTTAAGATATTTATATTAAATGTCAAACATTAAAAATTATATTTACATACCTCGACTGCTTTATTGTTATAATTGAATACAATCACTTGTATTGCTATACTTTCACCTCTTATGATTGAATATGGGAGATTTAATTTCACAAAAAATGGACGGAAAGTAGTTATCTGTAATGAGAATTTATATGCATATATTAATAAACTAAGATAATTCTTGCATAAAGTTTTTATCATTTAAAGGTTTTATAACCAACCTTAGCAGGCTGAGGTGCAATTCCAAGACCAGTTACAGAATCCATTGAAAAAGCACTCACTATCCATGATGTTATAGTATCTGGAATTTGACTGGATAATACAAATTTTCCTTCAGAACTGTAGAAAAAGAAAATTATTATAACCTATCTGCACATCAAGAAAAAAAAAAAGTCTGAGTTTAAGAAGATATCCGAAAATAAAAACTAAAACATTCTGTTCAAGAATTAAATGTCAAACACATTAAAAATTATTTACAAAATACATTACAAATCAAATAGTACCAAAGTTTAAGTTTTTGGGCTATAAATTTTATAATTATTTAAATTAATTACTATTATAATTTCAAACTACAGATAGTCACTCTTGTGGACATTCCAAATTAATAAATTTAATACAAGAAAACGATCCCTAGCAAGATTTGAACTGTAAAAATTCATATTGGATAGGTATATTACCAATTATATCATCTGGGTTACTACTTAAATCTTTGCTACTAGACACAATTCAGATTACTACATGACCCTTTAAATGTAAGAGCTTTTAAAAATTTTTGTATTAATGCTTTTACTATTAAATCAACTTCTTTATTCATGTAAAGTATAAAGATTGTTAATACTGTTTGTATTATCTTTAAATGTAAGTATAATTCTGATAAAAACATTAAATATAAATGTTTTCTAATACAATAAATAAATTTAATGAATAAATTTTAATAAATATATGCAACTTAGTTTATTAAGAAGAAAAAAATATTTAATAAAAATTCTTTTAAAAAATATTTACATATAAATAACACAATTATTTGCAATAATTACCTATTTTCATTCTTATTTCTTTTTTTCCCATTAAACATTATAACTCAAGTTTAAAATACAGTATATAAAATAGAATTGTTAAACAAAATGTCTTATTCAATCTATAAAATATTTTAAGTTAAATTTGATTGTATATCAAATTCTTTACTAGTGTAATCTGAAGATGGCTTTCAAAAATCCAAAACAATTAGTTCAACAAATATATTACCAAATTTCAAACGGTTATTTAGAAAAGCATTATTTATACATATTTTTGTCATCAAAATACATATAAATAATGCTTGTTTTGCAAATTTTTTTAGAGGTAAAACGATTTCAAAATTTTCTTTTGGCATCTTTAATTTTCCTCTCAGATGTTTTTAATGTTATCCAGGTTTTGGATGAAAGTACAAATATCTGTCTTAAATGTAATCAATTTTTACATTTTATGAAGATCAAGTGTAAGATTATTCAACATTTAAAATGTTAAAATTCATATATAGTACAGCATACCATGTTTCTGCACAAATAAGAGCTTGTTCTTATATACAAAAATTGATTGTTTTGGCTTATAAGAATACTGTACAACTATACTAATACAAATGTATCAATACAGTAACTATTCAGTGACATCTCTGTAGTAATCAACTATTAAAAATAAAAAGTCAAAATAAAATACAATGCTTCTGACTCTGTTCTCTTCAAACTCTTCTAAAAAGTTGTTTTTAGAAACAGTGAATTTTTTATTTAGGTATTTTACGAATATAGTGCGATTTTGCCCTATCTATAATAGCATGCTCTTAAATATGCATGTTCTGGTAAAAAAATACTGTATTTTTGAACAGTTTGTGTTTGATAAAGGGATAGTGGGCACACACTGTACACACATGCTAAACAAACATGGTATTTGGTCTCAGTCAATAGCTCTGGATGCGTCAGAAAAGGCGGTAGATGGTATCGATAAGACCAAAATTTACACCCCTTAGACTTAGTAATATGAGGAGTAACTAAAGATAGCGTGTGTGTAACTCCAGTAAAGAACCTGCAGATTCTTCATGAGCATATTACAGACAATAAAAGGAATTTCAGCAGTGATCAGTACTATTGACAAATTTTTTTAATACCTACAGAATTTGATTGTCTCTGAAAACAAACATTTTGAAAATTTTATTTTGTAGTCCATTTACTATTTAATTGCATTTGAATGGAATTGTATTTTACTTTTTGAATAATTTAATTTTTCCTGCACAAACATTTGCCCTACCCTATATTTTAATTTTGCAGAATTAAAAATTTTTCTTTATAATCTTTTGCATAATCTTTTTAACTAAAAACAATGCAATTGTAAAACAATATTCTTCATTGAGAAGTTTTAATTTTCCTTTTTTTTTCTTTTTTATAAAAAGATGTTTTTGTATTTTGTAAGAATTTCATATTTTAATTTGAATATTCATTTTTTAAATACTAATTTTTTTAAATTAAGAAAAATCTTACTTTGCCATTGTATCATTCCAAAGCCATGTTTCAGGAAACTGTTTGCGAACTTTAATTGCCGAACTAGATTTGGAATTAAACGAATCGTCATACATCATGTCTCCTCCACCACTAGTATATGCAACTTCTGAGTTCATTCTGTACATAACTAAAGCCAATAATTTTATTAATTATATTAATATAAAATATAAAGAAAATTAAAAACTTACTTTTTCTAAATTTTCCTACAATAAGTAAAACATAATATATTAATGAATAGTTGCATTTATCGATAAATACAAATTATAATACCTTAATACTTTATCTATAGAATGGCTTTATAAAATATAATTCAGAAATCACCTGTTAATCTTTAACATTTTAAAATAAAGAAATTTTTAATCTTTATTTGATTTAATTTGGAAAGTTTGAAACTTAAAACAACATTAATTTTCCTGTAACTTCATTTTGTTCTTATATTGATCATCAAGAGACTCAAATTCCAGAATTATAATATTTAAACCTAAAATAAAACTAAAAGAAATTATAATTATGTATTACAGAATTAATTCTTCTATAATATAATTCTAAGTGCCATATTTTATGGGATTTAGAAAAGTTTCTGAAATATCAGTTGAATCTGATTTTCAACACCTAATATTGTTAATATTAAATTGCATACTTCTAATCCTTCTGTTTACAAATATTAATTGTTTTGTTACAATTATCCTTTTACAACTATAACTTCTTTTTGGGGCTTATCATACATGATGACAATTTTCAGATTTTAGGTTTTAATTTAACATTAAAGTGCAATGCATAACTATTTTTACAATAATAATCTCATTCAGATTTACAGCCTCTTAATAAATATGCATTTCAACATTACACCCTCATCAGTTTACATTTTTTAGGCTGTTCTATTGTACAAATTAGTATATTGGAGATTCCAGATATATTTAAAATAATCATGTTACACATATTTAAAAAATTTAATTGCATACTGGACATGCTAATACATTTATACAAACACTTATCTATATTTATAAAATACATTATCTATAAAATATTAAAATTATTCTGGTTTCATTGCCCATGCTTTTTCACCAGGTTTTCTCATTTCATCTTCATATCATATTTATCATGGTCTTTTTGCATTCCAGTTTTTCCACACTGAATTAACATGTATTAAAAATTCTGTGCTATTGATTTATACTTTATCCTTTCTCCACAATTATAAATAATTTAACCTTGCATTGATTTTACATTTGTTTTATCCTTCCTATCTTTTAAATTCATTCATACACATAATGGATTCATTTGTAATGTCTCATATATATACTTTTTTATATCTATGAAATGAGAAAACTGGTGAAAAAGCATGGGCAATGAAAACAAAGAATGATTTTAATATTTTATAGATAATGTATAAGTGTTTGTATAAATCCAGTAGATGTTAGACATATTTAAAAAATTCAATCATCTTTTTCTGTCCTAGCATTAATCCTGCTGTGGTGCAGGGTCTGTTTTTGGCATGCCAATCTCCACTTCTTTCGATCCAAGGCATCACCCGTAGTGACACCCACTAGCCGTATATCTTCCCTTATCCTGTCCATCCAGCATTTCCTGGGCCTCCTGCAAGGGTTGTCCAGCTGAGTTGAGATGGGTGGCCATTTTTGCAACAGATTGTTCATTGCTTCTGACTACATGACCATACCAGTGTGAGGACCGGGTTAAACCAGCCCAACCAATTTTAAAATTTTATTGTTCGAATCCCCTCGGGAGATAGCGATCAAGATTCAAAGGATGTGCAGCCTTCCGCCATCGAACGCACTTCCCTCCTCTCCGGATCCGACCTCTGAGTCATGGAGATTGACTCATCACCCACCGTCACAATTGGTGATCGCAGCGGACGAGACCTGGAGTATATAAAGGGGAGAGATATCTAAGAACGGGTTGCTGAAGGTCCGCATAAGACGCCCGACCTGTAGGATCAGTCCCGAGAATCGAGGGCCGAACCCCTGAAGCCACCGAAGCCCACCGACGACAAGCCGCCCCGACCGATCCTCCTGCTTACCTCCACGACTGGAGAGCCGAGACGATTTCACCTTCGATTCCAACCGAGATATCAGAAGACAAGGTATGATCCCCCAACATGTGTAAACTCTCTCTCTCCCACGATTAGGAACGGGACGCGTTAGATGTCTGTATTTTGTTTGTCCGTCTAAATAAATCATCATGTGTTTTCATCCTGGGTCCGTTTATTTGAATATCGCCGTAAACTTATCGTCGAACCCACACACTTCCTCCACTCGACCTGACAATTAATTAACCAATCCCGACGAGTCGGGATAGCCCAAAAATTTAGCCATCCTAGACAGTGGGGTGGGTCTTACCGATCTGTTTGCCGAAGAAAAAGGAGGTACGACTCCCGTCCTACCTCCCAGCGTTTCCCACACCAGCATAGATGGGTCTCACACACGTTCTCAATGATTGGCCCCACTCCCATGACATCTGTGTTCACCACATGGTCAAGTTGAGTGAGTCCCAATGACCAGCAAAGCATTTTCATCTCCATTCCATGAAGAGTTTGCTCATACCTTGCAGTCGCTGGCCAGCATTCTGTCCCATATGCCATTGGTCGGATGACAGTTTTATCTTTGATTTAAGTTGAATGGGCATCTTCCTGTCACAGAGGACTCTGTTGCCATTTCAACCATGCTGTGTTGACTCTGCCCGTGCATCAGGAAGGGTGTCTCTATCAGAGATAATCAAAAAGCCCAGGTATTTAAACTGGATGGTTTTTGGGAGTTCTTTGCCACTTACATAGATAGTGCCAGGATTTTGCTACCCACACTCCAGGTATTTAATTTTCCAAGATTCAGTCACAAGTCATTTGCCTCTAGGCAATCATTCCATTCTTGTATTTGGTGTTGCATGTTGTCCCAAGTCTCACTGGTAAGGGCCACATCGTCTGCATACAAAAGGGATCATGGGTGGGGCACTTGTATATCAGCAGTTGCTGTAACCATACACAAAATAAATAGCAGCAGATCCCTGGTGAACTCCAACATTAATTGTAAATAGTGGTGAAATTCCCGCAGGACATCTGACAGAGCTTGTGACATTGTGGTAGAGCATTTGGGTCCACTTCACATGGACTTCATGGTTTTGCA
Source organism: Centruroides vittatus (assembly GCF_030686945.1). NCBI lineage: Eukaryota > Metazoa > Arthropoda > Arachnida > Scorpiones > Buthidae > Centruroides > Centruroides vittatus. The sequence continues at coordinate 155,731 of NW_027121224.1, forward strand.
GTGCTCACCAGATAAGTTTATGTGGGACCCTATCAAAGGCCTTCGAGGTCCAGGAATGCCATATGTGGTTTTTCTCCCAGTGCTTTTCAACAAACATTCGTGCCACATAGATTGCATCTGTAGTGCCGTAGTCCTTGACAAAGCTGCCCTGGTTTGGGGTAATGGACACAATATTGCGGAGGTGATTTTCTATGATGCGTTCAAAGATTTTCATTGTATGACACAGTAGGTGAATGGGTCTATAATTTGCACATTCACTGACATCAATCACCTTGACCTTCCAGATTGACACTGTGATGCTTGTCATCCAGGCACTGCATGCTTTATTTTCAGATGTAATATGATTGAATAGTTCAGTGAGATTTCAATGCCCTTGTCTCCAAGTAACTTCCAGGCTTCAGCTGGGATGTCATCTGGACCTGTTGCTTTTCCATTCTTCATCCTTTGTATGGCCGCTTTGACTTGTGTTAAGGGTAGCGCAGGTCCATGAATAGACAACAACTCTGAGATAGGTGTATGGAGGAACTCATTGCATATGCCTGCAAAATACTCAGACCATCAGTTTAGGATATCTTGCAGATTTTGCAGGATTTACTGGTGACTATTTTTGATTTGCATGACTTGGCTGACGTCTTCAGTTGCTTCGTAACAGGCTTTTGCAAGGCAGTAGATTTGGTTAGTGCCTTCTGGCATGCCCAACTGAGCATATAACTGCTGGTAGTGGTGATCTTTTGCTATGGCCACAGCTTGTTTTGCCACTGACTTCATGGTTTTGTAGTATTGGAGATCAGTATCAAGCCGTGTATTTCTCCAGGCCTTAAAGGCAGATTTTTTTGCTTTGATAGCTACCTGAACCTCATCGTTCCACCATCAGGTCTGTTTGTCAATAAATTTATGTCCTGATTTGGTTTTCCCTAAAATATCTGCTGCAGCACCCCAGATCTGCTCCAGAGTGTATCCACAGGCTTCAGAATTCACAGCAAAACTAGACAATCTGACAGTCAATTGTTGTTTGTAATCACATTTGCTCAATTTCCACCACTTGATTTGTTCAGGTCCGGTTATTTGGGCCTTCACTTTTCTAGGCTGGGTGATTCAAAAGTCTAGAATGAGTGGGCAATAATAGGGGCCAACGTTGTCATATGGAATCACTTTGGCATTTATTGCGAGCTTCAGCCAGTGATCAATTTGAGTTGCATGGTCTCCACTGATGTAAGTGGCTAGGTGAGTGGGCCTCTTTTTGAAGAATGTGTTGGCAGTAGCAAAGTCATGGACTTCAACGCAATCCAGGATGCAGCAGCCATCCTCATTTTGTTTGCCAAGTCGATGATGTGTTGAGCATGACATGGCAAGATTGTTATTGTAAAAATAGTTAAGCATTGCATTTTAATGTTAAATAAAAACTGAAATCAGAAACTGTTATAACTACTTAAAAGAGTTTTTTGGATGAATAAACTCAAATGCTATGTCCTTTGAATCCAACATTCACTTGAATTCAAGAATTACTCAGAAGATTATTTTATTTAAATGCATTTTGGATCCAAGTTTTTGCTGATCCCTCTTCAGTAAAGGTACAATTTGTGACCAATATTTGGAACTCCTATATTAATCACCATCTTATATGTCACACTGTCCTCTTGAAATAAAAAATAATAATTTTGTTGCAGCATTACAGAAAATTTACACATGTACAACAGATAAAAGGAACAGACTAAAAGAAGAAACAAAGTTGAAAAAGATGTTTTTTCTAAATGGCTATTCTAATAGAAAAATAGAAAAATGGACAAGAGAATACAGAGACAACAGATATAATGTAAAATTTAAAGAAAAATTGAAACATATATCCTTTCCATATATTAAAAATAGTTTCGAGATATCTTATTAAAAAGTTTTTAGAAACTTTAATTGATCATTTCTGTTACCAGTTTCTGTGGATTTTTTTTAAGCTAAAATATTTTTGCTTTTTTTTCAGTAACTTACATCACACAAGGAACTTTTATTGATATAGACTTTATACAATGCGGATATGCATTTTGGGTCTTAACGACCTCTTCGGTCCTTATTTTATATACAGATCTTATCAAAACAAATAATAGTTATAAAATACATCACACATATGTGTTTACAAATAACAAGTTTTTTAGAAAGTTTTCTATATAATTAGCAGCTAATTTAAAAAACAAATTTCAAGAATATATATTTACTAAGCAAAATAAAAAGAAACAATAAATTAGAAAAATAGTGTGTTGTATACAACATGTCGTGTACATGTGCAGTTTATCTGCACATGTACACGACATGTGTTCATTATATTGGAGAAACTGAAAGAGTATTGGAAAAAAAGGAATAAAAACACGAGTTTGATTGATATTGGAGAGTCCCAAATATTGGTGTAAACTCTGTTGCAGATTGTACCTTTACTGAAGAGGTATTGACAAGAACCCTGATCTGAAATGCATTTAAATAAACATCTAAGAATAAAATAGTCTTCTAAGTAATTTTGAAACTTGGGTAAATGTTGGATTCAAAGGACATAACATTTTGGTTTATTTGTTTAAAAACCCCTTTAAGTGGTTATAAAAGTGAATGATTATATCTGGCAAATATTGCTAGTTTTAGCTTTGTACTAGAATCTGAAAATTGGTCTCCATGTATGATAAGCCCCCAAAAAAGAAGTTATAGTCCTTAAAAAATAATTGTAGCAAAATAATTAACCTAAAATTGTGTTGAAAATCAATAACTGATTTTCCTTCATTTAATATTGTAATAATTATTCATTTCTTAATATATTCATGTGTACATACCATGGCTGTGAAGTTGGAGTCAGGAAAAATGTCAACTCCAACATTTTAAATATAATTTAGTTTTTTATTTTTATTTTAATGAAACGAAAGTTATTTTATGTTTATTAATTTTTTTTAAATGTATTTGTATTTTGTTATAATTCATTTATTTTACATACATAATGCAACAATTTAATTTATTAAATATGTATCAATAGTTTTCTTTGTAGTATTTTGCATTTAGTAGTTAGATTATTTTGGCTCAATTGAATTTGAATATTTTTGATTCATTCCTTTTTATCCCCACTCTAAATAAGTACTCTATTTTTCTGAATGAGCCAGACTAATTGATCAAAGTATATATTTTTCTTTTCTGAACAAGGGGCTGAAGTAGCTAGATCACACACTTTAGTTAAACTAACTTTTTTGGAAAGGTGAAATTGAAGTGCAAAAGCTGTAGAATAAAGATATGTATGTGTAGAATTTTATTGCTCCCCTTTTTCCTCTTATTAAATATTTGTTAAAAATTAATTTTTTTATACAAATAAATATTAATGTAAGTTAAATATTAAAAAAAAACTAACTATAGAAGTATTTGGGTAAATGCCCAGAGCTTCTTTCAGAGTTCATAATAGGGTAACCTCCTATGAGTGCCTCTGTCTCCCATAAAATGACTTGGTATTTAATTTTGCCAGAGTCGGCCTACTAAAATTATCAGGAGTCGGAGTCGAGTGCTTTTTTACCGACTCCGCAGCCTGGTACATACACAATTTAACATAATTGAAAATACTCACTCATTTCAATATAAACAGGAACTAAACCATTTGTTAAAATTATTAGTCCGGATTCCTGTTAGACAAATTCAATAATTTAAGTTAAATAAAATCAGTTTTAAAATAAAACTAATCATAATGCATTAATAAAATGTTACGATTAAGTTAATTCATATTTTAACTTTTAAATTAAAAACAAGTTTCATATATAAAGCTACAAAACATTTGCAAAAAGTGTATACTTCATTTGGAAGTGTATTAATATAATTAAAGCATTACTACTACATTAATTAAACATATTCAGTAATGAAACAAATATAAAATTATTAATAAAATTATTTTCCAGTATTATTATTTTCTATTTGCAATTTGTTAAATAACTTTTTTTAGTTATATCTATAAAAAAAAAGATTTTTTGTTAATATCTATGTTATTATTAGGGATGGATTTTAGGCACAGCATCTGAACTAAAACATAAATAGGGGGTAACTCTGTCATGCAATAAAAACATGTTTGAAGTCAAATAAAATCTAAGGCTGTGATAATTGCACCTATAAGCATTATGCATACAAATCCCTAAATTGCATTTTTTTCCCTCCTATTTTCTCATTTCATTTATCTAAAAAAAAAAAAAAAAAAAAACTTTCTACTCTGTTTCAAATATTGCATTGTTTATAAATTATAACCTATCTACTCTGGTGCCACCGATGCCCTTAGGAACATAGATGGTACCACTCATAGTCTAAATGTCATTTTGTACCTATCACCTATAAGAAAAGATGCCTCAAGTTAAAAAAAAAGTAGGTTAGATTGAATTGCAAAAATTTCAAAGGTGAGAAAACAGCCATTGATGGTAGTGTTTTAAGATGTGTATTATGCAAGACTTCAGGTATAGTGCATGAGGAACATTTAACATCAACAGCATATTAGCCAAAAAACATATCAAATATATAAAAAACTAAAAAGGTAAGACTTTTTGAAAATCCTTTATTGGCCCATCTCTTCAATCAGCAGGTGATGTGCAACATGGAAGACAGCTGTTTAATGCAGAATTAATGGCCATGTCAGGAATTCTGCTGTACAAAGTGAGTCATTCTGCACTGAAAAACTTTCTAAAAAAGTTATTTCAGATGAAAATAATTTCAGGAAAAACTGTGCAACCAATTTACAAAGCTATAATAAATAAGATTTTGTCAATTATTGGAGACCATCCAGTTGTCTTCATAATGGACAGACTACAGATTTCTTAAAAAGGTAGGTTTTAAATGTTTTGGTTGTTCCATTTAATGGAGAACACATTTCCCTGACATTTTTTCAATGATACATTTTAACCAAATAAATACAACTGTTATGCAATTATTTAATGATGCATACCTGGCCTTATGGTCTTCAAAAACTGAACATGAAAAAATGTGGCTGTTAGTTACTGATCAAGTACAATACTATTATGCAAATAAATTTATTTTATTAATAAAAAAAGTTTTGTTGAAGTTCCTATCAATATTAACATTCACAGACAACTGACTTCTCCATCTACACTGACAATTAAGCAGAGTTATTATGCATGGTTAAGGTATTAAGGTATTAATAAAGGAAAATAAACTTTAGAATGACCTGTTTTGTGTCCATACTTTTACATTTTCTTGCCAAAGCATAAAACAGCTAGAAAAAAACCAAGCTTTCTTCTGAACAACGATGGAAAATCATACGGGAAGCAAGAAACAAATTAGACAATTTTGTGTTAGACAAATTGCCCCAAAGTTTGACAAAGAACCCAGATATTAAGAAATTAGTCTAAGAAACACAAAGTGTAAAATTTATGGTTAAAATGAAGTATGCACTACTTGTTTCAGTGAGTGTTAAAAGAAGTTTTTCTTTATACAAGCATTTCTGTTCTGAAAGAAGGCACAACTTTGCATCTAAAAACTAGAGATGTAGAATGTTGTTAGTTATAATTAATTTTTATTTTATGATTGCAATAAATAACATGGTTTAATGGTGTTTGTTAGTTATGTTTGTACCTGTCTTATTCTAAAAAATGTGAGATTTTTGTATTTTTAAAATTTAAGAAATGAAAATTTGAATGGGTTTTTACAGTGCACTCTGATAAAATATTTTAAGAGAACTAAACACATTTTAAAGCAGTTATTTGCATGAAAAGTCATTAATTCAATCATTATTATACATAACATAAATTGCATCTAAAGCTGCACCCAAACTTTCAAAAAACTGCACTCTTTTTGCATCTGTTTTATATAAAAATTGTACCTAAAAATCCATACCTTAGTTATTATTTCAATACTAATCTTAAGGACAGTAAAATCAAAAAGTTTTAGCTAACAAATGTGGCATTTACAATTTGAACTATAAAATTCTATTAAAATACTTTAATAGTTTAGAAAATGCATGAACATTACATCAAATATTTCTCCAGCAGTTTTCAATCCAGGCCACCAGAAAGATCTTTTCCTCCTTCGGTACCATGGAGATGTAAATCTGTCTGCTCCAGGAAAATATTTATCAATTTCATCAATTACCTAAAATTTAAGTAAATTATTAATTTCTCAAAATATTTATTGTTAGATTTAAGAAATTTTAACTTACATCTTTTTCTGTAATGTCATTTCCAGATTTCAATAGTAAAATACTTTCATCAATTCCTAATAAACCAATAAAGGCATTGGGTTTTGTTTCAACCTCAATATTAACTTCTGCACCAGGTTTAGTGTTATCAATATTGCTTTTAACTGTTATCTGTGTCAAAATTTAATTTAGAAAAGTTAAATTTTAATCAGTTATAAAATTTATTCCGTGTAAATAAACTTACCGGTGTCCTTAATACTCCAGGTACTTCAAAATTTACAGCATCGGCAATAACTTCACTGTTGTTATTTCTAATATAATAAATTACAACATGAGCACGAGGAGTCATTCGATGACTTATTGGAAATCTTATTTGATAGTTCTTTTCGTTGGGTATCTTGAATGTATTTGCAAAAGCAATTCCACCTCGTCCTATAACCTGTTAATTTATTAAAATAAAAAATATCTAAATTTCTAAAATTAAATGACAGTGCTTAAATTCAAAATGTTTTGTTGTTACTATGGTTAAAATTTTTATATTAACTTATGTAAAAATTGTAAATGTAATTGTAAAGGATTGCTTTTAACAGAGTAGGGACAAAAGCAATACGAGCTTGTAAATTGGTCCCACCTGAGTTTGTATTTGTAAATAGTTGGGGAAACAAAGGGAGTACCGTCTGTTTATTGGACTTGTGTGTGGGCGGGCAATGTGTTTGCCACATGTTAGCTTACTAGAAAAAAATGTAAACAAGTGATGGACATTATGGTAAGCTGTTTCGTCGGGAGGAGGGCCAACGTTTTGGAAAGCTGCCAATGAAAAGAAGAATCCCGATTGGTCGGAAGTTGTCCAAAAGCTCTTTAAATAGTAAGACGGGCGAGAGGAAAGGAGAGAAGGGCAAGAGACTGATAATACAGTAGTCTCTTGGCACTTGGGCAGCCCTCTGGGCATAGAGAGTGTGTTCTGCTCTGATAACGATCTCAGGGACGGGTAAGTGCGGAGACTGGACGGGCCGTATAGTTGAACCAACTCCACAAACTGACTGAGGCTTCCCCAAAATCTAATAGTTCCCAAAGGACAAGTTGATGCATGAGACAACATACACAGGACAACAAAGTGTGGTACTGTTGTCAAACTTATATATTCTGAAATATTTTTGTTTTGTAAATAAACTGTAAATATTCTCTGAATTGAGTGTGGAGGTGTGCTTTCATCGAACCTGAATCAACTATCGGATCATGATACACATGAAACCCAACTCAACAAGATGGAATTTGGGAAACAGCATCACTAGATCTTCACAAAATCTTTACTCTAATGTTAAAGTTTTTACACTTCTTGCTTTTTAGTGGTTTATATATTTTCTTCAATTTATTGTACTTCTGATTTATTCATATTGTGAAGACCTCAACTATAAGAAAAACCTAAAACATATAAACTTTTACTCATATAAATGTACCTCAATGATTTTTCTTTAAAATTACATATAGAAGAACGAGAGGGAGTCATTTCCTATGTGCTTTCACATTGAAATTATAAATATTTAAATGCTTAGCAACATATTTAAATTTTTATTTTACATGAATACATGACAACTTACAAATATAAGCTTTTTTTAATTTTAACAAAAAATATATCTTCTGAAGATAGAACTTCTGATTTCTAATAACTAATGTTAGCATCTCCAGATTTTTTTTTTTTAAATTTCAATTAAAACATCTCATTAACAAAAATTCCAGTTTAAAGTTTTCAAAGTTCACCAACTTTTACTTTTCTTATTAACATTAATCTCTCTCTACACCTATTTTCTTCAATAACATTTTTGACTTTTTCATGTAATATAAGGTCTCAAAACTTGGCATTTGAGGTATTTGGTAATATACTTTTTCAAGTTCTACAGATTTCTATCATTTATGCAAGTTTTATGTAGTGTAGACAGGTGGGTCCCTGTCTAACTAGCAACTATTTTAAAAATCTTGCCAGTCTTAATTTCTAAGTTAGAAGCTCTACAAAGTTGGGTGAAGACTGCAAAATGGTTATACCAAATTTAATCAAAATAATAAAACCTACATTTTCATATTTTAATTGAAAAATTATAACGGTTAAGTGATATTTTCTTAATGTGTTTTTACTCATTATTTAAATCTTTAATCACAGATGAATGGATATATATTCTATAAAAGTGGGAGACAAAAGCAAAATTACTTACTAATTTTTAATTTCTATATATAATTTTTAAAGAAATTATTACTGAAACAAATATGAGTAGTATGTATTAAGTTAAAGTTTTACATTAAAACACTTTAAATTGCTTACAAATATCAAAACATAAAAATAAACATTATGTAAAATATATGGTAATAAAATATACAATCTATTATTATTCTTCTTGCTGGTATTAATAATTTCCTGTATATTGGTTACTTAAACCATTCAATCAGGTTTATTACACTTTCAGTGGGTTTTATCAACTCTTTTACCCAATGTGCATTTCTGCCGGTTTAGTTGTTTTCAATTAGTTTTTACAAATTATAATATCAATCCCAAAGACAGAATACAATAACTACACATGATTAACATCAATATAAATACAAATTATAATTATTAGATATTTAAGATTTTAATTGCTTTCTTTGGGATTGCTATTGTAATTTGTAAAAACCAATTGAAAACAGCTAAACAAGCCAAAATACATATTGAGTAAATAAAGAGTTGATAAAAACCCACTGAAAATATAATAAATAAACCTGATTTAATGGTTTTAAATAACCAGTATTTGGGAGAATGTACAGTATTTTAGATATTGTGTGCAAAGTTCTATTATATAATACATTTGAACACATGTTTGAATTTAGATTACAATAGTACAAAAGAAATATTGTATAAAGTAATTTAATAAGTTATCAAAGCAAGTTTTCTCAAACAAAGAAATTGATAACATTTATAAACATGTAAAAATTTAATAATATGCTTATTAACTAATTTACAGAATAAGAATATATTTTAGCAGAAAGATTAATTTATTTTCTAAAATAATACTTATTTTGTTAGATATTTAATTTTGTTGAATTTTTCATGTTTTTAAGAAAAATGTTTTAAAATCCTTTATTACAAAAATATATATGATGATAGGTTTTATTTTGTTGATTTATCCTTCCCAGGGATTGTGCAAAAAGTTGTTATATGATGATAAATTGAAATGTGACAAGTTTTAAAGAAGTGGACTGTTTTTGAATTCATGATTATGATTGGGTAAGTGCAGTTTGTTATTAAGTTGCAAAGATAATTATTTATATTTAATTGCTTATATTATTTTCTTTTGATTTCCATTCTTGTAAGTTTTGGAAGTACATTTATTATACCTAAACTGCCGTCTTTATACCTCCTACATTATATTTGCTAATTTTTATCATTAAAGAAATGTTGAAGGAATGCAATTTCCATTTAACTATTGAAATTATAAATTTAATAATTTGGTTATAAGCATTTTATTAGAAATAGAAAATGACTAATTCATATTACAAATTTTGCTATCTTTTAAAAATGTAAATTATAATTACAATCATCATTTATGATAAGTGACAGATATACTTTGATTTGGGCTGGTTAATTCTGGAGTACTTGTTTTGAATTTACTGTGCAATACTGAGAAGTTATCTGTTATTGTTCTTAAATAGATTCTGTAAATTTATTTAATCAGTTAATGTTAATTAAATATATAACTTGATTAGTCATAACTTTTAAGCTTTTCTTCCTTAATTTCATATGATCCTATCCTTAATCTGGCTATCTTAAAAATGATTATCAAATGATAAATTATGCAATAAAATTCAGCAAAAATTTCAAATTATAAGAATAAGCACCATAACTTCCAGAAGTAACAGTATATTATTAAGTTTTTTTGTATATCAAAAGCATAAAAATTTAGATGTTATATCTGGAGTAAAAATAAATATAAAAATACATCAAGAGAACAAAAAGGATTGGATTTATGCTTTAAAGAACAAATCTTTCAATTTACTTGTTCTGTTATACTCAGAAAAAAATGTGTATAACGTGGCAAGTGTAGCAGAAAATGTTAGAAAATCAGGTGTGAATAAAAAATATCTTATATAAAAGCATATGTAATTGTATCAAGAGCATTATCAATGCATAAAATAGGTAATATATGCTTTGAAAGGAACAAAGATTGTAAAATAGAATCTGGATACTGCACAGATATTAAAATATTCTTAAAAAAGTTTTATTAATATTGTTATAAATTTATTAATGTTTTGATATATATATATATATATATATATATACAGTCAAACCTGTTTTTATGCGGGGGATAGGGACCGCATTAAAAAAAACGCATAAAAAAAATCTCACGAAACTTCACGAATGGCTGTAAATAATAGTTTTCGCGACACAATTAAAAAATATTTTTTTTATGCGGTCCCTGTTGACCGCATAAAAAAAGTCTCACATAGAAAATAACTCAAAACCGTACGAAATAGAATTTATTGACAACAGATGTCAGCACTTGACTGCATCGTCTGGTCTATCGTCTGTTTTACATATTTTTGTCCAGGTGGTGTTTTGTTGACTTAAAAAGTAAATTATTTCATTTTTCGCATATTCATGCAATAATATTACTATAATAAGTGCATTTATGCTATAATAAGTTTATTTAGCTATAATAAGTCAACGTAAGACATGACAAATCGCACGAGACTAGTCGCCAACTATACCGCACAAATTAAAAATTCGCATTAAAAAAATCGCACAAATAAAAATCGCACATAAAAAGAGCGCATAAAAACAGGTTTGACTGTATATATAAAAACATTAATAAAATCAATAAACATTGAATAAGTAAATACATATATATATCAATAATTATATATTTACTTATTTAATGTTTATTTATTTAGGTATTTTATTAATCATATAACATTAAACAACATAAATATCATTCTTTATAATAACCATTTAAATTGAAAAAAAAATTATTTCTGAAATAGTGTTACTTCCCACATTTCTTAACATTTTCAAAACACTAAAAACCATGTTTTAGTTAAAACCAATTATTTTATATTACTACATTACTTACATAAGCAATGTACTAATATAAAATAATTGTTTTTACTAAAAGTTTTATAAGTCAATATTACTTACCTCTACAACAACATGATTTAAGGGTTCTGTTGCATTCACTTCTAAAATAGCTTCTTCGTCAATCTTAGGATTCTGAGTTAAGAGTGTAGCTTGAATAAAGTTGTCACTGGGTGAAATGGCAGCATCAATATTACTTATGTAGTAAGTGTGATTGTGAAATTCGGCTTGAATATTTAATACTTTTACAGAAGCATTATCAATTTTATGTGGTGGATAAAATTCTAATTTAACTAATCCATTTTTAGGTATTTTATAAACTGAAGCACTCCATTTTTCATCATTATAAGTATAACCATGTTTTAATATCAATTCAGCATTATCTTCAGTCAGAGGTTTATCATCTTGATGAGCGACTTTCAACTATAAAAATTACAAAACAATCATATATACATTATTTTTAGTTTAAAACAGGATAAGTAAGAACTTACAAATGCAACATATTTTAATCCAGGCTTAAAAGTTTTTGAAGATTTAATTAATTCAATCTTTATATCTGTTTCATGCATTTTTAAGAGTGAACTAGCATTATATTTTCTTCCAGTAAGTTCTTCTTGAACAACTGCATTAAATATTATTTCTCGATAGTAATAATTTGGTTTCAATTGAAGATCTTGAACAAGATTCATTGGAATGTTGACACTACCATCAATCTGTAATTGAGAATTTTTTTTAATTAAAAAATAGTTCATATAAGATCTTTTTCTTAAAAATGTGAAATTTTTAAAACTAATTAACATTACATTTTTAGTAGTAGTTTTATATAAGTTTACTATTTTAATTGTATATTTAAAATAGGATAAGTTAGAGTAATTTTTAAAAAATACACTTTAGAAAATCAATCCAATTAAAACTTTATCCAACTACTAAATGTAAATCAAAATGCTTAGAATACCTTTAATGTAGTTTCAAATGATGAAAATGTTTTATCAGGATAATATGAATATTGTGTATTTGGTGCAGCTGTAAATATAACTTCTCCTTTCACTGGCTTACCATAAGTATATCTATTAAATAAAAAAAATATATTTAAACTTTATAATAATAAATGTAAATAATTTCACTTTATACATATATACAGCATAGTTTTAAAATCTTTCTAAAAAGCTTTTACTTCAAACTTTTTAAGAGAAAATATAATTTAAATTTAATTTTTATCCTAAAAATTAACAATTTTATCAAAAATACTGTTTAAATATAACAGCATTCTTCCTAATTGATCAAAATAGTTATCATAGTAATTAATAAAACTAAAAGCAATTAGTAGGATTATCAATTCATTCAATATAAAATGCCAGATAAAATCACGAAAAAAATAAAATAAAATCATTTGGTTTATACGGTTTTTACTTATTACACATGCTGTTTTCAATTACTTTCTATCTTTGTAAATTTAAAATAGAAATGGCAATTTTGTGATTTTAGAATTGACCAAAAAGTAATTTTACAGAGCCAATATCTCAGACATATTTTTATTGTAGAATTTATCTGAAAGTAATATGCTATTTCTCAATAAAATCATCCAGACTATCCATACACACTTTGCAATGTGCAATGAGCTTGTTCACCCAATCCTAAAAAATTCTTGTTCCTATTGCCATAATTCATCATGAATGTGCCTATACCAAGCTGAGCTGAAAGGCAATTTGGTGCAGTGATACATCTGCCATCCTAGATCAGTTTGCTAATTCTTATGGCATTGACTTCTGTACTGAGTACTTGGATCAAACCAAAAATTAAATAACTGTTTAAGCTTCTTTGCAAGACAACTTTTATAATCTTATCATTTGGAAAAGCTGTCACAACTGTCCAGCACTCATGCATCATACTAACCATTCAGTATTGTCAATCTGGGTCATCACTAATTACATACATTGAAGTTAAACTTGGTAGTTGTTTAGTTTTTGAAACTGTAGACACTGTAAATTTGATTATCCCATGTATTTATTAGTTTAAATTGATATCTTATAATAAAAGGAAAAATAACTGAATATGTGAGAATTAAACAAGTTAAAGAAAAACAACTGGATGACAACCTCATCAGAAGCTAGTAAATGTTAACTTTCTGACTTGAGAGAGTGTCAACTTATGTTTTCTCAGAGTCGATAGTGACACCTTTTCCTTGACTTTTAGTCATGTCTAACATATTTGCACCTTTGAATATGATAAAGAGCAGCCAAATTTAGTCAGTCGTCGCCCATTCTTTATCCCTGTAAGATCTGTGCCTGTGTGCTATTACCATCTGCAGTTTCATTTGTATGCCTCCTTTGGATTTCTGTGCCTTAGAATTTCTCATCATTCTTCTGCTTGTGTGCTGCTACTCTCCAGAACTGTTAATTGATGTCAAGAACTTATTTCCTGTTCTTTTCAAGGTGGGATTTCTAGTTTAGACTCATAAGGTACTGAACTTGTGAACACACACTCTCCACAATGATAACACACATAAATGCAAATATTACATCTTACTTAGTGTAATGTACTGTACAAACTTTCTTGCCATCTAATAAATGTTTAAGTGTAGTTAATTGTGTTGAGTGACTTCTCTACTCCATCCTCTTATCCCTAGTCTTCCATACAAGACCATGTTATTGCCATCCACAAAATACTCAAACTCCAGTAGTAGGCATAACCTACTTGATATCAGAAATTTCAAAGTGTAATCACTTACATTCAGCAATAAGAAGGGTAAAAAAAAAAGGGCTGTATAAAATTCCACACTGGGAATCTCATACTGGTGTCAACTAGGCCACAGCCTCAGAAACCTTACAAATATATGTTTTAATAAGAATATATTTTGTATGTCTAGAAACATCCTCAAATCAAAATGTTTTAATATAAAAAGAGTATTTTTTTTAATATATATATTATATAAGTCTAGGGTCTAAAAGAACAGTAGTTTGGCCATTTTGAGTATAGAACATCAAAATATCTATAAGAGCATAGAAAAGCAGTTTTATTTAATAAAAAAAAAATATTGAAATAAATGTATAATAAGAATAACTGCTTTTCTATGTTCTTCTAGATCTTTTGATGTTCTATATCAACAATGGCCAAACTGGGATTCTTCTAAATCCTTATTGTATAAATATATGGGCACCCACAGTTTCTTTTCATAACCTCTGTACATACTACTTACACACATGTAATATTTTTGTTAATTTTCTGAATATTATGTAATGTGATATGATCACTGATCATAATTTCAGTTGCTGTTCAGTGTAGTTAAGGGCATGTTTGTAAAGTTAAAAAAACTTAAATGATGCTTACCTAGCCATTTAGAAAATACCAGTAAAGTAACAGTGGCATTTACTATAGAACAGTGGTAACTATAGTGTATTTACTACATATAATATAAAATACTGTTCAGCAGAGGATGTGGCTCTTGCACATTTCTGACAGGCAACATGTATCTCAACATGGAACAGAGGCAGCCAAGCTTTGCACATCAAGCATATGATCAGGTAGGTATATAAGTATTAAATTTTAGTGAATTATTACTCTATAATTATATAATTACAAAAGATATACATTTATAAAAGGTAATGATCTCATAATACAAGAGTAATTTAAATAAGAATAACTATTTAACTTTTGTAAAATTATAAGAAATAGATGAATTATAAATAAATTACTAATAAAATCCAATAAGTTTATAAATAATGATAATTTTATATTCTTAAAGATTTGCATTTTAAAAGTATTTGATATTTTAATAGATTAGATATATTCACTTATATATAATTCAGTTCCATTCAGCTACCAGTGAAAAAATAATATAAAAATCTATTTGATACAGTCCAGAAAATGTTTATTTAAACATATTCTGCTTACCTACATAAATTATTTAATAATGAGGTAAGTTAAAATGTTTTGCAAAACATTCAATTTAAACACAGTTAATCTTCCTAATGTGAGAAAGACTTCTGTAACTTTAAATAAATTGTGTTTTCTTTTGACTTAAAATACAATATATTAAAAAATTATGAAATATTTTCTATTCTGTAATAAAAAAGTTTATGCAAATGTCAAAAATGTACTTCCAAAATATATTTCACTTTAATGCTATAAATGACCATGGGAAAATATAGCCTTTTTAGAAAAATTAATGTATTTTAAATAAAATTTGTTAATTATCAATTTCTTCAAATTATAATTTTAATTCTGAACATATTGCATATTAAAATTAAGTAGAATTTTAATCCTTTCATAGAACTTTATATTAATTTAGTTTCATTTGAAACATTAATCAAATAGTTTTTATGAAGTAAAGAAATTTACAATAACTGATAGAATCCTAATAGTATATTTAAAATATATATATAGTATATTATCCTAATATTATAATCACATTAATACCTCTAATTTAATTTAATAAACAATGAAGAAAATATGTGTTACAAGCATTTTTTGAAGTGAACTTTAAAATTGCACTAATTAAAATTTTTCAAATTCCAAAATTATGATATATGTAAAGGAAACACATATATAAATTTATAAAATATTAAAACAGATTGTAATTTAAAAGACAGAGATATAATGAAGGTTAATACAATTCCACACACATTTAGGTAACTACTCACAAAATATGAAAAATAAAATACTAGTAATCAATATAGTTTTAATTCAAACTATCAATCTGTTTAATTAAAAACTTGTAAAGATCTACCAAGCTTCTTAGAGATTCAACAATATCTAACAAAATATAAACTTTAGAAATGGAAATGTATTTAAATAATGAATTAATAGCAAATACAATAATGACTATCCTGATAACCGATTTTCTGGGATAATAGAAAAAAAATTAATAAGAGAAAAATGCAATTTAAAATATGTGTGTATAAAATAAAGTATTATATATTAATAATTTAAAATGATTTATAATAAATAAATATATCTATATGCACTTTTCATTGTTAAACACTTCCTCCATTTAATAATGATGAAAAATACATTATAAATTAATATTCTACAATAATAACAGCATATAATCTGTATTACTTTGCTTGCTTGAGAAATTTGCATCTTCATTTAATAACTATTGAAGATAATACTTACAATTTTGTTTTAAATGATTTGTAAAATAAAATGTTTATAACAAATAATGTCCTAAAACAAGGTTATAATATTTCCTTTCACATTAACAGGGTATCCAGAACAACATACAGATGGAAACTTATACAATATACTAGCAAATATAGCTGATGTATTGTGAGGAATAAATTAGATGGAAAAAAAAGGTCATTTCAGAAAGTTTATTCATGACAGTTATTTTGCATAATTGGTTTTGCTTTTTGACTTTTAACTTTGTTTGCTCTATAATTTTCATTTGTTTGCCATGTAATTTGAATTTTATACTTTCAAATGACAGTTAGCAGCTTAATAATTACCCAAGTTTTGAAAATTAGGTCAAGATCATTATTGGATCTGCATAATCTAATTACTGTACAGGCACTCCTAGTTTTGAATTTGCATTTTCTGAGATTGTTATTAGATGGAAAATGAAATTGAGTATCTCTAAATTAAACAAAAGTAACTTTTTTGACAATAAAATGTAAATTTTTTTATAATGTTTAATGAATCAATCAGTTTATTTGTAAAGTTAAATAAGCTGCTTTCTTAAAAATATTTGATGAAAATTTTTAATGCTTCTAGCATTTTACTAGCATGTATAACAAATTAACTAAATTTTTTTAAATAAAAGTATTGTTTCATTGAAATAGTTCAAAATAAATTGCAAAAATATAAAATTACAAAATATCAGGTGATGAAAAATTGTACAACACAAGAAATTTATATATACTTATTCATGATTCTGAAATATGTCAAATTTTTATCTAATGCAACTATTAAATATGTAAAGTTTTGCTTGAAATCTTTTTTCCAATTTGACATAACATTTAGTAAATACAACTAAAATTATCACTATGAAACAATGCTTCTGATTAAGATATTAAATATTAATATTTTAAGTGTTTATTATTTATCACTTCATAAATACTAAAAAAGTATTTCAGATAATATCTAAAAAATTCCTAAATCAAAAGAAACTTATCACTTAAAATAAATCAAGTACATAAAATAAATAAAATATTACTTGGCTTGCACAGTAGCAACAATATCTGATTTGTTGAAAGTTGCATAAGATGGAGTGATGATTTCCACACTAAATGTAGGAAGAACTGAAATTAAAAGAGCATTACACATTATATGTTAATATAAATGCATAGTTAAATTTAACTATTATTCTTCCTTACCATATTCAGCAACAGTAAATGTTTTCATAAAACTTTGACCCTAATTAATATATTTAAAATTTTTTCAATTTCCAAACAAAAATAAATTAGGTTAAATTTACAAATATATTAATATCAAGTGAAAAAAGAATTTTATATCAAATCTGAATAATCATTCTTATATTAATAAACTAAATTAATTAATAAATGAATTTAAATTATTATTCAAGATTGAATTGGTTTTACTGACAAAAAGAAATTCCTTCTTATAAATATGCAATCTTAATCAGAAGTAGATTAAAAAAACATCCAAAAACTTGAAAATATTTAACTTTGAATATTTTTTACACTAATTCATTAAAAACAAAGATCATATACAGCAGATTTTCAAGATATAACTATATTTCTTTATGGAAGAACCAAATAAATCTTAACAGTATAAAAATTTTTTTATCTTTCATATATTTAATAAAATATCATATTAGATAGTTCATTAAGTTATGCATTAATGCATAAAAAGAATTTAAACTATTTTTTTGTTGTATTGTGAATTTTTCTTTTTTAACTTACTTTATGTAAGAGGATAATATAAATAAGAGAATAATAAATTTTACTAAGAAATGTTAATTATGGAATTAAAATTTGAAATGAAAACCCATAAAATTGTTGAAAAATAAATACCCCGTAAATTTCAGTGGCATTACTTTTTACCATTTGTAAAAAAACTTTTCAAATACTAGGACACTTCTTAAAACAGTTTAAAATAAATCTAAAAGGTTAATATTGTTTAACCTTTAAAAATGTTTTTTCTATAACAATTTTATGAACTGTCTTTGTTAAATTTTAATTGAAAATTATACAATATGAAATTCAATTGATTTGCATAATATTAATTTTTTAGTTCATTAATTTTAAAAATATCAATGATTGAAATGAAATTATTTCATATACATTTGTCTTATTTTCTGAGAGCCAATTTCATGAAAAAATTAAAACTTTTGGATATTTATAAATACATATCTGTTCAATTTAAGAATAATCACTAGTCATTTGTAGAGGTCCTCTCTATTTTAACTGCATAAAATGTTTTCCAAACTTTTGCTTGCTCATCATCAAATAAAAGCTCCATAAAAAAAAAATACCATATAATTGATAAACTTCTATTTCTCATCACACCAAAGCTTTTAGAACTCTTAACAAAAGCAATGCTTGAACAGATGTTCTTTTGTCCAAATGAGTTTTATAGTACCAGATGAGACAGCAAAGGCTTGAAAAACATTTTATGCAGTTATAACAAAGAAAGGACTGCTATAAATGACTAGAAATTTTTCTTGAAATGATTTAAAAGAGATGGAGTCAGAAATGAGCATAGATATATACATTTCTGTAATGTTTGATTTAATGAGATACTATGTGATAAATTGCCAACCACAGAGATCTAAATTTGAATCCAATCTAGACTAAATTTATCATAGGTTATACAGATTGTGATGACATTTCCCATCTCTTATTCATGCTGGATTATCTTACTATGAATCAAATCTGTTCATAATAAGTAAAACTATAGTAGCCATATAGTTTATTAATTTGTCAATTTTATAATTTATTAAAATGCAATCATTACAGAGCATATTTATAAATTATTACTAATATTTAAATAATTTAAAAATTAAATTTTAACTTATTATAAATAGCACAAAGTTATGATTATATAACATTGAATTTTCTTCTACAATCAAAAATAATTTATTATTCAGTTTATCATCAGTCTCAAAGTCAAAAGAAACTTGAAAGTCAAATTTTATAAACGAATAATAATGGATAGATTATAAAGTAATGTTTAAATATTTATCATCGTCAATAAGCATTATAATATAAATAATAGATAGATAAATAAAATTTTAAAACGAAAATCTAATCATTAAAAGCAGACTGCAGCAATCATGCATTTCTTTTTTTATGAATTATTTTAAATATAAAAATCTTGATAAAATGGTATATCTCATACTATTTCAAAAGTATAAATCCACTTACCAATATTTCAACATGAATAGTCCAATCTCCAAGCACAGGTTTATCAGATAATAGGAGATTAAACGAAAGAATTCCTAACAATATAAACAAATTAAATAAATAAATAAACAAACATTTTTTTCATTTTTTATTTAATAATATAAATATATAAATAAATAAATAATTTCCCCAACCTTTAGAAGTAAATATCCTATTCCATTGTTTAATTCTGTTTTCGTTTGCATCCTTTAAAAGAAAGAAAAAAAAATTTTATGCAAATAGTTCTAATGTTTCTTTTCCATCTAAAATAACTCATTAAATTATTCATTATTTTGATGAATATTGTAATAATATATTCAAAAGTTTTACATTTGGACACATCATTAAATATTGAAGCGCAGCAGTAATCTTTATCAAAAAAATGATTATAGTGATTGATTTTTCTTTAAGTGAGTGAGATAGGTGGAAAAAGTTAACCAAAGCCTTTCTCCCAAGAGTTGATTTATTTTTTATTGTTACTTGATTACAACAGAAATCACTCAAAACATATACAAGAAAAAAGATTTTTAAATATAAGAATTGTCATTTAAGATACACTTACTGTAATGTATATATCAATTGCTCCAGTAACAGATGGTAACAAATATAAATTGACAACAATTATACGAAATTGAACTGGAAAAAATAATAAGAAAAATGAAGTAAATACATATGTTACATTTAAGATTTTATTCTAAAAGAAATTACAATTAATTGTTTTCTTAACATTAAAATATCTTATTTACTAATTCAAATTTATTTCTTTAGAACAGACTGATCTATCATTTTTTTTCTTAATGAACTGAAAGATTTTAATAAAATAATTGTTTCCTCCTTAAGCATCTTCAATTTTTAATGGAATTTGAAGCTAACTATTCCATGCACCAAACTAGTAAAAGTTGGTAATTTATTCACAATTAAATGAAATTTAATTATTAAAGTTTATAAAGAAGATTTAATGACTATATAGGCCCAAGCAAAGAATTTTTAAGAGTGAAATTTAAAATAAAAAAAAAAAAAAACACTATTTTTCTGTAACCTAATTTATTAATTTTTGCAACATATAGATATAATACAATACAATAGAATACAAAACAAATATAAAATGTATAGAATAATCTATTTTATTTAATTCTTTCCAAATGAGAATTTAACTCCTATATGCATGGCCTTAGCCTATAAGAATCTTTGATTTAAATTTTTAGGAAAAAAGTTAAATATCAAATTTAAATCAATTTAGCTAAGTTAATGGGTATATTTAAAATAAAAAGTAATTAAAATTTGATAATGTAAATATTAAACTATTCTTATTATAAAAAGATCTATTTACAATAAAAATTTTTCAAATTCAAAACAAACAGTTATTTTTAATCATTACAAGTATTTTATTAAACTGACATCTTTAAGGGTAATTTAATACTTCTAATAAAAGCATCCAAATACCACACTAATAAGGAATTACATAATCAAAAAGTAAGATTTATATCTTTTAACACAGGAGTGCATGCAACATATCTGAAAAATTCACAGGCTTTTAATTTAGAATTTTTTAAAACCACATTTCCTGTCCTCAAGCTGAAATTCTTCGTATCCTATTATCATCTTCCAAGTATTTTTATTCTTGTTAAAAACAAATTTCTGCTTAATAGTACGCTAAGAGGATCGTTATTTTAGTGCCAAGAATAAAAAACAAACAACTAATCATGTCCATTGTGGGTTCACAGTCAAGTTCATAATGTGGGCAGCCAGGTTTTCTAACAAAAACTTAGTTGAAATAAATAAGTCAAACAAGTATGATTGATTCAACAAATAAAAAATATTTTATTGAATTATCAATTATTAAACTAGTTTAATTAGAATTAATTACCTATTTTCCAGAATAGCTACTGCCTACCTAATGCTAAGTATCTGTCAAATTTTGTCACAGTGCTACTCACAATATCTCAATTTCTGGTTTTGAACTTATGGCAACTCTATTCATGGTGCACACAGCAGCTGACAGATTGATTTTTTTTGTATTCATTTTAATGTGTATATAATAACTTTATCTAAGGATAAATTCAACTTGAATAATCTGAAAGATACAGAAATAGTTAGGAATGTTGTTTTGTACAACATAGAGTTGCATAAAGAAGAACTGGACTTCCAACTCTGCTTTTGATTTTGAGTCAAATACTTCTTCTAAATAAAAAAGAAATCTTGTTACACATGATTCAACAATCAAATACTTTTGTTGTGTTACATTTCATATCAATTGCTTAAAAACATCCCAGAGTAACAGAAATAAAATCCCTTGGAAATAAAACCTAAAATGCCAAAGATACTGACAGATACATTACATGCACTCACATTACACTTCATATTGTGTACACTGTTGGATTAATCTGCAATTCAAATTAAAAAAAAAACAAACAAAAATTCCTTAAAATTTACAAAAACAATTTTAATGCATACCTAATTGCCCTGGTTTATAAATTGCTTTATCTGTTTGAATGAAAACAGAATAACTTTTGGGTTCATAAATTAATGTTGTTTGATTCTGAAATGTTAATCCACCATCACCAGAAACTGTCAAACTATAATTGCCAGAGCTCCATTCTCCAACCTAAAAGATATAGTTTAATATGAAATCTTTATAATGTTTACTTGATATAACACAAAATATACATTTTAAAGAATCCATTCACTACATTGAAAATGTTATGTGAATGATGTTCACATACTTAAATACAATTAATATACCACTTGCTAATTATCAACTTTAAATTATTTAAACTTTTATTTTTATGAATTTTATTGCACTTTAAGTACAATATTAAAAGATTTATGTAATCTTATTTAGGTACACTTTCTGTATATAAAATTTATGATGAGAAAACACTTTTGTGATACTATCTTTAAAAATCAACTAATTTATTTTTTTCTATTAAGCTTTTAAATTCAATATATTACCATCATAATGGAAATAATCTAGTTGATAATATGGATATTTACTTTAAATATTTTGGTATTTTCAGCTAAGAAGCACACAGACCAACTTTCTCGTTCGAATTAAAAATATTGACATTAATAATGTTATTTCAGTATCTAGATTGAAATGTTATCAAATAATTTCAAATTTGAATTATGCTAATTAATTTAATAATTAAAGAACTTAACTAGCCATAGAAACATGCCATTTCTTATTTATGTTAACAATTTAGAAACTAATATAACAAAATGGCAATAATTCACTATGGTCATGTGATCTAAAATTAGTGTGTGTCTAGAACAGGAACAGGCAATCTTTTTAAGTGCACATGCCAAAATCTGAGGCAAAATTTTCTCACTTGCCAACTGAAATTCTTGGGAGCATATTACTTGAACAAGTAGCTAGACAATGCTACAGGAAAGCTAGATTTCATGGAAAAGCCACTAAATTAGCAACCCTTCTTGTAAGAAAATGAAATAAGATACATTTCATTTTCTTATTACTGAAACAGTTTTAAAGAATGCAATAAAGAAACAAACTCTATAAAGTATTGCTCTATTCAATAAAATTGTATTCTATTAAGTTAAAATATACAACTCAGCTAAGATGTTGAATATTTATTTAAGGTGAGGCCTGGTTTGCATGCTGGAAAAAGTCATTTGACACACATTTGACACATTTGGCACACACGCCAAGGGTTGCCCACCACTGATCTACAGGAACTTTAACTTTACATGTCTAGATACGTAACTGGCAATATGTTCTTTAATTTAGGTAAGATATGCAAGTTCATTTCTGCTCTAAATCAAAGTTCTTTCAAGAAAAATACACTTGAAATAATTCTTCTGTAATGGAATATTTTCGAATCATGTGTTGACATGATATATAGAGAACAGAAATCATATGTTTTGATATCTAAATCAAATTATTTCAAATTTATATACTATTCGGTTGTTCGAAAAGTAATTTCGATTTTACCACCAGAGGGATTAGTTGTATTTTTACCTGCCAATTTTATTCTAAATCATATTGTCATTATATATTTTGACAGCTGACAGTTCAAGGCTTATTTGTAAAAAATTTTGTTTGATTCTTTGTAATTTTTTTTTGGTGTCCCATCAAATATGGAAAGTCAAAAGCATCATTTTCAGCATATTTTGCTTTTTTATTACCAAAAAGGTAAGAATGCTGTTCAAGCAAGGAAAAAATTGTGTGACTTGTATGGAGATGATGTGTTGACAGAACGACAATGCCAAAACTGGTTCACAAAATTTCGTTCTGGCAATTTTGATATTAAATGTGCACCACATTCTGGAAGGCCAGCTGAAGCTGATGAAGACAAAATAAAGGTATTAATTGAAGCAAACCACCAAATAACAACACGCGAAATCACTAAGAGATTAAATTTGTCGAATTGAACCATTTATGATCAGTTGAAATGACTTGGTTTTATTTCAAAGCTAGATATATGGGCTTCACAAGTTCTTAAAGAAAGATTTGCTCTATTGCATTGACATTTGTGATTTGCTTCTCAAACATCAAGAAAATGATCCATTTTTGAAGCAAATCATAACTGGAAACTAAAAATGGATTGTTTATAACACTGTTGAATGCAAGCAATCATGGAGTAAAAGAGATGAACTGACTCAAAGCACTTTGAAAACCAATACTCACAAAAAAAAAAAAAAAAAAAAAAAAAGTGATGCTCTCTGTTTGGTGGGATTTTCAGGGAATTGTTTTTTTGAGCTTCTACTAGACAATTCCACAATTGATTTGGAAGTGTACTGCTGTCAACTAGAAAAATTAAGTGATACCATCGAATAGAAAAGGTGTAGTGTTTCACCATGATAATGTCAGACCTCACACAAGTTTGGTAACTCATCAGAAGCTGTTACAGCTTGGATAGGATGTTCTACCACACTATATTTGCCAGATCTGGCACCCTCAAATTATTACTTGTTCCAGTCTTCACAAAATTTTTTAAATGGTAAGACATTTACTTCAAATGAGGATGTCAAAAATCACTTGGATCAGTTTTTTGAAAGCAAAGATCAGTACTTTTATGAACATGGAATCATGCTACTACCAGAAAGATGGCAAAAGGTATTGGACCAAAATGGACAATACATAATTCAATAAAATATTTATATATTACAAGAAAATTATTTTATTTTCTTCATGAAAAAAAAAAACAAAATTACTTTCCAAACAACTGATATAATTATTAATGTAATCAGTAGATAAACATCTATAGTCCAAATATGTATATTAATTAGCTCAGCCAAGAGATTGTTAAAAAATGTTTCATATGCTTAACAAATTACTACTAATGCTGACTATTGTAATTAGCTAATTACAAATATGGATTCCTTTACACTTATCAAGTAAGATTATCTGACATGAGAAAAGAGAATCTAGCATCAGAATTTTAAATTTAGTTTACAATTATGTAAGATGTTTCGTAATAAATAAAAATTTAAATATTTCTTTAAAGTAAATGATCTTAAAATTATGATGATACATTTAATTGATTTCAAAAACAAATTTTAAAATTTATGATTTCTGAAATATCATTTTTGAAACTTTACACTTCAAGATTGACAGCCTTTTTTGAGTGACTCTTTCATTTAAGTGACACTAAGAGTATCTTTTAAGAAGCCCATTGTAGATCTGGCCAAAATCCATAATGGGATGACCAGATGGCGAGAGATGAGACCAAATATATCTGAGATGAATCATCCCAAAAAGTTCCTGGAGTTTATTGACTAATCCAGATTTGTTCCTGGTCCCTAGAGCAGTAGGCTGACATCTTAACTGCATGGCTTAGTTAACAGCCACGAGTAAAAGAATGACTATTAAATATTAAAAAATTATAAAAATAAATCTTATTCTAAACAATTAGCATTTAATACGTAAATAATTAAGAAGTAAAAGTATATTGTAATAAGATTAACAATAGTTATTCAAACTTTCAGATAACAGGTGTTTAACAAGCTTGGTCAAACCAATCTGATAGCATGCTCCACAAAAGAGAATCAAATATTAATTTTCTTTAAAATAAATTTTATAAATTCTTGAAATCAAGTAGTTGTTCAGAAGAATTTTTTACTATAGCTTACAGTGACCGTAAACAAAAACGTTCAGTTCCCTTTTGCACATGCACATTGACATGCACAATGACTGTATCGAATGGAACACAAAAGTCCTAACATAAGCACTTCACTACTAAGTGGAGCATGCTAAAAATGAGAAATTTTGCTTTATAGAATTCTGTCTGATTATACAAAATTTAGAAAGAAACTAAAATTAAGAAATCAAAGCAAACCGTGAAAATGCCTATTGGTGAAAAATGTTAACAATAGATGTTTGTCAATCAACTATGTATGTCTATTGTGATTTGCTTCTCAAACATCAAGAAAATGATCCATTTTTGAAGCAAATCATAACTGGAAACGAAAAATGGATTGTTTATAACACTCATGTTAGTTACTAGTTGCTAATCAACAATCAGATATTAGGAAAACGTTAAAAACTTTAATAACATTTTTCTTAAAATAACAAAATATTTGAATAGGTAAACAAAAAACATTCTTAATTAAAAATAAAAAGCATTTCCCTTTCATTTATCATCCATTAAGAAAATTATATATAACAATTCCATTTTTACTTTGAATGAAACTTCCAAAAATGTGGCATTATTATTCTACATATTCTGCAGATCAATGGTTAAAAAAACATGTTCCAATGGAGCTTAAATTAAGATATTTTTAAATTACAGAATTAGATTGTGAATAAATTTTTACTTAGCAAACATTAAGAAATATATATTTCTTTATAAAGTTTAACAACATATTCTGGTATTTTTTCTTCTTCATAAGGTATTACTAAATTTAATTCCACATCTATTTTTGCTATTACATCTATGCTTGCTTTTTCTTAAAGAAATGATTATTAAAAACTACTATTTTAAGTATTTATTAATTATTTTATTGTAAATTTAGAATTTGTAAATGCACGTTAGAATAAAAATTTTATATAAATAATTATATTATTCTGGATGGATGATAACTTAATTGCATCAGTGATTTATTTAATTCAATAAGTTGAACATTAGAAAAAACCCCACATTTTGCAATTCTACAAGTTAATATCAAATACAATATTAATAAAAAGTATTAAATATTTAAGGAAATATTTATAATCAAAAGCCTAAGACCGAGTTAGCATTTTGGTTGAAATATTTTTCTTATACAAGGCTTTTATAAATACATTAATACCACATACAATTGTGTGTGTGTAGGCAACCAAGAAAACTTGATATATTTTTTTTTCAAATTTAAATAGGGTGTATCCTTTCATTAAAAATTCTCCTAAAAAAGTTGGATCATCTCCAACAATTAAAAATTAATTATTAAAAACGGTCTGATGTTTTCAGTGTTTCAGCAAAATCATCTAAATTGCTCTCAAATAATTAGTATTTAATTTAATAATACTTTAAACACTTATAATCTGATAAAATTTAAAACTAGATTAATCAAAAGATTATTATTAGAAACTGTTGTAATGACAATTATTAGTTTGATCACTTTAAAACTAAGAATTGCAATTATTTGTTTTTATATTTAACATAAAAAATTGTGTCAACCTTTTCAGATTTTATTCAGCATTATGAAAGGAAAAATATCACAAAATACAATATATAAGAATTTTTATTTTTTATTATTACATTAAAAATATAGGAATATTTTAAAAGAAAATTATACTTGAAATATTTAAAATACTAATTTTTATTCTCTTTCTTTAAATAATAATTAACATTGAATTAATAATAATTAGTAGATAAAATTGTAAAATTTAACAATCTGTCTTTAATTTTTTTTACCATTTTAAAATAGCTATGCCATTGATTTAAAAAAAGAAACAAAAAACTTTTAGAAGGGATAAATTTTAACATTAAAACTGATCTTTTAGACACTACCTTTGAATTATTTGTATCATAAGCTATGTTTGCTTTTTTAAATAGTTTTAAATAATCATTTCTTTGTTTTATTTTAACATACATTAACAAAATAATCATTTCTGAATGTGTTAACTCATGTTAAAATAATTTTATATAAATAAATAAATATATTATTCTGAATACACAATAATAACGT
The DNA here is from genome assembly GCF_030686945.1 of Centruroides vittatus. NCBI lineage: Eukaryota > Metazoa > Arthropoda > Arachnida > Scorpiones > Buthidae > Centruroides > Centruroides vittatus. The sequence continues at coordinate 183,437 of NW_027121224.1, forward strand.
TGTCTCTCTAAAATTTGAAAAAAAAAACTCAACGCATTAATTAGTTAAATAAAATTCTTTATCTTGAATATTTTAAAGACGGTAATTTATAATCAAATTTGAAAATTGGCATATGTTCTGTTGTAAATTTTACCTTCTAAAGATAGAATATATTATAAAAATCTTTATCAATGCTAATTTTGAATTGGTTTTACTTTTAAAATTCTTATAGTCATAATGTAAGAAGTTTATATGGAAATGAAAATTAAATTCATAAATGTAAAATAGTAAAAATTCTTTAACCTAATAAATTTAAATTCTTAAAATAGAAAATTATTAAATGCATTAATGTTTATTTAATTATTTTTCCTAATATTTAAGAAATTTTAAATAATATTTATTTCTATATAAATTTACTAAATTTTATAATTATTTTCAATTCATAAAAAAAAAAAAACTTACCTCAAACTTTAGAATCTGAGTTTCACCTAAAAAGATAAAACTTCATTAAGATATAAAAACAAATTTCAATATAGTTTTAAAGTAAGTTATATTTGCATTAATCTTTTGGGTTTATAAACTGATTTATTTGCTGTAAATTTAATCATTGTACAATACATTTGAAAAATGTTTAGTTTTAAATATTTAAATAGTTTTTAAAAAAATACATAAATAAACAACAGGCTATTAGAGTCAATGATAGCAAAATTTATTATTGTTTACTGTAGAATTTTAATACTTAATGTATTTAAATGCAAATTGGCTTAAAATGAATGAAGTAAAGTCAAACAGAAGCTTCTCCAAAATAAAATGTATTTGTTTGCAATATAATTTAATTCTAAATGCTTTAGTACAATATTTACATAACGACAAAGCTATAATATTTTAGAAAATTTATTTAGAGAATAAATTATATATTCATGAAGTAGCCGAGAGTTAATCTATTATTAAATAATTTGAATGCTATTCATTAGAACAAATTACATCTGAAACCTAGAGAAAATAGTAACATGAATTGTTGTCCATCTTTGGCTTAAATTAGGATTATAAATTAAATATTTTTATGATATTTAAAACAATTTAAAATAAATAATTTAAAACAAGAAATATGAAGTGTGCATATAAATTTAACAACTAAAATCATTTACAGTCATCAATATCTACAATTTAACAACAAATCAATAATCATCTAACTTAAATTTACGAAAAAATAGTTGCTATGTATATATATTATATAATGCAGACAAAACTAGAATTTTAAATCAAATCTAAGTAACCTACCGGTTATACTACCCTGAGTTAGCATAACTCGTGACACATCTACACATCAAACAGAAGCTGCTGAACTTGAATATATACCAAGTTAATTTAGAAAAATATAGAAAATTCTGAGGTAAAGATCATTACTAATAATAAAAGACAGCTGTATAACTATTTATCTTTAAATTAATAAATTAGTGAAAAATGAACTAATTCTTATTATAGTTTGAAAATTACCCAGTTAAACAGTTGTACATTTGGATACTTGATAAATATAGCAATGTTTAAAATGAAATAATAATAATAACAGATTGCTTTAATACTTATTAATGAAATTGACTTGTAAACAGTACTTGTATACAGAAAAATAACTTAAATTTAAAAGACTTCTTGTCCAAACAACAAAAATTTGCAATAATTTACTTATTTTACTCAAAATTTTCTTTCTCAAATATTATCTTTTGATTATTTTCATCAAAATTAAATTATACTAAACTTGGTTTATAATAAATGTAATTTACTATAAATAATATATGTAAATGTAATTTTTTAAAGTTTTTTGTTATTTAAGTTGCATTTACACAAACTATTAATTCTAATAATAATATATCTAATTGCTAATATATTTTTAATTAATAATTTAAATTGAGATTAATAATAATTTCAATTTTTCTTGATCAACATTTTTGTTTTATTTTAACTATTGTTTTGTATTACTATCTGAATTGCCTAATTACAATCTTCTCTCAAATTCATTTATAATAATATGCTTCTAAATATTTAAACTGAAATTTATCAAGAACTACTTGAAATCAACAGAATTTCTCTTTAAAGTATAGATTACATTTTCATCACTTAAAATGCTTTCAACAAGTTTACAAAACAGATAATTATTTTGTACGGTTTTTTCCCTCCATTCCCAAAGAATGTCGAAAATATACAGTATCTTACAATTTCACACAGCATTTTACTGTCTATGAGAAGTATTTATACTTATATTAAAAGAATATTGAATGCAGCAGAAACAAAACTTTTCAATTTTTTTAAATATTTAATTTTAAAAATTAAATTATTAGTTAATGTTACCTTAGGTAGCCAAGATGTCTGCTCATCTCTGAAACAGTGGGGATGCATGTACTAACCTAACCTATTCTAATAAATTACCATAATTATTGCCAACCAAAATATTAGAATAGGGGTAATTTATTAGAATACATTAGGTTAGGTTAGTAGGTGTGTCCCCACTGTTTCAGAGACAAGCCGCCATCTTGGCTACCTAAGGTAACATTAACCAAATTATCTTTGAGCAATAAAATTTATTATAAATCTTATGATAAAGATATTTTTAAATGCATCAGTTAATCAGTTCAATAAGCATGGATATAAAAATTATTACTTGGATTTAAATCTGCAACTTTGCTGATACTATTGTAATTTCCATTATCTGCGGGTCCTTCTATGGAAATAGTCATGTGTACGGGAGAAGGAACATTGTGAACCGTTGCACTGACGTGATAATCAAGATTTGGACGAAGTTTTTTTGGTGCAACTACAGAGTATGTAGCCATATTATCTTCTAATCTTTCACTGTAAATAAAAAAAAACTTATTAACTTTTTACACATGTTAAAAGACAAAAAAAACTATACTTACATTTGTGCAAAAGATATCATTAAAAGTTGTGATAAAACAAACAGCAGAGTAACACCAGACTCCATTTTAAATCTGAAATTTTTTAAAATTTGAATATGATTAATAATCTACATTATTCAAAAATAAACTATAACTATATATTCCCAAATGAATTTGCATAAAATATGCAACTTATCATAAAGAAAAAAAACTAGTTAACCTATAAAATAATTCCATTTTAAGTACAGGTATATTAGGGTGTAACAGAAGAAGCGGCATTACGTAAGTTATACTCAGGGTTATTAGTGGGCTAGACCTGTTATTAGAATCAAAATGGGCCTGTAAAAATGCGCTTTCAACCAGGAAACTGTTATTTTCGATATATAAAACAATCAAAACTCATTAAAAATTTCAATGACGACAATAACTATTATCGATGGTAATCGCATGGTAGACTTTTCCTCCATGCGATTGTCATTTTCATCATCAGCATTCTAACTTACGATTTCTTTCTAGCTTGTGCGCGATATGTAGGAAAAATTAACATAGCTCACGAACAAATACAATATAAATGGAATTTTTTACGGAAATTTATTTTTCCCGTTCTTTGTTAAAGTGGACGTCATTCGAATGTAATTAGGTTATTATGTGCACAGGTGCACCTCATTACATCATCTTCGTACACACTGGATTTTCCATTGTGTATACAGTATACAGTACAAGGTTACCTTATGAAACAGAAAATGATGTTTCGTCTATCGAAAAACTAAATTTTTTTATCGATTTATACACTAAATATAGCTTCGATTATGTGTAATATCTAATAGTCTAAACATAACTATGATCCGGTTACATCGTATCCGGATATGCATAGACATAAAGACATTGAATTACATTGCGAAATCTTAATTTACTATAGACTTTTGTTAAGCGTAGTCAAGCAGAATGATTCACAAAGTGGAAGAACATGTTTACTTAGATCTTCAGTAGGCGTGTAGACGGTTTGGCGGGAGTTTTCTTTCACCTATTTTTAAAAAAACGCCCGCTAATTCCCAGAAATACTCGTCTAAATTCTAATTAAATTATTAAATTATAACCAATTTTTATTACCGTTAATTATCGTATTTAAAAATATTAACGGTTAGATTTTTATTAATAAAAATTTTTAATTCAAGTTCAAGGCCACGGCTTAAAAATATTTTCACAGTTACACAAATATGTTAAAGCTGATTGGTTAGAGAATATTGAAAGATTTTTCAAGTGTTTTAAAAATAAGCAAAGTTTAAATTCTTTAAATTTTTCGACAGATGTTAGCTCAAATTTCTACTTGTCTACGTGCCTGAAACGATTTTTAAGACACACATTTTTCCAGGAAAGGGGGAAAATGTTAAAGAAAATAACAATTTTCAATAATAAAATAAGTTTCGAGTATCGAATAATCATTGTTCGGTACCAAATTGCAAATTAAGTATGACACTTCACGACAGTCCATAAACCTACTTCCATTTAAACAGAAATTAAACAGAGGATTTCTCAACTTTTTTCTTTAAAAACAATTGCAAAGCGAAGCGAGATATTTTGCAACTGTTATGTAATTATTATTTTTTATCATTATTAAAAACTTATATTCAAATTTGAGCAAATATATATATGTATAGAAAGATAATAAATAACTTAGAGACACAATGTCAAAGAATAGCCTACAAAGTATAATAAACAAAATCAAGTATGGACCGGTGACTATTAGATATTCCTTATAAGGATATAAATCACGTGTATATTGTTTATTATCCGGTTTGAGGTCAAATGTTGCTACCAAACATTAAACAGACGCTTGTTTTAGAAACGACAGAAATAAAATTAAGATAAGGATAAGAGATCGATATTAATCATTTCTTAATCCACTCGACTTATTCGAATGATGTAAAATATTTCCCCCTTCTAATTGAATATTTCTCTTGGAGAAAATAAACATTTGCAACCTTCTCGAAATGTATAGGTGTGGAAAATGTTTTACACAGCCGTCTCTTTTCAAATATAGGATGCAATGAACAAATTCTGTGACGTCGGAAGGCATTCCAATTGACGTCATGCACAAATTCTTCAGTGACGTCATCTGGAACTCCTAATATAACGCGGAGGAAAAAAAAAGTCATGTTTATTTTGTCATCATCAAAAAAAGCAATACTTAAAATTCATTTATTAAAACGGATAAGCGGTTGAAGTTTCTCTAGACGTGACGATTATCTTCAAATATTTTAAATTTATCGATGCAAATCGACTTTTATTTTTAAAGTTAAAAGCATGATGTGCAAATTTAATACAGAAAATTATAATTAGAAATTATTCAACCACGTCAGATGATATATATATATATATATATATATATATAATACGATCGAATTTTGAAACAGTAATTACGACAGAATCATCTTAGCTTTTTAGTTACGAAACAAAAATTATTTCCATATAATACATAAATAAAGTGAATTGAATCCTTAACACGAGTGTAAGGTATTGTAGGAGTCGATATCAAATAATTCCGCTGATACAGATTAAATAAATAACTATAGACAACGTTGATAGATGCACTTAAGTGGTTTTGGATGTTTTCATAATAAGCAGACTCACTTGACCTCAAGCTACTATATCTTGCTATTTGAAATCCAAGAGAAACGCAATATAAACAAAATTTGATAAAAATAAATATTTAAAACTAATTTCTGATTTCTATATTTACAGGAAATTTTTGTAATTAAATAATTTACGTAATTGGACACTGTTGGAAGGAGCATTTTTCTTTATTTTTCTCCCGTTAAGAGAGCGCTCTGACTAAAGATCAAAATCTAATAAGTGTATTTGATTAAATCTTGAAAAATCTTCGGAAATCAACTTTAAAATTTTAAATTAAGTTTTCCTTTAGTTTTTATTAGAAATTACCAAGGCAGATAATTAGCTTTAGATGCTATTTATTTATTTACGTACAGTACTATGTAAAAAGTTAAAATACTAATTATAAACATAAGTAACGTTAAAATTTTAAAAATTTGAATCCTAATAATATGTTTGAATGATAAATTATTAAAGAAATATTTTAATTAAAAAATTATACCGAAAATCTCGTTTATAATTGAAGAAAAGGACACGATATTTCATGTAATGAATTATTGATGTTTCAATTTTTCATAGGTAAGATCGTGAAAAATAAGTAGGTCTCACGATCTTTAAACAACTTTATTTAGAGCGTTTTAGGGAATTTCACTATTCTTAGAAACTCAAATCCTCTAGAAAGGACAGGAAGTGAGTCGATTTGTTAAAATTGTACAGGCCCTAGATAACACTTGTTAATAATATTTTACTAAATCTGAATGTCAAGTTACCTAAAGTGCAATTTTTTTTCTAAAATACAAAATATCTGTTTTGTAAATGAGGTACATTTCACTTAGATACATACTGCATTTGAAAATGACTTGGCCGATTAATTTTAGAACATTTGAATTTATTTAAGATTATTTCAGTTATTTGCTGTTGTCAATACTAACATTTTAGTAATGACTAACAGTAATGTTAGTAAAATGTAATTTCAACAGAGCTTCAAATTAAGCAATAATCCAAAGGTTCAAATATTTTGTTTTCGTAAAATTCTTAGCTTAATCAGCGCAAATATCAAATAAATAATCTTTGAAAGAACAAATAACGCTATGATAAAATGATAAACTCTCACGAAACTTCTCTTTATTACAAGAAAAAAAAATTATCCATATTATAAAAGGTGAATATCATCATAATCATTCTTTGTTTACGGCAGATATTTTAATTTTTACACGAGAAAAGCATAAATTTATCAAATTATAATTCTTGCCATCTTATTAGTAAATAATTCTTGATATTTTAAAATATTTTGTTTTAATTTATACATTGCGATGGGCAAACTTGTCATCAAATCTTAGTAACAGAATTAAAAAACTAATTTGATTTAATAACAAAGAAAAATTAAAAAAAAAGTAACAACTGATTTGGCAACCAAGTTTTACTTTTTTGTCCCAGAATGAGTTTAAATTCCCGTTCAGGCAAAATGTTTTTGAATTGGTAATTTTTATTGGAAATTTTAATTTAAGGTGGTGCCTATAACTACAAAACGTAATTACCACGCTTAATTGCACTAATAAAATTACGTAACAAGAGAATTCCATATATTTTAATAAATTTAAATATTTTTCTGCGCTACTAAATCACGAAAACAACAACAACAACAAAAAAAAAAAAAAATGCATTTTAAATTACAAGTTAAAATTGCCAGAGATGAATTAAAATTAAAAAAAAAAAATTGAAAGAATTACGAAAAGTATTCAATAGTGTGTCAAATTTAACTTCTCGAAATTTTTAAAGGGTATTTACACTTCATAAGTAGGAAAAAAAAATCGTCGAGTTAAATTTTCAAATAAATAGCTAAAGCAATAAATTACACCGATTACTTAATTTAGGAACTTATAATGTAGAGCATCGCGGGTTAAATTGTTCTCTTAACCTTTCAGCTTGTCGAAATATCTCTAGTGGTCCAAATTTCGCAATCTCTGCATTTACACATTGAGGCCGGCAATTAAAAAAGGATATTGTATCCTGATATAGTCAGGTTAGAGGTTTTCAAACTATCGGTCGCGACCCGGCGGGGGCCGCCAACAACACTATTTACGGCTATGTTAGCATGGAGAAGAGGCTCGAGGCAGGTCTCGAGTAGAAAAATACCGGAAAAACACTTTTAGAAAGCACCGAATTAGTTTAGACAATTCCATTAAACTTTCATTTCGTCCGATTTTCGAGACTAAGAATGCCGAAATAGTTTATCTTTCGCCAATTCAATAAAAATGCAATTTGTATTTTCAATATAATTCGAGCAGAACTATAAATTGAAAACCATCGTCAACTAAATTTTTCTTTCGGATATTTTATCGACATTTCCGTTAGCAGAGACAATAAAAATTACTCAGGTTTTCCCTCGGGAGGAAAGAAAAAAATAAAAAAATAAAGCTATCTCGTGGAATAATAGATCTAGATAAAGAAACTGTTTACCAGTCAATCACCTTTAAAATTCTTAAAAACTCCACACACTCGAGAATTATATATAAAAAAAAAGTTTATAATTTATTGAAAAATTTATTAAATAACTTTCCTTCAGATTACGGCTTCCTGATTTCGTTATTATTAGCATACTGTTAGGTTTTGACGTAACGAAAACAAATGAAACGTTACGAATACAATTACAAAATCCCGAACTAATAAAATTTCGATTTACATAAAATAAAAGTTAACCATAAACCCCATCTATTTAAATGTCTCGGTTTGGTAATTTTAACAAATTTACATCGACCAGAATGCATTTACGTCACTGATACGACGCCTGAATACATATCAGAATGTACAGTACAAATACATCGCTATTTTTAAACACCTGACGCAAAACAATTCAATCTTACTAATAAAAATTTTTGAGAATGCTTTTATACATAAATTCATTATTTTTTTTAAATTCGTTTCTAATGCATTTTTAAGTACTTTCGTGATTATTTCCTTGTTTTTACATGCATAAGTTACATTCAAGTAAAATTTAACACATTTTGTATTAGAAACTACTATAAAATTTATATCTATAAATGTGTATATTTTATACTTACGTATACAGTACTATTCCTATCAATGATAAACTGTTATCAGCCCAACAGTTTCCTCGTCTATTTCTCAATGGCATGCAAAGTCTATGAATGAATTATTTTCTAAGAAAAATCTCCAAAATTCGCATATTCTTAGGAAAATGGCGAATTTTAGGGATTTTTAGATGTTTAATAGTCTGGAACCAGTTCCGCCAAGACGGCACATTGCTCTATATTTATAACTAGACTAGCCGATATCGCTCAAGTTTTATTATTGTAGATAAAAGTTGAATATTTTAAATTTACGTAAAGTGGAAGCTTATTTAAATTTCTTTGCATTACAATATTTTAATGTCCGATTAATGAAGATAAAATTGACGAATAATTTCGTCGTATTAAACTTCTGCAACGGAATTTACGATCATTTAAAGTGTAATACATAAACGAATGTAGAAACTTGTGTACTATCCGATCTATCGAATCATTTTTGAGTTCTCGAGGAAATTTGATGGATGGAGATAGTCGAATGAAAACAGGCTACTTTCGCTATAAAAAGATGTAATGTACCTGTATTGAACTTCGATAGAAATAGAATTAAAAAAAAAAAAGTCGAAAAGTTTCTTATAAATTCACATCGATTTTCGGTGTCGGACATTGTAACAGGTTACCTACGTTATTTTAACACGATAACGCCAAAAAAATGATAGAACTAATGTGAATCTAAGGAAACATTTTAAAGCGATAAAAAGAAATAAATTATTTCTGGAGGCATTTTAATACTCCGACAAATACTTTGTCTGGATTTATATTTAGAATTCGCTCTCCAAAATTTTGCAGGCTAATGATGCGTTTGAAAAATGTACCGCGATTGATAAATTTAATTCCGAAATTTGTCTTTCGAAGAATAACTTGAAGTGTTTAAACATCGCCAGATGTTTTAATATTTAATTAATTTTTTCTTATGTTTTTTTTTTTGCACACATTTTTGAAACTAATTTTGAATGTCTATTTACCTAAGTGTTCCAAGTACCGCGTAGGAGTGTCCCGCAATTCGGTACGACAAATTTCTTAGTAAGAAAAATGGGTCAGGCTATTGTACTAGACACGTAAGGATAGTACGTTTGGGTAAAAATCTATGATAAAAGAGAAGTGCCAATTTTAAATGTATAGTGATTCAGATCGAAAATATAGGATCTGATTCGGGCGTCCTCGAGTTATCTTCGGTTATTGAATGATAAATTGTCCGTAGGCGAACGTGACTCATTCATAACCTAAAGTAATCTCTGTTTTAGAATCGATATGAACATTTTTGGATAAAAATTAAGGGGGATATTTTTCTAGGTGACACAAGAGATCAACAAGTTTCAGCCCCGCAAAGTGTAATAAATTAGGAATTTTAAATTCCGTTTCATAATGAATTTCAATGCTTCTATTTATAGCTCATTAAAAGTAATGTCAAGGAAATGATGGCTAGAAAATTTCCGTGATGTCATTTAAAGTATAAATCGTTGTAAAAATTAATCACTTTTAAAAGTGATTACATTATGACGTTAGTAACATATTAGAACTGTTTATAATTAAAATTACTAAGAGAAAGACACTGTGTATAGTTGGCAAAATCCTAATAATCAGATTGATTTTAATCAATTATATTGGAATTTATAATTAACTATTTGATTATGTTTTGGTTTTCTTTTCTATTATTCATTAAAATACATTTTTTTAAAATATTTTGCTTACATGAATACTGGTAACAATTCTAATAAGTATTTTAAAAGATAAAACACAGAAATTTAATAAATTAAGCTAATTAAAAGTACATCTTAAAAAGAATATTATATGAGAATTAAAGTTTAATTCTAAACAAGATCTAAGGAGTACAGTTTTTATTTTTGTTCCTAGATAATTTGATCAGTATTTGTATTTAAGAAAATTAAACCAGACGGGCAAAAATTTAAATTATACTAAAATAGGTTAGAGCCACATTGACATCAACTGAGATTTATTATTTAGTACTTTTGTACTCTGCATTTAAGCAGAACCACTCGAGATACCTTGACACGAAATGAGTTAATCCATGCTTTACTTTAGTGTTAAAAATTATAATTATTACAATTGTAGTTTTAAAAGACATTTTTATTCATTCCTCATAAAACACAGAAAGAAAAATATTCGAGACTTTTACTTGTTTTTAATACAATATCAAGGTTTCGAGTCAATGTACTTGTCTTGACAGGTGTCATTGCACTTGACATACGAAATCACCAAACAATAACGGGCATATCGAACAATGAACGGCATAGAAAATAACTGACCCTTCGCTACGCAATCTTCACGGAAGTTAACATTACTATATTATTGATGGAAAAAATTAGCAGTGAAATTTTATGCATGTAGATTTTCGTGACTGGAACCAATAGACAGATCGACTATTTCGGGGTTGACGTCTACGTCAGTTGACCCGACTGATCTCGATGCGGAAGTATCACAGTTTTGGCGTTACCGAACGACACGTTAACGGATGCGTTAACGCAGACAACTAAAGAAACGTTGCGTATTACAACGTTAATCTCCGGATGATCTTAACTACGCGTAACTCGTTGGCGTGGGGAATATTTATTTAATTAAAAAAAATCGGCTAGTTCGATATATTTTTTCTTGTTTTATTCGGAAGAACACGAAACAAACGAAGATGCGGTTCACCGATTTCCCATTACCTGGCTCTTGTTAGGCAATTTAGATAATTGGATAAACGGAAATGTTCCAAATGCGGCACAAAGCATGAAAATATGGATAAATGAGAGTAAACAAATCACTTCTAAATAATAATTTAGAAGAATTTATTTACTTAACGTTCGGAAAATTATTTTTAATCTTTCTCGTTGCCAGATTAGGTAAATGGCGGAGAAACGTATTTAAAAAAAAAATTAAGATTCTACCTCAACTAGTTTTCAAGGTCAACTATATACTTTCCTCTTAACTTATAAGAATCAATCCTTCTTAAAATTAATAATAAAAAATAACAACAGTTTAATGTTTTTTAAAACCGTAAACAATTCTTTAAAGTTTAAACTACGGTTTAAATATTTTTTGAAGTCTTTAAATAGATACGGAAGTAGTTTTTGGCGTTGTCAAAAGTAAAATAAGATAACAGAAAAGCAAAGAAAAACCCTACATATCAACATAAATAAAAATACTTTAATGCGATGTTATGTAAAAATACCTGTATACACTTTCCGGTTTTAAAAAATCCTTGTTAATCTAATTTTAAAAAAAAGCGTCTTTGACAGACAGCTTTTGTATAATTGTTATCGATTAATTTATATACAATTGTTTAGATTAAAGTTATTCGTAAAAAATAATGCGTATTAGAGTCGGGAGAATAGAGAAAGGGAACGAATTACCTGTATTATTGCGATATATTCAGGAAATCCGTTGTTTTAATCACACCTCTTTGACAAGCGAGTTTTGAATAAACGTGATTTCTACCTCTTCCACACACACTTCGTTACATGGCCCTTTACCTATGCTAGCGCCACCTAATGGAAGGAATGATTCTGGTGTGGCGCCATCTGTCTGACACTAAAACCTATGCGTAATTGTCGAGACACGTGATTTAAGCGCCACCATCTGTGCATTGTTACCTTACCAGTATCATTTTACTGTACTTAATAACAATAAAATTATTCAAAGCGCTTGTCAATTAAAAATACGTTTAAATACCGCAAATGTTTTTTTTTCGTTTTAATGTTTTACATCAATGAAAATTTAATGATTATTTTAATTATTAATATATATAAAAATAATCAATTATAAAGTGATCTTTGTAGAAACGTCTTTTCTTTCTTTCGGAGTATGCCGCTAACTTCTAAAATAAGATATATTACTTCCTCAATAAATAATGGCAAGTTTTTAAAAAAATTGGAATTTAAAAATTTATTTTATAAAATGTAGCTGGGCTTCGTTTTATCGAAGTCGCTAACGAACTGTCAAGCGTGGATACAATCGAGATGTTATTTATTACGTGCAGTAAACCTTAACGAAGTTTTTCAGAAGAGTAAAAATAGGATGCAAATTTAAGTTTTTCATGCTGTTATTCAATTATTTATAATTACTTTAGATTTCTTATCATTATTACTACCATTTTTTATTTATTTAAAAGAACAAAATGTATAATTATATTTCATAATTGTTTTGTAAATTAATTATCTAAAATACGAACTTTGTGTTACGCATAACGTTTCACTACTCGCCATTTAATTGAAATTGTGTTTTATTGCTTAAATTACTAATTTAGTACCCGAAATAGGTCGCTAAGTGAATCTGATTCATAAAACACAAGAGTTTGGTCGTCTGGGATTTAAAAAAAAACTATTTAAAAAAATTGTTTATTGTCTTACATTTAATTATATTCCTGGACCGTAACGCAAATCAATTAACGAACACACACAAAATCATAATTAAAAAGAAAATTTAATTTTTATTATCTTCTTGTAATAATTTAACTCGTTAAAATATTTTTTCAAATGTTAACAAAAGCATAAAATTAGAACACAAATTAAATTTCCATTTTACTAAATGCTTCAAACATTTGGAATAGACTATATAAATGATCAATTCAAATTATAAATAATTTATAATAATAAAAAACATTAACTGGAATGATATAAATTACTTCGAAACACTTATGATTGCACTCAAACTTTTTAAATAAACATCATCAATGTTTATCGTTTAAAGCTCTTGTAAGCGTGGTAAGCATCGTAGATATGTATCAAGCAACTGGCAATTCCGAATACCTGAAAGAATAAAGACATTTAAATCATAATTTAATAATAAAAATGTATGATCATTTTATTATATGTGATTTTTATTTTTTTACCCCCGCAGTCATCAGAGCTGGATAAGCTTGAAAATATGGGATGATGAGATACATAGGCCATAGAAATACAGAAGTCTGAATCAACAGGAAGACAGAAGCAGATATGTATAATATAGAAGCTACTACATTTTGAACGATTTCCTGTGAAGAACAAATGGAATAGAGATTGTAAAGCATCGCCTCACTGAGTTCGTGAGAATGTTGTGACCCATAATATTATATACAGTAACTATAATCTATGTAATATATTTTATAAAGTTAATAGTGTAATTACCTTAAATGATCCTTGGTTAGGAGGAAAATGTGAACAAAATGAAAAATTAATTAAGTAAATAGAATTCATAAATATTATTAATCATTCATTGTTTATAGTTTTCGATCTGTATGTGGTAATTAAGATTTTTATAAATTCATATTTTGTGCGTAGAATTTTATGTTAATTAATAAATATGAGAGATATAAACTATATCTGTCAAAGATGTAATAATGCTATTTATAAATTTCATTTTACAAAATGAGGTCAAATTTAAATGACGAAGAAAAATATTATTACGTCTTTAAACCGGGAACTATAAATACATGGTAACAGTTTCAAAGTAAAATAATAATTAAAAGAATTTTATTTAATTCTTTTTATACAGACTATGTAAAATCTATATTTAATTTTGAATTTATTTCCGATTATAATAATGTATATTTTTTTTTATTATTTCAATAATAAAGAAATTTATATGTTAAAGTATTTATTTACATTTTTTGATAATTAATTATTTCTAAATTACTATATTATCATAATTAAAAAAGTTATTAAATATCATTTTTCATATAAAATAATTTATACAATAATAATGAAGTTAATTTGCATTTTTACAAATCACTTCCCAGTTAATTAGAATATTTTACAAAAGGTAATAAGTTTTTTATTTAAATATTTATGTAAAAATTCGTAAATTTTATTGAAAAAAAACTGTTACAAATATTAAGCTAATCATATTTTTTAATTATAAAATTTATTATATTCAATAGCAGTGGTAAGAATAATTATTCATTTATAAAAATTATATTATAATAATAATCTGATTTTATTGAATAAACTATTGAGTTTAACATAATTCAAGAATTTGTTATATGTATTAATGACTAAACCGAATCTAAGTTACAAGATAACCTCATAAGTAGTTATTTTTGAAATATAGCAGAGGTGGGCAAAAGTCGGCTAATGGACCAAATCCGGCCATCAATATTTTCAAATAGATAACATATTAAGACAGCAGCATATCAAATTTAGTGTTTATGGTTTTTTTATGTGAACGCTCATAGGAACAGCTTAATTAGGTATAAAGATAAAACCATCATTCCCCTCATTAATTAAATTATCGTCTCAGGCTATGCACTAAGAACACTGAATATTCCAATAACATTCTTCATAAATAAGATTTTTTATTATTAAGTAATAAATATTGTTTTTATAAATAAACAAATATGATTTATCATGTAATTTATTATTAGGAGTTAAGAATTTCATAGTTGAAAGTTTAAACTTTAGTATTTCTCTGTTACATATTACTGTTTTTCTTTGATTTATTTTAAAATCATAACAACTTCGATTACAGTTTAAGAACGAAGAGTCATTGACGTTACAGTTGGGTATAAGTCTACAGGCTGGCTTTTTGCTCGTTAATTTAAATATATTATTCAAGTAAAAACATTGCGTTGTAGGATCTTCACATATTTTACGGTTTTTCAAAATTTTAAAATTGATAACCAAGAAAATATAGGCTGTAAGATTTTTGGTAAATATAAATTTTTCATTAGAAACTAGCGATGATAGATAAAATAACTATATTCAAAATTCAAAAATTAAATATTCAAAGTTTGACATCGAATTGTAGCATGAATGAGCTTCAACAAAGTTTCTTTTAGATGGAAAATTCTACATCTTATAATTAAGACATTAGAATAGATTAGAAGTTAAATGATATACAATAATTCGTTTTTTATTCTAGATGTGATCTCACTATTAAATTATTGGAGTTTTCACATACTTAACTTCTAATTATTCTTTTGTTTTTTTATGTGAAAGGGTCTTTGGGCTTCTTGTGAAACTACAAATATGAAGTAGGACAATTTATAGCTAATATATTTCAAAATAACTACTATAACTGTTTTTCCTCATAAACGATAATATTGGAAAATTTTTCCTTCATTGGAACTAAATAATTCGTAAATAAAAACGCTTCGATCCTGTTTCCTTGTAATTTCCAAACTTCGTGTAAACTCGCGAATTACCTAATTTCATGTTGCGAAATGTTGAAATTCATAAGTATGCAAGTTAACGTGTCTTCACTTCTTAGACAATTGCATTGTATTTGCATTTACGTGAAGAATGTTCTGTTATCGCGCAAAACGAACGATTTTCGTTTATTGTTAGATTTTGAACCTTCCTTAATAGGTATATAAATAAAGAAAATAAAATTCCTATTTTGTACACAAAGGAAATTCACATACAATTTCCGTGGATTTTAAAAATTCGTGAGTGTTAGCTAAGCCGTGATATGACCTAGAGACGATTAATAATTTTGCAAATCTTGATATTTAATAATAAATTTTACATTAAAGATAATACTATAAGCAATATTACGATTTTTATAGTAATACTTTAAAGACTCACATAAACTGTGCTTCGAACGGTTCTGTAAGTATGGGCAGAGATGAGGTAAGAGAAAAGAGCCACAGTTGCTCCGATTACGGCAGCTGCCGAACTAGTAATAAATAAAGCGTAAGAAGGTCCGAGCAGAAGCCATATTGGAGTACCATAAGTAAACACAAGTCCCAAGCATATTCCTCCAAACAACTGAAAAATCATAAATATATTTTAAAAATGAATTAGAAAATATATATTTATTTATAATTTAAAAATAAAGATTGTACGTGACTTAAAATATTATATAAATACTGAAATACTTTATGAATTATGTTTTGTGTTTATTTACAATAATGTTCTGTAGATAACGGATATATAAGGTTACAACGGTAAAGGTTTTGTATCGGATTTCCAGTTACATAGGTTTATGTAGTTTCACCACAGTTATTTATTTAATTTTACCAGTAAGAAAATTTATTTCCTAATTTATTTGTTATAGCTACTTTAATCATAATTACTTTACGTTAAGTGAAAAGCACTGTTTAATTTTGTCATTTCTGTGCATAGGAAATGTGCTAAAGATTAGAAATCTATTGAGTAGAATATAAAGTAAAGCAATTTTCTTTTATAGTTCTGGATTCAGATAAATAAACTATATTTGTATCATACGTAATATGCGTATAATACATTCTACATTATTGTAATAACAACAGAATATTTAATAACAATGCATTTTCAAATAAATGTTAAATCAATTTGACATAACTCTGAATTTCGTGATGATTAGTATCGAAAATTCGGTAAATTTTTATACAGTTCTCGTAAATATAAACGAGAATTTCCATTTATAAACATAAAACCTGTTTATTTACAAAAGTAAATTTATCAATTCAATCTGAAAATGGAAAAACTATTCAGAATCATCCGAATGAGTTTTTAATATTGATTTTGCGAAACGTGATGATCAATTTTCAAGTGTACATCAAAGTTTTTTATATATCAACGCTACATTATTGTAATATTTGGCAAATGGAACGATTCAGAAAATAAATTATTTTAACTTCATATCTAATATAAATAAACTTCGAGGTAAACAAGTTAAAAACTGACTAAACAAATTAAATATTAAAACTAATTGTATGCAATATAAATGACTGTCTCGTTTCCTTTCTTACTCACTTATTAAATTGGTTAAAAAAGTAAATAAATATATTTATAAATCATCATTAGGAAGAAATATAATCCTTTAAAGGTTTGTTAGACTTTTAAAGGTCTGAAGGTTTAAAGACTGCAAAGGTTTATTAGGTAGTCTTTTAATGTTTATCTTAGCTAATGTTTCTACACACAAATTTATTTTTTTTTTTAAATTTAATAAATTAAAAGATTATATACAATTATCTAAAATTAATAGTTAAATTACAAATTTAATTTTATAATTAATATTAATTTTATGATTATTATATTGATTTTAAAATTTAAATGTTTATTTGCAAATATAAAGACAACATGTTTCTAATTTTAAAAACCTTTTTAGTGATTTTAAAGGAAACATTATCAATCACCTAATATGCTTCTGCAATCTATTTTAAAGAAATAATGCGGTTATATAAACAATTCTGACAGTATTTAAGTATTGCTACTATTTGTCAGGAGATGCTGTACATAACAAGTACATACAAACAATATATTAATTATTTATTTTTTTTAACTCAGAAAATAGAATGATTGAATTTTCTCTTACTTTTTACCTGTAAAGAGTGTCATATGAGCCGCATAAAATATGTCATTCATTCAGAAGTATAGAACTTTCAATTATCATGTTGCGAAGGTAGTAGAAAAACCACCGAGTTTCCGGTTTAGGTTCTCATTTGAAACTACAGTTTGTGACATTTAAAATCGATTCGAAATCATTGACACGTAACTCGCATTCATTAAAAAGCATTATTATTTGTGAGTTGATGATGGAAAGTGGGTTAATTTTTTTTATTTTTGCCTGTATCAATAAATGCCATTCCACCTATAGAATTACAGATACAAAAGCGATCAGATTTAATTACACATTAAAAAATAATATTTAATCTTTAAAAATATTTAATTGATAAATTAGAATAATTCAGTTTGAATTGATGTTAAATAGTTTAGTAACAAGTTTAACGCAGTAACAAAATTTCATGGTATAAATTACATAAACTGATTTTAACTAAATTATCCGATAAAAATTTATTCTAATAGCTTTTAATTAAGAATCGTTAATGCAATAAAAATTTAATTAAAGAATTTAATTAAATTTAAATTTGAAATGAATATCTAATTTGTGTATAGAACTAAATTTATATTTACTTTTAAATATAATCAGTTTGACGTAGATGCATTCTTTACTCCCTAAAATTAAAAAAAAAAGAAGTTCATTGAATAAAATGATATTTTCATTATGCCTACATTTTTACATTTCACGGATTACACCCAAGTTTACATTTCATAAATTAGTTTACTACATGGATCTGTTACATGTATCTTGTAAATAGAATGTAATATATGCTACATATAATAGATTCATTTAAAAAAGCTGTATTAGACTTTTGTTACTATTTGTAAATTGAGTCGAATTCACTAAGTGCTGTAAAAACAGTCGCATTTCTTTTTTTCGAAATTTGAAGTAGACCACACAGAAAATATTTTATTTAAAAAATTACTTAACAATTAATCTTATTATAATTAAAAGGCAATCGATGAACATTTGCAGTTAATAAATATAATCGAAAAATATTTAAGGAATGCTTTAATAATTTATATATGTTGCTGGTGCACTTTCGAGAAGTCACGCGGACTACTTCAGATCTAATTACAAAGACACGCCTTGCCTCGAATTCTAAGAGGCACTTATCCAGTTATCCTTAGGGATTTACGATCTGTCTTTTATCAAATATTTTTGTAGCAGATGCTTTTTTAGCTTTGTATTTCCAAGTTTTATATGAATTACAAATCCAATTTTGTTTTTTTAACGATTAAACAACACAATTCGTGAATTTGGGATCGTGTGCCATTCCCATCGCTGTTAATAATAAAAAAGTAATGGAATATATTTCAGTAAGTGATTTCAATTATGGCTAAGATTAAATTTAATGAACCAAACTCTAAATTAAACTTTGTGGTAATGAAAATATTTGTAAGATAATCAAATAGACCTACAGCAATGTTTATACCATTTCATTATTTCCCAGAACAGCAGGACTATCTTGCCTTAGATAGTGTGAAATCTTTATAATATACGATTTATGCCTAACCCTATCCAATAAATATTTCTTATCTTTATTGTGCTGACTCATGACGTCACAAAAACAGATGATGTCATTTAAATTGCCGGGAATTTCACGTTGTCACCATAAATTAGAAAGTTCAATGTATCGTATCGTAAGCAACAGGTGTACCACATTTTTTTTGTGAATTCGAGTAACTAGAATGCTTAAGATAAGCGTTTGAAAATAAGAAAAATTCAAAATACAACAACAGATAAAAATGAAGTTAAATTTCATTATGATTTAGAGGCTATTAATTGTTAAAATACGCTGTATAATTTATATATGAAATATTTTTACGCAATAGATATTTTTATAGAATTTGAATTATTCTAACAAAAGTTTTAATTGTGTTTCAGTTATTTCTACATATAATTTGTTTCTGTTACCCTTCGCGAGGCAGTTAAGATCAGGCTTACCATTCTGGGACACCCGGGATCGTATCCGGGTAAAAAACATCTCAGAATTTTTCATGGGCGGTTTGTATCGGATGCATAGGGCCCTATCCCCCACTACTTGGCTGCCTCCATTGTAAATCTGGTTTAATCTAAGATGGGAATAGAAAAAAAAAGACCCTCGGTATCTACAGGATTAAAAGGACCAAATATGAAAAGTATTTAATCAGCAAATACATTTTTAAAAATAATTCCTATTGGAACAACGTAATGTATTTGGATATGTCTGAAAGAGGAATTAGCATGAATCAGCCAGCGAGTGTACCGAAGTTCCAAATTCGAGTCTGTGTAGGATCTTCAGAAATTTCCACGTGCGATTTGACCCGGATACGCCAGGTTACATTCTTCGCTATCCGGTCGATGTGTTGTGGGCCTGGGAAAACCCATAATGACATACGAAAGAAAAAAAAACCATTCTTAGTACCCTCAGAGTAAATTTTTTTTTTTAAATGAGTGCTGATATTTATCTTTCAGTTAGCAATATTTCACTTTAAATTATGTGATACATGATAGTATCTCTTTTTTAAAAATCTTTGTTCAATGATCATTACAGATTATTACAGAGTCGAATTATTTAGAAAGAGAAGAGTTTTGACTTTTTATTGTGATTTTTTATTCTAAATTAAATTCTTTATATTATATTAAAAATGAGAATTTAGTTTTTAATAACTTTTACATCACTTCAAAATATTTGTTTTATAATTTTATAACATTGTTATATTATTGCGTCAATGAAACTGATATTTTCTGTAAACTTTCATATATTTTTGAATTTTTTCTTAATACATAAAGTGGATCGTCCATTGAATTTTTCCGTCCTCTTCCTTCTAAAGAAAATTTCTTATATTTTTAAAAACTTTCTGAACTTTAAACTACGTAGCAAGATAATTTAAAAATATTGAAAACTACTAAACAGCAACGCCATAACATTAAAATACAACAACAACAACCAAACCTTCAAGGAATCAAGCTTAAAATATCCTTCGAAACTTTATTATTATTTATATTATTATTTCCTGCGTTATTTTTAAACTATGATGGGAAGAAATTCTTCCCCATCATAGTTTAAAAATAAATTTTTGTAACGTGTACTTTTTTAAAATAAATTCTCACACAGTAATTAAGGATTTTCATCACCCGTTGTGTGTAACTCGTTCAACAATGCTTCTGTTCGACATTCTCAACTATATAAACACAAAACATTTTATGTGCTGCACAAAGCTTCTTATCATTAGGTAGCACATAGCTGGTTTGTTACACTTCACTCCTCCATAGTTAATTCTATTTAGGTTATCTGATTAAATCTTGTTTTGTTATACACATTTTGTAGCCAAGTCATTTGATTTCTTAGTGCCAATATAAATAATTTACTCTTATTTTTATTTGTAAAGAACAATTCAAATGTCCGTTCTTTGCTCTTTGAATTTGTATTTACATTTATAGTTCACACTGTTTAGTTCCAACAGTAAGTCCTGTGTTTAGCAATATAAAGCGATCATAAAATTCTAATTATACACGTTAAAATTTTATAAAATAATTAGGCTATATAAGTGAAATTAATTGTCATTTAATAGAACCTAAATGGTTTTAATATTATAAAATAAATGATTAATAAATAATATCACTTATTATATAATCAACTATAGTTCTAATATATAATACAGACATAAAATGTGCGAATGTTAGGAAAATATATATTAACTTTTTTTAAAAAAAATGAATATTCAGTAGTTTAATAAGTTTATTTACAAACAATAATACATCTTTTTAAATTTTGTAAAGATTTTTAATTAAAAAAAAAATTATCTGATGAGTGTAATGTATTTATTTACTAGAAAAATAAATCACATTTTAACACCTCTAATAGTTTTTTAAATTTAAGAATCAAATTTCTATGACCTACAAGACTAATCACTTGAAGATGGAAACGAGACAATTTTGGGTAGTAGAAAATAAGTAAGATACAATCAAAAAATAAGGTCAGTTTCAAATATTAAATATAAAATGACTGGGACAAGGCCATCATAGCTCAATATCCTTTTGGCATGATGTCAGAATCCCGAGTATGTCAAACCAAACTTAGTAAATACATTTTGATACATTAATTTAAAAAAAAAAATTAAGAAAATTTAAAAGTACCGTTAGTAAATGAATAAGTGTATTGTAACATGTTAAATCAAAGCTCACTAGATATTTGGATATCTGATTCTCCAGTTAATTGAACTATGCTTTTCTTACGGAGGTAAATAATTAGATATCTGTATTAATTAATCTAGAAGTTGGAAATATTCAAATACCGGAAAAAATTTTATAGTGTTTTATAGTTTCGAATAAATAACCCAGATATGTAATAAAATATATATACTTAAAATATTCGCCTTAAATAATGTATTATTACCCAAGGATTTTTCTTGTTCTCTTTCTATTTTATAGTATGTATATATAAACAAACATATTAGAAATTTCATAAACATGTATATTTTTAGAAATATATTTAATAATATAGTATTTTTTATTTCGATGATTTATTTACTTACTTTTTAAAACTTATTCATCGTACATATGTCAATTGTCATAACTTTAAAGTTTTACTATAGATTTAATCAAACTACTTAAAACTCAAGCAGAGAAAAATTAAGAAGTAAAAAAAGAAATTAGGAATTTTGGATGATCCACCCAAAACAGTTTAAGAAACTATTCTAATATTCCAAGTTAGGAGGTCAATTATATACGAAGCGAACATCAATTTGTAAGAAATATGCAAGTTTTAGTACTAATGATCAGCATCAGTGAGAGGCACAACCTTAACAAATAGTGATGTTGACCATCAGAGCAACGTCCTGAATTCTCTTGTTGTTAAGGTAATTAGCCTAGATTCTATCGTTATGCATCCAGGAATATATTTTGCGTAGATTTAAGTAAAGTACCCGATAAAATTTTGTCATTTAGATTATATTTTTTCCTCTTTAGATTTATGCAGAGACTTATACATTAACATTTTAATCGTGAAAAAGTGTTTCCAGTTTTACAAAGGACCGTCGATAGGAGAGGGAATCACTTGTTCTTCCTAAATTAAGGCTTATAATATTAATAATATTTGTACTACATAAAAATTTAATAAAATTTCTTTTTCTGACAATCATTATTATATCAGATATAAATAATAATAGTTTACTTTTTGTTTCACTTTTGTTCCTCTGAAAACTAAACAGGAAAGACTCCATTTTTTTAAAGAAATAATAAATTTAAAACACACATTTATATAAATTTTAAGTATTAAATAAAAAATTTCTTTATGTATAATTATGTATAATAAAATCATTATTTTATTTATTTTCTACAATACAACTACTGCAACGTTATATTAAATTTTTATTTAAAATAAAAATGAATAAAATTTTATTTCTATTTGATACAAATAAAAATAAATTAAAAAGTAATATTAATTTAATTATTTCCAATGAATATTTTTATTTTAAAAATATTTTTAAAATTCTGATTAAAGATGCTGTTTGGATAAATTTCAATGAGATAAGCGCCATCTGTGATTAAAAAAGGTAGCTATTTCTTAATTTAATTAAAATATATACTTAATATAATTCATAACAGTATATCAATTTCAAAATATTTTAATTCCTTTTTAGAATATTTTAAATAATAATAAAAGTACAATTAAATATTTTCTTTTTTTTTTTATTTAAAAATAATAAATATATATTTTCTTCGTGATTTGATCCCGTTTTAATTTGTCATAAACACATAATTAAGTACAAGGATTTTTGTTTTTATGTTAAATACATTTATGATATTTTTAACCATTAAAAGAAAAATTAATTTAGTAAAAATTTGGTTGCATTGAATTACATGTGTAGCTCTGGGTAAATACTTTACGTCTCCACGTGAATAAAAAGAAATCTTTGTTTTTGTTTTCAAACATTGTCAAGTACTGTATGAAATGTCATTATGGTCAATTAACTTCAGGAATGAAGATGCATAAATCCGAGAATATCGTGGTTATCAAATTCTCCTCAAAAAATTCAACTTGTTCTTCAAATCACTTTTAAATGTTTCGGGTTTCTCAATTATCGGAACATGTTTTATCTGATATTTCAAATAAAATTTTAAAGAATTTTATTTAAATTACTAAATTTATTATATTTACAAGTGATCTGCATTAAGCCCATTTAGAATATTAAGAACTAGCAAAAATATTAATATAATAATATATAAAACAACATAACATTAATCTATGTACTGTACAGTACAATTAGATGGCTATTTAACACTGTTGTAGCATAAGTAACATGTATTAATGTTGTATTGTAGACTTAATAAGCAGTGTGTAAATGCTGTTTGCTTAAACAGTTAAACTTTGTAAATAATTTATAACGTGTATTTTCATTAATTAACAAGAAAATACAGCAATAATCGAGTTTAATATTTTAATAAATTCAATTAAGTATAAGACCATAAACCCATTTTTAGTTATGTTTATAAAAATCGCTAGTTAGAATTTAAGTAGAAGTCATTCAAAGACAATATTTAGCCTAAATGTTATACAAATAATGTTCACGTAATCGCTCATACTTTGTTTTCCCTTAAAAGCAATATGAATATATGATTTAAATCTGATAACATTTCAAATAAGTGTAATCTACTTGATGTTTTATAGGCATTCAAGTTTTTTAGTATCACACGCAGTTTCAATATATCGAAATAATTACTCCAGCTATAACTAAAACTATTGCTTGGATCGATGAGAAAGACGACGAGATTCGTCTTCTTCCCTGTATTATAATTACACGTATCTAAATTTTATTTCGTTTTCTAGGAAAAAATTATTCGAAATTGCTTAAACTAGGAGTATCTTTGGTAGATGTTTAACAAATATTTATGGAAATATCGTAATTTACGTTTATCCGTTTGTCTTTTATCGTAGTTCATATACTATTTGAATTACGGATATAATAAATTTAATTTATGACTAGTTTATTTTATGGCCATTGTAATACTAAGAATTATTTTCTTTTAATAGATAGTATTTCCAGGAATACGCCCGGCACGTCTGTAATTTTTAAACATTTTTGGATAAAATTTATACGGTTAAAAAAGGATATGATGTCATTCAACTGTACTTAATCGTTTCGATATATTTTCGGAATATGCTAATTAATTATATTTGCGAACTAAACGAGATATATTGCATATTAATATCCACAAGACATTGCAAATTGAAAATGGAAGATAGGAACCGTCCATAAATTATGTGACGCAGATATGGGTAGGATGGTTACAGGTAATCGTTACGACTCGTTACAAAAAGGTGAGAAATGTTTACAAAAATGTTGCGTAATGCTGGGGTCTCAACCTTTGAGTAAAGAGATAATTTATTTTAGTTTCTGAAGTGTTGCTTAGCGAAGCACATTGCTTTGTAATTACACATGTAATTAATAAAATAATGTAACGTTCGTGATGTGTATTATTCCTAATACAATTAAGGGGGTGGTCGAGGATGTTTGTCGTATAATTTTGGGTGTACTTATGTGCCATATCGTTACAGAACATTATACACGAATGGGACGGTAGTTGAGAAGTATAAAAATAGCGTTATGTAATTTATGGATGATGCCTAATGGGCATATCATTTGACATAATTTCTGCAACTCAAACATTAGACGATCGTAATGGAAATTTTGTTTTACAGTATTAAAATTTGGAAAGATGTTTAAGTTCTTAAATATTAAACGGAGAGAAAAAAAGTGGTAATTTTTTAATCTTAATTTAAAACAAATCGGTTACAACAAAAACAAAAATTAATACAGATGATCTAACGTGGGAAAATTCAGAGAATTTTCTCATAACTATTTTCAGAACTGATGATGTAAGGAAAAAACTGACATATCTTCAAATCTGTCATTTGTATTGAAGTTTCATAAATGGAAGTGGCATGAATTAGCCTGTAGGCCTGATCATGATTATAAAATAAGGAAAATTTCACTCACGATCTGTATTAAGTTTCTAATGACTATTAATCCAGATTTATGTAGCTTTTTAATTTATTCTAATTCATTAGAGATCGAATGGCAGAAAAGAAGCATTACGACTATTTTTAAATTATATGGTATTTAATTATTTCCAATCATTTTTATAACTTAAAAGTTGAAAATAATTTATAATAAATTTCAAAACAAATATCAGAGTCTTACGTGATTATTTTAAAACAAACTGAAGAATGGTCTCATGTAAAATTATTTACACTAAAAAGATGTATAATGAAAAGTTAAAATGTTTGTACGACTATTGACTATCTCTTCTATTTTGTAAAGTATTTAAATACTGCAGGTTTCATACTAAAGAAGCGCACACTACGTAATGGTATTTTAGTTTTTTCTTTTATGCTTTTTGAATAAAATAATTGGTTAAGTTTATTTTAAATTTAGTTTTAAAATGTATAGGAGATTATTTTGAATATATTTTATACATATAACTTGTAAATAACTTAAAAATTGGTAGTTTTTCGCGTAACTAGAAATATTTGACATTCTCAACTATTTTTTACTTTTAAAGTAAATTTTGTTCTTCATTTCAAACAGTACAGAACTTGTTAAGAACTAAACTATTATTCATGATAATTTTGGATCAACTTAGATTTAGCTGATACCACTGACAATTATTTCAGTTTATTACAGTAAAAATGTACAATTTATTCCATTATTTAATATAATGTAGAATGTTATTTAACGAAGAACAATCCTATCTTATCAAAATCAATTCTTGTATCGTAGAAAAAACAATGGAAAGTAAAGAAGGAAACTTATTAACATACCGTTTGCCACTAGAAATGGCGTTGTGCGATGCGTAGGCCACGAAAAAAAAACAAAGCGGCCGCGCGACGAACTACAACATATTGTTAAGTTCAGAACCGGTCAGTTTCAAAAGTAGCTAGTTTTCTGGCAATTTTGGGTTTCTGGAAGGCGGATATTTGGTCAAGTACTGTACTACCGCAGAATGGTCGAGGCGATTA
Organism: Centruroides vittatus; assembly: GCF_030686945.1. Classification (NCBI taxonomy): domain Eukaryota; kingdom Metazoa; phylum Arthropoda; class Arachnida; order Scorpiones; family Buthidae; genus Centruroides; species Centruroides vittatus. The sequence goes on from NW_027121224.1 coordinate 210,256, forward strand.
AGGCTAGATTTACACTAGAACAACCGGATCCAGTTTTGACGTCGGCCTCGGAAATATTCGATAGTGACTGCAGAACTATCGATAGCATTATCGTGATCTATTTGATGGCAAGTAGTCGACAGTATAAAACTGAATATATAAGTTACATGTGTGATGACTTACAGGCTGCCCCGGCTACTCAATAGCAAAAAGATTCACTGCACAAATAGCAGACACAGACTATAGCCTAGCCCTAGATCATTTGAAAAAGTAGCACTTTATAACTTGTTTGCATGATCGCATATTTATAAAGCGTTTTAATCCAAAAAATAGTCAAATCTACAAAATATGCAGTAAAAATAAAACGCTCATTTTACACACGTTTTAAAAATACATGTAAAATATGCATTATCAGACAATGCTAATTCGATCCACTTGGATCAAAATCGTGTTTACATTTACATCGCGGTTTCATCATCATAGCCTTTAAGGGAAAAACATGCACGTGCGTACAAATCCTTCCCTTAGTCATAAATAAAATGGCAATTATATAATATAAAACCCATAATAGATTTCAATCAATATGGAGTTGTTGTCAACTAAAAAAACTAATTTTTCAAATTCATGAGCTATGTCAGATCAAAGTTTTCAGATTTATAACGACATATAATTTGAAAATTATAAAATTTTTATTTAAAAAAAAAAAACAGTGCTAATTTTTGAAATCACTAACTTTACATTCAATAAATGTATTTAGAAATATAAAAATATTTGTTAATAATGTGTTAAAAAGTTAATTATTGATAATGAAAATTAATAACTAAGAATTCCTAAGTATGTCACCACCATTACAGTTTGTTGTTTAATACTTCATTAAATAATATATTGTTTATTTTGTAATTTTGACGTTTGTTTTGAACATTGAATTGTTTCCTAATTACACTATTTGATTCTCCGCTCCGAAGGAACTAAGAGGGTTATTAAGAAATCAAAGTAACTTATTAGATTTTTAAACTTATTTTTAAAGTTATGCCGGAACCAATTTGGCTTTACAGAAAAATATATTTCTAAACGACTATACATACATAGATGAGTCTAGCTGATTTGTCCCTTCACACGCTGTACGAGGCAATAACAGTTCCACCGGCGAAGTCGGCCTTTCTTTATAGGCTACCATTCGCCGCAAAATGTAAAATAGTTAAAAAGTCCTCTAGCGGTGGCACAGCATAATTAAAATTAAAAAGGTACATTTAGGGACAAATCAGCTAGACTCATCTATGTATGTATAGTCGTTTAGAAATATATTTTTCTGTAAAGCCAAATTGGTTCCGGCAATTTTTATTAAATGTACCTTTTTAATTTTAATTATGCTGTGCCACCGCTAGAGGACTTTTTAACTATTTTACATTTTGCGGCGAATGGTAGCCTATAAAGAAAGGCCGACTTCGCCGGTGGAACTGTTATTGCCTCGTACAGCGTGTGAAGGGACAAATCAGCTAGACTCATCTATGTATGTATAGTCGTTTAGAAATATATTTTTCTGTAAAGCCAAATTGGTCCCGGCAATTTTTATTATGAAGAAGCCGTTTAAATATTCAGTTTTATCAGAAATATGACTTGCCAATTAGTCATTAGAATTTTGAATCGCATTCATACTTAATAAAATCTGGAAATATTTTCATAAATGCTATTCATCTGTATTTCTTTCACAAGTGAATTTTGTAAAGTTAAAGATTTTTGAAATTATTTTCAAAATGAGAAACAAAAATCTGAATTTTAATTTATATTGAATCAGATTAGAATTTTTGCATATTACTTTTCGAATATATCACTGAATACAATATTTTTAACGAAGCTTATTTCCATCCATTTTCGTCAATATTTTATTTTAAAAAGATTTCTCTAGACAGCTACTTCACGAAGTATGTTCATGGATTGTCATGTCTGCGCGATGATAGTCCGATCAATTTCATTCTATTGTACAATTTGAAATTTAATTTATCAATTACATAATAGAATAAATATTTTCAAGGTAACACTAACGAACATTTAATGTTATTCTTTCTAAAACATTAGCATTTTTATTTCGAAAAAGTATTAAATTTTATATTTATTTACTCGAACTTTAAGTTCTCAATTTACATGGATTTGCAAATATGAGTGCGCGATACTTCGACTTATAACAACGCCACCTATTAATTGTTTCTTTGAATGTCCGTAATAGATAAGTTATTTTTCTCAAAGTTATTGTTTATCTATTTTCTCGAAATTTTCTTTTCATAAGCAGTAACTGTTTAGTTCCTTTAAAACGACTTATGGTTTTTCCGAACTGACTTTCGAGACAGTTCCACAAATGGCCGACACTTTACTTTAGATCAACGACCAAGATCAGATGATCCAGCAACTACAGGTGGATACTGAATGGGCACCACTGTAAATACCTCGCCACTTGAACCCTCCCTAATGATCCCCGAAGTAAGCGAAGTTGTAAACCAACCGATAGAAAATGGCGGTCCTATCGTCATTGACAGATGAGCGGGTTCTTGGTTAGCTTTGCTACATTCCATCTCACCAAGTCGATACTGGCATAAGTAAAAACAAACAATGCGACGTCACAAAAATCTCCGTGATAGGTGACTACCGAAGAATACCAATATACTTACACACAAATGTAATTCCATCATAGGATTATTTTACAGGAATCCTTACGTTATATAATTTTTCATAATTAAAATAACGAATTATCGTGTTGCTTAAACTATTAATGTGGGAAAACTAAAAACAGGTACTTACAGGAATAAAAATTCAAGTCATGTGAGAGCGGGAAATTCATTTTAAGAATATCCTGTATGTACCAATGACAACCAACGTCACACTGTCGAGCGCAGAAAGATTCTACTGTTTTTTGTCAGTATTGATGTCACCATCAACTTGGTTCAGATTGAGTATAGAGGGTGATAACAAATTCCGAAGTTGCAGCTAATTATTTATTTTGTAATTTTGACTTAACTGATTAATTATATTCGTCAAGAAATTAGTAACGGAATTAATTAAATATTAACATAAAATATTAAATGGAATTTGTACTACTTTATGTTTTTATTCATCATTAATAAATATAGCTTAATATAGAATAATTATTTTATTAATTCGAACTTTATTCTAAATCCGTATACCTTAATGCAATGATTCCCAAATTTATTATGCCCACGGACCTCTTCTCATAGCAAAAACCCGACCATAAACTTCCAAGTGAAATAATACTACACAACTACATAATAGCAAAATTACAGATTTAACTTTGATGTCTTGAATGGTGAATAGTGATGTAAAAATAATAAAATAGAGTGTTTTATTTAAGTAATACTTATTGAAATTACTAGCTAAAGCTTGCCCGTTTTTGAAAAACGGGTATAGTATAGTGTAAACAAAAAACAAAATTTTGTTTTTGTAATTTCATAAATTATACAAAATTTATTATTTATGTAATGTATCTATTCTTTATGGTATGGTATAGTTGAATAATGACAACCAATTTATCACTATTTATTTTTAACTTTCATAATGAAAATGGGTCACAATCATTTTACTTTCTATTAAAAAACTTTCACAGTCCCCCTGACATTGTCCACACACCCCCAAATTAATTTTAATTTGCCACTGACCCCATCAGAGGTTTCAAGAACCCACAAGGATCTGTAGAACCACTTTGAAAACATTGCCTTAATGACTTTCAAAGCAATACTTTGGCTTAGATTTCATTTCCGTGGTATAAGAAAGCATTATAAATTTGATATTTAATAATTTGTTTACAATATGCAAAACGAAAGTGTGCGATTTGAACAGTATTTTTGAATTTTTTAAGAAAAAATATTTGTTAAAATCTTAATCGTTAAAAATGAATTGCATGGATGCTTTAATGGAAGAAGTAGTATGATATAGTTCGTTAAATCGAGGGCCTAATTGGGGAAAGGATGTCCACTATTGCCGTTAGATACGCCCTATTTGAAAATCCTTTAAATTGGGTGTATTTTAAAAACGTGTATCAATAACAAACTTACAATGTACAGGGTGTATTAAAATGACATTATAATTAATAAGTATGGATAAATTATGGTAGTATACACAGCGCCGGATTAAGCCTCTAGCGGGCCCTAGACAAAATTTAAATTGGGGCCCCATATAGATAAGTTGCTTGTAAACAAATCTTAAATAATGTCACTTAAAATTTTTATTAATAATAGAGAATACAAACACTAATACAATAATAATTGTACAACAAAAGAGTTTCTGGTACAATGAGAAATGTACAGCAAGACCCCGCTTAACGCGGGGGATGCGTTCCTAGACGACAAAGCGCTAAGCGAAACAGCGTTAAACGAGACTATTTTGACATATAATAATTATATTAAATAAATTTTACTATAATTTTAAGTTATTTTTATATAAATTTTCGCATAATAATATATGTTAAATAACACAAACTTGTTTTTTTGCGATGAAGTCCTGTAGTTTCATTGGTCGCTTTCTTTTTCTTTCCTTAAGCAAATGTCGGTAGCAGAAGATCGCATCAAAAATGCTTCTTTTTGCTTTGGCACTCCTATCAAAATCTCGATCTTTCGCTACAATTTGATCAACGATTTCGGTTATCGTTACCAAACTTTTCATAAGGAAATCTGTAGCAAGTTCTTCGGTTCTTCGTCTTCAGAATCTCTATTTTCCAGTTCTACACGAATTCCTTGTTCTGCCAGTTCTTGAAGTCATCGTTGGTAAGGCTCTTACCAGAAACCTGCAGTAACTCCCCAATATCCTGCTCGTCTACATCTGTATCGATTAAGTTGACAATTTTGTCAACCTAACGATATAGCGATAGACTCTTCTCGATGAAAATTCTTCGATACCTCCAGCCATAACTTCTTCCACACTCCATGCATTTATCAGTTAATTCTTGCCAAGAGAAGTCGGTATTTCCTATGGCATCCATGATGTTATATTTTTTCCAAAATTGAACAAAACAAACATAGATTCAAGGGAAGTACAGCGCTACGATAAATTGCCACCTTTTGCTGATTGGTTCGTGTTTGGGAATAATTGTATTAAATATTATATACAAATCAATGAAATACCGCGTTAATTTGAATCAGCATAAATTTTGAGCGTTTTTTAGGCGTCAAGCATACCGCGTTATATTGAATCAGCGTTAAGCGGGGTCTTACTGTATATAATTTTAGCCATTAATCAGCCTTTCAAATATTTAAATTTTTCGTTTTTGGATTTTCATTTCAGAAAATTGATCAATCTAGCCGTTTGAGTGTGTCTCTTTCTTTAGTAAGCATTGTTAAAGACCCTTTCCTGTCCTATCGAATTTCTTAAATAATTTTTAACTCGTTTTAAAACAGAGAAAAATTCTGCAATGAAGCCGGGCCCCTCCGAATTACGGGCCCTAGACATTTGTCTATTCGTTAATCCGGCCATGAGTATACATCACATTGAGTAATTTATATTCGTTGACGCACCTTTAGCGCGCTTTATTTTCGAAATTAAAAATTTCGAAATATTTCTTTTAGAACAAATTTTTCGCCCGTTAAATCGAGGGCTTGTCGTATTCAGTTATTTTGTTAAAGGATCTGTTAACACTTATTTGATTCTCGAAGTAAATTTTGTAAGTTGAATTAAAAATCTGATCAAATTAATAAACAAATAAATAATTTTATTACTTTAAAGCACTAAAAAATATAAAAAAGACACCTAAATCAAAAAATCATAAGTAACTTTTTTCAGAAAAACAAGGAAACAGGAACCATTATAAACTTTGAAATGAAACAAAGCATATAAAATTCACTTATTAACACAGTGTAAGTTGAATATACTGATTGAAATATAAAATATTTTCAAACTGAAAGATTTCGAAAAGAGTTTGATATTTAATATATTTTGATGAGATCCTTTTAGACCACGTTGTGAATTAAGAATTCATTCGTGAACATTTATTATCACCTGAGAGACTTTTACTCCTGAAAGAATTTCTATATGCAAATCTTAATGCAATAAAATCAAAAAAGTCCTTCAAAAGTGGAGGGATGATCCGTTGAAAAACGGTTCTCTCTGATACAAGGAAACCGAAATTGAATCTGATCCGGACTTTCGTGATCTTTATGGGAAACGATCAGAAAGAAGATGGGTTGTAATAAATTTCAGAAAGCTATTCCATTCAGCTAAATTACTATGACCATAAAAATATTCACGATCATACCACTTTATAATTTTCCGATTAAGAAAAAACTTTATTCACCTATTGTTACATAATCTAAATTTGATCTGTGTTAAAACAAAACAATTTTTTTATATGATGAAAACAAAAAAAAATCTTGTCATTATATTTAATACATATTTAATTGAATTGTGAAAAAAATTAATAAAAAGTCAATTACGATCATTCTCTAATTAAACGAATTGATAAATGCCACGATCTAGGAATTCATGGATGATCGAGAATTAATACATTTCAACATTAGTCTTAGATGAAAACAAAATTTAAATTTAAAGATTCGTATAAACTGGTTATAATAGGAGTATTACCAATATTTTAAAAATGATATTTTCTGAAAATATTGTAGGAATGACAATTTTGAAACACTAAATTCATTTATTTATATAAAAAAAATCTATTAAAAATGACTAAAAGTAGGCCATAACTAATTCCTATACGTTTAGTCAAGTTAAAAACATCGTATTTATTTTAAGATGTTATTGCTGTGACTTAAATTGCACTAGGTTTACGTTAAAGCGATGACTTCTGTATTCTTAAACAGAGACATCATTTAAAACAAGAAAAGTATTGGGTCACAAGAAGAAAAGTTCGGACACATCTTCACAGAAGGAAGCGAACTTAAAAAAAATTAACATTTATGGAGTATTAAATTTTATCAAAATGATCGTAATTTTTATATATATTCTTAATGATTACAATGAATATATTATCATTTTCCTAAAATATACAGACAGAATCAAGTATTTTTGCTAAAAAAAAACTACTTATTTTTCGATACGATCAATATGCATACAAATTGATTTCCTCAGAACGTGTTCAATTCTTATCACTAATTCATTTTTATAATTATAGTTTATGCGCAAATCAATCGTTTACGCTCTCAACTAACAGAAAACAGTTTGCAGGCTGAAAGCAAACTTTTGATCCAGCGCATTGCTTAAGTATTAATACTCAATCATTTCCACAATATTGCATCAACCTTTGTTATTCTTTTCCAATATTGTAATTTAAAGTTCTTTTTTACCTATGCTTTAAAATCCTGACTATGTAATTAAAATAATCGAATTATGCTGGAAACACACAGAAGCAAACTGATAATTTAGAATGATAATAGCTTAAAGGAAGCGATTCAAAATTCTTTGGATAAATTTTATAAATAATTGGAATTCTTTCTAGTTTTGGAGATCTTTCGATGCGTTCAAATGTGGAGAAAAAACAATAAGTAATATAAGAAGTATTACGGTAATATGTAAAGAAAATTTATCTAACAACGTTCAGGGGATGCCTCAAGTGACTCATTTAAGAGCAATAACAAGACCTTTTATATTTTTGATAAAATAATGAAATACATTAAAATTTAATTGTAAAATGATCTTTTCATGAAATGATTTAAAAAAAAAAGCATTTCACAGAGAAAAAAATATTTTATAAAAATGAAAAAAATAAAATAAAACTATGAAAAATGTTTGAATTAAGTACGTAAATTTACCAGTTGTTCAAATATTTTGGAATTCGAAGGTTAAGTTAAACAGTTTAATTATTCCTTAATTTTAAAAAAAATTGCAGCAAGTGAGCCAAGTATGAACTTCTGAATACAGAAATATTTTTTGAAAAGTATAAATAGGTATACAATTTTTTAAAACGAATTATTTAAAAAAAGTCAAGATGAATTATAGATCATAATTTAATTTTTATACAGTTTTACTATTATAAAATAAAACATTCTAAATCAGGAGGTTCTCAACCTGATGCTGGCGGAAAAGAAAAAAAAAATTAAATATAATAATAAAAAAATTATTTTCATTATTATATTTAATGTTTTAAATTTTTAGTAGAGTAAAATTCACTTTTGAATTTTAATTACTAATTCTTCTTATTTGATGTCTTATTCCGTTCTATTTGGATTTTATTCTTTATTGAGTCAGTGTAGAAAAGGATCGATAAATTAATTTCGGAAGGGTCGACGGCAAAAAAGTTAGGAGTATCTATTCTAAATGAAAATAAATATTTTGATAAAATGATAATTAATTTTTTAAATAAAATTAATCCTTTTATTTACAATAGATATTTTATAAAAATTCAAAATCAATATAAAAAACAAGATTTACATTTACACAGAAATGTAAGTCATAGGAATTAAAATAAATAAGGAATTCGAGGAGCAAGAAGACATTTTACAAAAGTTAAAAGAATTTTACAAAAGTAACAATTTTTAAAATGTTTTGTTTAAAATTGTATTGTTTTATTATTATTTTAGGATGGCCAGGTCAAAAACCTTTGAGTTTTTTGAAGGTCTGCAACGTAATCTTAACAGACGTCTGGCTGTCGACCTCGGAGAAATAAAGTTATTTTTGTCAAATGGCACCGAATCTTGCTTGTATCGTCGTATATTAATGGCGCGTACTAAACACGCCTTTACTTTTATGTATTTATCATTTTATCCAACAATGTATTAGAGTTAAGAAATTAAACAGCGATAATGAAATATACAAATTATTAAAAATTATTGAAAAAAACTTTTTATAATTAAAATTAAACGCTTTTACCGAAATACGTCGAGAACAAAGACAATATATAGAATGTTATACGTATGTATGTACTTATGTACAGTACTTACAACTTCTGCAAGCTTGCAAACTCCAACCCGTTCCGATAGGAATGCTGTATGTAAGCAGGAACAGCATCCACTTTGAGGAACTTGCGTTTGTGGTCGAGTTACTACAACTGTTGGCATCTTCGCTCTTCCTCAACCCTACTGATTCTCTCGTTCGAAACTCTTGTCTCTAAAACTAAAAAAAATCAGTCCCAGGATATTTTTTCCATCACTCTCACGTGATTTGGTGACGTGCCATGCAGATGACTCCTTTCCGGTATGTACACACTTTTTGCATTGAAGCCGCATTGAGAGTTTATGGTGCATTAAAAGGTATTTTGCCAGTAAACTATCATGGAATAATTTTATTAACTTTATAATACAAAACGAATAAAATATAGAAATTTTATAAAACACAACATAAAATAAGAATATAAATTATATGATGACGACACTAACAAAGATTGCATAACAACGAATTCATATAATTAGAACGAATATATTAAGACTTATGTGCCTTTAAACATTATGTAGGAATACATAAAACTGGTCACGTAAAGGCCCGTGTTTATTAAACCAAATACCTGGAATAAAAATTGAAATTTTACTATAAACATATCAGTAAAAATAAAAAAATAATTAAAAAGTTCATTGAAAACTTATTGCTTTAAAACTAAATTATTTAAAAAATGTCAGAAACAGAAAAAATTAATATTTGTTTTTCGGTTTATATGCAAACTAATAGGAAATAACCATAAAAACAAAAAAACAATAAGGAAAATACATCAATAATTCGAGTATAGTATTAATGAATTTCAGAAATTTCTTACGCATTTTGTTTTGCAGTATTAAATATAAACAAAAATATTTTGAACCGATGTAGACATTAAACTGAACTATAGTAGAAGTTTGTTAATCCGGCTTATACGGGACCAATGGTACCGAATTAGCGGACGTTGTATGCTTTTGATTTACTTACACAAGTTCTTTAAATCGGTCTGAAGATACAGTGTATGACATACGTTAAAATTGAAAAAAACGTATTAAAATGTTAGTTACTGCACAACGTTATTGCACAAAATCAATATTAGCAATGATTCATGCGCATAACTGCAATACGAGTATTTATTTTCCAGACATATATTGCATATTCACAAAAGCTACACATGTTCCGAGTAAGAGAAAACTTAATTTATTAGCTAATTTTCAGAGGATGACGGATTAATGAACATTCGGATCATCAGCTACCAGATTAATGAACTTCTACTATACAGGGTGACAATAATTAACCCGTACAAGTTTTTTGCATCGTAAATTTATTAAAAAAATAAAAATTAGGAAAATAACAGTAGATAGCAGTGACAATACTTTATGTATTAACCAGATTTTCAACCGGTTTCAAAGTGGCCTCCTTTTGCCTTGATGCAGAGCCCCAAACGTGTTTTGAAATTCTTGGCGATGGGCCGCAGCTCTTTCGGAGACAATTTGTCCCACTCCCGGCGCAAGGATTGCTTCAGCGACTCCAAACTTTCATGGCGCTTAGAACAGGCCCTGGCCTCCAAAATGGACCACACACTGTAGTCCATTGGGTTCAGATTCGGCAAGTACGGTGGCCATTCCGCAGACGAGATGAAATCGGGAAAATGAGCCTTGCACACTCCTGAGTCTTCTTCGCCCTGTGTGTCGGCGCCGAGTCCTGCTGAAACGTCCATTTCGCACTGACAAAATGCTGCTGAGCCCACAGAAGTACCACAGCCTCGAGAATGTCATGATGGTACACATCTTGATTGATTTTGGCCCCTTGATCGACGAAAACAAGGGGTGTCTTGCCGCTCGCACAAATTCCGCCCCAAACCACGACTGACATTGGATTTTGTGATGTTCGATGACGGCTGAGCTTCCAGGAGCCCCCGCGGACCAGTTCCTGTCGTTTTGATGGTTGTACGGAGAAAAGCTTGTTGTCTGTGAAGAGAATGCACTCCCATTGTCGACCTGCGGCCCGACGCTTGAGTTAACGGGATCTTTGGAGTCTCACGCACTTGTTTTCATCGGTGAGGAGCTGAACCTTTTGGAACTTGTAGGGCTTGAGTACGAGTTCCTTTTTCGCCATTAACCGCACCGATTCGCGATTGATTCCGATCTCGCGAGCAATTTTTCTCATGGAGACCTTTGCATTTCGGTCAACTCGCTTTTTGATGATCTTGCGGTTCCTAGACGTGTTGACGGTGCACTTTCTTCCACGTCCGGGACGGTCACCATCGTGGCCAAGCTCCTTAAATCGCCGAACTGCATCTGAGACTGTCATTTTGGGAACACCGAGCAAACGAACAATTTCACATTGTCGTTTTCCTTGCCGGAATAGCTCTACAATTGCACAACGTTTGTTCGCCATCCTTAAATAAGTAAAAAACTAACTCTTATTACAACGAAAGCACATCTACATGCGCAGGAAATCACGGAGAATTAAACACAACAGTATACGAATTAGTGACGTAAAAAAATTCAGTTGCAGCATTGCTACAAACTTTGTACGGGTTAATTATTGTCACCCTGTATTTACTTTTATATATATAGAGAGGTTGGTTATATATATAGAGAGAGAGGTTGAGGCGCAAGTACAAACGTTAAACTTGTACGGCAAGCAGAAGTACACGTTTGACGTTTTAAGTCCAAGTAAAAACTTTGCGGCGGTTCACATCACGTGACCCAGTGAACGTCGCGCATTGACTCACGGGAAATTCGTTGAAAAAATGGCGGATACATTTAACATCGAGGGTTACCAGCGAAGGTAAATAAACAAATTAAAAACTGTTTAAAAGTATCTATAGGATGTTTAATAACACTAAATAATTATTTTTAGTTAGCGTTGTCTCTCCTACCGTACGATCGGACGATAGGGCCACCTCATACTTTTGTCGAGGAAAGTAGTGGTTTATGTAAATTCGAAAGCAGCTCGGAAAATTAATTTTTAGAAAATTTACAAACGTATTACGCTGTTGATGGTAGAAGATGCCGTGGAAGAACAAACCTACCTTAAGATAAGCTGTTATGAAGACAAATATATGTAAATTCTATAAGCACTTCACATCACTCGCTAAAAAATTGAATAATTAAATAATTTCTGGATTAAAATAGTCTGTTTCTTTACAATATTATTCGTAAATGCTTAAACAATCATTATTTTAATAAAACACGTCATAATTTTAACCACAAACACAAAAAAGTGAAGAAGTTTAAGCTGATCGTCTACTCGCCAGTCTAAACGTAGCAAACACCTTTATCGACCGTATAGAATTGTCAGATGGCGGCGCTCGTCCGTCCGCCGTTCACGTTTTGGGATGAATACGTGCGCCTCAATCTCTCTATTAACTTCATCTTCCACTAGCGTTCACGCATTATGTTTATTATTAAGCGTTTCGTGAAATATTTTTAAAATAATTTCTTTTAAATTTTCATTTTCACAACATTGAGATACTTACCGAAGCAGTTATAAGTCCAGCATAACCTCTTTCCCGATATAACACCAGTTTACTATTTCTCTGTATTATTGTTATCATTAGAGCCAAGCTACTTGTCAAATAAAAAATGGAAGCAAATCCATGATAAATCAGCTCCTAATTACAAAATATCATGTTTTAAATATATTTCCTAATATTCAGTATAGTCGTAAGTTATGACATTTATAATTTAGTAATGTCAGTATACATAATTAAACACTAAAATTACCATATAACGCAATATAGGCTAGTTAATATATAATGCATTATTTAGCACTTAAATTCTGACACTTACAGTTGTAGTTTTCGGCAAAACTGTTGCAGTTGATAATGATATTACATAAGAAATCAACAGAGTAGCAGTACCATGTATACAACTGAATGTTACCAGGAAAAAATAGGTTTCAGATAATGATCCTTTAAATCCTTGATATTCCGCTACACCAAAACGATCCCGAGTGCAGTAGTATAATATAAGGCCCAAGCATAATAATCCTAAAAACTGAAAAAATATATATAAATTTATCAGAAAGTCCTCTTTTCAATGACAAAGTTCGCATTAAATATCCTTAGAAGCTATTATCAATGCTATATGATGTATACAGTATATAAAAGTCTTATAAAATGTGAATGGTCAACAACTCATCTTTACCAAAAATTATGAAAAATGGAATTTGATTTTTATTATTTTCTTTTGATTTTATCATAAAGTTATAAATGTATTTTTATGGCTATTTATCAAATATGAATAAGAACTATATTATAACAGGAATTTGTATTAATTTCCGTGTCTCATTAAAAAATAATTCAAGGAAATAAATGACAGTGAATTGAACAATTATGAATGAAAATGATCTTCAAACCGTGAGTTCCATAAAAATACTTGAATTATTATAAACGAGTGTGGCGCTCAAGCGAATCTTATAAAAATTTCATGAAAAAATACCCTATAATAGAAATGAAAATGAATTATTTACAGGTTTTTAGCAAAAGAGATAATTATTACTATTGCTATATAACTACTCGAAGTGTCGAATCAGTAGTTAAAAATAAATATTCAGAATAAAAGTGTGTTAGTTTTCACACTTTTCGCCTGTGAATACTAAGGCCTTTTAATCAAGCCTATCGTGAGTACGTCCAAGCCAGCAATGGGGAGGCCCGGTAGTGAGGGAGGGATCTAAATGTTGAAATTGGGACGGAGCACCCCCGAAAAATTTCTGGTTTTTTGACCCATCCGGATTCGTTTTCGAGTCTCCAAGGAGCGGTGAGCTTACACCAGCGACACCCGCAGTCTATAGAAAAGAGGCCACCAGCTTCCAAAAAAAATCACCATACATTATGCAACAAGCGGAAAACTATGATTTAACGTCAAATCGGCACTCCCACACGGTGGGACTGGTTGCAATTGGGGCTAATTTGAAAGAAATATTCCTTGTTTTCAAGACCATGTTTTGGTCAACATACAACGAAGCTGCATGGACAATAGACAAATATTGTTCATTAGTTTCTTTTATATGTGCAGAATAGGAAGAGTCATGAATTTTCTGTTTGTTAATAATGAAATTTGGGGCTCTAGAAAAAGGGCAACCCAAACGGAAAGAGGCACGTACCCCAAGTGCCTTAATTAATGTACGGGGGCCTCCCCTATACATTAGGGCACTGGCTTACATTTTCGTTACCTTTCGTTCTAATATTTTCCTTTATATGGTTGTTATTTGTTTATTCTACGAAAGTATAAAGTAAAAAAGTGACCAAAATTAATATAATAATAATCGCATATCTACTAAAAATTTATAATTTGCTATAAGTTTTACTTATTTAGGCTAATGACATTCAGAAATTCAAAATGTAAGCAGTCTTACAATGTAGGATGGAGCATAGCAAGGCTTTTTATCAGTTCCACCTTGTAATAAATTTTGTTGTAAATATTTAAAATATTGATGCAATAAGACTTAATACAGTATACAGGGTTCTTAATAAGGTATGTACGGACTTTTCTAACTTTTATATACGTATAAACGTATATGCCTTATTAAACCACCTGTCGTAGCGTCATAGAAGTAATTGGCACCTATAGGAAAGTGATCTTGCACAGTCCATTGAAAGTGATTTTAGTGCCCGTAGTAATGAAATATGGAACTAAAGAATACTAACTCGGAAACCAACAGAAGTAGGGAAAAAATCCAATTACAAAATGAGAGCGTTGTTTGATTAGTATACAACTATATTTGGTTTCAGCACAAACGCTTACAGGAAAGAGCAGAAAAGAAAGCGCCGGCGGAAAAGAGATTTCCGGCGGCAACAGGAAAACAGTTACATGAGATACCACGGCATTATTCTAATTTGGATTTTGGGGATACCTGAAAAGATCAAATGTACGCTACAGAACCTTCCACTGTGGCAGATTTAAAAAAAATGCATCGTCTGTAATCCGCATCTCGAACAGCATGCAGCATTGCATGAATTAGAACTCATGCAATGCTGCATGCTGTTCGAGATGCGGTTCTGTCCCGAATCCAGAAATGTATCGTCGCTGATGGTGCACGCTTCGAACACATTGTACAGTAGATTACTTGGCAGATTAGTTGCACCTATGGTGCACGAACTTTGCGTTACGTCTTTGTTATTTTGTGCAAAAATGTTTTACTACTTTCTTAGTCTTTCCTGCTCTTTCCTGTAAGTGTTTGTGCTGAACCAAACATCGTTTTGTACTAACTAAACAATACACTTTCATTTTGTAATTGAACTTCTTGCCTACTCTGCTAGTTTTCGAGTTGGTTTTTTTTATAGTTCCATATTTTGTCATTTCGCCATTGGGGCAGTAAAATCACGTTCAATGGCTTGTGCATGGTCACTTTCCTGTAGATGCCAATTACTTCCGTAGAATACGACAGGGTGGTTTAAAAGTTATAAAGGGATATGCGGACTTTCCTACGAACCCTGTATAATAATCATACATTCGCATCATAATTTAAAACAATGCTGCACATTATTTTTACTAAAAATGATGATATATAATACGAATATATAGCAGATAATTTTCCGACTAACCAAATGTTGCTTTCTTAGTGTCGATATTGAGTTTTAACGCTTTCAAAAATAAAAACGAAAGGAAATAATATAATTCATATCTAGTAAACAAGATCATGTTTCTCTAATTCATTATGATCAGAAATTATTCCAAAAAGATTAATTCTATTGATATTTTCTTCAGAAATTGACAGACAATATCTTAAATATTTTTCAACTTTTGTATTTCTTTCGATAGTTTTTTTTAATTTTGATATAGTTCTTCCATTTTAAATGTAAATCAAGCACATTAATGAATTCAAGTTATGTGAATATTTTTCTGCATTTGCATAATCACTATCTACTAAATATTTATATTAAGTCGCTGGAATTTTATTCTTAGTTATTATCAAAATAATTTCAAATATTGCATTCTTTACGAAGGATTTAGGCATTAATATTTAATTATCCAATGATTTTGAAATAAATTTAGAAAGTTCTACTCAATGAAAAATCTGTGTGTAGCCTATTTAATTCATACAAAATTTAAACCCTATCCCCAAGTTTTATATTTTAAGATCCCAAATCTTTAGAACTTAACTAGATGATTTTATCGATAAAGTTTAAAATTGCAAATTTATTACGAATGAATTGATTTAAAAACCCCACAAAATACTGTATTTACAAATTCAAAAAGTTTTAACAAACAGCATTTGATTCGGCAATAAAATGCAGCATTTGAATGGAGAAAAATTAACAAATTTGTCATCTTTATCAGAATGCCCTACCCAGGATCAATCGTATCAATCAATTAATTTGATAAAGCTCTTGCTTTCATAAATGATCTTCTATATCCGTAGTCCGATATTTCCGTAGAGTTTGATTTATAGATCGAATCGGTTTAGTTTTAATCTTACTTTTTTATATTGGTACTGTACATTCTTTTATGTTTACTTTTGATTTAAATACTCATTAAGTGTTTTTCCTTTTTTAATCGTCGTTAGCCAATTAAAGACAATGTGGCTCGTTATTATTCTCGTGTTATTGGACAGATTGGTGTTCTGAAGCGATAAAAGAAATTACGCAATGAACGTTCGAGGTCAGACAATATTGAGCGAGATTTTTTGTAAAGCTTTAAATATATAAAGAATCTATTTATTTAAGAATCTAATATCTAACGTATCAATTTTTTCTGTACATAAATGATACACTGACACGACCAGGAGAGGACAAGGAAGTCCTGACTCACCACTCAAATATCTTTTACCTTAATTCACACTGGATAATTAAAATTATATGTTAAAATAAATTACGCGTGAATTTATACTATTTTTCGAATTTTGAAATAAATTAACTAATAAACGTTCAATAATTTTCTGATCATTTTACTTTAATGTGTTAAAAATGAGAGTAACACTGTACTGTACAGTACGTGTGTGTGATTGTACTGTACTGTAGGCTATATATGTAAGCGGTACCTCACAAAAAAATTTCTGATATGTCTGTATAAATATTAAAATAATTTAAACAGTATATATAAGTAAGAATTTAAAACTTATCGAATTGTTATTAAATGAGAACAATATAATTTACTATTGTTAATATTCTTAGGATTGTACGAACATATCTTGATTACAGCAAGTAAATGCTTACTTCTGGACGGATTGTTTCGGGTCAATTTCTATTTGTTCAACAATTTTGTTGTTTTATTTAAATTTTATACGGGGTATAAATTAGTTTGTTTTTCAATTTTTCTGGTGATAATTTTTTTAATCTGTAATGGTAATCGCAGGGATTGTAATAAGATTAGAGATTTCGTATCTTTCTCACAAAACTTAATTTATCTTGTAAGACAAGAACTATTAACCTATGTGTATATGATAGATATAATATAGGAAAATTTTAAAACATTTTTGATAAAAGCAGATTTTTTATCAAACATAGGCTACACAGGAAAAATCATTAGAACGCTGTTAAATCGATTTTACAGAAGAATAAATTACCTGTGTAATAAAACATTATTTCTCTTGGGAAGTGGTCGAGGCTACTGGCGTGTTTTTTGACGAAGCCTGTCTATAGTCTTTTAATCTATTTTTTGAACTTAATTACTGTGGATTCTGTACAAATATCATAACGTGGAAAATTACCAGTTGTTTAATCTTAAAATTAATTATTTGTCTTCTAATAATGGCTGGGATAGAACCCAACCCTGGTCCTTTCCCCCATTCTCCTCAAGAAGTGTACCGTTCCGATATGCAAAAGAGGGGGCGAGGCCGGCCTCGTAAAGAAAGTGCTAAAGAATTAAACACAATACCCAGGAGGAAGAAATATCGAGAGGAATTTTTACAGCTGGAGGAGGATTCTACTGGATATAACTTAGGATCTTTCAAACCTTCGAAAATCTCTGAATATTTTGAACCTTCATCTGCTAAGGAACCTCAGATCAGTGGCGTAGTGGGGGCGGCAAGGGCGGCACTTTTATTGTGAAATTTTGCCGCCCCCTAAATAATAATATCTTGTAAAAATACCTAAATAAGGGAGCGGCGAAATTTTCCTCCGCCCCGGGCGGCTGACACCCACGCTACGCCACTGCCTCAGGTACAAGCAGACTCACCGATATTCCTTAAAATCAATTTATGAATTGATACAAAACAATTTCTCCCAGTTAAGCCACGATATTCAAGGCATTAAGAATGAACTACAACAACATATGAAAGAAGAGAATAAAAGATATCAAGAAGAAATGCAGAAACTATCTAGAAATGCTTCTCAAAAGACAGACAGTCTACTACTTTGATTAACAATTTAGTTAAATTATTTGCTAAACTAAAAATACGTAATATCAGAGTCCAATTTAGATTGTTTTGTTCCATTATCCTAAATGCTTTTGGGTATGCTGCTCCCATTTGGAGCTTATCTAATTTTAATAACCTAGAGATAGTTCAAAACAAATTTGTACGCGAAGTTTTTTCTCTGGATTATAATGTTCCTGGTGCGGCGCTTCGTCTTGAATTGAACAGATTTAGATTGGGTCAGATTTTTATTAAAGGATACATTAAATTCCTTAGTCGACTGAGAGATGATGAGGTGCTTCCAGCCTTACTGTTGAGAATACTACATCAAAAATCTTCCGTCGATAAGTGAAGAAAAAATTGGATTTGTCAACTGTCAACTTTGTTTAATATGTTCGATTTTTCAATAGATCCGATTTATGTGAAATATATAGTACTCAATTAATTCAGAACTCCTTTCAAATATCTCTAACTCATGACATTTATGATGTAAGAAATCGTATCGATTCTGCTTGTTATAATATAATTTTAGATTATCCAAACATTAACGACTATCCTTCAATGTTAAAAAATTCTTTATTCAATTGAGATTGAATAGAGAAATTATAATTATTAATAATATACAGAATAATTTAGAAAATTGGTAAATAAGTTGTGACGTTCACATGTCTAAAATTCATTTATTTTGTACTTGTAATAAGGCACAAGAGTTACGTAAACATTATAATCTGAAAGCATTGGGCTCCATAAATAACGAAAATTCCATGTATCTTTTCTTCCGTAGAGCTAAAAGTACAGGTAGGCCTCCTACAACGCGTTTTCGCTCCAACGCGGTTGGAAAAACGCGGAAATTTTCTTACAACGCGGTTTAGGGTATTTAGAAACGAATTATCGTTCACATAACAGAAAAATTGCAACGGGCCACCTAAGTGTAGTGGAACTTGATAAAACAAGCTCAGATTTTTGAAATAAGGCCAGTCAAACATTCTCGAACAACTATAATAAGTGACGATGACTGAATTTGTGAGCATAACATTATGTTTCTTTTTGATTTTGACTTGAAATCATAATCTTTTTAGTTTTTATATGATGTTGAAATTTATTTAAGCTTTTTATGTACATAAATTTAAAAAATGATGAAAATGTTACACCATAAAAGACAGTTTTTGTCTTTTTAGCACTGAATCCCAGTTTTTGTATTAAGTTGGTGTCTCGTATAACGCGATTTCCCACAACGTGATATTTTCAAGGAACGTATTTACCGCGTTGTAGGAGGCCTACCTGTAATACAATATATAATCTATATAACTACGCACAAAAATATTTTGCCATTAGTCAACCAAATATGATATCTTTGTAATTGTCTCTTTATTAAATACAAACAAAACTATGAATATATTTATGTTGATGCTTCTTTTACGAAAATTGTAAGAAATTGTACTTTTCGACTATTGGTCTCAAATTATTTCTATATTACTCTTTTTCAAATAAATTGTTATAATAATACCGCCCTCTTGTAATAGGCATAAGCCTATTATAAATAAAGTTTATTTATGATTATGATTATTTCTCTTTATAAAAAAATTTGTTCATAGGGGAATTAAAGTATTTGAATTAAATGCTGATTAAAGTGTCAAAAACCACATTAATAAATAGATAAATTAAATGGATTCTTTATAAAAAGTAATATGACCTGTATAAAAAAAAAACTTATTTATATTTTGTAAATCTTTTTAAATCTAGTTCAATCTAATTGTATATTCGCGAATTTGTTAGAATACAAAACTATTTTGAATTCTTCAGAATATTAATAAATCGACTGTTAACTTTAAGCTGTAAAATTTCCTTCAATGCAAAGATAAAAAAAAAAGTGTTTTAACTCTATTTATTCACAATTTCTGTATAAAATTGCAAAAATACCAGTACTTTACAGACATGACAGTACTATTCATGCGTTAAACTGTGCAAATACTATACTGTAGCAAATATATGGTTATTATGTTAGAGATAAATCATTTTCCGCGTTTATACCATAGAATTTTAGATGATATTTCATAATCGAAAAATTTTTATATATCAAATTTTTAAATTTAAAACTAAGCAATTTGTATCGAAAATATCTGCTGAATGTATTGTGAAACAAGTTATATTCTTTGGAACACATTAGCATATCAATAATAACGAAGTTTTTAAATTTCTTTCGTCTTTTCTAACTCTAAATTAATGAGGAGTAAACAAAAATTTTGATTTAGATTATATTAAGCCTAAGTCAAAAGAAGAAGACAATTTTTTTAAAAAGGGAACTTTGTTAATATTTCATTTTCTTATCAGTTTACAAAGTAGAAGTCAGTCTAACAAGATTTTTTCGTTATACTAAAGCTAAAACTTCTGTGTAGCCTCTTTGCATTGATTCGACAATTCTTATTTTTAATCATTATTCTGATAAAATCGTATATTTTTAATATCGAGGAATTTTAATGTATAAAAATATTTAATTGTAAGATTGTTAAGAAAATAAATTTTGAAATTAGTTCTAAATTATTAAATAATCTAATTTATCAGTTTTTAAATTATGATTAGTGACATTCAATACTGTTGCTTTGCGATTTTTTTTCTTTTGGCATCAAATTTAAATTATTAAATTATTTTACATTACTTTAAAACATTTTTAAAAAGTACTTATTGCTTTTAAATGGAGAAACTATAAATTTATTATAAATTGCTCTCAAAAATATAATTATCTAGTTTATTTAAAATCTAAATGTCATTTGTTGATTTAATACAGTATCATCTTTATGTTCATGGAAGTAAAAGTATTGATATTTCATTGAATACCAAAAAACAATTATATTTAACAAAACTGTCAAATAGTCCATTTAAATAAAATTCTCATTTTTTTTTTTTAAACACTTTACATCTCTACAATAGAATCAGAATGTATATACTCCAATACTTTCTTTTAAAACTTTAAATAACTATTTATAAACTATATAATTAAAGAGGAACATAATATAAATTACATAATAATAATATAATCAACAAAGAACTCACCAGTTGGACACACTTAATAATCCCTTGAATACTTTTTACATAACTGACATTTAAAACTAAATAAGGCCTGGAATTTTTAGCTCTGTCACCCGACATTTTCTACCGAAAGTAATATGGCCCGTTCTCTATTCTCCAAACTCGGGCGATGATATCATTTCACTCCACCGGACGTTCCGTCACTCCCTCTCACCAAGCTTCCGCTGTTATGATAAACAAATTTAACTTTAAAGTTTTAAACTTCTTTACAATTTTACAATTTAAATTAATCGTTTCGTCCAGACGAAACGATTTTCGTTTACTTAAATGTTTTTCAAAATCAGTTTATTGTAATTCTATATATAAATAAAATATATTTTAGATTTCTAGGAAATTATTATAATTTTTGAATCACATGTTAGGTAAACAAAATAATTTCTGCTGATGTAAGATGATTCGTTGTGATTTTTCTTCAAATGCGGTTTGTTTTGAGAAATAAGAATTGGTTTTGGAATACTAAAATATTAAAAAAATATATTAAAAATTGATATTTGAGTCTAGCACAGTTTAGTTTTAATCGCAGAAAAGGTAATTTAAATTAATAGTTTTGATATATAAAACGTCATTATTTCACTTCTTTTTATGATAAACATTAGCAAATAAAGTGTAGAAAAGTAAAATGAATTTTTATATATCCACATTTGTTCTTTCTTTCTAAAGTTGTTTAATATTAGCACTTATAAAAGGGCAGTAAACTGATTAATTAATTAAATTTTGGTGATTAAAGCTCAAGTGGCAAGGAGATAAAGAGAGTCGCGATTCATGTCTCGAGTAAGCCCGGACTTAATGACAATTTTACTCGTTATTAGCATTTACAATTTTTTTAATATAAAACCCATCCCTACCCTTAAAATTTTGCCATTTTATAATAATTCAAAATATAAAAAGTTTTTAAATAAAAATATCGTCACAGATGGTGCCACGCGCAGTTTTAAAATGTTGCCAGAAAAGTTAAGCAACTCGTTGCTGGATTTTTTTAAAACTATAAATAAGAAAGTTCTACAGATGCTGCCGTCGTTATTGCTGTTAGTGATGTTGATAATATAATACTATAAGTTGTGCTAATATATCATTTTCTTTACAAAATGTATAAATTATTTTAATTTGGGATGCTGCTTATACAGTATGTAATAGAAAAAGTAATTTTACTATTTTTGATTCAGTGTAAATAGAAATTTAGTTCAATTAAAAAATTTAGATGTGTTATGTAAAATATATACAGCTATAAATCTATTATGAATGTATGCAGCAATGTAGTAATTGTGAAATCTGGAAACGAATTAAAACATTATATTTATTAATACCATATAATTTTAATGTAACTAACAATTATTATTTATTATTTTAAGATTTATTAATTTACTAATTATTTAAGATTTATAAATCTTAAAAATAATAATTGTTAAAACAGTGAATTAAAAAAAATTAATTTTTGGCAATTATATTTTCTCAATAAAATTCGTGATAATATAATTATTGTTAAATAATGCATTAGTTGATACATAAAAAATACTAAACAACAGGATTTAATTCTAAAGTATTTATTACAGCTTTTATTCCATCAATAAGTAACTTTACATAGATTCATATTCATGTATGCATTGTCCTAATACGTGATCTATCAAAGCAATTTCCAGTGGGAGATCGACAGGTGGTTTGCAGATGGTACCATTTCTGCACTGATTAGGAACTTCCAGATTGCAATATTGATATGGGCACTAAAATTAAATTTAAAAAATTATTCACTTGAAATAAATACAGTATTATTTCAAAGTTTTATATAAAAATAAATGAACTGAAAATATCCTGTTAATTCGTTCAAAGCAATGTACTGTACATATGATAATTCTAATTCGTCGAATTCAATTTTCAATTTTTTTCTTTTTCTAAATGAATCACAAGTAGTTTAAAAAGTCTTTATATTAATTGTACACACGAGCAAAAGCGTATCGAGACAGGAATAGAGAGAGGTAACGCTAAATAAAGAGAGAGGTCTATGACGCTAAATAAAGAGAGAGCTCTATGAACGCTTCACCAATGTGTTTTTTTTTTTTTTTTAGTTCTCCGCCCTGTAGGTACTAAGAGGGCTTGTTTAGTTAATTGTGGGTTCGGCAAGGCCTACAATGTGGAGACAGGGTAGTAGTGAGGTACAGGTGCGGGGTGCGACATATCCGGAACAGACCACCTCCGGAAAACGCCTGAGATTTTTCTACCTGTCCAGATTTGATCCTGGATCCCCGAGCCGTAGGCTGCCACTTTAACCGCTCAGCCATCCGGCCGACTCCATCAGTGTATGATGTAAAATGCGGAAAAAAATGCACAATTACGTAACATATACATATGTGCATGTGTTAAGAGTAATATTTTCCACACTACACTTCTGTTTGCGATTTTGATTCGTGAATGATTATGTATCGCTACCAAAATTATATATTCAACTCAAATATTCAATAAATTCTTAATAAGTTCTAGCAATTTCTTTCGTTGCTTTTATAAAATTTTGTAAAAAGAAAATATTAAAGAATTTTTATAAAAAAAACTTACGTTCATACAAACGTCGCAGCATTTACACGAATCTTTACCTACATCACACTGGCATTGGCCATCAAGGTTCGGACAATTTTCAGGTTCACATTTTCCACAAGATGGATCTACTGAATTGCACTAAAACGCAAACATTCTTTAATAAAATTAAAGCAAAAAATTTAGTTAGTAACAATGCAATAACTTACAGGGGTACAAATATCGCAACAATCGCATGCATCTCTGTGGACACCACATTTGCAATTTTCAGTTGAAGGGCATTCTTCATTACAAGGACCACATTTAGGATTTCGAGCATCTGACACGGTATTAAAATATATGGAAATAATTCTGTAATAAACAAGAATTATATTTTACTAACAATTAATTAAAAAGTTAAAAATTCACTCTCCTAAAGGTCTTCAGAACTAGATTCAAGAAATTCGAAATAACAATAAAAATCTAAAAATTGTTCAAGAAATCAAGATGTGAAGATCAGATAAGACAACCCAATTTTCTCTTTAATAGAAAATTCCCATTGTTTTATTACTTTTGAATATCTAAATCAAATGTTCAATCTATTTTAGACACGTTTTCACCTAATCTGTTAATTTTCTACGAGTAGAATAATGAGCTACTCATTCGAAATATCTAAGTTGTTTTAATAAATTCATAATTATTTCGGATTTACAGTAAAGAGAAAATATTTTAGAAAACGAGATTATCCTGTTTTAAAACTTATACAACTTAAATGAAACTAAATTCTCTTTTATTCAGAATAATTATGTCTTGAATTAAGTGATTAATCAGCTATACGTTAAATATATGACTATTTGTTATTATTTGTTAAATTTAATTCAAAAACTAAAAAAGTGAAATATAATGTGAAGCGAAGAAAATGAATTGATACCTTATTAATAAATTATTGATCTACTTTCTTTTTTTTTTTACTATTTCGCCCTGTGGACACTAAGAGGGCTTTTTCATCAAGCCAATCGTTGATTCAGCCAGGTCCACATTGGGGCAGTCACAATTGTGAAAAGATAGGACTCGACATATTCGGGACGAATCTCCACAAAAAATTCGTGAAATTTTTTGCCCGTCCGGATTCGTTTCCCGCTAACCCGAGCAATAGACTGACGCCTTACGGGACATTCCAATTTTCAACACGAGTGTTGAGTGTTGAAACCAACAATTTGACGTCATCAACGACGTTCCAACTCGAGTACGAAGTGCTTAGTTCCCATAATTCCATTCTCAGCAAGATGGATTCCATTGAAATGTCGCACCAATTACCCACAATTCATTGGAAAGTAAAAGTCAATATATCTATTGAGTGCTAAGTGTGTTGAGTCAGCGTTGAAAATTGGAATGTCCCGTTAGCCTATCAAATATCCGGCCGCCATTGATAAGGTATATACGAATAACAATTTATATAGTTTCAATCTATTATAAAAACTTCATATAACGTATTTAATTTTGATAAATTATTTTCAGTATTTTCCAGACGATTGCAGAGTTACATTCATACTACTGTGAAAGATTCAAACTCGAATTCGATCTGATTACCATTACCATGACTTTTATAGACAGTTGGATAGGGATAGCGTTCTCTATCTCTCACCCATGCTGATCGACTATACAATCTCTAATGAGCAATATTTTGCGTTTAAATAGATTCAACATATATTTTTAAAATTGCTTCGATCTTCAGACGCTAAATCAATTCAATAAATCTGAGTTTAATATTTATACAATTCTACAAAAAATTGTGTAGTTTCTCCTGAAGTTATTTTGATTATGAAGATCATTTACATAATAAAAGTAAATGAAAACGATTGAAAATATAGTTGAAGCAATCTTTCCTAAAAGTCAAATTTTTGTCATTAGAGCTGGTCATTTTGTATTTTACACCTAACCTTGAATATTAAATCATCATCCGCATGCCAGAAGTGTATGCCGTTATGTTAAAATAATTTAAAACTTTGATGAAAATAAAGTTATTTGGATATTACAGCAAGACAGCCGGATGGCCGGAGACGATTAAAGCGTCAGCCTACTGCTCTGGAGAATCCGAGATGGGCGATAAACCACAAGAATTTTTTAATGAGCGGATCTGTCCCGGAATTCACACCAACCGACCATCCTCATTGTGGGCCTGGACGAATCCACGGTGGGTATGAATAAAAAATCCTCTTAGTGCCCACAGGATGCAAAGATGTAAAAATGTACATTACGGAAAACACATCCGAGTCAGATAATTTTAGGTAAATTTATAGATTTTGTTCAACACAATAAATTACAAAGCAATTTAATTCAGCAATATATAAGATTAATTTAAAAAGTAGGAAATTAATTACAGTAGAGACTCGTAAATCGGAACCCCGGTAATCGGAATCGCCGATAATCGGCACGATTTTCAGTCGGACTGTGTCGTGCTGAATCGAACGTTTTTGATACTAAATTTACTTCTAAAGTATAATTTTCATGTTTTTATATTCTTCAATATATTTATTTTGTTTGTACAAAATGCAGAAATAATTTTTAACGATACGATAGCCTCGATTATTATTATAAAAATTTTCGTTAGGCTTAAAATCGACGAAAATTCAACACGAAGCGACACGCAACGGAGAAAAATTTGAACATCGAACAGGTTAACATGTAAATTACCTTAGTGACGATAATAATCAGTAATAGTATCTGATTAGAATATAATAATATATACATATTTATCATTAATAAGGCTACTTACCCCAAAGTCAAAAGAGTAAGAATTATTTTCATCGTTTCTGTAAAAAAAATATTGTTTTCCATTATAATAAACTTCAAAAAAATTAATGATAAATAAATAATACAAGTATCATTATTATTAAAAGCTCGGGATAGGTAACCTCAAATTTCCAAATTTGAAATTGACAGTAATAATATAGACCGGATGGCTGAGGGGTTAAGGTGTCAGTTTACTGCTCTGGGGACCCAGGATACAATCCGGGCAAGCAACACCTCAGAAATTTTCCATAGGTGATCTGTCCCGGATCTGTCCCTTACTCCGGGTTGTCCCATACTAAGCCTAGACGATCCATAATGTGCATGGGAAAGCGGCCGGATGGCCAAGCGGTCAAGGTGGCAGCCTACCGCTCTGGGGGACCCGGGATCGAATCCGAACGGGTCGAAAAATCCCCAGGAATTTTTCGGGGGTGGTCCGTTCGGATATGTCGGGCCCCGTCCCTCACCACCCGGTCACCCCATTGTGGGCCTGGCCGAACCCATAATGGGCCTACTAAAAGAGGCCCTCTTAGTGCCCACAGGGCGGGAAGAGTTTTAAAAAAAAAAAAAAAAAAAAAAAAAAAAAAAATGTGCATGGGAAAAAGAACTTAGTGCTCATACGATGGAAAGAGTCAAATATGTAAACACATATATAGGAAATTTAATTTAAAACTTTACAAAAGATATACCAAAATACATTTTGTTTTGACAATGGAATTAAATCAATCACAGACTGATTTAATTCGTTTTTTTTTTTTTATGTATAACAAACGATATTAGCCCAGTACACTCAACTAAATCTAATAAATTACATAGCCTATAAGCAAACGATTTCTTCTAAAATATTATATGATTTATTAAATCAAGAATATACTCAAATTAATAATATTAAATCTGTTTGTATTATCATAGATGGTAATTAAAAAATAAACAATTTTGAAGTTTTCAGGATATTTTAGTAAAATTTACATAAATATTAATTTATAAAAAAAAACCAAAAAATTATCATTAATTTAAACGAAACAGAGAATCCAAATGTAAACTGTATATTTGTAAAAGTGCTATACATTTTTGTTTGATATATTATTATATGATGTTTTATTAAAAGTTCTAAGATATTTTAATTCTCGCATTATTAAATAAGTTTTAAAAACTCCATTTAGTGAAATTCAGATATATAAATGTAATAAATAAATTTAATACATTTGTTATACTAAAGTTTAAATGATCTTTTTAAAGGTCATTTAAATTTGCAATAAATTACCGATAAAATAATGAACGTCTCGTTGCTATGAACATTTATCTGAAACATTGACATTTGATTAATGATAAAAACATAAAAGGTTTAATATATGACAAATCAACGTTAACAGATTGATAAAGTTTGGTTTCAAAAGCATAAAAATTATTTGTAAAATAAATTTTTATTTCTGTTTTTTAATTTATGATTTTACGTTTTGTAACCGCTTATGTACTGTTAAAAACCAAAACTTTCATCAGAGATTGTATAATTTTTCCTTTTCAGATCGCTGGAACTAGAACTCATAATATGCAACTCTATGGTTCGAATTTTCTTACATTTCATACATTACGTCCGAAATTCGGAGACTGTCCTCAATTTCATTTTCTGTAGAATTTTTGAAAATCAAGAGAAAAACAAGCAAAGCAATATGCTCAAATAAAATGTTAAATTGTGTATAAGAATATAAATAATTTTTAAAAAATTAATGAGCATTTTATTAAATGCATTTCAGTTGTCTTATTTGATGAATTATTAAATAGAATTTAGTTTTTATATCTACGAGTTCATTTTAATTTTTTGGATAAAATGTTTAGATCAAAACAAAATAAATGTTATTTCATTACCCGAAAATCAAAATATGCGTATGTTAACTACCCATTCGGCCTCAACCTTATAATGCTATGTAAATCGTATAAAAATTTTGTACATGGAAATGTATGTCTCATCGGATTAAATCATACTAAGCCGAAAAAATACAATATACCGTATATATTTAAATCTGGAATAATGAAATTATTTACGTATTATTTTATTTACAAGACTACTTTCTTCTATGGTATTTGAAAAGCCTTTCTTTTCTTTATACATTATCAATAACGGTGTAATTATTTTTATATTATAATTTTATGAGACGTCCTAATCGATTAATTTTAAATTAATTTTCAAAATTAAGCTATAAGTTAGCAGTAAAATTCTTAAACTCACCCGCAAGCAGGATCTATTGTAACGAGTAGACAAGATGTAGTGAGTAACAACGATGCGCACAATTAGCTTATATAGACCGAGAAGCGATAACGTAAAGATAAAATTTAACAACAGAAGTTCTAGACAGACTTTTTTCCAAATTATTAATCATTGAAAAGATTAATATATTAATTTATTAGCAGCTTATCTAGAAGATTCAAAGTCTAAATACATTTACGATGATAATTATACCGCATTTATTATATAAAATTATTTCAAAATGTATGGAGGAAAAGTATCCAAATCAGCTATCTCCATGTAAGGAATTTTAAAAGGAATTATTTTGACAATTCTATATATAATATTACTGCGTCTTCACCGATATACTTCTTAAATGAGAAAACATTTGCATGCAATACTTTTTCACTAGAACATTCGATTTTATGACATTGAGCATGTATCTTTTGTTTGTTTTTCATTGGATTTGTTGGACCATACCATATTAAAGACTGTTTCAAACACGATCTTTCTGTACTGAGTTTACAAAATGCATTGAATCTTTTCCACTGAAAAAAGTTTAATGTAATTCAATTGTATCCACAGTGTTACTTGAACTTAACTGATGTAAAAGGTGTAAACTGATGTAATTGTTTTAACTTAACAAATATACTTCTTCTGTTGTACAGTATTCTATACACTTTAGTGACATCATATACTGATTTACATAAGGTTTTACAAGTTCACAAAATTTTACAATATTGTATTCACCGTTTAATGACTAATATTCACTTATTTATTATAACTATTATTTATAATTTTGATATGTTCGTGGAATGCAATTCCTATATCACATCAGCGTGATTATGCAAACTAACTAGGCTACGAAGCTGAGAAGCGTTGAGATATAAGGAAACAATCTCCAAAATTTAATATAATGGAAAGGCAAATAATGCGAATAGTTAAATATAACCTTAAATTCTCAAACTCATAGCTTTTATTATTTCTCAATCTGCTAAAGATTTTTTAAACGAAATTCACACGAAGCGACACGACAGTTACTGTTAGATGAAGTACGAGTTTTATAAGATTAGCGAGGTTGAGGCCGAAGTTATCGACGCAAAAACGTGTACGTCGGACGTTCGGCACCGCTTTCCTGTAAGCCTAGAAGTTTGACAATGGTGTTTGGAAAGTCAATAGAATCATGCTCGACATTCCAAACGCCATTGTCAAGCTTCTAGGCTTACAGAAAAGCGGCGCTGAACGTCCGACGTACACGTTTTCGCGTTTAAAACTTCGGCCTCAACCTCGCTAATAACAATTACGATGTAATAACAAATTACTATGCAATGTAGTGTATGCTAGATATACTAAAATGTTATTAGCACTTTTACGTGAAAGTGCAGGATGTTGAAAAATCCAATCTCATTACTGTCGGATTAAAATAAAAATTCATAAAACACCAGATATTATTTTTAAATTGGAATTGTTTGTATTCAAAGCAGCGCTATAGTCGTGCCATGACGTACTAGGGCGGCATTCTGGTACTTTTTTCAAAGCAGGGCGAATAGGGCAGGCCTTGTACTTTGTGAACTTCTAAGTTAGACTTTAGGCTGTGTACCTCGGCCAAAAAATAGAAAAGTACTTCTTGCAGTTTTTTGCGCTGATTACGAATATATGTCACTCTTGGCGCATTTAGGCCGTTTTTTAGATATCGCGCCACGAAGTTGCGTTTTGCCCATACGAAATTCCAGACAGTGGCGATTCAAACTCGGGGCGCGGCTAACGCCCTGGCAATTTGAATCAGGGTTGTAGTCGTAAATTTAAGAAACTATTTTTGTATCTAGTACAGGCCTGGCCAACCCAAATTGTTTCGCGGGCCACTTTGATCACGCGTAATATTAGGGTGGCCACAGTTCAGGCCACGGGTTCCCAACCTATGAGTCGCGACGGGTTTTCTGTGGGGTCGCCAACTTATACAGTAAACTAAAAAAATATATATTCACTATAATGCAATTTTTATTTTTAATGGTGTCTTGAAGTTTGAATAATTTCATATATATCCCTCGTTTAATGAAAACTGCTCACGTTGTTTAATGAAAAATTGCTCACAATTCTGGTGTGATATGTATCATTCATACCCAAATGTGACGATGCTTGCCTTTCGAGTTTTAGTTCCATTTGTGTCTACATATCTCTGCGAGAGTGAATTTTCAACTCTTCTTCGTTTAAAAACAAAAGAAAGAAATAAATTAAATGTTGAGAATGACATGAGGTTGGCGTTAACAAAAACTCACCCGCGAATTTTGAGGTTGATTAATAACATGCAATTTCAACTATCATGCATTAAATTAATTATTAAACATAATTTAAAATAAAATTATATTACCTTATTAAAAATGCCTTTTTAAAATTGTATCGGGGTCGCGGGTCACTCGGCTTTTATAAAAAGGGGTGGCCACCCGAAAAAGGTTGGGAACCGTTGGTTTAGGTAAACATGCTTTTAAAAAAGTAAAACAAATACAAAATGAATAAGATTTTATTGTTATACCAAGAGTTCATACTCGCACTTGCGTATTATAACAATGACACATGCAAATTTTCATTTATTTAATTTTTTTGGTATACACATAACGGGAAACAAAAGTTTTAATAGATATATAATATCGCTTAGCGGACCACACAATTTAAGGTGATGGACCGCGGTTTGGCCAGGCCTGATCTAGTATACAGGTATCCCCTACATCAGTGATCTCCAAACTTTTTTGATCGCGTACCCCTATGACGAAAATATATATTATAGGGGGTACAATTTATAGTTAAGTTGTACTGTACCTCCTATAATATAATATAATTCCTGCTAAATTTTCCGCTACCCGCAATTTGAATTTTTTCCGTGTATGATCGCAAGTGATCGTGAGCCTACTTCTTCGGGAGGATGACTAAGATTAGACAGGCTGCAGACACTGTTTTGAAGGAAAACTTTGCGTACCCCTGGGCTATAGCTACCCTACTTTGGAGACCACTACTCTACATTACGAAAGTTCACTTCGCACCATTTCGCTTTTACGAAAGACACTAGTACCAGTTTTCGCTAACCGAAAGAAATCCAAAGATTGTTTTCACTTTTACGAAAAAAAGGCGAAAAGCAAAACCAGCGTTTGGAGTGTTTTGCAGAAAGCCATTCTCCAAGCACCTTCCTTGGGAATTACTTAAGTTTGGTTTATCGTTATTAAAACTTAAATGTGTGTGTGACGGACGAATAAACGAAGGTGTTCAATCAAATTTTTCGATTGTTTCACCTCCACGATTTTATCAAAAGATCCGTTGAAAATCATAAAAATTATTTCCCACGAACTTGCTTCCTTGTTGAAGATGATCCATCTAGTTAGTCGTGTGTCACCCGGAACTCTTAAAAGTAATTCACGTATTGGACACCCGACCCTTAACGAGATCAAAAAATCCAAGAGGAAAAATAATAAGGGAGAACGATGACAAATCCAGGCAGTCGTCGTCTGGTCACTCACCGTGAACCCAACCCTGAAAAAATTCCTGCAACCTTTCGACCTACGCCCAGGAGTTACCCCACCTAGAAGACCGGGAAATATTACCGTGGGGATTGTTTATACAGTGGACTGTTTTATTCTGTGGATTGTGTGGAATATACCGTCTAAGATCGTGGATATCCTCCTGCCAAAGAACTCTAACATCTCCTTAACCAAGGTATTTATCAACTCGCGGGTCGTTTGTAAACTCACTCTCTCCGTATATCTAGGAATACGTTATTGTTAGCTATGCGTCGTGCTGTAATCTCTGTTAATGCGTCGTGTTATTTTTATTCTTGTTACTTAGCCAGTATCTCGAGTGACTTACTTCCTCGTTTCTCCTTCCTCCACCTCCACAACGGACGTAACCGCTCACCCGCGTGACGTAACAACTCTCCGTCGCGATTTCCGAGTCCTGAAAGACTCGGTGGTGTCCCATCCTGACGAGGGGTCAGAGAGACTCCGACCTCCGGTCACATATATATATTCGCCATGCTTTGCCTTAAATTAGATACTCAAATACAGTCGTTAATTTGGCATGCTTTGTTATGTAATTTAATTTATATGGAATTTTTAATAAATTCTCAAAATTTTTATCCATTTCATTGAGATTGCACACAGTCATTAAAATTTTTTTTTTCGGAATTCATGGATAGAATTTTAGAAATGTAAAATTTACGAATTCTTCATAGTTTTTAACATTAAAATTAGTTTTTGAAATTTGAAAATTTGTTTAAGAAAACTCGATTCTATATGAATAGACTGAAATTCGCCCGCATCAGAAATATTTCAAAAATTAATTATAGAATAATACACAAACTCTCATTCTTTTATAAGAAAATTTTAATATTGAATGACAATTAGATTTCTAAAATTCATTTTTCTTTACTGAAGCAATTTGGAATTTTCAAATTTTATTGGGGGGGATAAATATGCTGTATTTCGTATTGATAGACAATAAAAATTTCTTTAAAGAAATCATCATCGGCTAAGAAAAAAAGTCACATTTGTAGTCACCATGTTGTCATATTGTTTGTACTTTTGTTGCTGTTATATATAACAAAAAGTTTCGCAGTTGGTCAAAAATGACCATGGTTAATAATCATTGTCAAAATTTTAACCTCACAATTTTAACAGAGGAATTCAGTTTTTTGTTCATTGCTGTTTTCAAAATTTCATTTAAATACAGTACTTTATTAATGAACAATATTCAAATTACTGAAAAACTAAGATGTAAAATATACATTATTGTACCCATTACTTCTATGGCCCTTTATGTTTTTAATATCTTTATCATCATACAAATTAAAGTAAAAAATCTTAAATGAAAACTAATTATCTTTAATTTATTAAAATATTTAATAGTCATGGCAATTTTATCTTAAGAAAATTATACATCTATCTTTCTGTAAATTAGGAAAGGTGATCTATTAACATAAGATAAAATGTACAACTGGAAATAAATATTTAAACTGAGTAACATTCAAAGTATTTTAAAAATTTTACTAATTAATACAATTTGAAAAAAATTACATCTTAGATATTGTATGACAAAAAATTATTATTATTATGTTGGGTTTAGTGGATTATACTCAGTGTCAACCAAGTATAATCTGAGTATAAGGTTTTATGTCATCCATGTAAATGAGATGTGACAGTGTAAACTGTGTTGTTTTTTCATGTCTGATATTGTAACCATATTGTGTGTTGTTTAGCATGTTGGATAATGGGTTCAGGGCTAAGCAGAACCAGAGAGGACTCAAGGAATCTCCTTGAAAAATTCCTCACCTAATGAATATTTGGTTTGTTTGTATGGAAGTGTTACTAACCCTGAGATGTAGTGCTGCATAGTGTTTTGGAAGAATGCAATAAGTGATGGATGTATTTTGTACATGTGTAGAATATGTAGCAACCAACTGTGTGGAACACTGTCGAATGCTTTTCTGTAGTCTATATATGCCATGTGTATGTTTCTGTGTTTGCTGTAGAATGACTGAATCTATGAGTAACTGTTCTTTTCAACCCCTGTGATTTCTACAGCAACCTTTTTGTTGTTCCGTAAGAATGTCATGTTCGTCAACATGTTTGTATATTTTGTTTGTGATACAGGATGTCAATAATTTGTAGAGTGTTGGGAGACATGTAATTGGTCTGTATTGTGTTTGTGTTGTGGGGTCCGTGGTATTGTTGTTTTTAGGTTTCATGTAGGTGATGCCCTGAGTAAGAAATTTTGGCATGTCTTGTGGATTGATGATGATGTGTGTTAGGTATTTAGCTAGTTCCTGGTGCAGTGATGTAAATTTTTTGTACCAGAAATTGTGAATGTTGTCTACACCAGCTGTCTTTCAGTTGTGCGTTCTGTTAACAGCGTAGTGGATGTGTTGTATGTTTATTTCAGCACAGGGCATAGTTGGTATGTTATACATGTTTTTGTTCTCCTCCTCGATCCAGCCTGCATTAGCATTGTGCATAACAGCACTGGACCAAAGAGAAGACCAATAAGTTGTGAGTTCTTCTGTTGGTGTGCCACTGTGCTGTGTATCAGTGTTTGTTTTGGTGCTGATTTGTCTGTAGAAGAGTTTTTCATTGTTTGTAAATAATTTATTTTGTTGTTTTCGTAGTGAACATGTTTTGTATCGTTTGAGTCGTGCTTTGGCTGCGAGGTTTTGTTTTAGTGTATCGATGTATTCTGTAATGTGTGTGTTGTGATGTTTGTGTTTTGTGTGTTTTGATTTTCTTGAAAATGTTTTTGAGTTGTTTCTTTAATTTGGGTGTTATGTTGTTTTTAGTGTATTGTGTTAGCCTGCCTAATTGCTGTCTAATGTCATTTATTTGTGTTTCTATTCTTCTCTGCCAGGCAAGCTTGTGATAGAATTGTGTTTTGTGTGTGTCTGTCTGTGATTGTATTTTCAGACCATGGTGTGTCACTACTGTAACTGCCTCAGCATAAACTAATGTATGAATGTCTGAGAGTGTAGAAATTGAATGAATGTAGTGTGGTAGTAAGTGAGTGTTTACATAATTTAATGTTTTTCCTACTTCCTTTGACGTGTTGATTTTTGGTATTCGTGGTTTTTGTGTGGGATCTGTGCCTATATATTTAGTGAGTGTTTCCTGAAATATAAGTGAGAGTGTATTAACTAAATCTATGTCTATGTTATCAGTGGTGGATGAGGAAGTGTCTGTAGTATCATTAGTGGTAGTTGTTGTATGTGTGCTATTATCAATGCTTGTTGCTGGATTATCCTGACAGGTTACATGATCTTCATTAATGTTAAATGATGTTGATGTATTTGATCAGCAACCTGTTGTTTGATAAGTTCAAGTGTTGTTTGTGGAATAAGGTTGTTGTGTATAATTGTTCTTTTTTGATCAACAATCCTTTGTTCGGTGACAGTGAGGTGAAGATATTGTTGTGTGAATCTATGGTGTAGTTGTTGTCTGTATGCTGTCATGTTTGTTTCGAGTTTTGTGATGGCGTAGTACGTACGGATGATAAACTCATTCATTTTTATTGTCCATTTCATCCGTTGGCATGGTTTTCCAGCCTTTGTGGTCTGTGGATGCAATGCCACAGAAACACCAAGGCTGGGTTGGTTCTTCACATCTGTTGAGGGCATTGCAGTAGCCATGCTTGGGCCGGTGCTGCTTTTGTCACCGGTAACCAAGGGAGACTGCAACCTATTTTTCGAACATGAGCATCTGCCTAACCCACAAACGCAGATCTTGTTAACCTGGGCGACGTTCGAGCCGGTATCACACTTTGATCTGGTTACTACCATAATAAATATATCCACAGAATGTGGGCGTGGTCACTCTTAGCTTCATTTCTCCCCATAGACCTTACTGGCATGGGTGTCCCTACCAGGAGCTTGTGCTCCAGCCTGCGTTGCTCTATGGTTCAGTAAAATTACTGGGTTCTCCCACCACAACCAAGTGGTGACCACGGGAAAGTTATTATTATTAAAAATTATTATTACAATTAGCTTCTTTCTCTCTTATTAGTAATTAAATTTTTAATACTACTGTATATTTATAGAGAGCTTATCACACATTAATATAATAAATGCTAAAATAGCTCAATCTATGATTAAAATATATGTGCATCCTTTCAACCTGTACTAAAATGTATTTTGGCCAAAAAATTTGCAGCCCTCTTCAGTTAGAATTTTATGTCTACAAGTTTCTTTTAAAAAGGTTGTATTAAAAGATTCATACAACAGTGTCCATCTATTTAAAATATAATTATATAACACTACATATCTGAAATTAAACATTGTTATTCTTCTATTTATACTTGTCTGTATTGTGTTTGTAAGTTCAGAAACTAATTGGACATTATATTTTATTAAACCTTTTTTACCTTCTCAAACAAACCTTTAATATATGGCACACACTTTTAATCTTTTAAAATTATCATTTTTTATTATTCTGTGGGATTCATTGACCATTCTTAGCCATTTATCTATTTTCTCTGTTGGGTAACCATTCATAATATACATTTTTATTATATCAGTTATTTCTTGTTAGTTTTCCTTCTTCATAGTACAGTATATGAATTAAAGCTTAAATGATAAAACTAAGATTATTCAATTACAGGAATGTGTTCAAAATTTAATGTTTCTGACTTATTTTCATCCTTACTTAGGCACCACATTTTCACCTGGTGGTCAAATTTTGAACTATTTTTTTTATTTCAGAAATCTTTGTGTATATGTTATATAGAACAAAGTTTTATCAAAATCTAATAAAGCAGAATGGGCTCTAGAAGGGTCTAAATAGGGTCAGTTTAATTATATAATGGATTATAATATAATATATAAGTTAAGATTCCACCAATAGTAATTAGTTTTTATTCCTAAAAATGTGTGATTGTACATGATTAGGAACATACTACAATAAATTAGAACAATTTAATAATGTTCATTTTAATGCATTAATTAAGCACCAAAATAAACATAAAATATCACTCTGGACCAAGCTCTTTTTTTTTTTAATGGATAAAATAGCACAAAAGTTATGGCCATTTAATATAATTGTCTTTGTTGAAAAACATTTTTTCTCAATTTTTAGGTTTTGCAGAATTGCAACATGCAGCTTGAATACTTTTTTCTGATCATGTTATGCAATCTTTTATGCTCATCAGGTTCTAAATTCCCCACAAATGCATAATTGGACCAATACAAATGTAAGAAAAATAGAATACTCACTAAAATAATACAATTACTGTTTTTGTTCACTAACAGAAAATAAAGATTGTTTCTCAAATATTTATTTGTGTTTTATATTTTTGATATTGTACTCATTCATGTTCATTGTGCAAGAAAAAAACATTAGAAAAAACAAACTTTGCATATTTCTCATATTTTATAGGAAAAAAAAATTAATTTCTATTAGCATTCTATCATACAAAAATTTACTAGGCCATGTGTAATTTCCATTCCCACAGGCATGCACTAACTATTTCCATTATGTTTATATGGCTAGGCTATTTCTCCAAAGCAACAGCACAGATTTCAATGTGTAGCATACACTGCATTTCTGCAATATATGGCCTGGGTTAATTTCTAGCATTTTTGCAACACATGGTACTTGATGTGTTAAAAACACTTAGAAATTATTTAAATATGTAAAATTACATTTAATATTAGTTTTATAAAAAAAATACTCTAAAGTGTAACAATATATGTAAGAAAAGTTACACAAAAAATACAAGAAACAAAAAGATATAAGTACGAAAAGTATTTATTTTGTATTATGATATTTTAATTACGGAATCAATGAGAGAGTAAATAAAGATTCACTATGTATAAAAATATCAATGTTATATTATTATGTGATTTATTTATTACAGACACACAAACAAATGAAATAGCACATATGTAAAAGAAAATGTAGAACAAAAATGTTAACTGTATAATGGCTGTCAACAGTCAATTGTTTATATGATAAGTTTAACTTGGGTTATGTAGCATTGTATAATTACATTTTAAATAAGTGGATGTTATGTTGTATGAATCTTGTTATAAAACCTTTTTAAAAAACTTGTGCATCAGAAATTCTAATTAAAGAAAGCTGCAAATTTTTTTGGCCAAAATACATTTTAGTACTGGTCTAAAAGATGTATTGTATAGTACATATCTTATCATATATTAATAATTATGACCGGGTGGTCAAGTTAGCAGCCTGCTGCTCTGGGGGACCCAGGTTTGAATCCAAATGGGTTGAAATATCCCCAGGAATTTTTCTGGGGGTGGTCCGTCCAGACATGTCAGGCCCCGTCCCTCACCACCTGGCTGCCTCATTGTGGTCCTGGCCGAACCCATAATGGGCTTGCTAAAAAGAGTCCTTCTTAGTGCCCACAGTGTGGAAAGAGTTTTAAAAAAATCATAAATTAATATAATAAATCCTAAAATAGCTCAATGTGCGATAAGTTCTGTAGATATAACACAGTAGTATTAAAAAATTTAATTAGAAAAATTAAATTAAACATCATGTTACAATCAAATTAATGCAATTTTTATATATATTAATTTGTGAAACTTTATTGAAAAGCTTATTATTATTAAAAAATTGAAGTTGCAAGTTTTAATAATTTTACTAGCATCATGAATCATAATTGAATATTTAGTTTACAGAGTTGTAATAATTTATAATTTCTGCTGTGATAATTAATATTAGCATTTCATTCAAAATAATTTATATTAGTCATGATAACATTTAAATTTTTAAAAAAATCTATTAAAAATAGCTGTACCTACTGTATATATACAAATTAATATTTTCTGAACAAAACAAATTTTTGATCATTATTACAAATTATAAAAATAATGTATACAGTACATTAATATGTGTAAATTGATCAATGCAAGATTAACAATTATAATTATAAAATCATATCTTACAATACTTCTCTCTGTAGTCCATTTGAAATCAAGAAAATTTTAATGTACAGTACATATATTTTCACTATTTATAGTCTCTTCTTCTGATGATACAACTCTTAAATTTCAAATAATTTAAATTATAAAACTGTTTGAAATTTAATACAGTATATATTTAATTATGAATTGACATTTTCAAGATTTGAGAAATTCACTAAATACCTGTCAAATGAAGCATTTTTCCAATTTTTAAACAGTGCTTTGATTTCTTACAGAGCTATTGTAAATATTCTGATGTAGTTGTCATAAGAGTTATTGCAACCAGCTAGACTTGCAGGAATTATATGCCAAGCAAGTAGATAATAAATACATTATAGAACTAAATATTCCAAGAACCTAAAAAAAATCAAAAGATAATTGCAATAATTAAACTTATAAATATTAATATTTGATTTATTCAAATATAAAAGAACAGATTTAGATTTTAAAATTATTTAAGATTATAAAATCTAAAGACAAATTTATAAACATATTTAATTATACACAAGAAAATTATGCAGACTATGGAAATAGTTTGCATAATTTAAATGTGAATGAATAAATCATATTTAAATGACTACTTTTTATTTTTCTTCATATCTTAAACAATATTTGAAAAGTAATTGATTCTGTTTTATTTATTTACAGTAATACATTAACAGCAGTTAAAAAAAATTCTTTGGAATACTTGTTTAAACAGGTATAAGTAAAACAATTAAAAATTTTTAACCATCTGTTTAAACTATACACCTAGTTTTTGTAGTTACATGGTAGATATTTCCTAGAAATTATCATATAATTGAGAATGCATGAAAACAAAGTATTTAACATAAACATATTTCAATATAAAGCATTCCATAAGATTCCTACATTCATTTAGCATATAAGTACAGAAAAATAAAATAAATCACAAGAAGTATACAATAATGTGTTATATTAAAACATGTAATAACATGTTAAGACAATGATTCTTTCATGATAGCTAGTGAATAGTTTTTTGTATTATCTCTGAATTAAAATCATTTGATACTGCATGAGAAAATTGTCTAGAAAGTTACTGATATTATAGATTAAAATAATATTTAGACAGGCTTATAAAATGCTTAATTTGTCTCAGGAATGTTTGTCCATTACAAAGAGTTGATAATAAGTACTAAGTAGAATGAGATATAGGAAAATGATCTTTTTTAGCCTGTTTGATAAATTTTGCTATATACTTCACAGATGATGTTTGAATTTATTCCGAATTATATATAATGTGTTCTCCCCAGGCCAGTTTGGATGGGTGCTTTGCTCAGCTGATTTTACTAACTACCCAGCTAGTTAATCTACTGAATTGACATCAAAATAATGATAATTTATAAGCTTCCCTTCCCATCTGTAAAAAATAATATGGAAACAAAGAAAGCCAGTTGCCAAGGCAGTTAAGACATCAACCTACCACTATGAAAGACTCAGGATTGATTCTGACTAAGCAACTCTAGAAATTTTTCAGAGCAGTCTTTCTTAGATATGTCAGGTCCTGTTCCTCACTATCCAAGCTACTCCACTGTGGGTCTGACTGAACTCATGATAGCCTTTCTAATCATACTCATCTTAATGCCCACAGGGTGGAGAAAAAAAGAGAATACAAAATTCAGTAATACTTTGTCTCTATAGCATAGAATGGATCAGAAAATTGAATTAAAAATTATTTTAATTTCTAATGTTGTAAGAAGAAATAGGAAGTCAATAGCCAATAGAAAATGAAGATGACTGTGATGACTATATATCAAAATGCATCAAAACAATGATTGCTTACAAGGAAATATGCACTTACTGCTATATTAGAAAGTTTTTAAATATATTCAGTCCAACTTTTGACCATTGTAAGTTGTCATAACTATGTAATAAGAAAAAAAATTGAGTGCAAACAATTGTACTGTGCCATTACTTTTAATAATAATCCACACTTGCTAAACATTAGTTCTAGTGCTAATATCACATGTTACTGCTGAAGTTTGGGTATTTTAAGTAATTCTAGTGTTTCTCCAGTTAAACAGAGGTTATTTATATAATATATTATTAAAAGTAATACTGTAATGGAGAATACCAATTATTGCTATATACTGTGTTTATAGTTCATAAAAAATTTGTAAAATTTTAAAAGGAATCAGTTGTTTTACAAGTTAAAAAAGTTATATTTTTAAAAAAGTCAAAAGTTTAATAAATGTCAACATAAACAATGAGTAATTATTCTTATCTATCATTACCAATTTTCAAAGATAAATTATTTAAAACTAAATATTTATGTTGACTACAACTTTTTTCTAAAAGGAACCAACTTAACTAATTTAACATTACCTCCAAATGTATTTTACCCTGATTATAAGTGATGTTTGTGATGCAAACAAATGGTATGGATTATGATGTTATATCCACTGAAGAAGCAGTTATAGTTACAGGGTGAAATGCATTTGGAGGTAATATTAAATTAATAAAGCTGGTTCCTTTCAGAAGAAAGCTGTAGTCTTTGTAAATATTTAGTTTTAAATATTTTCTCCTCAAAAATCAGTAATGATAGAGAAGAATAATTTCTCATTTATTTTGAGAAGTTTTTTAAACTTTGACTTTTTTAAAATATAACCTTTTATATACCAGGAATACAACCATGAATATACCAGGTTAAAAATCTGCTATATTCATGTTTCATTATCACTCAGATTTATTTTTAGTTTTTCAAAATAATGCAAAACTAATTTTCTGCAGGTGGTGTTTGGTCTGAAAAACCATTCTAACTTTATTATAAAATTAAATAGAAATTAACAATAAATCAAATAATATGAATAATTATATACAAAGATCACACACAGATCATACACAATACTCCCTCAGTATGATTTTAGGTTCCATTGAACATGATTAACAAAAAGATTCAAGGAAACACAAGTAATCAATAAAAATACCAATTAATTAATTAAAACATTAAATGTTGGTTTGAATTTCAATGTATTTAAACATGATTGCTGTTTTGTATTACAATATGCACACAGTAACTGATTACAATGTATAAGATTATGTGCAGCATTTAAAACTACCCAACTATTATTTTTTGTTTGATTTACAACAGAATTCTGTTCTAAAGTCAACAACTACTTGCAATTTTCTGTTAACTACAATACTGTCCATCTTGGAATTCCAATGCCATTTCAATGATGATAATGGTAGATGTCATTCTAAATATTCTACGTTTTTGGAATTTATCTGATACATGTTGAGTTTGTTTCTTTTTTTTGAAGTTTCCACTTATAAATTTTTCCAAAATAAAAGCTAGGCCTTTTTATGATGTTTCTCTGCATAGAAAAGAAATTTTTTTTATATTCTAAGTATAATCTTTTCCCATAATCAAGAACTAGACTATCCATATACAAATCACCAACTGTTCATATTAAATATATTATCACCAATATTTTGTATTTATTAAATTATGCTTTAAAATTAAACCAGGAAATGACATTTAGTTATTCAAAGACAGACAATATTAATAAACATAGTAGTGAA
Source organism: Centruroides vittatus (assembly GCF_030686945.1). Lineage (NCBI taxonomy): Eukaryota > Metazoa > Arthropoda > Arachnida > Scorpiones > Buthidae > Centruroides > Centruroides vittatus. The sequence continues at coordinate 252,987 of NW_027121224.1, forward strand.
GACTTTAAATGAACATCAGAATAGTTAGTTACTGGCAGATATTGCAGAAACATTATAAAGACTGGTCCACGTGGTGAACTGCACAATCTTTTTCAAATGTACTGTACAGTACATCAATATAAATGATATAAATGTGTGTGTATTATCTCTATAAATATGACAAAAACAAATTATATAGTGACAAAATTGTGTGTGGGAAATAAATTTTAAAACTAAGATTAATTGTAACAAAGATCTCAACTAATCTGAAGGCAGTCTTTATTCTTGTATAGATTGAAACCATAATAGTTCAAAAGAAAAAAAAGTGTAAAATGCAGAGATAACTAAAATGCTAGAAATGTCTCTTAAAAACTTTTTTAGCATATTTTAAAAAAATAAAGTCTCCATTGTTTTTGTAGAAATGCATAATAACTATAATACTTATTTAAATTTTAATTATTTTTTATATTCTAACTTTATGTAATAAAGAAATACAGAAAAGGAAATACATATAATTTACCGAGGCAGCTAGTTTCCAATTAAATCCATAAACTGGATGAATAGGAGGATCATGTATACCAATAGAAAACAGCATACAGCTGGATGTTATTATACATATCAAGAACATTACACTATGCGAAAAAGTAATCTGAAATAATTTTTCAAAATTATAATTAGTCAATAAATCCTAATGATATGGTGTTTAAAGTAAATTAAATTAGAATTATTAATTTATTAATTACCAGAAATGTTCTAGATACTAGAATATAAGATGGTTCTGATACAACACTTGTAATATAATGCAAGAATGTTACTGTAAAACAAATAAAATTTGCAATCATAAAATATGTTTCTGATGCAGTTCCTGCAAATCCTAAAATAATATCAGAATAAGCTGGACGACAGTGAACCATGATAAGATATGTACAGATGAAGCTTGATATCTAAAAATAAAAATTGTAATAAAAAATTAGATATTGTAAAAATTAATAATTCTATCCACCATAAAAAGTCACTTTTATACTTAGTAGAATAAATAAATAAATATTTAATATTAACTTATATTTACAAATGTATTGTGTAGAGAATTAAATGAAATATCTCTTTATATTTTATTTTATTACTCATTGAAAAATTGATTAATTAATTAATATCTATAAATTATGATTATCAATCAACAATTGAAATAAATATGCAAAATATTTATTTATTGAGTGACTAATTATATCAAAGTACTCTGTTCAACACTATAGAGAAATATCTAACAGTGCAAATGCAACCAAATACCCAAAATTATGCACTTTTGGCACTACAAGCAACAAAAGAAAATTTCCTTTGCATAGGTATAAAAGTTACAGTTTTAGCTCTGCATATAAAAGTGGACACAATTGTTTAATGTCATTATCATCAGCTACAATGACCATCAATCCCTGCCCTGCCAGAACACAAATTTCTTGTAAAGCTGTTTTATTAAAACAATAGCAATGGTGAATTTCCTAAGTGTAGCTTCAGCATCTTAAGAATTTATGCTAAAAACCACTGACCCCACAGATTCTCAAGAGAATGATTACTCAGAACAAACTTGGCATCTGGAAGTTCAACTGAGTCAAGAGTAATGTAAAAAAAAAAAATCACAAACTGGAGGTAATGTTCAAAATTATTTACATCTTAGAAATCAACTCCAGCAAAAAGTTTAATAAAACAAAAGGTTAGGATGCAAACCTATCACTTCACAAGTCATTTAAGATGTTATCATCACTGTTGCTGAACAGTCAATGTTGCAGGCTCCTGCAGTGTACAGTATATACAGTGTCATGGCAGTTTGGTGTAGCACAGTAATAAAGTTGGTCCATTGTTTTCCATACAAGATAAGCCATGCTTATCAGCAGTTGCTTGCTGCGAACAGGGAAAACTGACTGACCTTCCTTGCCAGAATGGAAGAGGATTTATCATGGCATATTTTCATGCCATAAAAACAATGAACACCCATAAATCATCATGTTTGGGCTATAGAAAACCCTCATGCTTTCCAGCAGATTCCATTAAAATTGCCTAAAGTTATTTTATTCTAAAATTGTCAACATGGACTTATCTTATAAAATACAAGTTAAGGACATTAAGGCAAGTAAATTTGTCTAAACTTAGTTTGGTGTAAATTCACTGCCATGATATAGATTCACAACCACATTTTTTCTTGAAGTGTTCATCAAGGAAGCCAGTTTCAATGGACCTGTAACATGCTCTGTAATGGCCAGCCCAGACATACCAAAAGATTCTCAAAACTTTCGTCATGTCCCAACTGTAACAATGACAATTCCCTGCAAGATGAGAAACTCTACATATCGGACAATATGTCTGTGCAGTTTCTGCAGCAAAATTTCATTGATAAGTTTTTAGTCATGCATTTCCTGTCACTTAGTCATCTTTCTGCAGATGTTCATACATTTAAAAAGTATGATTTATCTAATACATATTTCCAATTTGGCAGCCTTGAAAGACAGTATCATACTGTTCATCACTTTCAGGTTTTACACCTTTAGGATGGGACAACATTGAACAGTATCACTGTATCCTGTATCACTAGTCTCTCTATAGCAGACATGGGCAAATGTGGCTCCGAGAGCCGCATGTGGCTCTTTTTGAGTTACATGCAGCTCTTGCTGAAAGTGTTAATTTCTGTTTTTTTATTATTGTTTTTACAATTTTATTTTTATAATTCTGTTAAAAATTCTGTTATAATTCTGTTTGTTAAAAAAATTCAATATTTGTTTTATATTTATATTATATAATAAAATAGTGCACCTTACCATACTATCTGCCATGACAGTACTGAACTGCAGCTCCCATGCATTTTGCAAAACCTACATTTTGGCTCCCACTGAACTCTTGCTTGCCCATCCCTGCTCTATAGCATTAGTGTATAGCATGGATAAAATGTTTGTTATTTGCAGTGTCAAAAGCAGTACATTTTGGTATATTTTTTATTACAGAAATGTCTTTGACATGTTCTGAAATGGCACCACACTAAATTTGGTTGCATTTGGATTGCTAAATATCTTTCTAAACAGCACTGAATAGGTGTACCAGTACTTTAATTATGATCACCCAGTATTTTAATTGAAGGTTTAATTAGATAATAAGAGAGGTAATTTTTATTTTTTATCAATTGTTTTATTAGAATATTACATAAACGCAGTACTGTAATAAAAGCAATTGATCATACAATTGGCCTATATATACTTAAAACTATATTAAAACTATAATAAAGATGAAATTCAAACAATAAAGGCTAAAACTTTAACTTTTATTTCCATTAAAGTTTTTCATTGTTAAATTTCATTAATAAAAACCGAATATTAACAAAATTGATAAACTTATATATTGTATTTATGAACAGAAAGCATATTAGTATGTTTCCAATTTTAATATTTCACAGTATGAAAAGATCATTAAAAGAAAAATGTTATAATATACTAAGTTTACTATTCTTAAAATATAAGAAATTATTTAGGTAACTAATTTCATTAAATTCTTTGATTCTTGCTTTAAGAATAATAAGCAAGTAAATTATAATACAATTATTCTCTAAATCAGTGATTCTCAAACTGTATTCACAAACCAGTTGCTTTCTTTTATTCCAATCCCTCACAGACCAGTATTTTTGTGAAATTAAATATAAATAATTAGCCTATAAAACAAATAATGGAGTTCAAATGCATTCTTTTTAAATTTTACTTTTCGACTGACTCAATAAGAAAACTAGAACAAAATTTGGTTCTAATCATTTTGAAAAAATAGGTTTGTGGACCATTTAAGTTAATTTTCCTGCCAATCCATCCCTGGCACTGTTTAAATAATAATGAAAGATTAAAGTTATAAAATAATATGTTTAAAAGTCTTTTTTTTTTAAAGTTTTGTTTTTAAATAGTTTTATTAATGTAATATATAGAATTATGAAATTTTAAATGAAATCTCATTCTGGTGCAGTAGTAAACTGTTTGCAGATCACAGTTTGAGTAGCACTGCTCTAAATTATATCAAAACATACTTACAATTTCAGCTAAATGTAATAATCCATGATATGAGATCATGTAAGTTCTATTCCAGATAATTAATTTAGATCGATTTCCTACATTTCCAGTAGGCAATGGTTTCCAGCTTCTATCTAACATTTTGAATTTCCTAATAAGATATTAATAAAAATTATAAATGTATATTTTACATTAAAATAATAATTATTAACTTTAAATAATTTTTAATAATAAAAATTGTTCAAAACTAAAACAAACTAATTTATCTAAAACAACAAAATTTCTAATCACTGCTGAATCAATTACTCATTACATATGTAATAAAATAAATGGTTTTCATGTACAAAACTATCATTTGTAAGTAGCGTTTGAATTTATATATTTCAGTTTGATTCTATGTTGCATTTATTTAAAGAAACATTTTTAAATAAAATTACATTAAATCAAGGATACACTCACTTTGCTCTCAAATTTTTATCTTTAAATAAGCATTGATCAATAAGTTATTATGTACTGTTGGTTACATCAAAATCTAACTTTTATCTGGATAAACAAAAATCTAAATGCAGTTTATGTTTCAAATTCATTTCTGTAAATAGCAGTTATAATTTAATTTAAAAATCAAAAATCTACATGCTACAATGTAATAATTTTGTTGGGTAAATGAAATACTTCAAGTGGACGTCACGCCAACTATTTTACTATCATAGAGAAATATTCACATGCATAGTGTTGCCTTCTACGCAACACTATACCAACCTTGAGTTGGGAATCATCTGCACAATGGTATGTGCAGCAGGTTATAGCACCACCAAATACAACTACATCCTTAACAAAGTTAAAAGATCTTTCTTCCCAGCCACTATCTTACATAATCCAAGAGACTGGACTATAGTCTGCCCCTCCCTGCCATTCTGTGGCCGTGTTACGGCCCAGATTTGTCGTCTTTTTAGACAAAATAATTTACTATTAGCCATTACCCCTCGCCCTAATCTGAGGATGTTTTTATGTAAAGACTGGGATGTAATTTTGACCCTGGAAAAGTCTGGCATATATTCCATTCCGTTGGAAAACCCACTGTCAGGGGCACACACCCACTACATAGGGGCAACCACCAGGATGCTGGCCACTCGTATAGCAGAACACCAACGATCTGTCGCAGGGAGCAACTGCGACACCGAGTTGTCCAAGTTTGTTGTACAGCACCACCATACCCCACTTTGGGACCGTGCGGTGATGCTCAAGTGCTGTGATGAAAGGAGGTTGGTGTGCATTTAGAAGGTCCTCTTCACCACACTGCTGTCTCCTTGTAATTCTCCCACCCTTGAGTTGCCTGGCACTTGGGTCAATCTGTACAAACGGATAAAACACCTGCATTAAATCCTTTCCAATATCCATGCCTTCCTTGTGCAGTAAGGCGCGTGCTCGAAGATGTTATGCGCATTTAAATTATTTCTGTAAACTTTATTTTGTAACCTTTTTTGTTAAAAATGGCCAATTGCCATTCCTGTTCTCTGCGTGCTAAACGCATGTGTGTCATGTTACGCAAACACTTTTAAATATAATGTTTTGTGTTCTCTTATTTTAAGTTTGTTATGTTCCATGTGGCTAATGCCGTTTTGTTCTGAAATTTTCAAAAAAGTTTGTTTGGATTCTATTTCTGCCTGAAGACGTTTTTAAATATGTCGAAAGCACTCGCAGGAAAATAAAACGTTTATTTTAATGTTTTTTAACACTTCTTCATGTGAATATTTCTCTATGATTGTAATATTTTAATAGATAATACCCTTACTTACACTCAGATATATATATATATTATTATTTTTTATTGACTGGTATGACTATTGTTAACAAGAAAAGTATGATGTACACTGCTAAAATCAAGATCTATTTAAAGTATATTTAAATTAAATAAACTAAAAATATGATTAAAAATTGCAGCTGGTATTGTGACAATGTCATAATAAATAATTGCTTTTTATAACAAAAGTACAATTGTAGATTTTTGTATACAATCCAAGTATAATATTTCTGTAATTTTTAATTTTTATTATGCAAATGAATTATGACATTGATGATATAGTAGCCTCTCATTGTATCACATATCAAGAGACAAACCAAATCAGCAATATATCAGATGGTGCAATACAACAGATTTATCTATCTAGTTGTTTTGACTATTGTCTCCATGCCAACTTGCTTTTTGCAAGTTGTATTTCATACAATGGTAGTTTAAAAGTCATCAACTGGAATAAGATAACATTTCTTTGTAAGTAAAAATTCAATGGAAATCAATTTTTTTAAATTATTTATTATAGTGCTTTTATATTTGGAAGACAAAAAATAAGCATGGCATATCTAAATAAAAAATATAACAAAGGGTATTTAATTTATTGTTTGTTGGAGTAAGCAGACACCAATTTTTCAAATGAAGCCATATCATTAAAATTGGAAAATATTTAAAGGAATTATTCTTTCTGTAATCTATGATTGTTCCTTTTTCTAAATATAAATTAAGAATAAAACATCTTCACGATAAAAAAATACCTTCATTAGAATTTGATCTATTTTTCTGTTTTTTAGCATGCTCCACTATAGTAGCAAAGTGCTTATGTTAGGACTTTTGTGTGTCTGTCAGACATTATATATTCAAGATTATGATCCATTTAATCCATTCACTGCACATGTGCATGCTTCCTTCAATCCATTTATTGTACATGTCCTTGCATATGCCCAAAAGGGAACTGAACATTTTAGTTTATGGTCACTGTTAGCTATAGTAAAAACTACATGGTTCTTCTGGAATCTATAAACCATATCCCTTACTGTATATCCAGTGAAAAATTCTTCTGAACAACTACTTGATTCCAAGAATTTATAAAATTTATTTTAAACAAAATTAATATTTGATTTGCTTCACACTCCACAAAAGCGAATCAAATATTAATTTTGTTATTACCAATCTAACAAGACTGGTCAAGTTGTTAATTTTATATACTATATTTCACGATCACATGTAGCAATGCATTTTTGATACTAAAATTTATAATACTAAGAATATTATGATACTAAGAATTTTTTTAAAATTTTAAATATAGCAATCAAAATAAAAACCAATAAATACAAGAACATTTCTTTAAAACAAGTCTTTATTATTAGCATTACTATATAAAAATCTCTCTGAAAATAATTATAGTATACTATTTGAGTATCTATTTACTATAATGGGAATGTTAAAGAAATTTTTAATTATTAATAACAAATCAGTGAATTCAGTTACAAGTCAATTAATAGTGATCTTACAAAAATTTGTTAAAGTTGTTCTTTGTTCACTGCATTATATTTTTGAATTCTCATGTGGTTACAAATGTTTGTATTTGTTTATTTTTAACAGATTACTACACTTAGTTTTTTGAGAATCCATTGTAGGTAAAATAAGCTAGCTCATTCTTATATCAAGTGTTCACTGCATACATAAAGAAGAGAAAGAATCAACAAACTAATTCACTCACTTTATGTCAAAAGCCCATCAAAACCTAATTTGTAAATATTAAGTTTCCTTAATTTTCTCATCAATTACTTGTTAGTTACTTTATTAATCAGAAATTATCTTCTCTCCTTCGTACATAAACTATAAAATAACTAACTAAATATAGCCTACAATAAATCTGCAGTAAACACAAGACCACTATCAGAAGTTTAATTATTTGTCAAAATGTGTGCAGAAAACCACAAAAAGTTAAAGAAAGCCAGAACAATTTTTACAACAAAACAATTTCCAATTTAAATCGAGCTACTTTAACACTACCATTTCTCAGTATTTAATTATTAATAGTAGCGGTAAACAAGCCCAATTTAAATCCTGCAATCGTTCGGTTTCATTATAAAGTATCAAGCTTCAAGACGTTTACACATGTACAATTTTTCAAGAAATCCAGAGCAATTAAGATATATAAACATGAGTGTTTGTTGCCGAAATGTTGCTTTTGTATCATGTGAAAAGAGAAAAAATATAGGGCCTAGGTAGTCGCCACTTGTTATTTTGTAAAAATCTAATAATTGTAACAGAAAATCTAAAATATTACATATAAAAGTTCCTTTGGTAAGCAACTTCTGCATTTTACCATTGAATTAGCTATCAATACAAGCAGACAATTTGAAAAAAAGTTTAATAAACAAAGTGGAAATTTATGAAAGTACGAAATAATTAATGACTTTTATTGATTGTCTTTTATATATTCCACATACTGTATAACTTGCCGTATAAACACTGAAAGTTATTTACAATCACGAATGGTATTTATTACGAATCATACATTAAATAATTAAAACCAAACTCACGATTATAGTTCTTTTCGGTCACAAACACAGCATTCTCGCAATTTTATTGACACACTTCGGTATTATCTCCATTCTCGTCGCATAAAACGACTAATCAATCGAAGCCGGAAATCATCAACATTAAATACGCGCATGATGCCATATCAAATGCGCGCCTCTACAAAAATGATCACAAATGTAAAATTAATTTTTTATTATGTAATTAGTTAATTCGTTACTATTTAAAAAATAATTTAAAATTTTATGCCTTTAATTTTGAATTTAATAATAGTTTTCAAAGAAATTATTAATTAAGATTTTTTAAAATTTCGAAGATTATTAATTTTTATTTTTGGTTATTTTCGTTCAATGACGTCAGCTTACCGCTCTTGGAATCCGGGAATATTTTATGGGCTTTAAATCCCGAATATGTTGGGTTCTGTCTCACACCACCTGGCCGAACGCACAGTGAATGTAGAAAAGGCCGTCTTAGTGTCCACAGTGAGAAAAAAAGGAACCAAAAATGAAAAAAATGAACAATACTATTTCCGTCCTGAGGGTATAAAGAGGGCATTTTTATATTCCTCATGAATTCGCCAAGTCCGTGATGGTGGTAACAAGATGTTCAGAGATGAAATTTTATTTATCCGAATCAACCCGAATGGCTGAGGCGGTAAAAGCTACGAACTACCGCACTGGGGGATCCGGATCAAATTCTGGTAGGAATCCCCAGAAATTTTTCAGCTGTTGTCTATCTTTGCAACGTTGGTCCCCACTTCTCACTATCCGGCTGCGTTATTATGAGCCTGGCGAATCCATATTAGATATGATTTTAAAACCTTCTTAGAGCCCATAAGACGAAAAGGATTAAAACAAGAAATCCAGATCAACAAACTCGTGAAACTTTCTGAATGGACTGAAATCGAATTCTTACAATGACAGGATAGAGCTTTTACTGCCTAGTCCATTCAGACTTCTTCCACTCTGAGTGTTTCATCAATTAAATTGTTAAAGTAAGGCTCCAGAAAGTTTCAGCTTAGTAACCCGTCACGATTTCGTCCATTATGTGAGTACTGTACAGTACATGTATTGTAAATGACTCTCAGTAGAGTGGGATTAATTTGATTGGTAAGGCCAGTGGCGGATTACTAAATGTGCAGACTGTGCACATTTAGTTTCCTGGTTCTTATTTAGATGCTATACACGTGAATAAAATCTGAAAAACTCCTCACGGCCAGCCGTTTGTAACGTGCGAACCTATCAGTGCTCAGCGGTTTTATCCACTCGGCCATTAGTGGGCTCAATCGGGTCTGTCAGCGTAATTGAGAAATGGGAAGCGATGCCCGACCGTTAATTCTTATAATGAATTTTAAAATCAAAACTAGATTTGAACCAGAATTTCACTTTACAACACGGCATTCTACGACCTGATGACAAAGCGGTTATAGTGTCAACCTATGGCCACGAACACACATGCGTAAAATTGTGTGGCAGAAAACTGAATCAGAAATCAACTTTCAGTTCAGTTTCTGTTTTACGCTTTTATGCCAGAACACACATACGTAAAAATTCTGACCGAATAGGAAACACCACTGCCACCAACAGTGCTAATTTTATTAATTTTTTCTTGTCATATATCTATTCCTTTGTACCTTCCATTTTTTCCCGCTTCCTCTGCTATAATATAGAAAATTTAAATTAATACACTTGTATTCCGAATTCAAATAAAGAACGTGTAATCTAAATACTAAGCCTATAAATCAATTCTACTAGACCTACCTGTTGTTTGAAATTTTGCACCTATAGCCATCCACAAACGTTGTTTAAATACAGTGGCTTTATACATGACACTGATGTGGTCGAATGAATTCAATAAACTCCTCTATTTCATTTATTTTTTGTTTTTTCGAGACCGTCACAATTGTAGGGTTAACCCTCATTGCCGCCATTGTTAGAATAAAAACCACGTGTCTATTTTGACGTCACAGAAAAGACTTCTCTTTATTAGAGGAATTTTGGCGTAAAACGTAGAGACACGCTCTACTCTTTTTTCAGTTCTGTTTCAGCCAAAATTTCAGAAAAATTTTTGCGCTTTCTGTTTTATGCTAGATTTTACGCCAAATTTTACGCATGTGCGTTCCTGGCCTAATTGACGAGCACATGTTTAAAATTTGGTATAAGATTAACACAGTTTTAATTTTACGATAAATCTTTCATGTTTTTAATAATGTAAGTCAAAACGTATTTTTGTGTTTAAATTCTTGTTTATATTATGTTTTCTCTATTTCATCTTTTGAATTTCAAATTAAAGTCCGTCTTGTCAAGATCATTTATTGCATAATTCTCATGATTTTGCATATAAAATGCGTGTTTTCGACATACTGTGGGTGATCGGTTAACGAACATAATCCGTTCCAAGACTTTGTTCACTATCCGAATTGTTCGTTAACCGATCATTCATTTACTATAGGTTTTTATGGAAATTTGATTAATTCCTTCTGTAGACTCCAAAAAATAAAAAATATATACTTTCTTGCTACGTTTATTTATATGTAATAATAAAAATACATATATACACAGTCTTGCATTTTTATTAGTCATGTTTTTTCCGTTTGTGGGGGTTAAAGAATCTCTAATGTCGATTGCTTTTCTCTCTTCTTTAGGATTTTTCAGAAGTAATTAATAGCATTGTAATTGTGGAGATCACTGAGCCTATTAACCTCAACCTGGTTTGGATGCCATTCTAAGACTATTTTTTTAACTCTTTCTGCCCTGTGGGCACTAAGAGTGCCTCTTTTAGAAGGTCCATTATAGGTTTGGCCAGGCCCACAATAGGGCGACCGGGTGGTGAGGGACGGGGCCCGACATATCCGAACGGACCACCCCCCGAAAAGTCCCTGGGGATTATTCGACCCATTCGGATTCGATTCCGGGTCCCCCAAAACGGTAGGCTGCCACCTTGACCGCTCGGCCATCCGGCCGTCGCCATTCTAAGACCGTTGTTCTGACATCCTCCCACTTCAAAAAGTCTTTACTAGCAGATATCGACATTAATTCTCTTTTTCAGAAGAAAACATATCTCGCCGAGTTTCTTGGTGTTTTTCATTCAAGAGTTCTTGGCGTTCTTCTGACGTCAGATCAGTTTTAGGTTTCATTATGAGCTCTTCAATGTTCTTTATTTCTCAGATGTGACTTTTGTTACTCCTATGAGTTTTGTTATCTGATTTATATAGTACAAGTACTGTACATTTCTTTTAGGCTAATATTTTTAAAAATATTTTGTTAAATAGAGAAATTGCGGCCGACGTTTTCAACGTGAAAACGTGTACGTCAAACGTTTAGCGCTGCCTTCCTATAAGCCTAGAAGTTTGACAATGGCGTTTAGAACGTCAGTGAAATCATGCTTGACGTTCCAAACGCCATTGTGAAATTTCTGGGCTTACAGGAAAGCGGCTCTGAACGTCCGACGTACACGTTTTTATGTTGAAAACTTCGACCGAAACCTCTCTGAAATTGTAAAATTTAAATTTAACTTGTCAAAATAAATTAGCAATATAAATAATATAGAATTTTATGTGTTAAAGATTCATTAAATACAGTGGAACCTCGCATAACGAGTATTTCACGTAACGAGCAAAACAAATTAAAAGCGCCTCGCTTAACGAGCGATGTTTCGCGAGTGACCAGGAGTGGGGATGTCCCGGATTGTACACGTGCTCTATCAGTCTGTGTTTACCACTCGTTCCCTAGCACCTTTTTTTTAAAACTCTTTTCGCCCTGTGGGCACTAAGAGGGCCTCTTTTAGTAGGCCCATTATGAGTTCGGCCAGGCCCACAATGGGGCGACCGGGTGGTGAGGGACGGGGCCCGACATATCCGAACGGACCACCCCCGAAAAATTCCTGGGGATTATTCGACCCGTTCGGATTCGATCCCGGGTCCCCCAGAGCGGTAGGCTACCACCTTGACCGCTCGACCATCCGGCCGCTTCCCTAGCACCTTAGTGTCGTTCGTGATCAAACATTTTTCCAAACTTGTGTTCACACATTTTACGTATAATCGTCAACAACCATCGCCCATTACATAATAAACACGCCAAACGATATGCCAAATTCTTGAGCTATGTAAAGGCTATAATTAAATATTAGAAATTAAATAATTTGACTAGAAATTAGGTAGAGTTATCGTATTAATTTAATGACCAATTCCAAATTCAATTTTAGAAATGTTTAAATTAAAAATTAATTATCTATAATTATTAAATTTAATACGAAATGGAAGCATAACTACCTACCTCTAGTCAAATTATTTAATTTCTAATATTTAATTATAGCCTTTACAGAGCCCAAGAATTTGGCATAAGGTTTGGCATCTTTATCAGACATATTAGCGAGGTTGAGGCCGAAGTTTTCAACGCGAAAACGTGTACGTCGGACATTCAGCGCCGCTTTCCTGTAAGCCTAGAAGTTTGGCAATGGCGTTTGGAATGTCGAGCATGATTCCAATGACTTTCCAAACGCTTTTGCCAAACTTCTAGGCTTACAGGAAAGCGGCGCTAAACGTCCGACGTACACGTTTAAAACTTCAGCCTCAACCTCGCTATTATCTGTGATGTTTTTTGTTTTGTGCAAATTGAATTCGATTTCAGGTTGGTTCATTCCGTACTAGAAGAAAAGATGATGATGATTCACGCTCCTTAACAATGTATTTTGTATAATTTTCTTTGAATAAACGTTATACATAAAATATTTGAGTCTTTTTTCGACATGAAACGCATTATCGTATTTTACATTAATTTATATGGGAAAAACTGTTTCGTTTAACGAGTATTTCGTGTTACGAGTAAGATTTTGAAACGAATTATACTCGTTAAGCGAGGTTCCACTGTACTTGTTTGTTTGATCGAGTTATGGCAACGCAAACCCTTGCCTAGGAAGAATGCCTTCCGGAAAGTCTTTAAGATAACTGGCCGCTATTCAGGCGTTACAGACGTGGAGAAAACCACGTGGTCAGCCCATCCTAGCGAGGCGCGAACCCACGACCGGACTTCCAGTGTTTGGGGAACGGAACCGCTTGGCCATTGGTGGCCCGTTAAAGTTCATTAAATAATAATTCTAGTTTTAAGATCTGTTTAATATTACTAATGATGAAATAAAGATATAATTTTACTTGACAATGATTACTAATATACACAATTTACATATATAAGTTGATACATGTACTGATATACATAAAATAAGACGAGATCACATTAATATATGTACAACAAGTATACACGGGGAGATCACATTAGCACCTCGTAGAATACCTTATTTGAATTTCCCAAAAAACAAGAAAAAACTTAATAATTCATATTAAAATGTTTTAAAACTAAACGTAACATTAAAGAATTAACAGTACATTATGTTAAATAATTATTGATATAACTTTCTAAAAAATAACAAAAATAAAACACAAAAATTTAATTGGGTTGCCGTGAAGAACGCCAATCTATGAACAGAAAATAGACACCAACTCCATAAGCGATTGTATTGAACAAAGCGAAAACCTGAAAAAATGAAAACATTGTTATTGTAATTTAGTAAAATATAAATTAATAAATGAATAATTTTGTATATTTCAATCATTCTAACATTAAAGAAGGTATTCGAATTTTTGAATAATTGATTAAAAACCAAACCTTCAATAACGGCCAATAGTAGATATTTTTTTTAGAAAGTTTAGAAATAGGAACGTTTTTTCTAATCAAAATGCTTACAAAATAACCTCTCAAACAACGGCCATTTTTTATATTTTCGTCAGTGGCCGTTGTTCAGAGGTTTGACTGTATTCTTTATAATATCAAAATATGTCAAAACGTAACATAAACATAAGTTTTTTCTGAAGTTTTCTACTTTATTACGTATTATTTTAAAGATATTTTATTAGAATTAATACTCCAATATTGAAATTATCAGTTTAATATAGGATAATATAGATCGATTCTTGCGAAAACTATAATAAATTTTATGAAAATCAAAGGCTCGAAAGCCTAAAGCATTATTAATGCTTGAGATTATCTGTTTAATTAATATCTACTTTAGAAAATTATCTCTTAGATTAATAAAAAGGTTAATTTTTTTTCATTACTCGCTGTTTATTTGAATCGATATTGTTAATTATTTTATTTTATGTTAATACTATTATGCACATTTCCAATTCATTTGACAATAATTATGACTAGCTTCTAGAAAATTATATAACTGTAAAATAAAATGCTTAATAAGCAATAAGACGATTTCCCAAGCAGACGTTCATAGTCTACTTAATGAATATCAAGCAGAAATAATGAATTTATTTTTGTAATCGTAACTCTGTTATGTTATATATAGACTAAAAACTTTGGGAAAAAATAAATTATATCTACTTGCCAATAAAATTGGGCCATTCCGTATCACCCGAGTATCGCAGTAAACATTGAAATGGTAATGTTTATTGCGATACTATATATGTAAACCATTTTAAAAGTTTGGCTATTTTTGCCAAACTTTTAATATGATTTTCATTTTAATGTTTGTTCTTAGTTTTTGTCCGGGTATCATCGAGCATTTCTGCTAGAATATAAAGATTATAACAATAATAATTTGTTAAATTAATAAATAAACAATTCAAAATGAGAATTATTAGTTATATGTTTTTTTAAACTGTAAATAAATTGTACTATAAATTGAAAAAATATTTTTAAGCGTAAAACATTTATATTTTTCTCTCATTTTTTTAATAATTTTAATAAAAAGTCTGTATTCTTGTACTTGCATGGAGCTGTATTTTTAAGCACTGTATTTTTATTTACTGGATAAAGACGAAAATTGACTTTAAGTATTAAATTAATCCAATATTTTATTGAAGGTTGATGAATAATGAAATAATGATCACTTTCCTTCCTCGTGTTTTATGAATCACATTTTTCATAATTAATTAAACGGAAGAAATGTAAATTATATCTAAAGTATTTCTTGTAACTTCTATCAAAAATTATAATAATCAAATTTTTCTTTGTTTCAAAAGTAGCATATATTTGTACACTTGTATATTATATTATTCTTAACTAGAAATATTGAAATTAACTTCTATTTCAAAATTTCGTGAAAAACAAAATTTTACAATTAATTTCGTAAAATCTTCAAAACATAACGAAATTATTATAAAATCTGAAGAAATTGACTAGAATTTTTACCATAATACGCATATTTGGCAATACAGTATTTGTAATACCGATTTTAAAGTACAACATGTTAAATAATTATTTCAAATAAATAAAATTAATTAATTTTGTTATAGTATTATTTAATGAAATACAGTATATGATGTACAGTACTTTTAGTAGATATGTAATATATATATAAGACTTATATTTAAAAAATACATACTTCATTTTTTCGATTTTGAAAATTGATTACTCAGAGAGTCTGTAAGGTTGTCTGTACCTGTACATACATGAAACAAACGCGAGCTGGAAGAACAGCATAAAAATTTATTTACACACAGAAAGAAACTGGTCAAGTTAAATGTGTAACTCGAATGACATCATAATCAACCTCTCATTGAGCAGCCTCAATTAGAAAAGTATATTCAGAACATGGTGTTCCGAGAAACATAGGACTGCATCTCACTTCCACAGCGACGTGAGGTCGTACCTCGATCAACATTTGGCTCAATATTGGATTGGACGTGGAGGCCCTTTGACATAGCTGCCCAAATCACCAGATATGATGCCCTGGATTTTTTTCTATGGGGATTTAAGTGTCTGTTCCCCGCTGCTGACAACAATGGAAGAGTTGAAACAAAGAATAAATGATTCCTGTGCAAAAGTTGATCTTGACATGCTGCGCAAGGTGTAGCCAGAGATTGGATATTGTTATGATATCATTCGAGCTACTCGTTGACCAGTTTCTTTCTGTGTTTAAATAAACTTTTTTAAATTGCTCCTTCAGCGTGTGATTGTTTCATTTCCGTTGTATTTTCTATTTTAAAATTTTAATACTGTTTTGTATTTTAACAAAAATATACAAATCTGCAAAAGTAAGACTATTTACCTAGCCCTTCCATATAAAGGTATTATTATTTGATTATTGCTCAATAACATACACAGATTTACTATATTATTCGTAAATCTGTATATTATTAAGGAATAATTTCATGTTCTGTAAACATTATGAAATTAGTCTAATTTCAAAACTTACTCCAGCAGCAATGTAAGCATCATAGACTCCAATATACTTCAAAGGGTTAAGAAAATATTTATTATCCTGTTCAACAGTCATAGCAAGTTGAACAACAGCAGCAATAAAATATAAAATTGTAGCAATGCCCGTATAAATTAATTCCTGTAAAGATTATTTAAAAAATTAATATAATAAAAATAAATGTAAATAAATTAGATATAAAGTAAAATATATTTTCATTTTATATTACTAAAAAATTTACTTACTCCTTCCATCCAAGGAAGCTTTTGTGTAATGTCTTTCAAACTTATGAGAAATGCAAAACAAAGAAGAAATGTGATGAGGAAGCAAATAACAACGACGAACATAAAAAAATGAGCATAATTTATTTTAACTGGTGAACCACATCCCATGCATATGATGCCAATAACCTACATACAGTAATGAAAATATATTACAAAAATTAAATAACTTACATTGACTTAAGATTTCAAACAAATAAAATTTTCAAAATATAGTCATATAAAACTTCAATTTTTAAAAAACAGAATTATTATAATATATTATTTAAGAAAAGTTTTATGTTAGAGTAAAGTAGTCAGGGTCGACTTTGCACATATCTTGGTCTTTACGTGGCTTAAACATGGTAAAGTTTAGGGCCTCGCGTTATAAGTTTGTAGCTAAAGCCTTACATTTTTACCTTATCATTATATAATGGGGAAGAGTATGTTATAATTGTTATAGCTTATGCCACAACAACTCTAACTCTAGCCTTGAAAGTAGTAATAAATATATTTATATAATATTAATACAGTATATGTATACATATGTAACCTTTACACGCATATTTCGAAATGACTCATTTCCTAAATCCGTTCGTTTTAATTTATTTTATCTAATCGATTCATTATTTCTTTGAATTTTTTTGTAATAAATTTAACTATTAAATTTAAATAAAGATAAATTAAATTTTTATAAATTATTAGTGAAACATTTATATAATTTTTCTGAACAATTATTATCTGACATATCACTGGGAATCTTATAACTGTTCTTCATATCATTTATGAGGCCAATTTATCTTCAGTTTATCTTAATTTTCTATAAAAACTGAAAAAATAATTTAGTGATCATTTTATATTCTTTCATAATTTTATGTTTAATTTTTAAATTAAAGGTTACAGTGGATGAAAGTAAGATTCTCTTAAAGTCTTTCCTTGAATAAGAAAGAAGCAGATATTCATTTGTCTACGTAAACGAATAAAAATAGTTTCGTCTTTATTACAAAGTGGAAATTAATATATAAGTAATATATATTTAAAAAATTGTAAGACATGTTTAAACTACTGATATTACAATATATTTGAAGTTTCCGGCAGTTTTGCAAGAAATTTGAAATTGTAAAAAAACAAAAATTGTTATGCGACGTCGTATGTACTTATATGAATTTGTAATGTTTACTTTTCGAATGTATATATATATATATACATTCGAAAAGTACATATATATATATATATATATATATATATATATATATATATATATTTGTATATATATATATACATATAATATATATATATATATATATATATATATATATACGTGGTACGATCCAAAAGTTCGGAGACTGCAGTAATCTATGACAACAAAAGCATGTATTTGAAGTTACAGCGTATGAAATAGATTCTACCGAACCACTTCTACGTGTTCAGGTTAATTTCACCCATATCATGTGATTAAACCGCGAGCGCTGCTATTTTTTTCCGAAGATAGTTACCTTTGCTCTGCGACGTAATAAAAGTGGAGTTTCAAGAACAACCTCCAACATTAAATTTTGTCAGCGTTTAGGTAAAACATCTACGGAGACTTTAAAATTGCTAAGAAAGGTGTACGGTGATTCTACCATGGCGAAATCGAAATGTTGGAGGTTGTTCTTGAAACTCCACTTTTATTACGTCGCAGAGCAAAGGTCTTCGCATCTTCGGAAAAAAATAGCAGCGCTCGAAGTTTAATCACGCGATATGGGTGAAATTAACCTGAACACGTAGAGGTGGTTTGGTAGAATCCATTTCATACGCTGTAACTTCAAATACAGGCTTTTGTTGTCATAGATTACTGCAGTCCCCGAACTTTTGGATCGTACCGCGTATATACTGAAAAGCCTTATACTCCATACTAGTATTTCTCAATGAGGTAATATCGATCCTTAAAGAGAGACAATAGGTTTATTTGGACCGAGAATTTGATAAGAAAGAAAAAAAAATTAGGATTACATCTGTCAGGAAAGTCACACGTGCTTCCGGGGATTTTGGGGGTTTAACCCCTTCCATTTGGAAAGAATTAAAAAATTAAAATAAACAGTATAGTGTGTATAACCTGTATTTATTTTGTACCCGTTCAGTTCCTCCTTAGTCTACGATATTGTGTTACTCTATATACAGTGTATATATTGTAAAAACGAATGAACTACATTATAAAAACATAATGTGTTTTTTAAAACCTCATTCTTTTAAAAATCCCGCAAAGGGCTTTGGCAAATGTATAACAAATAAGTAAATACATAGTTAATTTTAAATATCGTGAACAAATAATGTTATTCTTAAATTTTATTAGAGGGTGATTACAAAACTATTGTGTAAAAAGACTTTAGTAAGTAATTCTTAATGAAAAATTGACTAACATTGCTGTAAACGAATCATTAGTTCTACAGTGTAATATAGTTCAAGACGATTTCACTTCATTTTTCCTTCAATCACTAATAGTATCCATAAATTCTTCTATATACTGTGTCTTAATAAAGTGTTTTATTCAAGTATAAATAACATTTGAACATTTATTAAGTCTAAATTTAGACTTAATTCAAATTAATGTCTGAATTTGGAAATTATATTATTACGTAATGTTATAAATATTCAAATTTTTTTACAGTATATAGAAGAATTTATGGATAATATGAAATGTTATTTATTAATATAAGATAACCTAAGATTAATTATTAGTGCATAAGAGCATTATTACAAAAGCTAATTAATATTGAATTTTAATTGGTTTTATTCATCCAGCAGTATTATTTCAAAGCAAAGCTTTGGTGATATGAATAATTCAAAGCATTATATCAACTATTATTTTTAAACAATAAAATTAATTTTCGATACTATTGTAAATTATATTATATTGCATCACGTTACTATTGTAAATAAAGATATCATCTAGTAAGATTATTTCACTGAAAATAATGTATTATGTAACACAAAAGAACCATGATTTTCTCTTTTCTTTTTCTAAACGTGAATAAACATTTTCATTAACAAACTAGTTAATTATCTGCTTTGTAATTCGAAATATAATTTAACTGTTAAGTGATAGCAGAAAATTTCACACGATTTTAAATGTTATTCATCTTTTAAATTGAAAAAAAAATCTACAATTTCGCAAATTCTCTTTTAATATTGTTGTTTAATAGCAATAACCTGAATTTTCTTTGTTAGAATTTTATAATTGTAATTTGGTATTGTCTTTTCAATAGTCATTTCGACTTAACACATATAGATTATGTGTCATTTTTTTATTCAAAATTCATCAGATACAGGATTTTTATTCGAGGATATAAAGGTTTATTATGTTACATATTCAAATCCATTTTACAATTACGTATATATGTTTTAACTTTTAAAATTTCAATAAAAAGTGTTTATAAAGTAGATTATATGTTCATATAAGTTTGTTGTATATATACTATATAGTCTAATTATAATTAATCCCTTCATTAAAAATTAAAATATATATTTATAAGGAACGATGCAAATTTGAAAATGTTTTTTAAAAATACAAATTGAATAATAACGTTTTTATTAATGGTAACATTTTATAAAAAATTGAAATTATTTTACAAAAACTATTCAGAATCTTTTATACTTTTCTACAATTGTATGAATTACTTGTAAAGAGATTTTATTGATATTATAAATGAGACAAGAGAATCTTTGGTGAGGAATCTAATGGAAAAATACGATAAGAAAACTTAAAATATGAAATAACTGATTTTAAATAAATGTAATTTAATCAATTTGAAATTCTGGTTTCTCGTTGAAACTCTCACAAAAACTAACACATTTGTTTGTGTATTAAATGAAGCATAAAATTATTTTTATCTGAATTTATTTTTATCTTCTCATCTGATTGATTTATAAAGTTTAAATCAAACAATCTGCCAAGAGGACAAAATATTTATCCACAAATTATTCTTAAAATTAATTAAGAAGTAATTTATTTTTCAATAACAAAACAGTGTTTAATAAAAATAAATATTTTGCTTCTATTATACAAAATAAAAGCAAATATTCATTTGGTCTTCATTTATACAATAGATAAGTTTAACCGAAAGATCATTTTTTTTTATTTTAATTTCTACAATATGTTTTATTATGTCTTTTATAATGTTTGTTTTCTCTCTTAATAGGCCTTAGTGTAAGGCACTTAGTAGGCCTAGGCACTACTAAGTGCCTTACGTTAATGAATCAATCCAAGCTAAACTATCAAATTAACAAAAGTCTATTTTCTACATTTTAACAGCTGAAGTTCACATATTTGCATGTGTGAGATCCCGGGGAGGTAAGAGGAAGTCGTACCTCCCTTTCCGGCGACTCACTTGTCAAGGATGGCTGTTACGTTGACGGCGCGTTACGCGTCACGCGAGTGGAGGAGGAGGAAGGATGGGGTCGACGATAAGGCGAAGCCGACAGTCAAGAAAGACACCATTTTATAACAAAACAAGATTTATTAAAATCGAAACGAACAAAACTACACTTCTACCCTCATATACAAAGGGGGGACGGAGAGAGAGAGTTTACAAATATTCGTTCATACCTCTTTAAATTCCGTAATAGACGGAGTCTGGTGAATGTCCCAGTAGGTAAATATTCACTCAGAAGTGATAATAATCTTCGGGATGACGGAGAGTCAGTTAATTGGACGGTGGCACGTAGAACCTTAGAAACTCGCTGACTGGACAATGGCACTTAAAAACTTAGAAACTTAGAAACTTTCGTGTTCGGTCGATGGCGCAGTGCACTTCGTAATGGAGAGACGATCGGAGAGCCCCAAGGGGAAAGGAAGCGTCTTTTATAGATTCTTGATGAGAAAATCGGTCACATGATCGACAGTGGATTACAATTAGGGCCATAGGTGTTCCCGGGATTCAAAACAAAATGACGAATTCGGACGCTAACTGTAAATTATCGTGCAAGTTGATCTAGATGCTGCGACGGAACAATGGCTTATTGACAGTTAGGGGACGATTGTTGCCAGTCAAGGGTCAACATTTTCTCGGTTACGGAATTTTGTTGATTAAGCCGTTGTATAACAGGAGTGAAATAATTTAGAAATTTAGGTTCTTAACTTCCAGATTTCACACATGCATCGCAAATAAATTATAATAATTGTTTACTAATCTCGGAGCAATAAGTCTTTTAACTGGGAGAAAATAAATTGGTTTTAATTGAAAACTAACGAAATTTCGTTAAATTATATTTTAATCGTTGATCTAATTTTTCGTTTGTTGCAATTATTCAAGCAATTCATTGAACAATTGTAATTAAGAGATTTGATTCATTCCTTTGTATAATAGCCTTCATAAGCCTAAATTCACGTATTTGAGGAAGTTTCTGACAGTTTTAAGATAATATTATGTGATTTTAAACAGGGATATCTTATCACATTATTCATTTAAAAATCTCAACTATTCACATAAAAATAATTGAGATGTTTAACTTGCCATGAAATTAATCTAATCTTTATATAAAAATAAATAGAAATGGATTTATGGGTAGAAGACTTTCAGTATTACTTTTCTTCAAAATGTCGCATTGTTAAAAATTATAACCTAAGGAAAATTTTGTCATTTAAACTTCTTTTATGGTTTCATAAAGTTATATTATTTATTTGAAATTTAAAATAATTTATTTGATGTAAGCTGCATATGTTTATGATATACTATTATTGTTATGTCAAACTACAAAAAAAAAAACATATGATTTCCTCAAAATAGGCTTTATAAGGCTTCATAATGGCTTTAATTCAGAGATAAAATGAAATAATAAAATTCTGAAATAAAGTATGGCTTTCATTAAATCGAAATTTCTTGCGTATAACCGATGATGTGGCCCTGTTCCAGATTATATTATTAATCTCTTTTGCGAATTTAATATTCATATCATTAAATAAATAAAAGATAAGAGGTCTGTAAATCATTCATTTTCATATATTTGGAAAATTATCGGAGTAATTATTTAGACCTATATTCACTTTCTTCTTTTCAAATACACGTGAATATAGTTTTAGATCTATTTGATTTTTAAAAAATAGCTTATTCTTAATTTATTATGAAGGTATTTTTTATACAAGCATGTTTTTACTATAGATGATATCTTTGATAAAAGAATATTGTCATCAATAAGAGATAAAAACTGTTGAAAATATAACTTAAATAAAAATAATAATAAAATCGGGACATTTTAAAAAGTTATATTTGACATATTCAAGTACTGCAGTCACTTATTTTCGTAAATCAACATTTAAGCTTATTTTGTGAAGACTGGCGTTAATAATAAAAATATTTTATCCTTATTATATTATTAGTTTTCTAATATTAATTTTAATTATTACTAATAATTAACTAACAATTGTCGATTGTGATATCATGCATACAAACTATTATTTATTAATGTAATTATATTCCATTTGTTCTATTGTTCTGTAAAAATTCATAATTTATTAAAGATTTTAAAGTAGGAAATGAAAATGTTTTACGAGAAGTATTTTAAAAATCCAGCAACGAGTTGCTTAACTTTCTCGGAGACATTTAGTGCAGCCATCTGTTATAATATTTTATTCTTAAAAGCTTTTTGTATTTTTAGCTATTATAAAATGGCAAAAAGCTTAATTTTGAGGGTAGGGATGAATTTTATTTTTTAAAAAAATTATAATTACTAATAACTAGTAAAATCGTCACTAAGTCTAGATATAAACACGACCCCCTTTATCTCTCCACCCCGTCGATCTTTAACCCCAAAATTTAATAGCAATAATCATCCTAATACACAAACCTCCCTGCAAAATTTCAGAAATTTTCGATAAAAAGCACAAGAGTTATTAAGCTTCAAAGAGAGTGAACAAAATCGTGTTCCTCCATACACGCAAACAACCATACATACAGAAAAAACCTTTTTTTTTTTTTTTTTTTTTCATTTTTCGACCTTTTAAGGTTCCCTGAATCTAAAAATGTAAAAATCTGGAGGAATCATCTTTTGACCGATTGCCATACTTTTCCTCTGTTATATATAACAGCCAGGAAAGTAAAAAAGAAACAAACTTTAATGGTCGTTTAATTAGTTAAATTTCATTCAATCAGCCAACCAATTTTCTCTAACGTTATCATAACGTGATGAGTCAGAATGCTGAAATTGCAAACTTCCCTTAAAATCAAAATACTGTACATGTTAATTTTCTATGCTGACGACAAAGTTTTGAAAGTTGGTACAATAGTATGTTAATTGATAAAACATAGTTAAATATTGCATGACTTTGAACTGTACTCTCTTATTATATACTAGCAGTACCCGCCACGCGTTGTTTGGCCTCAAAATGTATTTATTATAAATGTATAACACTTCTCCCGCTGGGGGGAATTTTCGAAAAATCCCTTCTTAGTGTACATTCTCTTGACGTACCCTATTAAAACGCAATGAAAAACGCAAAAAACCGCATCTAAAATAGTAAGAAGCACAATTCTTCACTTTAAGCCTTAATTTTGTCCCTCTCCCCCGCGGGGGGATTTCGACATCTATATTATATAAAAACACGCGCGTATTCGAATGCAACGTTGTGTCAAAATTTCAAAGCAATCGGTGAAGAATTTTCGGAGATTAGTTATTAGGAACAAACGAACATGTACATTTTTATTTATATAGATTTAATCCTTCATAATTTGTTTCTCGACTTTCTTATTTTGAAATTTATTGCTCTTATAAAATAACATTCTCTATAGATAGTTATTGTTGAGAACAGTTACTTACAGAAAGTATTCTCATTCTCTCTTTTCTTATTATTATTATTTTTTTTTTTTTTTTAAATTACGAGCAGGATTTTAAGTAGTATTTACCTACATTTTTGACAGCATTTTTGATTATAGATAATATATAATAAACAAAAACAAACTTGATTATAGTACAGCTAAAAGTATATTTGTTACATAATAGTCGAATTCCACATACAGTGTAAGCAGAAACATTGCACTAGGCAATGTCTCACTTCTACTATGTCATAATTAAATACAATTATACTGAAATTGATGTAAATTGTAGTGGACTATTCGTTAATTTAGACGCAATACACCCCAATCCTCCTTCTCATGTGGCAAATCCTTTCTTGGATCAGTGACGTATCCAGGATTCTGAGAATATGGGTGTTGCTCAAGATACAGTAGATTCGGAGAGACCAGGGCACTTATTCTCTAACATTTTTCGGAGAATGCCATTCATTTACCTTCGAATTACTTTAGTTACATAATCTTACATAATTGAAGTCATGAGATATGAATTATTATATTTATTTTTATTTTAAAGTAACAAATATGATTGCTTTCATGTCAAGAGGTGCTACAATACCATAAGTACTCTCCTCGGATACATCTCTGTCATGGATCTTACGAAAGATAACGGCATAGTTTAAATTATATAATTATAGAGTTTCTCGAGATCAGTACAAAACATTTTTGTCCAGCTAAAATATTCAAAGGAAAGCGAACACCGTCAAGAAAATAAGTGGTGAAACGTGTGAAGCTTCTTTGCGTGTCCTTGAGCGCTCAAGGCCATGCAGAGATGCAGGATTTGAGGATACAGAAGATAATATACTGCATAACTTATATATCCTATCTATATCTCAAATTCTGCTGTTTGGCATCAATTTTATTTTGGAAAAAAGAAACATTCTATGAGAAATAGATCGAAAAGTATGATTTAATTCCGCAATATCCTGCTTTGTCTAAACGTTCTTGAAAAACATGATAATAGTCAATGTCAAAGCAGCAAAAACTTGCTTTCTTTCTTTCATTTTTCAAACTGAAACTTTAGTTGACAAATTCTTTAAGTCAAACGATCTAAAACTTGCAGATAATACTACTTATATTGTGTAACTTGGCGGAACAAATTCTTTGTGAATTCTTTGCTATCAAAGAATCCTGTCAACAATACTTTTGCTTTTTATTTTTGAAATAGAAAGTTTTTGTGTTTCGGAATCGCCGTTCAATGCATGGTCTGTTTATAAATCATATTGAAAGCTCTATGTTTCGTTACCCATTACGATAACATCGAGTCAAAAATAATCATGATTAACCAACTAAATAAACTTCTGCTGCAAGTCCAAAAAGCTTTTTTTGTTCGTCAGTTAAACAGTACGGAACGAACCTAATTCAAATCTTTCATTCTCCTAAATCTTCCGTTGAAACGTTACTAATTGTTCTTTATTGATGTTAAATTGAGTCTCCGTCATCGTAAGAAATATTTGACGATACACACAATTTCTTCCAAAACTGACTTTTAAAATTAGAATCGTTGTTAATTGTTTAAGGCGTTTTTTATTTGCCATTAATATCTGAAAATCTCTTCAAAAATATGTAAAATGAATCTCCAAAGACCGTACACTTCTTATATCAGTTTATGGATTTCATTCGCGTATTTATGCAACTTGAGATAAAATTTGTTTGCGCTTTGCTCTATCATCACAAACAACCACAATAATCTCTACACTATAAAATTTCAAAGACTGAATTTTCACATATATATTATACGTTCTCTCAAATAACCGATAGACTATCAGATACTAACGTACTGAAACAATTAGTCGTTTTAAAAAATAGTAATGTTTCATTTACGCATTATATTAATTTAAAGTGGAAATCCAGCCCAATGCGATTTATACGGGAATGAGTTTATAGAGAGAAACTATGTTTACGATGCTCTGAATTGACTTCATTATAAGGATATTTTATGCACTTTTAATGGATTCAGTCTTGAAACTTCAAAATGTACTGCACATTGTACAGTACAAGATACAGTATCCCTTAACATTCAGAAATATGTATTATTTTTATTCCTGAAGTAATCTAAAAAATAAAATCTAGAGATAAGATTTCAATTAAATATATAAAGTATTATTATTAAATCTTTTCGGAATTTTACGAATAAAATCTAGACTTTATTTTTTAGATTATTTCAGAATTATATATACCGTACATATACACTCAATCTTTAAGGTTTGCAGATTTTTTTTATGAGGTTTTACTTTGTCAAGGTTTCTTCCCGGAAAATAATTTATTTATCTTTTATAATTTTCCGGAAATCGCGCATATATTATCTGCTTATCCAGACTCGTTATGAGAGTCAAGTTTGCCTTGGCATATCATTTTACAGTTTACATTTGTAATATAGATAAGAAAAACGGATTTTGTTTTTTAAATTTAATTTATCTTTACTTCTAAATTATAAATAAAGGAGCACAAAGTTTAGTTAAAGCTTTGTTATCTTATTATTGTTAATTTTTTAAGTTTCATCTAGTCTATGAGATAAAAACCTAACCAGAAAAAACACACATAGAAAAATTTTCCTATTCACAGTACAGTATTATAAAGTACTAAAATCTAAATTATGTACAGTACAGCAGCACATGCTAGAGTTCAGTAGGTACTGAAGTTCAAAGATGCAATATTCTTATTGACATAAACGAATTATATGTCTTTAAAGGAAAACAATAAATTGAAAGTTCTGTGCGTCACTCTTTGTGTGGGATGTTGATTGTGGTTATTCGTTGTCAGCTGTTTGGTGTAATTCATTTGTCTTTGCTCTCTGTGAATCTCCTCTCTCATTAAAATAAAATTTTCTATTATTAAATAACTGTTGTTCGTATTATCCTTTAGTAGTCCATGGCCGTACTCCCTTGATTTTTACCACAGTATATTTGTAAAAATTCAAGTAAACGAAAATTGAGCTAAGAAATCGACTTATTTAAATTATTTAGTCTTGTTAAAGCATATTAATAGTTTTAAATGTTATGTTATGGCTTTAATTTTTAATAAGGAAATAAATAAATAATATACTGTGTTAAGTATTTGAAAAATTTTAAGCCATACAATTGTTTAAAAGGTGCGTATACTAGACAGTCTATACGTAATTTAACTTAAAATAATATCTCTGTCTTTAAAAATTACTTCATACAGACATAAAAAGATTGACATACTGTAAATTAAATAATTTAAAGTATTTAATTTTATTTAAAAAGTAATATTTTTATTTATAATTCAATCTTATATTAGAAAATCCCGCCTATTTTTCTTTCCGGAAAAATATAAATAAAAGTATTTTTTGAACTCTTGTAGTTGAAGATCTCGTTTGTAGTAGATCTGATTGAAGGTTACCTTACCATAATTTCATAGAATGCCGGAACTAATGGGGATGGGAATTCAATGTAGTTCCGATATTTAATAATTATTTTTTTAAGAATATTTGTTTTGTTTATATTATATATTATATTTTCTTCTGGATAAAGTTTGCTGATAGAAAAACTTCTCATTTTTATTTCCCTTACAAACTACAGGCTACAGTCAAGAGTATTAAAATTCTCTTCACTCACGACCATTTTCGTACAGCAATGAATTAATATATTTATACTCGACAAAATTACAACGCAAATTGTTACATATGAAAATAAAATATTTTAATTGTAAGATATATTTAACAATTTAAAATAGCCCACCTGCGGCTGGGTGAATAAAACCACTGAACATTGGGTTCGAGCCTTGCCAATGGGCTGGCCACGTGGAGTTTTCCAAGTGTCTAACACTTTGTGGGGGTCAATTTCCCACAGAAAGTCCTCCCGAAAGTCACCTCCCCTTGGCAGATTGCCCGTGTGTCACGTTGTTTTATTCCATCAATTCAATCTAATCATAGAAGCAATAAATCGCTTTAAAGCAAAATTTTCGAACGGTATATAAAAAAGACGATTATTTTATGAATACTGCAAAGGTTTTAAAACATTAAATCCGAAAAATTTCGTAAAAAGTATCAAATAAAATTTGGCTATGTTTAGATAAAGTAGAAAACATTTTCAAAATCTACAATGTTTTATCTACATATACATTAATCATTTAACTGTGCACGTAAAGTTACTTTGTTTAAATAAATTTAATAATGCTTGGATTTTAGGTTTTCTAGTCACTCTATATAATCAAATTATCAAAAATAAATTTCGTTGCATTTAATATTTAGTTACAAATTATAAATTCGATATCATAAAATGATCATAAAACTGATTAATCATATTAAACTCTGCTATCTTTATTGCTTATATGCATATTTATTATCTCAAAAATATAATTAAAATGAAAAGGAAAATATTCTTTATATTATATTTTATTAAACAAAAGTATTATAATTTTTCTCTTACAATTATTACGTTTAGTGTGTATTCGGATAAATAAAATGCTGGCTGTCAGCCAAATAGCAGATTAGTTATGCTGATACAAAGAATTTCTCCTATATTCGATAATGATTTCTTTACTAAATTACTTCAATTAAGGGATTCATAATCCTTAATAAATGGCCTAGTTATATGATCAAACTCTTCATGGCCAGTATGGTGTAAACTGTATAATTAATTTTCTCGCATATTTTGATCTAATTCGTAGCTCATTTCACGCTGAAACATTTACAACAGTATAAATGGCGCTATTTGAATATAAAATTAGACCAATTTATCGTTTTATATTTTCTAAAATATGCTACTAAATGCTTAAATGCAAGTGTTTATTTTAAATGTTCTTTCCAGCCATCAGGAGCGGATCAATGGAGCTACAAGGACTTCAGCATTCTCCATAGACAAAAATAAAAATAGAAATTCATTTGTTCGAACTTCGAAACGTTATTTTTAAAAGTATTTTTGATGTCAAACATCGCCAGTCCTGCAATGCAATCGTTTTGCGCTTGTTAATAAAACATATTTATGATTATTTAACTTTTGTGTTAGCCCAGTTTGGATTTCTGGATCCGCCACAACTATCAATACCTTATATCAATATAAATCAGAAGGAATCTATATGAATGGATATCGTGTATTACAAGTATTTAATTCCATTAGAATTTCATGAATGCTTTCGTGTGATATTAATAATATAATATATAAAATTTTTATAAGAGGTAGAATAACCTAATAAAAATAGTCTAAATATATTATGTTGCAAACTATACTGGTTTTACTTGTTACTTTTAACGTCACATAACATTTTTACACGTGATAAGTAATAGATGAATTTCTAAACGTTCGTACTAAATATTGCAATATCAATAGCTGTTGAGTAACTATAACCATTTATTTGATATGTGGAAATGTGTAACAACAGGCAAATTATATAAAAACAAATTTCGTATACACTTATACGAAATTTATTTTTATATAATTTATATTCTCTTTATAAAGATTTTTAAAAATATAATAAATCGACTTTGCGTCGCTCTTAAAAACAATTTTATAACATTCTTTAAGAAATTTCATTACTTGTCTTACATCCTGAGCATGCAAACATTCTACTGAGGATATTATTTAGGTTCCCTGTTATAAATTATTTTGAATTATATATTTAACATTAGAAGATTCATAGATTCATCTGGAATAATGCAAAATTCTTGATATATGTAAGCATAAAAGTATTAACTCAAAATACGATCAGCAATATTTTTCATGGGATTTCAATAACTACAGTTTTTTTAATCTGTCAGTAACGTTGTAAGAATTATATAAAATTTTAATTTTATTTCGTACCGGTGATCATGGGAATCGTCAAAAAATTTTAGAGGGACAAAGCTTGGGGACAAGTAATTACATCAATACATTTCTGTTTTATTATTTAATTGTTTGGGCTTTTTCTTCCATAAGTTGATTATAGAATACAGTATTGCATCAATACAAAAGGACAGAGAAAACGTTCCATGGTCGAGGGTGTAAGATTACATATCTCAATGACTTTTACGATTATAATTTGTGGAATTTTTTACACGACACTAGGGGACAAGTTTCCCGTTTGCTCCACTGCAGACGCCCATGCCAATTTTATTAGTTTGATTTGAAATGATTAATTTATAATTATCACTTCAAATAATTAATTAAAATAAAAAAAACAAGTTTAATAATGATTTACTATATGTAAACTTGGCTAGAGTTTTTTTTTAATTTTTAATTTAATTGTTTTAAATGAATTAGAAAAGTTAAAGTGGTATTGCTTTAATTCTTTGGTCGTACAAAAGGAAAAATATAATAATAAGTTGAAATATGATTATAACTGAAATTTTCATATCAAATTGAAACTAAATATGAAGAATTAAGATAATTATCGTGTCTCCCTACAAAAAAATAAAAGGAAATATTGTATAATAAACGACAGCCTGTATCTTGATAAGCAGTTATAAAATTAAAGTTTATTATTTATAATTAAATTTCTAATATTAATATAATATATAATTATTATTATGAAAGAAAATATAACGAAATTCTATAGCTTGCTTGTTAATTCGCATTACACTACCGTAAAAATTGGAATGTTTTAACTTGAATATATTTTAAAAAATTAAATTTATCAACATATTTTATACATCTGTCTGATTTAATCTGTTACCAATTTAAGAATTATGCAATAAAATTAAGTAAACGAATTTTTTCAAATAAGTGATTCATAATTGTTTATGATATTTGCTAATACCGACAACTTTTATAAATAAGTTTATATAATGAAATAAAAGTGAAAATAAAAATAAACTGTAAGTTTATAACATATTTAAACGGTTTGACTAACTTAAACGGATGTGTTAGTCAAAATAAAAGTTAAGTGGTTATTAAGAAATACATTATTTACTTTGTTAGTCGCTAGGATAGTTCTAGGCATTACAGTCGCCTATTAAGTACAATATATAATGTCATCTTCGAGTTATTAATTTCAGAAATGGAATTATTAAAATAATTCGTGTAATTTGTAAATAATAATACTGGCCTAGAGAATCACTTTATGAAAATTTATACAATGTTTTAAACTCCTCTTAAGGCATGCTATTGAATGTTAAAGAGAAAAAATAATTTTAAAATAAATTGTTCTACCTGATTTTGGCCTTGAAAGCCATTTCCTTCTTATTGTGACCTCATTGGTTAAATCAAGAGCCGAGTTGCATTGTATAGGTAAGACTGGAATAAACTTCGCTCAGTTATTTATAGTGATTTCTTTCATCCATAGTTGGTTGCTATAAAAATTATTTTCTAGGAAAGAACCATTTTCATACTTGCAATAACATAAACTGATTTTGTAATAAATAGAAACGTTTTCGTATGAATAAGTTCATAAAGTATCTCTAATCATAGACTATAGCTCTATGCCACTCCTAGATAAAATAGAGTTGATAGTGAAAAATTGCTTTCTGTAAATGTAAACGCCCTTCTTTCCAAGTTATTCAACCTATCAACCAACAATAAGAATGTTACAACTCCTCTTTCACGGTGGTGCTAACAATTTTTTTTATATTTAAAAATTTTTGATAGTCGAGTTTTGTTCGTTTTTTTAAATCCAGTTTTTTTTCCCCTGTAGACGTAAGGTTTGGAAAGAGCAGAAACTATCCAAGACAGGAAGTTGATTAAGCCACGATAATTAAATATGACCTTTGTACAACTAGCAGAACCACCCCAGCTCGACGGAGGTTTACGTTCGCTGAACCAGAACGCATCAACATAGTATTTTGGAGATTTTCTAAACTACATATTTTTTTCTTTAAAAGGGTTAAAGATCGTTAACTTAATTTTAACATAAAAACAAGTTTTTATTTTTAAACTATACAGTCTCATAAATTGATAATTAGTCATTTTCTACGTGGGGATTCATAAAGAGACAGGTGATTTTTCACCTAAGAATAACACGTGTTCCTATGAAGTGGAACATTGCATCCGGTGAAGAGGATGAAAATGGGCTACTTTATGCATGACAAAGCGAGTGAATAACAGTTAAAAGATCGTAAAATTAACTTACGAGAATTGAAAACAAAGTGTAATTCTACATATGAACCGAAATAAACCCTTTGAACCGTAAGAATTTTTGCATCACACTCTGCATGAGAATTTTTAATTATTTTCATTGATACGAAGGTATTATCGTTCTCTGTTTATTATAAAATCAACAAGTATATAATTAGATATCAGATATATAAATAAAAACCTAAATTTGTATCTGAAATTTTTAAATATCGCTTATTTATATTACATGATACACAGTTTACAGATATAGATGTAATAATAGAATATGTCGCGTCATTCTCACTTTAAGAATAATGCCATCGCAAAATATAGATAGGTCGTTCGTTATTGCCTGTACATCATGAAAGGACTTTGATAGCCAAATCGTGATTCGTCGAAATGAAGTAAAACAAGTAATGCCTAAGGTGAATAGATCAATATTATGGTAGGTTAAGCCTTGGGGTAGAATAAGATGTACAGGTAGGGAAGAACGCGGAAGTACGAAAACACAATATTTCAATGATAAGCTATATTGGAAATGAAAAAATATTTACCATTTTCATTGGATTTCGTAACTAAATAAATTGAAAGAAAGTCAATACGTTAAAATAAATATAACAGATTAAACTTTTAAATAATCATTTCTATAACAAACTGCAGATTTGTTGACATAACTGCGGTTTCTTGTTACTTCCATATAAAGTCTGGATTTTTTTTCTATCGCGAATGAATATTTATTTTTCTTCTTTAGATACTGTGTTTGCCAAAAGCAGAAAAGGGAGAAGTCAAGAAGGCGTATAAAAGTCACAGACCTTATACAGGTTTGAAGACCACCTTAGCATCACGCTTCTCCTTCGACAACACGTTACGAAGGCGTGTTAAATATGGATAAAAGTTTATTAAGTATACATCGAATTTCTATATAATCATTTCCTAGATTTCGTTAAATAAATAAACACGTTTATAATTTAATAGTATCTAATATATATTTTACTTACTTTTATTTATAATCATTTCCATGGTATCATTTTATATTCTAACTTTTTTTATGCCGTAAAATATAATGCATATACATGCTATAAATAAGTTTTTTTCTTTAAAATTTAGTTTAGATTTTTAGATAAGATTCTTTTACTAGGAATAACGGAAAAGTCAGTAACCGAACTTCCTATCTAAATTTTTGGATAGATATTTCCTTACGTGACATAAACGTTCCCGTTTATTCTCCAAGCACAAAATTGTTAAATTTACCGGATGTTTTTTGTCACTAGTCAGGTAATTTCGTTTTATTTTTTCCCGATTTAAAAAAAAATAAAATTGGACACAAGTCAAGCTTCACATTTCATTTCGTTTTTATTTATTTTTGTCCCACATATAAACTTTAAAATTATTTATGTTCTGTTTATATGTTAATATAAATTGTAACTGTTCTATAAACTAAAATAAATAAATAACTTTTATAATTTGTTTATAAAAATGAAACATGGAAAATCTAATCATTGCCCATTAAAAGAAATTGAAAGGAACTTCGATAAAATCTTAAAAAGAAAATTAAGTGGGAAAACTGTGACCGTAAGTTGTAACACGCAACATTTACTCCTTTAAATATATTTAAGAATATTAGAAGGATATTAAGGAAATGCTTTCTCGCCATGTTTAACCTTGAATATAAATAACAAAATTTTCGCAATGTATGACACAAGATATAATTAATATTTTAAAAAAGTCTTCCTTTAACATTGACCAAGAATTAATCCAATTAAATAAACAAGGTTAACAACGTTGAATATTCGTAACATCTTCAAGTTGAGGATACCGGGGAGGAATTAACACGCCCGTAAGAATTCACAAAGCGGAAATTCGGAATGAAAAGCAAAAACTAAATTTATAATTTAGGGGTGTAAAACGGATAAATTACATAATACTTACCAATTGAACAAGTTTCAGAATTCCGGGTATAGTTTTAAAGTACCAGGGATTGAGATGCAAACCATCTAAAATTCCAGTCGATTCGGTTTTCGTTGTTACTGATATTCCAGCGTTGGTACGAGTCTCCGTTTTCTGTGTTGTTTGAACCGTGGTTTCGCCCGCCATGTTTCCTTCGTAAGGCTACGAATAAATCGTCAGTGTTATTGCATACCGCAGGTCGTCCTGCGTGGCTGAACCCCTCAAGTCACTAAACCGGTTCTTAGTCCAATAGCGTCGCTTCCTTCGTGTTATTGGTATAAACGTACTTCCGCGCTTGTAAACGCCAGCAAAAGTTCCGATTTATTTCTTCCGTCAAAACAATATTTCTGTTTTATTGGAATAAGTGTAAACTTTGTTTACTTCGTGTTATCAATCGAAAGGCAATTTATTACTTTAATAAAGCCGGTTCCCTTGTTTTATGCAATAAAATCGTCCAAGGTCATGTACGGTTTTAAACTTCACACCTATAATTTCTGGAAAGCGGAAAAAAGTTTTCCTGATTAGTTCATTTATTGGAAATAAATATTTATCGAATATTAATATATTTTTATACTTTTTTAATGTGTAGAAATTATTCTAATTGATTAGCATACATTGTACGAATATGGGAATTTTTTAAAATTTAATTTCTAGTTAATTGAACAAATTAATTACGATATTAATTAATCTAAATTTCCATTAAGTATAGTATTTTATAATTTAAAACTATTTTGAACGATTTCTTTTTAAATTTAATTTAATTTAATATTGTAAAATTAAAAATATTAGTTTTTTTTTAATTATTTGATTAAATGCATTAAAATAAACCATTAAAATTAGGCCTATACATATATTTTCAGTATGTAAAATTAACGCTGAATAAACCTAAAAATTATTTTATTAAAAATAATATTTTAAGCTTTAATTAATTAATTTAAATAGTGGAAAAATCATTATTTTATACTTTCAAAGATTTAAACAGTTTTTAAACTGTATTCAAATAAATTTAATATAACTGATGAAAAAACGTTGTAGGCTATGTTATAAGTCAAAATTTTATACTAAAGTCGATTATTGAAATTATGTAACTAAGTGTATTGTATATAAAATCTATAAATAAAATGTTTTTACGCTTATACAACATCATGTATAATTTTAGCTTTAATAGTTTAAAGAAATTTAAGCACTGTTGTATCAATAAATATAATCTATAACATATATGTAAAAGAATACATCGTAATCTTTATTTTCTGATATTTACTTTCTGTTCGTTTAAATGAATCAGGGTTGAACCGAAAAAACTAGGAGTAAAAGTTAGTGAAGTTCTGCGGAGGCGGAAAAAGAGATACGAGTATTGGCCTTAATAGTTTTGAATAAATGGAACAATATTTAGTTAAGTATATGGAATGCTAATGTTTAAATTTAGATGAAATTAAATTCATTTGGGGCAATTAAGAACTATAAATAAAATATAACAAAGCCGTTAGCTTTTAAAAATAGTATTATTTCAATTCAAGCATAGAAAACATTGTAGGTTAACAAAAAACCCCGAAACCGTCAATGTTTTTTAATGTTTCCTGAGTGTATGAAAAGAAATCGGCCTATATAACACCTCATTTTATTATATTAGTTTTCAAATTTTTGTTTCTAAAATTAAAAGAACATGTTTTGTTTTTTTTATTATTTGATAATCATGTAATTAAAACTTTTATTTTAATTTATTCCAAATAAAAAATAATAAATCAAAGCCGTCAGGGCCGTGGAAAGGTAGGGGCAGAGTGGATACGCACCCAAAACGCCGAGAGGATGAGGTACCAAATTTCCAAAATTGTTACGCGAGCGAACTAATAAATTCATAGAAAATTGTCATATACGAGTATGAAAATTATATTTTGAAATATAATATGCATTATATTAATAAAAGGCATTTGTTACAAATTTAAAAATCATAAAAGACTAATGAAAGGCTTATCCAAAAAGCGCCATATTTAAGTTTGTTCTTAGCGCCAAATGGACCTGAAAGCTAGAAAGTCTCTTTAGAAACAGTCTTCAATGCAGAAAGAACTTCTATAATCAGTTTTATAAAATTAAAATAATCAAATTCTCAATAAAATACAATTTTATACAGAATTGTTAACTATCAGATTATCTATGAATATTTTAAATAAGTCAAATTAATATTGAGGTTAGATTTACCTTAGGTAGCCAAAATGGCGGCTCGTCTCTAATTCCAGCAAACAGAAGAAGGAAAACAGTGGGGACGCACGTTCTAACCTAACCTATTCTAATAATTTGGTTGGTAATAATTATGGTAATTTATTAGAATAGAATAGGTTAGGTTAAGTTAGAACGTGCGTCCCCACTGTTTCCCTTCTTCTGTTTGCTGGAATTAGAGACGAGCCGCCATTTTGGCTACCTAAGGTACATCTAACCAATATTGATTCTATTTGAAGAAAATTCGCTAACTGAATGGAATATCTAGAGTAGTCACTGACTAGATATTGATATCAAGAAATCAAACGGCATATTTTAAAATAAGAATAGAATTTACTTAACTTAAAATATTAGGAATAATTTTATAAATATTTAAAAAGAGGAAATGTGATAAGACACGATCGGTACTATAGTGTATGCACCCTAAATGCGGCACGAACAGGTAAAAGGATTGCATGAGAAAGGGGAAAGACAGAAATGTTAATAACTTCCGTTTCCTCTCTAGGTGTTTTAAAATGAATAAGTCTTATTGTATGACATAATAAGTTTCTATTATCAAAACGTATTATGTTGTAAGTTGTTTTTAACTATAACAAACAACCGAATTCAGACAAAATAATATGTCAAATATAAAACATATTAACATTCTGATTAGTACCTATAGTAGATATTTTCATGAAAATAATTTATTAGGTACTCCATAGGAAGTAAAAACAATATAAACAATTATAAAACAATTATTGAAAATCTCAATGTATAAATCACTTCCTGCCCACCTACCAAAACAATATAAAATGAAACTACAATATATGTCAAACACTATGTGAGATCTAAATCCACCTTAATAACACCTGTGAGTGATTTTA
The DNA here is from genome assembly GCF_030686945.1 of Centruroides vittatus. NCBI lineage: Eukaryota > Metazoa > Arthropoda > Arachnida > Scorpiones > Buthidae > Centruroides > Centruroides vittatus. Next base: position 290,639 of record NW_027121224.1, read on the forward strand.
TGTCTGAATTTTGATTTATTCCTATTTATTGAAAAGAAAATTATTTTTCAGTTAACATATTCAAGTAGAAAATTATACATTTGTGAAAATATGTTACATATTTAGGTTATTAAACAATACAAAATATATAAAATCTGTATCCAAAAAAAAGTAAAAAAAAATTCTTAAAACTAGAATTTTTAAGCTATTAAAACTTTATCGCAGAACATGAAGATCTGAAAGTATTTAATTTTGATAAAATTGAAATTTTAATAAATGACAAATTATAAATAATTAATATGTTAAAATAATTGACAACGTACAGTTTAATCATCTTTACAGTTATTAATCACAAACATATGTATATTAATTAGCTGTTTTTTCTAATATCAAGTATTTAATAACGAGTTTGTAACAAATTAAGTTTATTTATTTAATAATTCTACATGCTTTCAGATCATATATTGATTCATTGTAGAATTTATTTTTAAACAATAATAACAACATAAAAACAGAAATATACTATACGTAAGTAAAACTTATATTGCACAAGTTTATTTTATAGCGATTATAAAATTATTCACAAATTTTAAATGTTGTAATATAAACAGTAATAACACAATTTAAAATAAATCTACTTTTCAGCAGTAAACAAAAGATATAAATTTAAAACTAAATGTATTTTTTAAAAATTTATAATTTGTATAATTTAAATATAATATTATAAATATCACATAAATGTAAACAACTATCAGTTATAGTTACTAATGGTTTTTTTTTTAAATTTAACATTTCATTTAAAAAACTTGGTTACAATAGATCATAAAGGTTACAATGGATCCAATGTTCGAACCTTTGAAATAAGGCCGGAAATACGAAATGTCCAAAGATTAATATACAAACAGACCAGAAATGGCAATAGATTATTACGTGTTTTATTTTGTTCTTTACACGTCAAAACTGATTCTCGTCTTTCAGCAAACATTGATGGGTGAACCGGCTCTATCTGAAGTATAACCTCGTCTAGACAACTTTCTGTATATTTCTGGAACGAATTGACCTTCACTTTTCAACTAATTTGATCTTGTAAAAGTTTCGTTAATTTTTTTCTTTAAATCGTTTATAAAAAATTACATAAATTTATGTTTTGCACTTTAAAGTGAATTTTAAATTAACTAGTTTTAATTAAAAATTGCCTAATCAAAAATTGAACAAACAAATTAAATCGATACATAATTATAATTAGCATTCCTTTCTATAAGATGGCACTTCGATATTCTGTGTTAAAAATAAAAATAAATGTAGACACTTATATAATAATTGAAATCACTGTTTCAATTATTATATAAGTGTATTATAGTAGTAAGACGTGGACCGCAAAAGAACCTCAAAACAGTAGACCGCATTACATTCATTATCGTAGAATGTTAGATGCGGCTATATCAGATATTTCAAAGTAAATGTATGTATCATATAGCCATGTTGAGCAACATGTCTATATGATACATGATGTGTCAGCCGAACTGTAGTGAATAAAGTTCCTGCTTCCTGTTAGACAGACTTCAACAGACATTCAATTGCATAGTGTAAATTTCGAGCGTCAAAATTTAGAGCATGAAAAATCAGCGAAAATCTATTTACTTTATGGAATTTCGTCATTAGCTACTTGTCGAAATTTGAATAGCTTTAAATGTTTATTTTCTTAATTATTAATGATATTCTATTTTTCTATTGTTTGTTGTTTGTGGCTGTTCAAACTACAAGTATTACAAATAAAAAACAGGATAAGAATGACCGCTTTATATTAGCGAGATTGAGGCCGAAGTTTTCAACGCGAAAACGTATACGTCAGACGTTCGGCGACGCTTTCCTGTAAGCGTAGAAGTTTGACAATGGCGTTTGGAATGTCGAGCATGATTCCACTGACTTTCCAAACGCCATTGTCAAACTTCTAGGCTTACAGGAAAGCGGCGCTAAACGTCCGACGTACACGTTTTCGCGTTTTCGCTTCGGCGTCAACCTCGCTATTAATATAAATGTTTAGCGTTACGATAGCCTACCGATAAAAGAGTGAACAATAATGCTCGTAGAAGTAATTGATCTAATGAGAAAAACCCAAAAAATTATAGGCCTAGGTACAGTACAGTACAAAGTTTAATTTGGCAATCTAATATTATAATTATCAATATAAACACATGAAAATTCGTTCCAAGCGTTCAGGCGTTATTTAAAGTGGGTATAGGCAAGACGTCGATCGCTGTCCACCAGTGAACCGCGAGCAAAAATTTTGGGGTAATCGCCCCAAAATTCTGGGAATGTTTTCCAGAATTTACCCCAAAATTTCGGTGTAAATTTACATAATTTTACATTAAAATAATATTTTATATTGACTGTTTCTTATATTTTGATATTTTTTAAATAATAAATACTGTACATTATTTGTAAAAGCCACCGTAAACTACAGCGTTGCGAGAGCGCGTTTACTAGCGTTTCGCTCTCGCAAAGCTGCATAGTTTGCAGTGGTTCTTACTTAGTTTCCATATACAATAATACCTCGACTTACACTACCTTGACTTACGCGAACCCGGAGTTACGCGATTTTCAAATCTCGACGATTCGTCTTTTGTTTGAGCGCCACGCAACTCTGATTACTCTGACAACTCTGATTACTCACCCCCTACACACTATTGTTCAGCTTACATGTTCGGACATGTCGCGCGGAATCGACGCATAGCTACAATTTATTTTGTGTTATTTATTTCTGTTTGTTATATCTACGGAGACTTGAGAGACTCTACTATGTCATCCAAACGAAGTAGAACTGATTCTTCTGCATCAAAACAGAAAAGAAAAACTTTATCTTTGGAATGTAAAGTTAACATTATTAATGACTTCGATACAAAAATGAAAATTTGTGAATTGGCAAAGAAGTTTGATCTACCAGAATCGACGGTCAGAACAATTATGAAAGGTAAAGAAAAAATTCTCGAAGCTGTGAAAAATGCTCAATCTTTAAATTCAAGAATCATTCGTAAACGTCACGGTATTATCGCTGAGATGAAAACAATGTTATCTAAGATTTTATAAAACATTTTTTTTTTCTAAATTTGTTTTCTTTAGTCTCTGGCCCCAATTAAAAATAATTTGTATGTATTTATATGCGAAGTTATACCCCGACTTACGCGAATTCGACTTACGCGGTTATCGCTCGGTTCCACCTATCGCGTAAGTTCGGGGTATTACCGTACAGGTATCCCTTGATTAACGCGGTTAATTAATTAAAACTTCTGCCGCGTATATAAAGGGATTGCCGCAATTAATTTCACGCGTTAATCAAATCCCGCGTTAAACATGGGATACCTGTATTAATATTTGTTCTCGTATGAAATGTTTTGATGGGCGAGGTTGGTTTCCTGAACCTCCTCTTCTCTTATAAACGATTATGGATACTCTTAAAGAAATGGCTATATTTGGAAAAGAATCAACTAAACCATTATTATAAATAAAGTTTAAAATTTCCCTGGAGTACTGTACATAACTTTATTTAAAAAAATTGTAGAGATTTTATTTTTTCGAATAAAGATACTTCATCTATATCACTATTATAACAATCAGCAAGTTTTAAATGTAAATTTTTACGCTATTTTAGGATTTCATAGTCATCCCAGTCTGACAGTGTACAGTACTTACAACTAAATGATATGACTTTAAACATAAATATCAATTTCATATTCATATTTCATAAATATTTCATATTCATAATTTCATATTCAGAGAATATAGATAAATCAATTCAATCATTACTATCAATGCATAATTCCTTTCAAGAAGTATTTTACTAGCTGTAATTCAAACGATCAGTCATTATCATGGCGCGAGAGCTAAATAATTTCCGTGAAAATAGACGAGAGAAGAAAACCTGTGTGCAGATTCTATCTAGCAATTGCTAGCTATTCCTTTCACTAGTATAAAATCGGAAATGGCTTTCTCATCAGCAGGGGTGCTGTGCAATAGAGATCACGAGTGAGTGACGCAGCAGTAGAAGTAGTTCGGTTTTTAAGGACATATTTAAAAAATTTGCGAATAGCTTCTAAGGAGCTGTCCATAAATGACGTCCACACTGAAAGGGAGAGAGGGAGTTGAGTTTCAATAAACGTGTTTTACTTCATTAAATTTTATACAGTTTATATATTTTATTATTCATAAAGTGATAAAGATTTTCAGAACGACTGAGTTTTGTTTGACGTCCGAAGAGGGGAGGAGGTTACGGAAACTTGGAAAAACTGGGACAAGATGGAGAGGGGGAGTAAAAATTTCAAGAAAAATGCGGATTTGATTTATGGACAACTTTAAGTGACTGCTCACTTTCATAAAAACCATTTTAGTTAGTAAACTTTCCTTTACATTTCCTTTATAAATCTACATCTTAATTTTATTTGATAAGAAAAGTTATTTTTATTAATTTTTATAGATTTTGTATAAACTCGATGTCACTTCCGTAGTTGCATATGTTTCACTTTCCCTGCTGTTATGTAAACATAACAAGGGAAAGTATTGGAATCGTGTCAAATTTAACCCTTTGAGGTTTTTGCAAATCTCCACGTTTTGAGACCACCTGAACCAAAAAAGTAAAAAAAGATAAATTGCAAAAAAATTTCGTGGATATTTATGTGTGTGTGTGTGTGTGTTAGCTACTATTTTGTTTAATATCTCAGGATGGGGAAGATTAAGAAACGAAATTTGGCATGGACGCTTGTGTATAAGGGATATTGATGCTATTAAATTTGGTTGTAAAAGGTCGAGGGAATGGAGAGATAAAGGGTTGTCATGTGTGAAGTCTCGTATGGGGTCGAACTTAATGAAGATTTTACTTGTTAGCATTTATAATCTTTTACAAGGTAGCTTCAAAAAGTTTCCGGAATTGGTTTATTACTCAAAAGTATGTGTACAATTAACAAATCAAGCAACGTGTTCTTCAAAGTATTGTCCTTTGGCAATCACACACTTTTGCCAATGCTGGTATAGCCCATGAAAACATTCTTGGAAGCCGTCTCGAGACAGCGCCTGCAACGCAGATGTCGCACTCTGTATAACCTCATCCGCATTCTTGAAGTGGCCTCTCTTGACCGCATCTTTCAACAGGGGGAAGTGATAGAATCCTCCTGAGATCCGCCGTGAGCATTCGTGGCGCCATGTGTTGGCAAACACTGTGCATATTCAATTGATCATGCAGGATGAAATGACAACTTTCAACCAAAATTCCTACTGTCTTGGCGATCTGCTCAATTGACTGTTGCCTGTCTGACCTCACAATCTCGCGTACAACGGACAGTTTCTTTTCGGACGTTGATGTCGACGGACGACTACTTCGCAAATCAAAAGCGATACACTCTCGTCTCTCACGAAAGAGTTTTTGCCAGTCATAAACTAGAGAATGCTTCGTGGAAAACTCAACATAGGCGTCCTGAAGCATCTTCAAAATCTCAGAAGGTTTTCTCCCCAATAACACACAAAATTCGATATTTGCATGTTGTTTTTTCACAGACATTTTCGCCAGATTCCATTTCACGTCTCACTAACACGATCTTCAGTGAATGGTACAGTAATTGTAACTGTTGTCATCTTTGCAGCGAGTGGGGATTTGTTTGAACATATTTTTCTATTCCTGACATGTTTAGCTAAGACACGCATTACATGTTCCCTTTTTCATCGCCATTAATTGACTAACCCAGTATAATTCCGGGAACTTTTTGAAGCTACCTTATATATGTATATAAAACTCATCTCTACGTTCAAAATTAAGTCTTTTGCCATTTTATAATAATTAAAATTATAGAAAACTTTTACAACACAATCTCATAACAGATGGCACCACACAAAATTTTATTTATTATGATCAATAATATAAAAGTTATTTTTTAAATAAAATCTCATAACAGCTGGAAAATTACGCAACTCGTTGCTAGATTTTTTTATATCTGTAAATCATATTAAATTATAGTTTACGAATATGAAATAATAGACCATTTTCTTTAATCTCGGGATTCTGACATCGAGAAAATCACAATTCCGTAAAACCGAAAGTAAATATCCATTCAGGAATTGCAACCCCTACTTATGCACCAATTAGTCTTGAGTTAAGCCTATATTACAATTTGAATTTGAATGGCAATAAATAACAATAAATAAATAAATAAAAATAATTATAAAAACGAAAAATAATAATTAAAACGCTGGCCTTTACATCAAAAACGAAACCGAAACTAAAACTAAAATTTAAAACAAAATCAAAATTCATTAAATTAAAATTAAAATTAAACTCAAATCAATTGAAAATCAAAACAATGTTTTTAAAAACAGTTTAAAAGTTGTTTTGAAATTTTCAAATTTTAAATCAAATTAATTTTTAAATTTACGTTATTTGTGTGCTGTGGTGACAGAACATTTTGCTTTTAATATCTATATATACCAGCTTATATGATTAGTTTTGTATTTATATTGAAAATAATATTTTAATATTCATTTACTCCAGTAAAAAAAAAAAAAAAGAAAATCTAATTTTGTTACGAAAAAACAGAACGGCAATAATTAACAAACAATACCAGTCGTTTTAAGGCCCTAGCATTATTCAATATTATTGTAAATGCCCCATTCTCTTGTAACGTATAGTAACTGTTACCAGCGTACTCATCCACTAATATCTGTGTTATGTAATTTATGGATAGCTCCTGTATTACTTTCTTTCAATTAAACTTTTTCAACCATGACTTTAAATAATTATTTTTCATAGACTATTCAAAAATCAAATCTAAATATCGCATAAGTTTCAAATTTCAGTATACTATGATTAAAAATTAAAATGTCATCAAGCAATTACCAATTTATTTTTTTAAATCCGGATCTAATTTAAAATTAAAAGGTGTTTCTTGTAAATTCAAATTTTCTACCAAATTTTTTAAATAAATAAATTTTTATTAAAATTATTGAAAAAGATACAATGCTTAATTTTTTTCTAGTAATCGCAGTGTAAATTGGCGATTCTATTACTTTGATTTGGGAACAAATAATCTATGCTGTGTAATTTTCTGTAGTGATTCAAACTGTAACTTAGAAAGTTATAGTTTTGTTCTATAACTAATACAATTATAACTATTTAAATTTAAAAATTTAGCGAATATAAAATTTTTCATTTTTAGGAATAGGTGATGACACAATTTTTATTTTAGTATAATTATTCTTGAATATTATTAAAATTAATAATTTAAAGTTAGTTTTAACTAATATTGAATAATTTAAAATTTATCCTGAACATTAATATTATATCAAAAGCTAATTATTGCGGTGAGTTTAATAACTTGAAGATAGAGTTCTCGACGATGATAACTTATATCCAGAATATATTTACGTGGTGATCAGACGAAGTTTACTTCCGAGGAGACTTTTTGTTGTCAGCCAGCAGTGCTTGTTATTATCCTGCTACATGTCAGGAATAATGCTTAAATCTTGAACATTTATTTATTTCGAAATCATTATATAACATTTGAAATTCCTAGCCACGCCCACATGTTTTTGAAAATAATCTTTTCACGTCTAAATGACAGCCTACCGCTCTGCCGGACTTGAAAATAAATCCGAACGGGCCGAAAAATCCCAGGAATTTTCTGGGTGATCCGTCCGGATATGTTGGGGCCCGTTCTCATCATTTGGCTGTCCCATTGTGGGCCTGATCAAACTCACGATAGGCTTGATGATTTGTTTTTTATTCTTTAGTTCTATATCCACTGGACAATAGAGTAAAAAAGACATCTTGTAGAAAAAATATTATATGTCTTTCTTGTTTACTCTTTCTCAGTGCTTATAGAGCATTTTCGATCAAGCTCATCGTTGGTTCGGCCAGGCCCACAATATTATTTTAATGTTCTTATATTCCTAAATATCCGAAAAGAAACGTGTTTTCTGTCCCGGATTTATTCATCTCTTACCTAAATTTCTCTTTCTTAGTCATGTTAATTTACAACTCTTACATAATACTTTGAAATTTTTGTATTGTTAGATTTAAAACATTATTTTTTGCTGATTTTTATAGATTTTTATTTTTAATTTAAAATTTGATGTTTCATCTAGTAGAGAAATGAAATGACAAATAATAAAGCAACGAAAACATTTATATAAAATCCAAAATTTTTTAGGCAATAAATAATTGATTTCAATTACATTTCCAAGTATGATGTAATTCTTGGATGCGCCCATCAGTGGCCGAATGGATAAACCCACTAAACACTGGTAGTTAGTTAGTCATGGATTTGCGCTTCGCCACGAACTGGCCACGTGGCATTTTCCAGATTTTCTTCACCGAAATAGCAGCCAGTTTTCTATAGAAAGTCCTCCCAGGAGGCACCTTCTCGGCGGATTGCCCATGTATCGCGTTGTCGTAAACAAATAAAATATTCCTAGATATATTTCAATACAGGTAATATAAGTAACTATTAGCAAATTGTGCTCTTACACATTGAATACATTAAATAATGCAAATATTGAGTTTTGAAATTATTCTAAGAATATTTATTATTCTCATTTTTATTATAGTGCCGGATGGCTGAGGCTATAAAAACGACAATCGACGTTTTGATGGTCAAGGCGGTTAAGGTGTCAATCTACTACTCTGATTAAATTTGGAAGAGCACCGTCAGAAATTTTTCATGGGCGATCTGTGCCGGATACGTCGGACCCTGCCCCGCATCACCCAACCTCTCCATTGTAGACCTGACGAAACCTACAATGGGGCATGATTAAAACTTTTAATGCCTGTAAGGCATAGGTTTGGTTTATTTGTATACGACAACATGACGCTTGGAAGATCTGCCGAGAAGATGCCTTCCGGGAGGACTTTCTGTAGAAAACTGGCCTTTATTTGGATGTTACAAACGGGATGAAAACCCAGCAAACTGCACGTAACCTCCCGTTGACGAGACGCGAACCAAAACCAATTACCAGTGCTCAGTGCTCAGTTTTATCCACTCGGCCACTGATAGACAGTGAAGTGGAGGCGTAAAACAAATGGAAGAAAATAGTAACAACCTTTCACTGTAAGGACCCAGACGCGAGGTCGGTTCAAAACTATTTATAAGTGGATGGACCCGATTAAGTTGGGTCTCGCCCCTGAGAATCCGGCTCTCCCATTACAAGTCTTGCCTTTTATATCGCCCGTTGTAGGTTTGAAAAAATTCTGTTTGTATCTAAAAGGCAAAAAGTTTTTTAAACATTACATAATGACTAAAGTGATTTTAACATTTGAAATTACATAATTTATAGCTAATCAATATAAATTAAGATTTAACGTTTTTTTTTTATATATTTATTTTGTATATTCGTCATTTAATTTCGTATATTAGTCATCATTTAGGACGGCAGTATGGTTTATCAGTCTCCGTCCTGGAAGATGCGGAATTATTTTGGTTTTAACAATTTTTGTTTTTTCTAAAAAGATTTCAATTCTATTTTGTTTTCCGAATTCGAAAATATTTTAATAATTTTTCCAAACCCTTTTAATAAAACAGATTTTATAGTTACTTGTCGATCATTTTTATTTTTGCTTAGTATAATTAAAATAAATTTTATCATCAGATTTTTAGGGGACATTTATAAGCCATGTAACCCAATATTTTGAAAATTTTTACTCCTATCCCTGTCCTCACGGAGCCAAACAAGAGAGAAAACACGGACCGCCCGGATTCAATCCTTTTTTTTTTTTTTTTTTTTTTTTTTAACTCGGTCCTGTGGGCACGAAGAGGGCCTCTTTTAGCAAGCCCTTTATGGGTTCGGCCGGGCCCACAATGGGACGCAGCCGATATATCCGATCAGACTACTTTCAAAAAATTCCTGGGGATTTTCGACCCGTCAGGATACGATCCCGGGTCCCCAGAGCGGTAGGCGACCACCTTGACCGTTAGGCCATCCGGCCGTTAGTCCTGGATCCTCAGAGCGGTAGGCTGACGTCTTAACCGTCTCGGTCATTTCTTGTATCTTAATTATCAAACAATACAGAAAAAAATTAAATAATTTAAATGTTGAATTTAATACGTCTTAAAATTAATATGATTTTTATAACAGCTTAAATGTATACATTGATTCTTTTATTACTTATTTATTTTCTGGTTAAACTCATTTTTATCCCGAAATAATATGTGAAAAGATAGAAAAGAAATCCTTCCTAAATAATAATTAAATACGAATTCTACTGAGAAAAAAAAGAATACATTTTTATTTAGTTATGTAAAAACTTAATATAGTTCTGTTAATAAAAAATTTAATTATTCACAATTTGAAAATAAATCTCTTTTTTTCCACCAATCTTAATGTCTAAATACCGTCATTCCGAATAGGAAGTTTAATTCTGAATAATGTAAATTTTGAAGAGTTTTAATATTTTGATTAAAATATATTTGTTTTTATTAGAAATATTTACGAGTTTTTGTTTTTGTAAAAATAAATCATATTTATGTTTACAAATTATTAAAAAAAAAAAAAACTTTTATATGCCGTTCAGATCGCCATCTGTTATCCATTTCACGACATTTGTCATCCATCTTGGAAGGCAATTTGAGAGAAAAACATTGAAAAAAGATAAAAAATGTGTGTTGATTATGAAATTTTAAATATATCTTAATTTATTACCAAGAAGTAGAAAGACGGTAAGTATTAAAATATATTAAAATGATAATATATCAGATATTTTTATTCATTTCACTTTCAACACAGATTTTTATTTTATAGTTTGATAATGATGAATAATTAGGCAGACATCTCGCGTTTTCTCTTGAAATAAATCGAAAGTTAACGTAATATTTTTCTTGCTAAAAAAGAAATGTTATGTGACCTTAAACACAGAAAAATATCTCGATATAATCAACAAGACCTGATTGTCTATTAAAGTTAATTTTGCATTATGTATTTTCAATGACACAGTTATTTGTATAATGAAGTAATTGCTGCTTTATTTGTGTTTGTGTGTTAGCTTAACATAGACTTAAACTGTTACGGCAAAGTTAAAATGAAATTACTAACTCATTACTAAAAAAACAATGATGATTATAATGTTATTTAATTGAATTTTTTCTAAATTATATACTCTATTTATTGAAACTAAGTTAGTACAGTTTAAATACTGCAACTTTATTTTATAGAGAGATGATGAAATCAAAGTTTAATGTATTAGCAAATTGTATTTAGAAAAAATACCGTAGTCCTTGAAATCTTTTATCTGTCGTAAGTCAAATCTGCCGGTTTTAAAACTTAAATATTTGACGACGGTCGTGTTAATCTGTACGAGAATACAGCGTTTAAGTTTCGAAACTTAGTTAAAACGTACCTTTAAAATTAGAAAAATATCGATTAGAAATTTTTATGGTAAATGTAATTTAAAATGCTTCTGTATATTAATTTTAATTTCTGTGTTAATAATGATAATTGACGAGCGATGCGATGGATGAAAACATTCCTGTTAATTTCAGTATTTGCATAACTTTAGGAAAATTGAATATCTTAAAATGAAATTGCAGAAGTCACTAAGTTGTCTGATACTTTCAAATTACAATATTTGTAATACTTTTAAAATTTTAAATTTGGATTGGCCTATATTTTAAACAAACTGTTTACCATCTTTATTTGAAGATTAAATCCTTTACATTTATTTCTTTTGTTTTTATTGTATTTAAAATTTTATTACAATATGTAATTTTATAAAATTGTTGGTGTATGTGTATTATTATTATTATGCTTTGTGTCATAATGCTAAAATTTTAATGTTTGTTTTATTTATTGGTTTAATTTATCTGCCAGTTTGCAGCACTTAGTTTTTCCACTCCTTTTTTTTCATGAAGTGGTACATTGTTACAGTCATTATAATAAAAGTTCTTCCTCAATATCTTTTTTTATGTTTACTTCACAAGTGCGAGCTTCTTATCATTCATCCAACAAAAATAAATAAAAAGAATTGATTTGTTCAAATATATATGACTATTACACAGTTAGTGTTTCTACTTTTCAGTTGTTGTTCTTCAGTTAATTTAATTAAAATAGTATTGGTAAAAGTAAAATTTCAGTTTGGTTAATTTATTTATTATAAGCTATAATTTGTCAAAAATGATGGAAAAAATAAAACCCCATCAGTTCTTTGGTAAAATTGGTAATTTTGTTATAAAAAATTTAAAATTGAGCAAAATCTCACCCTTACGTCACCATCCAAACAGTATTCCACCAGATCTGTTTTGGAGAGTTTCTTACTAACAGCGTGTGTGTATTCCTTTAGTCTGGTCTCAAGGGACCTAGCAATGGATCCAATGTACACCAAGGACCAGTCTACATGAGTATCTAAAGAAAGTGCCAGATCATCAGTTGCTAGAAATTCGATGGTGTATCTTATCTTGAAAATTGGTTTACATTTTCATTTGTAATTGTCTCAGCTGTAGATCACTGAATATTGGAAATATTTAAGACACATTAAAATTTTAATCCATATGTCTATTCAAAGAAAGAGAAAAAGATTTAAACAGAAAATAAGAAAATAAATTTATCTGTAAATGACATTTAAACTTATATTCTTCATTAAAATGCAGTTTCCCAAACTAAGATACCAGGATATACCGTATTTTACGGACTATAAGACGCACCTTTTTCATCGAAAAATTGCCTCCAAAATTCAGGTGCGTCTTATAGTCCGTAGTGTCTTATAGGTATTTTTTTTTTTTTAAATTACTTAAAAATTAAGGTGCGTCTTATAGTCTGTAGCGTCTTATAGTCCGTAAAATACGGTATTTATTCTGTCTTCTCATAGGACTCTTCTTCAGTTCATTCTGGAAACAAATATTTATAAAGATGTCATATTTTGGTATATAAATTTAGTATACAAATATACTTTAAAAATAATTGTATAATTAAATTGTTATAATTGTAACTAACTGAATGTCTGAAATTATTAAACAAAAAAAATTACCAAAACTATGTAACCTGATATAAACTGTCCATCCAAATATACAATCAGTAATTTAATGAATTTTAATGATATCTGAAAAATTCTGCAATTTAAATAAATCAATTTAATAGATTTTGGGACATACTTTGAGCTAACTCAAAATTTTTGAGATTGCTGAAGGCATATGAATTTTGTGAAAAATTGAAATATTCTGAAAAATTCAGATTATGAAATAACTACTGGCCTATGCTTAGTTGAGTTCAACTTTTTTTAGGAAGTTTTGTTTTCATACTCAAATACTTTTGGATTTGTTACTGGCCATTTTCAGGGGTAAACATGAAAAAATTTGTTTGATTTAACCCTCTTAAAGGCAGTTTTGATGTTAGAATTGAATGTTTCATTCAAACTTAAACTGGTAGTTTTGTTCTTTTGCATTTTCTATTAAACTAAGATGTTTCATACAAAAAAAAAAAAAAAAAAAAATGGAATTTCTAGTTTAAGTTTGAATCAGAACTGTTCAATTTGAAGTTCATAACATTGTAACTGTTGTTAACAAAGATTAAACTAACAAATTTTTCATGTTTACCCTTGAGAACTGTACCAAGACACCACTGTACTTTCAGACTCATTACCACAATGAGTCTGAAAGTACAGTGGTGTCTTGTACAGTCCTGCCCAAAATGCTGTTTAGATTCTCCGTAGATAACTGTTTCATCTGAAGTAGATTGGACATAGTGCTGGAAATGTCAAATGCAAAGTGCAACAATAGGAAAAAATAGATTCATCTGTTTTAATGAGAGGGAGGAGGAATATGGCTGAAGATGGGACAAGTGTGCAGCTTTAACTGACATGATTAAGAGATAACAAAGCATCCAGATACAGCTACAATAAATTAAAAGGTTTACATAGGAATCTACTTACTAATGAATGATCAATGGTGAAAATGGTATTTATTAAAAATAAATCAACCAATAGTAAATATTATCTTTTCTGATGAATTTATATATAGAATCATATACCTGACAAATGCATTCACATGTAATGAGATAATTGTATAATTAATATAATTAATTTAAAAGCCATTGTTAGCATTTGTAAAAATGACTGCAGATGTCTTTTATATTTCAAAGATAGGCAAAGATTTGGAGCATATTCAGACAAGATTGATAGAATAAAGCAAACACAACACTTGAGTGATCTGCCAAGGAGATGGATGCCTATTGGGATGCAACATTTTAAAAAGTTTTTTGTTTTCACATAATTATCACTTATTAAACCAGATTTTTAAAGAATACCACATAAGTTTCATCATTACTGAAAGTTCACTGATTTTATTCAATACATTTTTATTTTGTAATAATCAAAAGTTGCACACAAAGATGTTTGAGTTAAATGAAACTTCATTAGTGAAAATGTAATGACAATGATAATAAGTAATTACAATATCATAGCAAATGGATAATTTTCTGTGGAACAACAGTACAATTAAAAAGAATTTTTATCATCTTTTAGAACTTTTGCTTGAATACATACAATTCCTAAATTTTGAAATACTGTAAATAAGAAAATAAATATCATGACTCTATAGGAAATAACCAATATTTAAGTCTTATATATGTAAAGAAAACCTGGGAAACTCTACATAGTCAGCCTATGCACAAACTTGCAACCAGTGGTGGACTGGCTACCAGGATATTCCTGATCCTCCAGTGGGTCATTTGCTTAGTGGTCTCTTCTTATTTTAATTCACATTATATTTCACTTGGAAAAAATTAGCTATCAAAATAAAAGCACTGTCTATTGCATTAAATTAAAAAGTAGCCTTTTTCTAATTCAAATCTTAAGCCATCACGATACGACTCGTATGAACGAATGTCTAGCTCATGGCAAATGTGCAGTCTTTGAAATTTGAAAATGACTTGCCCGATTCAGACATGGGCCACCTTGGAATGACCCATGCAAACTGACATTTGACTGCAGTTATGTGCATTTTGTAACTTCTAATTTGAAGACAACCAAAACTTTTGAAGCAAAATTGTTTTGCAATACTCTTTAATGCTGTTATTACAAAAATACTATGCAATACATAGTCTTGCTTAGTATTTCTGGTAAATATTGCTTAAACAAATTTTAGATGGTGGTGATATTTGTTGAAAGACAATTTCTATATTGTACTAATATATTATGTAGGTAGATCCAATAAAAAAGGTTACAAGCAGCAGCATTTGAAAAGTAATTAATGTGGAGGGAATATTTTTCCCCAAAGTGGAGACAGATGGTACTAGTTGTCTTACAGTGGTTGTGTGGGTAGGTAGTGTAAGTTCGCTGACACATCAGTGATTGACATAGCAAGACGTTTAGAAAAGTGGTCTTGCTTGGAAGTGCGAGCTGTGATTAATTTCTTATGGGCATCTGACACAAACACCCTGGCATGTTGAGTGGTGGTGTCATCCTCCTGCATGACAATGCCAGGCCCCATACTGCTTGCAAAAGTTCAAGTTGTCAGTCTAGAGCCACCCCCATACAGCCCAGATTTGGCATCCAGTGATTCTTTTCTT
Organism: Centruroides vittatus; assembly: GCF_030686945.1. NCBI lineage: Eukaryota > Metazoa > Arthropoda > Arachnida > Scorpiones > Buthidae > Centruroides > Centruroides vittatus. Next base: position 306,146 of record NW_027121224.1, read on the forward strand.
TTTCCAAAAATGAAGAAACACTTATCTGGAACGAGGTTCTTTTCAGTGATGTGAAAACAGCTGCCAAGGGGCTCAATGGGCAGGGATGTGATTTCTACCAAGCCAGGTTATACAAGTTGGTCCTGCATTCAGATAAATGCATAAATAGATTTGGTGATTATGTGGAAAAGTGGTTGACAGGTGTGCCTCTTAATTCCCTTTTGTATTTTCTGTCTATTATTAATAAATAATTTTTTATTACCCTTGTAATCTTTTTTTGGATCCACCCTCATATTTTGTTTTGCTGAAAACTTTTTTGACAGAAAAACTTCATTTCCTCCGACAAGCATTCCTTTTTCCATTACCATGGAAGTAATAGCTGATCATCCGAAGCATTCAGTGCTTGACATGCTTAATGCAAGCAAATTGTGACTACTGTGGGAAAGCCAACATTTCCTCTAATCCTGAACAGGAAATGTTGGCTTTATTTAAATGTTGGCAGTATATAAAATTTAGCAATTTAATTTTACTTTTTAATAAATGAGTAATGAATATATAAATAAATTGATATGAAATTCAATAAATTAGTAGATTTAAGAAAACATAATCTGAAAACAGTTCAATCTATAGTAGCAAAAGTGATCCATTGCGCTCAATCATAAACACATTAAGAATATTAACACATAGTAGTTTTTCATTAATCTGGCCATTTCTTGTTCAGAGTGTGCTACATTACTGAGTATGTGTAAGCCTAAAGGCAATGAATGATGTGACCTGTTGTTATTTGGTACTGATTCTTTTTGGAGGCAAGCAGGTAAAGAATACAGTTTGCTCAAATGCAATGCTGTACACAAATCAAAAATCAAATGAACAGCTGGATTTCTTTGTCGAACTATTAAGCTAAATATTTAGTAAATATTTAGTCTTAATAATCTGATAAGGAATCTGGCTATTTGTTTAATATTTAAAGTAATTATTGGGTTGTTGTATTTATTGCAGAAATTAAACCTGAGTAAACAAGATGTGTGATATGATAATCATACTGAATGCCAGATAATTGAGAGGCTGATTAGTGAGAGAATATGGTATTAAGAAATTATATAATAAAAAACAAGTTAGATATTCAGCTAGAATCGAATTTATCATGATACTTAATTTGATTACTATACCATGTTTTTCTTTATTACTATTGTTGGTCACTTAAATAATTTATTTTACAGGTGTTGAACAATGGAAACTTATTGCTGATATGCTGAAATACAGTGAAAATTAATAATGAAAGTGTCACCATATTGGGTTTATTTTTTATCATGTAAGTTTTATATATGTCTGTTTACAAATAATAAGCTCAAAATTTGAATTTTGATTCCTTTAATCTAGAGTTAATTGCTTCAGGTTTTTTGTATATGGAGATAAAATACTAATTGATTTTAATAATAATCTTGTTTATACTGATCAAAAATGAAATAAAAAAAACTTAACAACATATTATTTACTGTTTGATTTATATAGCTTTCTTATGTGTCTTTTAATTCATTTGTTTGTTAATAACATGAAAGTGCTTGCCAATTTAAAACCTAATTTTCTATGGAAATTTGAAGCTTGTAAAATAAACAATAAATTAAATTTATAGCAAAATCTTTACATTGTGATAATTCCATCTAAAACAAATTTCTGTAATAAACATTTTTAAAAGTTTTTTGTTTTCACATAATTATCACTTATTAAACCAGATTTTTAAAGAATGCCACATAAGTTTCATCATTACTGAAAGTTCACTGATTTTATTCAATACATTTTTATTTTGTAATAATCAAAAGTTGCACACAAAGATGTTTGAGTTAAATGAAACTTCATTAGTGAAAATGTAATGACAATGATAATAAGTAATTACAATATCATAGCAAATGGATAATTTTCTGTGGAACAACAGTACAATTAAAAAGAATTTTTATCATCTTTTAGAACTTTTTCTTGCTTGAATACATACAATTCCTAAATTTTGAAATACTGTAAATAAGAAAATAAATATATAAATATTTAATTGACAGATTCTAAACAAAATCATTTATAATAATGATTTTGATAATGATTATAATAATGATTATAAAAGGTTAAATCCAAAAAACAAATGTATAAAAACTAAAAAATAAATTTGAAATATAGAATGCCATGATATGACATTCTTAAGGCATTATAGTAGTGCTTTTAAAAGGCTGCCATAAGGTGTTTCATTTTTCCTATAAGTAGTCTGCTTCCACTTATATGGATTTTACTGATCACTGATAAAATATTTAAGTTAACCTTTCAACAGTGGAACAGTCAGGTGTAGGGCTCCCACTTAGTTGTGGAGAAGAAATGTGGGAAATTTTTAAAGTATATTTTCAAGCGTTTTTTCTCATTACCGTTTCAGAAAAAGATTTTGTAAACAGTTCTGTCTAGTAAAGAAAAGTCTTTTTTTATTGTTACATAATTCATCTTTTATGTGAATTTCTTTTCACGGTAGTTTTTGGCGATACCCCCAAAAGAATTTAGCGAGTATAGTCGTCCCTCACCACTGCCACACGATCGCCTTGGATGATTATACTCGTCCCTCACTGTTAAGAGGTTAATTTTGTATAGTTACTAAAAAAAATTACAGAAGCTAAATATCTGTTGCTGATTTAATATAATTTAACCTATGATATATTATAATAACTACATATATTGTTTATAAAGAAATTCAAAGAAATGTTTTTAATTGTATTGACTTGATAATGTTAGGCATTTTTTTTTGTTTTTTATTCTTATGATGTAGGATGTATTTCAAGATTTTTAAAAGAAAAAATTTAACATAAATGAATTCTCCAAATTGATTTATGTACCTTTTTAAATAACAGTTAAACTTAATAAAGAATAAAATTGGTATTGTTATACCAATTTTGTTCTTAAATAAAGTAAGAAATGTAAGATTCTTGTAAATGTTTTCTACATTATTAATAAAGAACAAAATTATGTAATTTTGAAATTTTTAATAATAATTTTGAAAAGATTTTTTCAAAATAGAAGTTCTTGTTTAGAAAAGAGTATTTTTAGTTACAACTGAAAACATTCAATTATTTTTTTAACTTTGTCAATGTGCTCAGTTATCTAGATCAAGTAATATTGTCATTATTTAGACCAGTAATATATTCTGTATTACAGAAAATGTATCAATTCGTTAAAAATTAATATTGCAGTCAAAAATTTATTTTTCTCATTATTAAAACCAGTACTTGAAAAAAACTGATAAAAGAAATAACTAAATTTATTGTAACAAAATTAATATAATCATTGTTTTAATAAAAATAATTTTTAACATTAAAAATATCATATTGCCTTTAAAAATACAAAAATTGTTTAAAACAAAAATTGGAAATAATAATTTTATAAATTCTTATTAATAAATTAATAAAAAACACTTGTAATTTTATTATATATAGAATTACAAGTGTTTTTTATTTTGCAATATCCTTTGCGATATGAAAAATAATTGTCATCTAATAAAAGCAGAATTATAAGAACTAAAATTTATTAATTTTTTTTATATGTAATGTTAGATTTGAGTTCTTATACAATGATTTTGGGCTCTGTCTAATATTCAACTTATCATCTAACCCTATGAGGGAATAAATTATAAATTTCACTTCAGATTCTAGAAATCATATACAAATAGCTTTATTACAGATGAAAATACAGTCAAACCTGTTTTTATGCGGTGGATAGGGACCGCATAAAAAAAGTCTCACACAGAAAATAACTCAAAACCGTACGAAATAGAATTTATTGACAACAGATGTCAGCACTTGACTGCATCGTCTCGTTTATCGTCTGTTTTACATATTTTTGTCCAGGTGGTGTTTTGTTGACTTAAAAAATAAATTATTTCATTTTTTGCATATTCATGCAATAATATTACTATAATAAGTTCATTTATGCTATAATAAGTTTATTTAGCTATAATAAGTCAACGTGAGACATGACAAATCACACGAGACTAGTCGCCAACTATACCGCACAAAAAAAAGATAGCATAAAAACAGGTTTGACTGTAATTATTTTTTCTTCCTTTTGTTTAATTAAACTACAAATGTAATAATATTATTTCATTAATTAAAATTTTTTTTTCTTAGCTTTGATTTAATATTGATGAAAATAAAGTTTGTATAGATTCATGACTTAATGTTTCTATCATTTTAATGATGAAAACATTGTTGTCCAGATTTATAATATAGATACAGTAATGAACCGAAAATCAGAATCAATTGGGGACTGGGGTTGTTCAGATTAGGGATTTGTTCCGATTACGGTTTATGTATGAAAAAATATATTAACCTGTCCAATGTTCAAATTTTTCTCCATTGCGTGTCGCTTTGCGTTGAATTTTTCTCTGTTGTGTGTCGCTTCGTGTTGAATTTTCGTCGATTTTAAGCCTGACGAAAATTTTTATAATAATAATCGAAAATATCGTATCATTAAAAATTATTTCTGCATTTTGAACAAACAAAATAAATATATTGAAGAATATAAAAACATGAAAATTATACTTTAGAAGTAAATTTAGTATCAAAAACGTTCGATTCAGCACGACACAGTCCGACTGAAAATCGTGCCGATTACTGGCGATTCCGATTACCGGGGTTCCGATTTACGAGTCTCTACTGTACATCCAATATTGTTGTAATTTGTTGATAGATTTTTTTTATACTTTTATATAGGTTTAGTTCTGATTAGGGTTTCTCAAACGGGATCCCAGTTGTTTTTTTAACCCGGGAAATCCCGGAAATTTCTTAAAAATTCACTTTTTCCTTATTTTACGTTAAGGTTGAGGAAATTTTGCAAATAGAAAGTATAATTAACTCATAAACTGTCAGAATACATTTGTATTTATTAATTTTAAACCTACTTATTAGTTTTTTTTTTATTTTTGCTCATTATGGCACGTCACAAATAATCAATAATCAATACATAGCTTATTTGTGGCTGGACTCTCAAAATTCTTTACCAGTAATATCTGGCATAATTGTGCTTATGCTGTTTTAATTTTTAACCATGCCCAGTAGCTTCAATGACTGCGTAACGCCAAGTTGTGCAAATTGGGCAAGGATACAAACGAGTACGAAGTCAGCAAGTATGAAGTTTTTCTTCATAATCTGATTATTAAAGACAAACAAACTGTCGAATTATTGGGCTATGATGTTTCTACTAAAGTAGTCGAGGTAGACAAATCAAGAATACTAGGGAACAAAAGAAGTACTACAATCTCAAAAACAAACTAGAAATCTTTCAGGATACAGGTGAAAAACACATAATATTTGTCTTCTCTTAAATGCATTAAAACACTATTCCAATCACATCAATTGAAATCGGAAAAGGCATTCTCGGTAGCAAGACTTTTCATTACTAAAATAAGAATTAGATTGAGTGATCGGAGTATTGACCATCTTTGCTTCTTAAAATCTTATAAAAATTTACAATACTTTGTATTATATTTTATTTAAAAAAATCAAAAATTACCTTCCAAGTTAGAAGTTTGATCTAAATTCATTCTTCTTTAAATTTTCAACTCAATTCAAAGTCATTTTTTGTTGTTGTATGCAGTTTCCAGAAAATTTTAATAAATTTGTTCTATTTGTGAAAATTTTTATGTAATTTGATGGTAATTTTTAATATATATATATCTTACACAGCATTATTAATATGATTTTGGAGGTTGCAGAACATATTAAATTACTTTAAAAAACGAAAAATAATTATATCATTTGATTTCGTGATATTTTGTATATCTTAAAAATAATTAATTTTGTCCCGGGATCCCGGGAAACAGTTCACTTTTATCCCGGAATCCCGGGACAAGCAAAAGACCTGGAAATGAGAAATCCTAGTTCTGATATATATTAGTTCCATAAATGCTTGGACAACAAAAATTGCAGCAAGAAACACTTTTCTGTAGTTATAAATGGATTGTGAAATGATTGCACAGAAAGAAATGAAAAGAAAGTGATAATAGCATTGCATTAACACATTTTTAGCTGAAAATGTGCATTCATAACACAAATCATCACATTTTTTAAAAACAAAATCAAGTAACCACAATTATAAACACTAAAACATTTAATAAAATGACTGTAAATTGAGTAACAGCACTTTTCTCAAGCATTTAGACTTCTTCAGTTGCTGCAGTTAAATAACAAGATTGTTTTAAGGAACATCATTTAAATTTGAAGAATTTGAACAACATATTACACAAACTACATTTTAAAAACATTGTTAAATATAGAAATTATTGAATCTTCATTGTATAGTACATGCTTAATGTTAGTGAATTTATATGATGGCTCATTCTTGTATATTATGTAATTTTCAGGAAATATTCTTGTTTTTAATTTATATATTTTCTTGGCTAAAATCTTTCCTATGCCTGCTTAATTTTTAAAAGTAGAATTATGAAATATTAGATTTATTTAATTTAGAAAATATTTAAATATTATTATATTATTTTAAATATTTTCAAATTTAATCATTGTTATATTTTTTTACCACAGCTGCTTATGATTATACTTAGATATAAAAAGATGAGAGAGATCAGAAGTGTTGTTTCAAGCACATCTGCTTACAATACAGTTCATTTTGAATCTCCTTCTCACATGGGGACATTATTAAGTGGATTAAATGCTTTAAGAAGTAAAGGTTTATTATTAGATGTCACTCTGATAGCTGGAGGACAATCATTTCATGCTCATAGAGTGGTTTTAGCTTCATGTAGTGATTATTTTCGTGCCATGTTTACTGATGCCATGAAAGAAAGTCGCCAAAGCGAAATTTGTCTAAATGGAGTAACTGCAGAAGGGATGCGCTATCTTTTAGAATATGCATATACCTCACGATTGGCCCTAAGTCTTGCTAATATACAAGATGTATTATCTGCAGCTAATCATGTTCAGTTATTAGCAGTTGTTGAGGCTTGTTCTTCCTATCTTCAAGAACAACTGGATTTGGATAACTGTGTAGATGTAGCAACTATTGCTGAAATGTATTCATTACAACAACTGAGAAAAGAAGTTTATAGGTTTATTTGTACTAATTTACAGCAATTTTCAAGGACTGCTGAGTTCCAACGTCTTTCAGTAATTCAATTGGAACATGTACTTAAATGTGATTTTCCGGTTGATTGTCCAGAAAGTGAAGTTTTAGAGACTGTTTTAAAATGGATAGAATTTAGACCACAAGAAAGAATTAAATATGCCCACCAATTACTTTGCAATATTCATTTCACAGAAATTTCTTCTGCACAACTTGCCAAATTTTCAGAAACATCAATCCTTAAGTGCCTTATTTCTGGTTCTAGTATTTGTGGAAGATGCTGGCAAATTCCAAAAACTTGTCATTGGACAGAAAATTGTGGTGCATCTCTCATTAACTCACGAGGAATGGAACTTGCATTATTAAAAGTTGGAGGTTTTGGCATAGCTGGTGTAACAAATGAAATTACATATTATTTACCTAGCATTGGAAAATGGAGATATCTTACTTCTATTCCTCATGTTGAGCAATGCAATTTTGGCACAGCTGTTTTAAATAATGAATTATTTATTGTGGGTGGGTGTTTTAATCAAAGTTTGCAAGAAAATGTTCATCCTTTTGGCTTTCGTTATAATCCTCTTACCAATTCTTGGTCTACCATGGCACCAATGCAAAAAGAACGTTGCAGATTTTCTCTTACTGTAGTTGGCAACTATCTGTTTGCAGTTGGAGGTGCAGGTGAATCAACAGATGATGTTCTTGATGATAGTGTTCCATGTGAAAAATATGATCCAGAATCAGATATTTGGAGTCCTGTTGAACCATTACCTGGTTCACGTGCACAGCATGCTGGAATTACATGGCAGAGATTTTTATATATATCGGGAGGACTAGATCAAGATTTAGTTTTAAATTCGTTAATGAGATATGACACTGAAATGGATATTTGGGAAATAAAATGTCCCATGATGACTCCACGTGCTGATCATTCAATGGTATGTTATAAAGATAAACTTTATGTGTGTGGTGGATGGTATGAAGATGAATCAACTGGTACAAGAGTATTAGTGGATACCATTGATTGTTACAATATTACTCAAGATAATTGGAGTGTTGTAACAAGGGTTCCTACACCTCGTTACCATGCTGGAATTGTTGTGATAGGTCAATGGTTATATATTGTTGGAGGTTTTCATAGTGCAACCACTTTTGATAGGGCAAGTGGCATTGTAGAATGTTATAATCTAGAAACAGGATTATGGACAATAGGTGATCATTATCCCCAAGATATATGGGAGCATACATGCTGTACTCTATTTGTTCCTCGATGTAGAGATGACTTGGAAGTGATACCTGATAAAAATTTCTTTTAAATTTCACATATTGGACTGTTGCCATAAGATGTTCCTAGGATTTTGCTTGTCAAAATATTATTTGCCAAAAATAAAAATGAATCATAATTGCAATATATTTAATTTTCCTTAAAAGATTTATACTCAATGCTGAAATTCACATTGTTACAATAGTAATTTTTAAAATTAAAATTACAGTGAACAAATCATTGTACATTATATGTAAATTTTTTAATAGAATAAAGCAGAAAATATTCTCATGTATTACGAAAAATATTCACTCACTGGCAGAAATTGAATATCAGTGCCTTGATCAATATTACTTTTACTTTGTAAAATTATGTAAAACTTATGTTGTATATAAAACTCAATATAATAAGGATTTAATATAGTTTGCTGTGAATAATATGTATAAGCAGTTATGTTTTTGTTAAATGATAAAACTTATAAACTGGAGAATAATTCATAAATATTTTTTTTTGTGGAGGAAAAATTTAATATATTTTCTTTTGTTGAAAATTTCTAACATAGGTGGAAGTAATTTAAAACAGTTCACATATTGTGAATGTGAATGCTCAATAATGATTTAAAGTTTAAATCTCTACTAAGTTTCTTTTATAGTTTAATTTAATGTTTTTAACAACGCAATTGTGATTAATGCATACTGTGCTTTCATATACCGTCCTTATTGACCACTGTGTGGTTATTTAATGAATATGGATTTGTATGAAAAGTAAGATATAATATGCTTCATTAATTTGGTAAAATTATGTATGTTTTAAAAAAATAAATATACCTTTTAAATGTACTTGTGACTTTATTTTTTGTTATTGTGTACATATATAATGGATAGTTTCAAACATAAATGTTTTAATTCATGACATTTCCAATATTATTTACCACAAAATTGAAATTATAAAACACTATATTATAATAAACAAGTTGTCTATAACTTTTTCAGCTTGCAGTTGTGCTGTAAGGGTATTTACAGAGGGGACTTTGAAAATGTATTAAATTCAGATGTATTTTAAGTTTGTTTTTAAAAAAACATAGTTATTGTTAAATTAATTTGTTTTGTACAGAATTAGATGTAAGAAATATAAAAAGAAATATTTTAATCTTTTAGTGTAGGGCTTGGCAACCTTTGTTACTAAAGGTGCAATAAAAATTTTAAAAACCAATGGTGCACGGTTTAATTTTTGAAGAAAAATCACAATGCTGTAGTAAATATACATATTTCAAAACAATTATTTTGTTTGTTTATACAAAATAAAGATTATACATGCATGTAATGACTAAACAAGCTTGGTCAAACCAATCTGATAACACACTCCACAAAAGCGAATCAAATATTTTGTTTAAAATAAATTTTATAAATTCTTGGAATCAAGTAGTAGTTGTACTGTACATGCACATGGACATTTGCAATAAATGGATTGAACAGAACATAACACTTGAGCAAATGACTTCACTTTTGTTACTTATGTGCATCGAAAGCTGACAGACAGACAAAAGTCCTAACATAAGCACTTCACCACTATAGTGGAGCATGCTAAAAATGAAAATTAAAAATGCATACAGTACATAAATAAAATTACAATTATTTGTTATTTTAATTTGATTTTATGTATTTGCACTTGCATGACTAGGGTTTTAGAGGGTGCATCTGAAATGTGTCGAATTGCGACCTCTGTTTTAGTGAGTATACTAATGGCAAACTCTAGGGAGACAGAGCTTTTTATTCTGTCTTTCACTTGTACAATCTACAACTGTTAATTGTTCCTCCTATTGGCTGACCGGAAGGTTGTGCTTCTTTGTAATCTGTGAACTTTCGTTAATTGCACCAGAACTCTTAGGTTGTGGATAATGTTGTGAACAACACGTAGTCTGTCTCAGGATAACAGTTCATTTGATACCTCTTTTATGTCATAGCTTAATTACAGGGTGTTAATTAGCTTTTAATTTTACTTTTTGATTGGATCCAGCAGGAGGGAGAATAACTTCTCGGGGATGGCACCAAGGGGTTGCATGTTGCCAGGGATATCTATTAGTACTGTAAATTGGGCAGTCTTACTTTAATTATTAATTGAGTTATTGGGGTTTTAATTTTTTATCATTAGCTATCATGGAGATTGTTTTAATTTTAGCCGTTATAACTGTTTTAACGGTTGCTGTAACGGTCGTTCTTTATTTCTAACGGTTCCCTAAGGTTATTATTTTCAGGTTTTAGTTAAATTAATATTTTACTCTAGTTTCTGCTCGGTTATTTTAACTTTGCTATTATAACTATGGGTAGAATTTAAGTTATTTATTTATTTTGTTCTACTATTAATGGTTTTTTGTGTTTTCTTGGTTTTGGTTGGATATTCCTTTTCCTTTCATAACATAATTAATCTAGTTAGTAAGATTTTGGGTCTCTTTATTCCACTTTTGGGTTCCCACTGGTGCATTCTGACTGAGCTTCCGCACTTTTGGCAATGGCTGTGCTCGGTCTTTCCGAATTTTGCAATGCTGCATACAAGATTTTGGATGAGGTCAAGGGCTACCTAGTGGTTAACAGCAAGTTTCGTTATGTACTAGTGAGCACTCCAAGTATATTGTGAATCAGGTCCAATGTGTCATCAACCTAGCTGAGTCTACCTTCTCTGTTAACAATCGTCTCTCTGTTGTTAATAACATTGACGACATTGCAACAAAACAAGATATTAATGAGATGCTAGCTATTCATTCTGAGAAAGCTAAAAAAAATTCTCTCTGAGGTCAAAGAGGCCATTAAAGGCCTTCAGTGTGTTTCCTCCACTGGCTGTCAGGGAAAAGTGCACATGAGACCTGACTCTAGCCCCAGTTTCAGTGAGGTTGTTCGTACACCTGCTAAGTCAAATCAGGCAGGGTTGACTACCGTTACCCCTTATTTCACTGTTCTCATCTACGGCGATTCAGGAACTGAAGACTGAAAACACCAGGCATATTCTGACCAGCAATATCAATCCTCGGGCACTGAAGATTGGCATCCAAAGGATGTGTAGAATTCGGAAGGGTGGGCTCACCATTGATCTGGCAAGTAAGGCTGATGTGGACATACTGCAGAAAGCAGTTGAGGAGGTTCCTATCCTACGTGCCACTGTTCCTAAAAAGCACCGTCCTTTTATCAGTTATCTTTGTTCCTAAATCTATTAGTCGAGATGAACTACTTGACTTCGTGTTCGAACAAAATGCCTAAATTTCTGAGTACTTTCTAAAGAAGATTTTCTTTATCAAGCGCGTGTACATTTCCCTATTAGTCAGAAGAATCCGTTGTTTGTTACTTGGGTGCTTGAGGTTTCTCCCATTTTGAGGGTGAAATTAATGGAAGGTCAGAAGGTTAGTCTGAAATGGACAAGATGCAATGTTGTTGACTATATACCAGTTAGTCAATGGTTTAAATGTCTTTGATTTGGTCATTAAGCTATTAATTGTGACGCTGAAATGCATTCATGTAGTCAATGTAGAGGTAACCATTTTTTTAAGCACTGTAACAAGAAGTCAGAAAGCCCTGTGTGCTGTAACTGTGCTAGAGAAAAGATTTTAGGCAACTCCCATAATACTCTTGACAGAGCATGTCCTGTTTATCTTCGTGTCAAAGCACAACTCAAGGCCAGGATTGATTACGGCTCTTAGTCAGAACCCTGATAGACCTGGTAGTAGTCCTTGGAATGTTAAAATTAGATTCATTCAGGTCAGTTTGCAGCATGCTGTTGCTGCAACCTTTCAGCTTTATCAGGAATTACAGCATTATGATATGGCTCTTGTTCAAGAGCCATATTGTCATAATAACAGGGTCTCTTGCTTTTGGACAAGTCATATCATCCTGCAGCACAATGTGGATCTCCCTTGGGATGCTGACATCATTATCAACCTCAATCTTTCCATGGACCCCAATCTTACCCACAGTCAGTTCTCCAACATGCGTCTGTCTAGAGCTTAACCTCCCTTGCTTTCGTGTGATTATTTTCAACATCTATGATTCCTTTAGGCATAATATTTATGAGATGCTTAGTGAGCTTAGTTCGGCGATGGAGTATTTTCATAATGCCTTGTTTCTCATTGACGGTGACTTCAACTCACACTCACCCACCTGGGGTGGGGAGCATTTAGATGATCGAAGTGAGGTTGTTGAGAATTTTGCAAGTTTGCATGACCTCATTATTCTGAATGATTGCTTCTCTCATCCTATTTTTTTTTCAACCAATAGTATGGCCTGGGTAGATCTGACCATCTGCTCGAGTGGTCTATGCCCTTTCATTGGATCATAGGAGGTTTGTGATAAAGATAGTCTCTCCGATCACGGGTGTATCTCTTTTGTGCTGAATGCTGCTCATGAGCATTTGCATCCTGATTACGGCAGGCCTTTCAACACAAAATCTGCAGACTGGAGTCTTTTTGATGATACATTTGATGATACATTGCTTGCTCCATAGTATGTGACTAACAGGATGTTAGTCACATACTATGGAGCAAGCAATAAATTTTATTGACAATGTGATCGCTAGTATCAATAAGACTTGCAACCTGGCTATTCCTAGAAAGCAAACCAGTAACGAACTCTCTATGATGAGAAGTACTACGACAGACTCCATAAACATTTTCAACGTTGTCAGGATCATCAACGAGACGCTTTTAGGGAGGAGTGTTTCAGGTATCAGCGTCTTTATAAGGATGCTATAAGGAAATCAAAGTATGAATCGTGGAAAGACTTTTGTTCTAATGCTGGTAAGGATTGATGGGGTTTTATTCACAAATTGTGCTCAAATAAAGTTAAAACACGCTGTGTTTTGAGTAGTGCCAACAACCTTGGAAGAGGAAATGCTCTGGAGACCATTATGGATCATTTGTTAAATCACTTCTGTCCTCCAGACAATCCAGAGGAGGATTCCTTGCAGTAAAGCAACATCAGAGCATTTGTTCCAGTGAGAATGCTCACTAACAATGACTCTCCATTCACCTTTTTTGAGGTTAATGACATTATTAATAAGCTTAATGGAAAGAAAGCTCCCAGACCAGATCACATATCATCAAAAATCGTCAAGGAGATTTTGGAAAATTTATCCTGACATGCTGCTGAATACATACAACCTGTGCTTCAGTTTTGGTACCTTTCCCAAGTCTTGGAAGAGGGCTTAGCTGGTGGTGATTCCCAAAAAACAGAATGAATCATCTACCTTAAGCAACATGAGAAACATCTCGCTACTCTCTTCCTTGAGAAAGGTGCTTGACAGGCTTCTTTATGACAGACTTTCCTGGCATCTGGAAGGTACCATATTTTTTCATCCTGCTCAATACGGCTTTTGTCGGCAGAGGAGCACGACAGATGCCCTAATTGATCTCACTAATAATATACTGCAGCTGCTTGAGCACAATAACTATGTCTTTGGGATTAGTCTTGATCTTCAAAATGCATTCAATACTGCTTAGTGGCTACAGATCCTCCATAGGCTGGTACAAAGTGGCTGCCCTGCAAACCTCTTTCAACTTGCAGAGAACTTCCTCTCTGATAGAGAAACCACCATGTCATCGGGCCACAATACATTTACCCCCCAATTTCAGAGGGGCTGTCCACGAGTCTGTCATGGGCCCCTTTTTTTGGAACATTCTTTTTGATAACTTCTTAAGAACGGACTTTGGTTTCAATAACCGCATCTTCGCTTATGCAGATGATGCGCTCATCTTCCCTGTGAACTCCAGGCAGACCATCGAGACTGCAGCTTCCAATATTCTTTTAGTGGTGTGTGACTGGGGCAAGTGCAACAAACTTGTTTTTAATACCTGAAAAACAAGAAATATTGTTTTCTCGAGGCCATGCAACATAGACATATATAGAAGGACTCTGTGTATCAAGATGGAAGGGAGGTCTGTTAAAATTGTTAAAGAGCTCAAATTCTGGACATAATTTTGGACGAACGACTTACCTGGCATGCGCATATTAAGCATGTTACAGATAGAACAAACATTATCTTCAACAGTCTACAAAGAGCTGCCAAGAATAAGTGGGGTCTGGGTTTTGATGCTCAATCCAATTTACAATTGTGTGTTTATATCAATAATCACTTATGCATGTGCCATTTGGAGTGGGGCCTGCAATCACTTGCTGTACAGGTGCAGAATGTTTTCAGCACAGAGGAGGGCCCTGATCCAGCTCACCTGTGCATACTCTACTGCCTCCAATCAGTCCCTGCAGGTCATTGCTAAAAAGCTTCCCATCCATCTACAGTTTCAGCAGGCTGCTAAGCGATATTTTATCTCCAGAGAGTTTGAGATCGATATCGGAGGCTTCTTCTTTCCTATGGGAACATACAAGGTTAACAGGAAAGTAGACAAACTTCCATATCCTGCCCACAGGAGGGGGCTATATGCAAGACAGGATTACTTGATAAGCATGGAAGTTTTCATTGATGGCTCGAGGACTGGTAATGGCACTAGGTGTGCCTTTTCTGTGTTTTCGGGAGGAAAAGAAATTTTTTTTGACACGTGTGTTCTTCACCCGGAGTACTTGGTCTTCCAGGCTGAGGTCCTTGCCATTCTTTTGGCAGTTCGTTGGTGTGAAGAGAACCTTGTCAGAAGGACGATTAACATCATCACTGACAACTCTGCGGCTGTGCATACCCTGAAAAACTAGGACAGTCTTCATCCACTGTGCAGGGACATTCTCAACATCATCTCAACTAGTTCCAACAACTTTTCTATTGAGTGGACCAGAGGGCACTGTGGTACTCCAGGGAATGAAAGAGCTGACCAGCTGGCACAGGCTGCCACCAACTGTTGTGACATCTTCCCTGACTACTGTATTCTTCCAGCCTCGAGATTTAATCTTCTCCTTTACAAGGAAATGATTGAGATTTGGCAGCACAAGTAGAGATCTATTCCCCCGGATCACATCTCCAGGAGTTTATTACCAAGCATTGAGCAACATCTCCACAGTCAGTGGTTTAGTCCAAACTTTCAGGTGACTCAGTTTCTCACAGGACACTATCTCTGTCTATTTTCCATAAGGCAAGTTCAAAGCTGTGCAGTTATTGTGGAGAAGAGGACAGGGTTCGGCACTATATCTATGCCTGCCCAATGATTCATGACATAAGGCAACTTGTTAAACTTAATTTGCATGCTAAAAATGTGAATTGGCCCTGTGATCTGAGCCTCTTTCTTGAGAACAAAGACAACTACCTCCTACTGAAAAATCTTATCAAGTGGTATTTTGATAGGACTTGCATCTGGAAACTAACTTTTTATGCCACAATGTTGTAATACACGTCTGGTGATTGTTTTATGTCTTCTGTCCTTCCGTTCACATGCGATGTACCAACTGTCAAATTTGCTGTACTGTACCTGTTGGTTTATGACTTAACATGGTTCACCACCCAGGTTCCATATGTCGTTTGTTTGCCACAAGAACATGGCATTATACCTGATTGTTTTTATCTTAATTTCGAAATCTTGCCCTTTATAAGCCAAAAGGCCACTCTGTACTTTTCCCAACTGTGCCTTGCGGTGTCAGGAAAGAAATAAAGATTAAGAAGAAGAAGAATCTACAACTGTTGGAGAATTATATTATCTGCATTTGAATAACTAGTATCAAGTAATAAAACAATGCTCTAAAATTTCAGTTTGCAAGTAGCACTACTAAACAATAGCGAGGTTGCGGCTGAAGTTTTAAACGTGAAAACGTGTACGTCGGACGTTCGGCGGCGCTTTCCTGTAAGCCTAGAAGTTTGACAATGGTCTTTGGAAAGTCAGTGGAATCATGCTCGACATTCCAAACGCCATTGTCAAACTTCTAGGCTTACAGGAAAGCGGCACTGAACGTCCGACGTACACATTTTCGCGTTTAAAACTTCGGCCTCAACCTTGCTAATAATAAACATCAAATGCTTAGTGTTGATCCATGGTAGCAGATTTCATACCAGAAGAGACGCTTAATTTGTCTACTACTATTCAAGCTATTATGGTAGTGACTAGTACAGTAGTAATTGCGAGGTCCCCTGGAAAATGTTTTTGGAGCCCTTCAATCCAAGAAAAATGAAAATTGCATTTTTCAATATTTTTTTTTTTTTTTTTTTTTTTGTGAAAACAAAATTTAATACAGTAAAATTTAATTGAGAGGCAGAACTTCCCCAAGACGTGAAAGCCAGAAAATTATTGTTTTGGATTACCATCAAATTTTTTCCATTAAAGATATTGTATAAGGGAAACTTGTGAGACATTAACAGAAAGCTACATGTTATCTGCAGTATCTCTCTCATATTAGATCTTCCAAAAACAAATTCAAATTAGTATTGAATCGAAAAGTCTGACACAAAACATTAGGAATTAAATAAAATCTATGGATATTTATTTTGCTGGTGTGTAGCAGTGCTTATGATGGGGGAGCAATATAAGAGATTTTCGATTTCTTATTATTCTATCGAAATGATTACATCGATACAAATACACGAGTCTTTATATAATCTCTCTATTCACCGGAACTTGTAATAATAAAAGAAACCCCTTCTAACCTTTTTTACCCGGTGTGGTTCTATTTTTAGAATCGCTTCGTTCTATTTACAGATTAGCAAACGTTTTCACAGCCCCTCCTGGGCTCTTCTTCAGGCTTCGTCGAATAGGCCGTTAACATTCGAAAATATTCAATTTAAATTTCTTTCCGGAATATTATCACGTGCGGCAGCTGGATATTTGTACTGCGCATGCTCGATGCTCCTCTCCTTTAAACGCTGTTTTCTAGGACAACCTGCCATGCGCTCGATAGGATCATTTCGTCCTTATGATTAACGCAGGTGTTACGTAATCCAGCCTTAAATATCTCTATGGCTTCTAGCCATTTCAATTGCTGTGGGTTATAGCTGGGTATAATGATTTTTGCCGCATGCAGGTCCGCCGTTATCTCCTCTTCCGACGCGTATCGTCCGTCCTGGGCCGTGGTGTATCTACCGTGGTGTATGTCTGACTCGTGCTCCTTTAATCTCACTTTTAACGCACGTTTCGTGGAACCAATGTATGTTAATTGTCTATCGCACCTGTGATCTTCTAGTGGTATCATATATACTCCCGGAAGCCTGTCGGGGTTTGGTGGGTCTTTACTGTTGCTTAATATTCTGAAGAGAGTCTGACATCTTCTGTACACGATGTTAATTCCTTGACGGTTGGCCACGGTTTTGTAAATGGATTTCAGCACTGGATTGTATGTGATAGGTATCCTTTCATTTTCCTCCTGTGTGATATTCAATGGTTGTGCTGTTTGCTTATTTTCCTTTTGGGAGTTCTCATGTCTTCTAGACAACTTTTCAATGAGCGTTTTGCTGTATCCATGGCTTATAGCAATATTTTGGATATGATTGAGCTCCGTTTCGAGCGCTTTTTTTGTAGAGGAGTGCGTATGAGCCCTTCTCACTAATGCTCGGAAGGCAGCTATTTTGTATTGAAAAGGATCATATGAATTTCTAGGAATATATGTGTGGAACGTGCTAGGCTTTCGGTATACTGATGTAAGTATATTAGCTCCTTCAAAGTTGATATCAATATCCAAGAAGTGCACCCTCGATGAGTCGTGCTGCTCCACCTCTAATGTTAGCCCGTACGGATTACTGTTTATGGCTTCGAGGAATAATTTTATGTCCGGTTCTACTTTCCAAAATATAATAATGTCATCTATGTAACGTTTGTACAACAAGATGCTGGGCAAGAATCGCGGTAGGATATTGTTTTCCAATCTCCTAATTACCATTTCGCACAAATGGGCAGCCCGCTCTCGGGAGCGGGCTGCCCATCGGGACTCCTTTGCCTTGCATGTACTGTACGTGATCCCTTTAAATTGGAAGAGAGAGCCGTAACATAACAAATGGGCTAGTTCGAGAATATGTTGGTGCATTAGTGTTGTCCTCAACTATCGAAAACAGAAAGTCTCTTAGTTCGCAAAAACATGGTGGTAGTTCTATCGACGGAAACAACGATCTGAAGTCTAAGACCGTAGCATAAGCTGGTTTTGCTATCTTCTTCAATTTTTCTATAAGTTCTGCTGGGTTGGTTATATTGAACTGGTATCCTTCCAGGTGCGGGATGAGCAAGTTATGAGTAAAAGATTCTAAGATACGTGCACCAACATATTCTCGAACTAGCCCATTTGTTATGTTACGGCTCTCTCTTCCAATTTAAAGGGATCACGTACATGCAAGGCAAACATCGTGTACATCGTGTCAGACTCTCTTCAGAATATTAAGCAACAGTAAAGACCCACCAAACCCCGACAGGCTTCCGGGAGTATATATGATACCACTAGAAGATCACAGGTGCGATAGACAATTAACATACATTGGTTCCACGAAACGTGCGTTAAAAGTGAGATTAAAGGAGCACGAGTCAGACATACACCACGGTAGATACACCACGGCCCACCACGGTAGATACGCGTCGGAAGAGGAGATAACGGCGGACCTGCATGCGGCAAAAATCATTATACCCAGCTATAACCCACAGCAATTGAAATGGCTAGAAGCCATAGAGATATTTAAGGCTGGATTACGTAACACCTGCGTTAATCATAAGGACGAAATGATCCTATCGAGCGCATGGCAGGTTGTCCTAGAAAACAGCGTTTAAAGAAGAGGAGCATCGAGCATGCGCAGTACAAATATCCAGCTGCCGCACGTGATAATATTCCGGAAAGAAATTTAAATTGAATATTTTCGAATGTTAACGGCCTATTCGACGAAGCCTGAAGAAGAGCCCAGGAGGGGCTGTGAAAACGTTTGCTAATCTGTAAATAGAACGAAGCGATTCTAAAAATAGAACCACACCGGGTAAAAAAGGTTAGAAGGGGTTTCTTTTATTACACGAGTCTTTACAGCAGAAAATTCAGTCAATTGTTTTATTACGCGATTTTAAAAGTTAAGTCTACTTATTTTTGCCATTATTATTTTTTTCAAATAACTGATCATTTAGGGTTGGGTTTGTATGCTCGTGCTTAAATGCTATGATGTAGAAGCCACGATAGAAACGTAATTTGAATCCAAGATCCGATGATGCGTAAATGCGTATTTCAAATGTAGTTTTGAAAATAAACGCGTATTTTATATACTGTACATGATTTTTACTGCATATTTTGTAGATTTGATTATTTTGGGACTAAAGTGCTTTGTAACTTGTGTTACATGATTGCAGGTGCTATTTTTTCAAATAATCTATAATCCATCTCTGCAGTGGCGTGCCGTGACATTTGATGATAGGGAAGCTGCGTTTTTGTAAGAAGCCGACTTCCAGGGGTAATCAATTAATTGCTTGTCAGTGATGGTGTAGGGTCCATTCGTATGCGAGTGGTGGCGGAGGAGACAAAGACGACCGACAAGTATCTAACAAAAACCGTTTATTTTAACAAAATAAACTTACACTATGAACAAAATAGTATGCTTTAGGACAGGCCTGGCCAACCCAAATTGTTTCGCGAGCCACTTTGATCACGCGTAACATTACGATGGGCCACAATTTAGGAAAACATGCTTTTAAAAAAGTAAAACAAATACAAAATGAATAAGATTTTATTGTTATACCAAGCAGTGGCGTGCTGTGACATTTGATGACAAGGAAGCTGTGTTTCTGTAAGAAGCCGACTTCCAGGGGCAATCAGTTAATTGCGCGTCAGTGATGGTCTAGGGCAGGGATGGGCAACCTGCGGCCCGCGACGCATAAAATGTGAATAAATATATCAATTTCCCAGCTTAAGGAGGTATGCAGCAAAAATTCAAACGTTATTCTTACAACTTATGTATGTGAATAGTTTTTCCCGCAATGAATTTAGTAAAAATTAAAACAAGAAACAGCTAACAGACACATTGAAATTAATTTAAAACTAGCAGTGACGAATATTTAACCAAATATTTCTAATATACTACGTTTACATCAGTTCCAGAAGCTAAATTATATACCTATGCTAATTTATAATTACTGCATATATGAATGAATAAATTCTGCAATTATATACTTCTGATAATTAGCACTGAGTTCAGCGTTAACGTAGATTCTTCTTTTTATTGCAAGCACTTTCGACGAAAAATTACGATCGTCGTCTTCTCAGTGCTAATTATCAGAAGTATATGCAACTTTGGCGTGAGTTAACTTTTATTATTTTCTACAAGCAATGGAAACTGCGAAAAACTGTTTCTTCACGTTGCTGAAATTACAGATAGAATGGCAAAAATTGCTCGCCCAACTACATTTCCTACTAACGAAAATCTTCCGTTATTCGGTTTGGAACGTTAGGCACGTGCCTCTTTCAAATTTGTTCTTTCCACATTCGCCTGAAGACGACGATCGTAATTTTTCGTCGAAAGTGCTTGCAATAAAAAGAAGAATCTACGTTAACGCTGAACTCAGTGCTAATTATCAGAAGTATATGCAACTTTGGCGTGAGTTAACTTTTATTATTTTCTACAAAAATCTGATTTATTAACTTTTTTTCCTCTTTCTCTTGTATGCGGCCAGCATCAGTTCAAAGGTCTTAAAATGCGGCCCTTACATAGAAAAAGGTTGCCCATCCCTGTTCTAAGGGGTCCATTCGTATTCATTTGTTCGATAAGCCAGTAAAAACTAGACTTCTCTAAATGAATTTTTAATATCACAATTACATTCTGAATCGCTAGCCACGATATAAGGGCTAAAATTAAAAATAAATTATAAAAACTTACTCGGTGAAATAAAATGTGCGGTGGATCTACATACCATCTAATATATTGTTCAATTGTATTAATATACTTTTAAAGAAAATTATAATTAAACTTAGCTTTGTATAGAAACGTACATAAAATTAACATAAAATATTATTTACTTTTTAAATTTTAAAACAATCCACTTAGTCAAATAGCTCGATACGAGTGGCTAATGGATGGAATCAGAGACGGTCCAGGTAGGTGTGCAGTGTGCATGCCAAATCCCGAGGGGTGTCGATACCGGTCAATGTCAAATGCCTCTTGTCGCATCACTAGTGTACCTCAAAGAACGCGACAGGGTTGTTGTAAATTTTAAACGTTTCTCACCATAGCTGAAAAAATCTAAATATGTTAAACTTAATACTGAGTGGATTGTCCATCATTTGTTTTCTAACTAATTCGTTTCAGGACCAGTGTCCACGAAAATTTCCAAAATTTACAACTTTTTAGTCACTCTCATTGAACTAGAAAAATTTCTGTCTATTATCTAATATTACGAAGAAATCAGTCCCCGCTGTACTCGGCTAGAGATTGGTTCGGTTAAGCTTTTGTTTAAGTAAAATTCTGGCTCTTTCGGCAGGGTTTTATTTACCGTATTTTACGGACTATAAGACGCACCTTAATTTTTAAGCAATTTTTTAAAAAAATACCTATAAGACGCTACGGACTATAAGACGCACTTGAATTTTGGAGGCAATTTTTCGAAGAAAAAAGTGCGTCTTATAGTCCGTAAAATACGGTATGTCCCCAATTCCCTAATTTTTAAATTATTTAATCACTTCTTAAGTAGAAATAAGTCGAAACCAGTTACTTTGTACCTAAATATTTGTAGTCGTCGGAAAAAAGTGGAAAGACAAATTTTTATGACAACCGATACATAAATCGTAAATTTAAGGAAAATAAATTCTGGAGCTATTTTGTACCTTGTGCGTCTTATTCATTAAATTTGGTTGTAAATGATGCTGCCGAAGTAACAGTTAATTTTTTAACATTGTACAAGAATTGTACTCGTTTTTTTCTACATACCCTTATAGATGGGACATACGAAATCGTAATATCACTGGTTTACACATTGAAATCCGTAAGTAATATAAGATGGGAGAGGAGAATAAAAATATCAAATATTTTAATGGATTTTTTTAATAACTTTTCTCAAATATACAGAACTATCATAAAAACATACCAGTAAATTCCTATCGGTTGGGTTAAGTTATTCTAGAAGATACGAAAGTTCATGAACACGGACAGTTCAACTGCATAGATTATGTCACTAAAGTGTCAATGAAATGAATTCAAAAGAACATATAAATATAAATCTAGGGTCCAATATCACTTCACACTGTTTAAATTGCCATCGTATTTGATTTCAAAACTATTATTGTCCTCTGTTGTTAATAATAAGAAGAGCAACTTAAATTATTATACCTTTTTAGTCATTTTTAAGCCTGTGTATTACAATTTTGTCACGGTCCGAAATTTAAAAATTGAAATAACTTTTAAACTAGTAATTATTTTAATATAAAAATTTACTAAAATGTATTAAATTGTGTTTAAAATCTGTAGATATAAGTAATTCTTATAGCTTTTTAACCTAAAATAAAAAAACAGGTATGTTTATACATTTGTTACAGACTAGAGTTCGGTGTATATTTATAGTAACTACAGAAACTTCCTCTAAACTCCACATTTTAAATGTCACCATTCACGTGAACTTTTTGACAAGGCGTACTCAAAGATAAGGCAGAAAGCTACCTCTGCACCATGCCTTCCTGCTCGGCATTGGCATGTGTCTCTCTTAGTTGGATCTGGCCACAACACTGACGAGAAATCCCATTGAGACACTGCAGCACAGATCACCAAGCCTCCCCACCACGACAAGGTGGAGACACGATGGAGAGGAAAAACTACCCCCTGCCTTGTTAGCGTATTCCAATCTCGCTTTCCGTCACTGACCAGGGTACTTATGGGTTAAGAGGATGCCAGTCGGAAATTGTGAATTTTCCGAATAATGCAAGTTTTTATTTAGAAAAATTTAGAAAAATATTTAGAAATATTTATTTAATTTATTATTGTAATAATATATAATTTTGTTTGAAATCTCATGTTCGTTGTATCGCAGTGTTTTGTTTTCCTAATCAAGGAGTGTATCCAGAATGTTTCCATTCAATATTTAAGACACGTGTTATCTATCTATTGTGAAAATATTTTTAAAGAGAAATAAACTTGTGTATCGATTGAGTGTTTCATGTAATCATAGCGCCAAATATTTAAGACACGTGTTATCTATCTATTGTGAAAATATTTTTAAAGAGAAATAAACTTGTGTATCGATTGAGTGTTTCATGTAATCATAGCGCCAAATATTTAAGACACGTGTTATCTATCTATTGTGAAAATATTTTTAAAGAGAAATAAACTTGTGTATCGATTGAGTGTTTCATGTAATCATAGCGCCAAGTATTTAAGACACGTGTTATCTATCTATTGTGAAAATATTTTTAAAGAGAAATAAACTTGTGTATCGATTGAGTGTTTCATGTAATCATAGCGCCAAATATTTAAGACACGTGTTATCTATCTATTGTGAAAATATTTTTAAAGAGAAATAAACTTGTGTATCGATTGAGTGTTTCATGTAATCATAGCGCCAAATATTTAAGACACGTGTTATCTATCTATTGTGAAAATATTTTTAAAGAGAAATAAACTTGTGTATCGATTGAGTGTTTCATGTAATCATAGCGCCAAGTATTTAAGACACGTGTTATCTATCTATTGTGAAAATATTTTTAAAGAGAAATAAACTTGTGTATCGATTGAGTGTTTCATGTAATCATAGCGCCAAATATTTAAGACACGTGTTATCTATCTATTGTGAAAATATTTTTAAAGAGAAATAAACTTGTGTATCGATTGAGTGTTTCATGTAATCATAGCGCCAAATATTTAAGACACGTGTTATCTATCTATTGTGAAAATATTTTTAAAGAGAAATAAACTTGTGTATCTATTGAATGTTTCATGTCTAATGTATTCAGAATGGGTAGTAATAATAATATATAATTTTGTTTGAAATCTCATGTTCATTGTATCGCAGTGTTTTGTCTTCCTAATCAAGGAGTATATCCAGAATTGGTAGTAATAATAATAAATAAATAATTTAGAAATATTTAGAAAAATATTTAGTTAGTATTTAACTAATTTCAAAAACTACTTACTTGAACAGTAACAGCTTAATTTTGTCTTACAACTTAAACAGTAATTTTTTTTCTTTTTAGAGTTAAATTTACTTGTCTATTGTTATTTAGATAATTTAGACTGCACTTTCTGACTGGCATCCTCTTAACCTATAAGTCCCGGTCAGATCACACGAGAATGCGGCAGATAGGTACTACCCCGGGGGCACCACGAGGAGGTAAGGCTCGGAGGATTTGGGTTTCCGCCCCCATTTAGTCCGGAGAGACACGTATTTCGTCTCCCCGCATTAAATGAAGTGAAACAAATAAGACCGATTGTTATATTGACAAAGACGCCCGATTGTTATATTACATTCTTATTATTTGTATTGTTCATTGTTTATTGTTTCGTCAATCGGTATATTGATATTTTCACAGAAATTTTTGCAATTTATAAATCAAATTCTTCACAATTATATTAATGTATAATTAATGAATTAAATTATTGCAGACAATTTGTAAATTCGTTCTAACAACAACATTCTCCATTGCAACTTTTTACTTATCCTGTTTTAAATTTACATAAATTCATAAACATTCACTTTTTCTAAACATATTTCTTGTCATTGTCTTAACGGTAGACCACAAAGAGTTAATTATTTTACAGAGAAATCTTCGTTTTTGTCATCTTAAAACACGTTGTTTTGCACGTGGAACGAACAAGGGGGGTTTTCTCGTGCGAGTCTTACATTTTAATAAAAATATATATATCATTCGAGAGAGGGGGATAGTATTTTTACTGTCTCGGGGGGATTCTGTATGTATGGATGTTTGTGTGTTGCACGATTTTGTTCACCGTGTTTGAAGCCTAATAACTCTTGTGCTTTTCGTCGAAAATTTTAGGAATTTTGCAGGAAGAGTTCGTGTATTACGGGAATTGATTCTATTAAATTTTGGTGGTTAAAGTTCGAGGAGGTTGGGAGATAATGGGGGTCGTGTGTATCTCCAGTAGGGTTGGACCTAATGACGATTTTACTCGTTATTAGCATTTACAGTTTTTTTTTCTGTAAATTTCATCTCTACCCTCAAAATTGCGCTTTTTGCCATTCGATAATAATTAAAAATATAAAAAATTATTTTAAAAAAATTAGCAACGACCGGAATAGTTACACAACTTGTTGCTGGATTTTTTCACAAGCTGCTAGATTTAAAATATGGTAACATTTTAAGTTCCTTTTTTTTAAAGAAAGCGATGTTAATAATTCTTACTGGAAGGTATTTAATGAAATTTGTTCCAGACATTTGTGTTGATGCATGACGAACAAAAGGTTAGTTCATGTTAATTTACTTTTGTTATCCAGAACGATGCATATACTGCACAATTTGTACACATGTAATGTGCAGTTTCTACATATCAGTCTCTTGCACTTCCTGGCATGTTTTCTTTGTCTATTTTTGATGGGAATGAGACACTTCTATTTCTTACAATTATTTGCTCCTTATTACTTCTTTGAAGCATTTTAAGTTCAACAGTGTGGTTCATAACATGACAAAAGTCAAAATGTTGTTTTTCATTGTAAATATTTTCACAAATAAACTATAATTATAATAAAAACACAAGAACACTACTTATATTCTGCAAAAGAAAAAAACACATCCGAAAAAAATCAACAACTTACTGAGTATTATACGGATCAGAGTGGCCTGAGGACAGTATAATTATTCAATCATATGCCTGAGAGTAAAGCTCTTTCAAGAGTTGGACCACACTTACATTATAAAAATATTGGTATATTGAGAGTTAAGTAAAATTCTGGCTCTTTCGGCAGGGTTTTATTTATGTCCCCAATTCCCTAATTTTTTAATTATTTAATTACTTCTTAAGTAGAAATAAGTCGAAACCAGTTACTTTGTACCTAAATATTTGTAGTCGTCGGAAAAAAGTGGAAAGACAAATTTTTATGACAACCGATACATAAATCGTAAATTTAAGGAAAATAAATTCTGGAGCTATTTTGTACCTTGTGCGTCTTATTCATTAAATTTGGTTGTAAATGATGCTGCCGAAGTAACAGTTAATTTTTTAACATTGTTCAAGAATTGTACTCGTTTTTTTCTACATACCCTTATAGATGGGACATACGAAATCGTAATATCACTGGTTTACACATTGAAATCCGTAAGTAATATAAGATGGGAGAGGAGAATAAAAATATCAAATATTTTAATAAATTTTTTTAATAACTTTTGTCAACTATACAGAACTATCATAAAAACATGCCAGTAAATTCCTATCGGTTGGGTTAAGTTATAAATATACTGTGGTCTGAAGACCACGTGTTCTGTTGCGTAACCGGCTCGTAACCAGTCCCTTGGGTGGTTCACGTAATAAAGGAAGGATGGGCCCTCATCGTGTAAAAGTTCCTCGTTTGTTGTTGTGAAAGTTAATGGGAGAAGGAGAGATATGTGGTCTGAAGATCACGTGTTCTATTGCGTAACCAACTCCTGGGGTGGGCTACAGGGTAAAGAAGGGATATGCATTCTCCGATGACAACCGAAAAACCCGGATCAAGGAGGAAAGGAGGTGGATCGCGCAAGCTCAAGGGAAGAAGAGGGACTTTTTCGGAAGAAAGAAAGGGAGTGAGGACATGTAGACGAAAGAGTCGCGAGATTGTTTTTTTTTTTTTTTTTTTTTTTTTTGTCTATTATAGTGGAAGGACAGAGTAGTGATTAGAAGGACTAAAATAAACCTTAAGTTCCTTGCATTGGAATCATGGAGTGTATAATTTATTTTTGTTTCTTTTTGTTTTGTTCCTGCACGGGAATACTCTCAAGATCGGGTACTTCCCCACAGTACTTATGATTCACATAATCGGGCGAGGGCGGCTAACAGCCCAGAACCGGTCCGGGATAGAATCATTGGAAGCGTTATACGTGTGTAGCTTCCACCAGCTAAACCGTGAGGTTGGTGCTCTGTAAAGCGCATGCGCGAATGAGTATAATCTGGCTGCTTGGAAGCTGACCCGGTTTTCGACAATACAGCGCTTCCATACCGCCACTGATATTCGAATATACAATAACAATCTTATCGTTTATTTCATATGTAGTATAGAAATTTGTAATAAGATACATAATGCAATTATAATAAAATATTAATTTTAATTAATTCAAACTACGTTAAAATATGAAAATTTATATTTTAGAAAATACAAGGGAAGCGGCGCTTCCACCGCTTCCAATGACGGCACGCCACTGGACTGCATCTCTGCTCTCTGTGCAGTGAATTTTTTTTTGTACGTACACTTCCTGTGAGGAGATCAGTCCGCCATCCAATTACAGAAGAGCGCACAAAATTCAAAGGTTTAAATTTGAACGTTTAACGTCTTTTAACCCAGTCATCCTTATACATTTTTCAACCTTTTTTATCTCACGGCACACTTGAACCTATAATTAAATTTCCTAGGAATAAATCACGTGATTTAAAGTTGTAAACGTTCCATCGTCATATTATTTGCTACTTAACCAAATTCTTTTTGTCTATATTTTTGTGAATTAAATAAAACAGTATTGTTCTTCCTTAAAATAGCAACAGGTTACAACAATAGTTATTTAAATTAATAATTTTCATCTACATAAGAAAAGCAATTAACATTAAGTCTTAATTTGCATTTAAATGTGGCATGATAAACCTGCCCAACGTCCCGTTATTTCTAAGTTAAAATAATTTGAATATGGCCAATTATAGATACGTTTTTGATTAAAAGAAAATTTCGTTTTAAATGAAATAACCCAGTGTTATGTATATATGTTAGTCAAAACCCGTATTTAGTTAGAACGCGTTTTAACTAGTTAAAACTAGTTTATACTGGATGTCTTTGTTAGAATCCATTTGTCAAATTCATTTTTGACTAGCAGTAAATTCTAGTACTATTACTGCTGTACGTACATGTACAGCAGTAAATTCTAGTAAATTTACTGCTGTACATGTTTTGATTTTAGATAAAACTAGTTTTAACTTTTAACATTAGTTAAAACTAATTTTAGCTACATAAATAGGTTTGGGGGAAATAAACAAAGTTATGTATAGTGATTCGGAGGAAGATCCCTAACATTATGCTTATGAAGGAAATTATAGAGATAATTTAGGTTTTGGAGGCCTCTAACGAAAATATTACATTCTTGAGCATGTTTTTCAAATAAAACTTTGGAGTATATGAAAAATAATTGTATATTGTGTTTGCAATGACGACTTTTTTACTGTGTGGCATTTTAGGCATCTCACCTTAAGTATCCGGGTGACGGGTCGAATAATCCCCAGGAATTTTTCGGGGGGTGGTCCGTTCGGATATGTCGGGCCCCGTCCCTCACCACCCGGTCGCCCCATTGTGGGCCTGGCCGAACTCATAATGGGCCTACTAAAAGAGGCCATCTTAGTGCCCACAGGGCGGAAAGAGTTAAAAAAAAAAAAAAAGTATCCGGGTGAGATGCCAAATGCCGTTAGGGTAAGATAACAAATATAATTGCATAAAATTAATTTTCGAATATCTTAACCAAATTTAATTTATTGCATATGTAGTACAAAGTACTTCATAGTAAGTATAACAGCGCAGTATAAGTATTGTTAAGTTCCCGCCCGTTCTAACGTACTCTATAGCTAGCTGAAAGCTTTCTTCAGTCCAAAAACCTTTTTGAGAAGTCCTTATATAATTTCTATGCATATCCTGAAATAAAACGAGAAAACAAAAATTTATTTAAAATAGGCATATTGGAATTCAATTAACAAAAAATAGGCATGTTACCCGATGAAAAATGTGGCATCTTTTCCATTTGTCAGGGTGAGATACCTACGTTGTACGTGTTGTAGCATGTCTGATCGGGATTGGCAGTAGCTCACAATGGAAACTTTAGAACCTTAACTACATCACACATTAATTGTTTTTCGCAATTTTTAATAAATTCTATTTTAACTTTTAGTTTTAAAATGATTCTAGAAACATTTCACAACAAAAACTTCGTTCTTATCTTGCTTTTATTCTTCTCAGATGTAGAAAATGAGGTAACGGTAGCGAACTACAGCTTTCCGCACTCAATATTGGCCCAATGCTTCATCATACAAACACGTGACAATATCTGACGTCACCGTTTGAAAATATCAAAAAGTAGGCATCTTCCCCCGCTTATCATCTTACCCGGAATCACTCTATATGTTGCAGTCAAAACCAGTTTTTAGTTAGGATGTGTTTTAACTAGTTTATACTGGATGTCTTTGTTAAAACCCGTTTTGTCTAGTTAAAACTAGAATTTACTGCTAGTCAAAAATGAATTTGAGTTAAAACTAGTTTTAACTAGACAAAACGGGTTTTAACAAAGACATCCAGTATAAACTAGTTTCAACTAGTTAAAACGCGTTCTAACTAAAAATGGGTTTTGACTGTAACATTATAATTGGTAAGACGATTTCGCAGACAGTAGTAGTAGTAGTAATAGTAAAATATGTATGCTTTTCAACCTAAAAATTTCAGTGTGTGTGTTACTGGAGCTTTTAACGCGCATTTAATGCGGTGTTTCCCAACGTGGGGCCCACGCCCCACAGAGGGGCAATTTGATTGTTAAGGGGGGCAATTCGAAAATGGACTCATCCAGAGTTTAAGTTAACCGTATAGCCGCTGTATGCCATATTTATTGTAAATATTGATTTAAGTTAGTTTTAATTTTATTTGTTCTTTATTTCCCTTTCCTTGTAGAACTTCCCTTTATAACCCTTTTCCCTTGGGGTGGGATTAACAATTCTGAGAACAAAGAGACGAACAAGGCCCCGAGGCCGGTGAAAGAGAAGAAAAGACATCCTTTGCCCAGACCTCGAGGTGGGCAGACATGAGTTGTGGTGTTCCAGGTCACGTTTGGCAATGACTGGAAAGTGCAAAAGACTTTGATGAAAGGATTGGATTTTATCGTGGTTACAATAAAACAGTGTGGCAATTAAGTGCAAGAAAAACTTCAACGAACACGACAACGAGAGACCTTCCGAAATAGTTCAACGTATATGTTGGGGGCATAAGAATTTTAGAAAGGCTTAGGAGGGGCATACCACTAAAAACGTTGGGAAACACTCTTTTAATGGATATTTCAGGCATTTTAATGTGCAGTTTTACGTCTATATGTATGCGCAAATATGCGATTTTAAACGCATATAAATCCAGTCTTTATTCATTACTATGTTAACAGTGGTCCCATATCATATGTACAGTACAGTACAGTACTGACATGTATTACAATTATAGGAAGTAATTCAGTTAAATTTGCAAAACAAACATTTAGACTTTTGAATCCTATAGCTGCAAGCGAAAAGTAGGCTTGTGTGCTTTTGAACAGATGGGATCTTGTGATTAGAACAATAGGACGAAAGAAATCACGAGATGATCGAGTGAATATTATTGTGAAATTATCTATTAGCTTCACTTCGATGCAAATTTTTTCAGTTTGAAAGAAAACAAAACGAAACTTGCTCTATTCAATGTGGTAG
Source organism: Centruroides vittatus (assembly GCF_030686945.1). Lineage (NCBI taxonomy): Eukaryota > Metazoa > Arthropoda > Arachnida > Scorpiones > Buthidae > Centruroides > Centruroides vittatus. The sequence goes on from NW_027121224.1 coordinate 336,942, forward strand.
AAACTTCGGAAAATGTTTTCATTTTCTTGTTTCCATCCACATCTACGCTGTATTTTATGTTTTTACCTATGGTAAGATTTTTGTCTTTCTTCTGTATTGACATCTTTTAAAAAGTAGATGGCCGATGCGGTAAAGCCTAAACTACCTCTATGAGGCCTTGGATTAACAACCAAATTTTTCGGAGGGATTTGTCTCCGATATGTCAGGCTCCATCCCATCAGCGTCGACCTGCATATATTGGAGAGGTCGGGCCAATGAAAATGAGTAAGAGAAATTTCTCATTGTCGGGTTTTGAATGGATATAACAAAATGTACATGTTATGTACAGTTGGCTATACTCATTTGTACTCCTAATTTGTGTAATATGGTATAAAGTAAAAACACGTATACATCTTGAGAACGAGACAATTTGCCGATGCGTATAAAAGTATGTGCCCTCTGTCCTTAATGGCACAACGCCCGTGCTCTATCCTCACCACTCCCGGTTGTCGGTCTGACCGAACTCATAATGGGCCTGAAAACAGGTTATCTTAGTGCTCATGGGGCGGAAAGAGTAGAAAATGAAAACAAAGACCACATTACCAAAAACGTTGAACATTTTACCATTAATTATGACTAAAACTTGGATAATTATGCAAAACATTTTTACCTAAACTTAATTCGCCTAAATGCTAACTGAGATTAATTAACAGTACATCGAAAATATCTTTTAAAAATGTAATAGAGGAGGTGGCACGTATTGTCTTCGAGTCACCACCAAATTTGATGTATAAAAATGAATAAAATAATGTTTAATTTGCATGAAATTGCATAAACTTTGATTTAGCATATATTACATTTTAAGTATTTTAGTAGGAAATTAGAATTATTCAACTACATATTGATTCTTTGACCTTAAAATTATGATTCCAAGACCTTCTTATATCATAGACTGGTCATTATAAAATAATCATGATGCAGACCAGAGAATGGATTTTGCTGGTCTAGTATAAGTACTATCGCGTAATGTTATAAAAACAATGCGAGGAGACTGCCTAGCCTTGTGAAGTTTGATAGGTTTAATAGCATGCACCCCCACTGGGTTTTCCTTGCTTCTACGAATGAAGCACGTGGTTAACCGTACGAAAGGATCCGAAAGTTTAATTCAACCGACCAATTCCATTCCAACTTACAAAGATTTGTGTTTAAAAGTAACGAGAAGAAAAGGCCTCAAATTTATAAAAGCGATATTTATTTATTACAAGCGAGGGAAAGAGCATCGTATATTTTCGCATCATCACACAATTCTGGAAACAAAAATTGATTTTAGATGGACAATCTACATTGTCCATCAAACAAAGTACAAGAACTATGTTCCTGACTTGTAAAATTCATCTCTATGAATGTAACATGTCAGGAAATTATATTCATTCAGGAATATTTTAGCTCAATTATTTTAATTTGAAATGCATATTAATATTTGATATTAAAATTATTTATCAAAAATGATTTTGAACTTACTAGTTTAAACTGATTATTTTCGGAAAAATTATTAGCAAATGTTAAAAAAAATATATCGTATTGAAAAATTTCTGAATTCTAACACCAGATGGCAATCGTTTTCATGTCGAGCATTGATTTGTGAAAAAGTCAAGCAATAAGAGAAAGTTGACTTTATTTATACGCTTGTTTTCTAAAATTATATTAAAATTTAATACTTTAGATACGTCTTTTAATATATTAATTAAATCTCACTAATTAGTTTTAATTAATTGTATAAAAACAGTTGGTAAGTATATTTATTTGGAATAAACTATTCGTTTACATTTGTATATGAATTAATGCCCCTGCAATACAAGCTTCTCTGCTATGCTTACTAACGACACTAAAAAGGCAACTTTAAGTTATTGAATAGTAGAAACGCAACATTCTATGAAAGAAAATGTTTTTTAAAATATGATACGGGAAAAAATAATTAATGTATGAAGATAAGCTATCGAAATTTTTTGTTAAATGCCCTTTGGTATTTTCTTTGGTAAATTGATCACAAAACATTTGAATTTTGGATATAAATGATTGAAATCAAACATTGGAATTAATAAAATTTAAATATTTTATAATTTTATGAAGCTTTCAGAATATTTTAAAATTACTTCAATATATTTTTTAATATTTACCAAAAAATAAATAAAACAAATATTTAATATGTTTACTAAATGCTTGTCATTATCATTATAAATTTTTTTTATAGATACAAAAAATTAGTACTTATTAAATTTTATTTGTTTTGACCATTATGACCATTATGACCAATTATGACCATTCACTCAGTTCTCTTTTATGTATTTATTATATTATAATCACCTTTTATTAAAATATTATCATAATATTTAAAATTACCTTATTAAGCATAGAATCAAACATTATTTGTATAATGACGATGTACCCAGGATCCTCTTCATTTGAAGTTTAAGACTATTTACAAAAAATTAATTTTTTGAGTCTTTTCTTATTCTTTTTCACAATACCACAGAAATAAGTCTTTTGGCTTGAAGATAAAAACTTCATTAAATCTTCAAGCTGAAAGATTGTTACTTTTGTGGTATCGTGAAAAAAGATAAAAGACTTGAAAAATTATTTTTTTGTAAATAGTCTTAAACTTCAAATATCTTATTAAGCTTTGATTAAAAAACTAATCATACTATAATAAACGTTGTGAACTATAAATCTATAATTGGTTTGAAAAAATATTATAAGATATAATTTGTAATTATTTTATTAATTATACTATCAATACTAATTTATAAATAACATAGCTTTGTTACTTTTTTGTATTCTCTATCACAAAAAATATTAATACAAATTGAATACAGTTGAATGGAGCCAAATATAAAGTGAATCATTGAAACTGAAAAAATTCTATCCTTAGATTGAAAATTTTAGTCCATTTTTATTTGTGACAATATAAACAATTCTGGTGAAATATTTAGTACATCTTTTACTCTTATGCCTTAGCCTAGCTTGAAAATTTTTTATTCTAAAACTGAGATGAATTACAGAAATGTGAAGATCTTCAGAATTCATCATGTGAAACAACCTATAAAAATCTATGAGATATCTGATTGTTTTAATTAAATAAAGTAGATATCTAAAACATGCAAAGCAAATCACACCGAGTGAAGTGAAAAAATACACAGATAAAATGATTAAACATGTGAAACTCCCAAATTATTCATCCAAAACTGTTTTTCTCTGAAAAAGCAGTTTTTGAGAGAATAATAAATTGCACTTGTTTTGTTTCAAATTTATATGCTAGATTCATATTAATATGAATTAAATACATGGATTTGTTATGGATTTGATTTTTTTAAAGTATAAAATTAAGATTTTTAAATGTGTTTAAAGTGCCATATGTATATGGATCTTAATCTCATAAAATTATATGTATTTATTGTATATATACTATGTATTATTCCTTGTTACTATCTAATTTACCATACGATTTATATTTAGTTACAGTTATGGAAATTTTAGATGTTTTTATTTGTTAAAAGTTTTTAAAGATTTTTTGAGATATTAATGATCTGTAGGAACTTTTTAGTCATGCTGCATTAATATTTTAATTTATTAGATTGGATACCTTTTTAAAACTGAAATTTTTATCCAAATTAATATTCTTTCAAAATTTGTTACCCTTAAATGTTTTCATTCTTTAAGTAATTATATTTAAGTTTTTATGAAACTAGAAAATTTTTAAATCTTAATTATTTTACCATTAAAATATTTTCAGTTTCTTAAGATCTTACACCTAGATATCTGTTTTGTTTAATTTTTAAATATATTTTTAGTTCTTTAGTATCGATCATTACCATTAAATTTACATTTAAAAAATTTAAGAAAATTATACTCATATCCCAGTTAATGCTTAGGATGTGTTTCTGAAAATGGAATGCTAAGCAAATCAGCACAAAGGGGTTGTTATAACATTTTAAATAAGTTAAAATGTAAACAGAATTGCATAACATTTTTTCTTCATTTTATTTTGTTCATCATTGATATAAATGCTATGCTTGTTTTTCAAATCTATCCAACCAACCTCTGTCAGTTATAAATTTTTGAGTGATTCATTTCCAGTTTCTTCTTAAATATGATTGAAAATTATTTTTGTATCCTTTCCATAATTATCAGCTGGTTTAGAGGCATGTGCCATTGCATTTGATCATCCATCAAAATCAAAATTTTCTTTTTATTCCTTCTAACAAACAACTTCATGAATGAGTTACTTGTTGCTAAAAAAAGTTGCAGTCATAGTTGCTGAAGCTTTTACCTTATCTGCAATTTTTAGAATTGTTCTTATCTTGAATATTGCCAAATTGAAAGCGGTAACCAGATCAATTTCACATTCAGCAGCTTCCAATTCACCTAACAGTTGTAGTTTCATATTCAGAAAAATTCCTTTATGTTGTTGAGCCATCATCACTTGTGCACTTTCTTCCTAACATGTGGATAGAACACATTAGAAGTATATAACAAAATATACATAAAAGCTAAACAAATGTGATGATTCCAAATGAATTATCATGAATGATATGTTGAGCATATCAAATGAGTCATGTGACATACAAGCTGCCATATAATATAATACCAAAATAGTGCAGAATGGGTTCATTTTAAGTTGAGGTATAAGTTTGTATAAATAATATTATTTTATAAATATGATAGTTACTGGAATATAATAGCTTATTAAACTATCAATTATTATTATTACTATTTTTATCAGTTGAGTTTTATACCATTCTGATATTTTTCTTGTCAGTCCTTTTCTATCCACTGCCAGACAAAATCCTCTCCCATGGTTTTACATTCATAAGGTAAGTGAATGCTTGGATGGATGAATGGATGGGTTGGGCAGAAAAGATGGATTAAAAAATTACCCTACATTATAAGTTAAACACATGCACACACTAGGCAGATGAGTGGTTGGAGAAGATGAGTCACGTGAGAGGAAATCCTTCTTGCATTCTTGAAGAGGTAACGTTTTGCTCATTTGGCTCAAACCCACTTTGTCACTAACCAGATGCCTAGCTATCAAAGCCTCCTGGCTTTCCACTCATTAACAGAAATTGCTTTTATTTTTGTTTTTTGAAGGAAACTCTGTCATTTGAACACATTTCATTTACCATAGCAGACTCTACTTTAATTTCTTTAAGGCATAACTATGAAGAATTATCCTCTTCTAATAATAGGCAGCTCAGTAGTACTAATTCTTAAGGCTAGGGAACCTAGCCTTGCTGGAGCATTTGCTGGCAGCATTTGTGGCTGATTTTTGAAACTGTGAAGCATCATCCTTCACCCCAGTTTCCTATTCTTTGTCACTGCGACGGGGGTAGGTAAGGGCTCTGAAGATGGTGTTTAGCGGGATCTTTGATCCCATCAAACTTTAAGAATTGTAGTACTAATTCTTAAGGGACATTATTTATACTGAAACAAATGCCTAATCTGAATACTTTTACTGTTTATTTTGCTCTGAATTCGGCTCAATTTTCCACCGTAATATAACCAAGTTGATGTACACCAATGTGATTCTGTTCATTCTGTCCACTCTTCCCATCCGAATGTGTACTTAGCTTTATCAAATAACTTAGTCAACTTTTCTACTAGTTCTTTTCTGTAGTTTTGGGTTGGTTAGTCTTTCTATCTGCTTTTTGTGCATCATTATGAATTTCTTATTTATTTTTCACAACATAGTGTAAAGGTTGTTGGAAGACAAACAACAGCAGCACAAACAAAGTGTTCCATTCATTTGTTATGTTCTTTTTGTTTGATTACTCTTTCATCTTTAATCCTTGACTTTCTTTTTCTATGTTTCAAAACAATTTTACATGATACAAACTATCCTAAAAAGAATGGAAACAGTTTTTTTTTTCTTGTCATTATTTGTATTTTGCTAATTTTATGGATAAACTATGTTGTTGATAACTGTATGATAGATTAAAACTGATTTTTATTTTAAGTTTTCTCTAAATTTCCTTTTGCTTGTTAACCTGTTAAGTATCTTAGATAAAGTGATTCTCTTTCAATTAAGAGTCTATTGATCTATATAAGAAGGTTGATTATGCACTGGATATTATTTTCATTTTCTTTGTATTTATTTTCAAATGGATTTTTTTTTTTCCTTTTATTTAGCCTGTAAATCAGTGTTTGTTTTTTGTGTTTATGGCCTGTGGAAATTACTATGATGTCATCTGTATCTCCGAGATGATATCCTATGTGTCATCTCCTCTCTGGAGGTTGACTGCCATTACATGCCACCATTCTTTATGTTGCACTTCTTGAGATGGTATAAACATCTACTTTTAATCTTCCATTAAATTCTGAAAATAACTTCAGAGCAGCTGTAAATAAATTTTCTTCGTTGGTTGTTTTGTTAATCTTAAACTTTTATAAATGTCAAATACAAGATTGATCTATAATTTTTTTTCAATTTCTTCTCTTGTCTCTTTGTTCTTATTAACTGTACTACTTTTGGTTGTGAATAAATGCTTCTCATAACATATGCAACGAAGCTCCTGAGTCTACATACCATTGATGAATCTTGTTTTGTGTTCTTGTCTTAAAACTACATAGGATTCCTTTTCCGGATGTTGTTCATCACTTTCTGCATAAATTTTGTTGATCTGGTTTGGATGTTTTTCTTTCCATGTTGAATATTTCCTACATTCTTTCTTTACATGTCCCTGTTTTTTGCAAAAATAACAACTTTTGAGCAAATTCCTTTGCTGAGTTACTGGGCGTGCTCCCACTTTAAATGCTTTATCCGCTTCACATTTTTCATTTGATGAGGTCTTTCTTCTTGAGTGTTCCTCAAGTAATTTGTTACGTACTAAATCCTGAGTTAAATCTTTTTCTGGATGAGTCTCTAGTGCTGTTATTAAAGTGCTATAGCTGTCTGGCAAGCTACTAAGTAATAATGCTACGTTTAATTTCTCAGCTAGAGTTTCTCCCAGTGCCGTAAGACAATCAACCAATTCCCCCATGTTGGCCAAGTGTATCTCCATGTTGCCATTGTCTTCTAGTTTTAAATTGAAAATTTTCTTCAATAGGTAAACTTTATTTGATAGTGTAGACTTAACATGGTGTTTCCTTATGGCTTCCCAAGTTCCTTTAGCTGTAGTTTCCTTTCTTACTAATGGCAGTTGATTGTCTTCCATCAGGAGGCCTATCATGGCATGTGCCTTTCCATCCTTTGTTAACCAAGATGAGTCAGGATTGGAGGGTATTTCCTTTTGTATTATGTCCCATAACTCGTCTTTTATCAATAGCAATTCCATCTTATATTTCTAAATGTGATTAGTTGTTGTTGTTCAATTTAGTGATGGCAACGTAACTTTTATCCACCATTGTGAAGTCTTTTGTGTTCTTGCCAAATATTCTTCTTACATAAATTTATATCCAGTTTACATTATTCCTTGTATTTACCTTTTTTTTTCCTCCTTACACTTAATTAGTTGTTGCTGTAACTGGGCCCATAACCTGTTAGACTAGATGTTGTTTTTTGGAGATTAGTAAAAACTAGACTTGCGTAACTGGTTATATAACAAAGAAATAAAGATTACACTATCTTGACTCACGGAAGGTCAGCGCTGAAAAGGGAAGTGTGAAATGAGGTCACCATCTCCAAGGGGTCAATAGCACCACCAACCTTTTATTACATAACGGAAGAACATTTACAAAACATCACAACACAATGCGTTGTATGTAACTATGTCGTATAACATTTGATGATAATTTTGATCGTTGATTCCAACAAGTTGAACAACTCACTTATTTGGTTTTATTTACCTTTGATTATTTTTATTTTACTTTTGCATTTCTTTATTTTCTCTGTAGTTAGATGCCCATTTATTCCCTCTTTATCTAATGTATGAGAATTAGCTATTTAGATATGTAGGTTCAAATACATATAGGTTCAAATGCTGGAAGCAATTGCCTGGTAAGAAAACAGGACAGAGGCAGTTGTTGGGTGAATCTCCTCGACAGCTGTTACCTTTTTTTCCTTTTTTTGGGAAGTGACTACTTCCTCCACAGAAGGCAAGTTCCTTGAAATGCAAAAGATACGAAGAAAATGCCAATTCTGAATTAAAATTTAATGTCAAGTTCAATTTGGAAAAGACAAAAATACGTGCGATAAAATCAACTAATGAAGTGTAATAATAGGCCCAAATGTACATATTGGTTTAATAAAATCTCAATGAACTTTCCTATTGAAAACTAGTATGATAAGTCGTTCAAATTCATTGCAAATTCAAAAGTAGCTATTAAGAAGATTAATGTAAAATATTTTTAAAAGTTCTGTCATAGGTAAAACTTTTTACTACAGAAACATTCACCTCAGTAGTCACCATGAACATAAATAATGAATATGTTAGTTTCTTACTTGTTTTAAACATGTAAATCATTTTAAAGCATACTTAAAGATTGTAATTATATAGATATGTAATATAATTTTCTGATTTAAGGAATTTCATTTTAGTAGACTTTTTTGAAATTTTTAATCATTTTAAACTTGCATTAAATTACTGTTGTATACATTTATGCTTAAATTTTATTTTTATAATCTTGTATTTTTTTTTTAACCATTACTTTACATTTGTGTATTAATACTTGTTTCTTAAATTTACAATAAAATAAGAAGTAGTTTTGAAATTAACATTGTTGTTATTTTTTCTCTTTCTTGGGCATGGATGATGTTGTAACAGTCGGTTGTAACTTGATCTGAGTGTCAGGTCAAGGGTGAAAATTCCTACATACTTTCGTTGTCTGGGAGGGGAGTTCTTGTGCAGTTGTCACCCCAGTCAGTTGTATCCGAGAGGGAATAAAGTTAATTGTTAATTAACTATGTGTTTTATGTGAAACAGTGTCGAAAACAAAATCGATACAAAAGATGATCATAACATGACTGCCAGGCTGCCAACTTGCAATCTTTATGATTAATAGTTCTTTTTTAATGTAACTTTAAAAATTTATATAATTTCGAGTTCTTGTATGTTCTTTGTTGAAGTTCAGTTTAATTAATTGTGTTTCATCAAGTTTGGCCATCACCCTGTTCCCTGGCATATAAGGTTAAAGACGTAACAGGATTATTCTTTTCAACATTGTATCAATGCTCTTTGATTCTTTTATTGATGGATCTATCTGTAGCACCAATATATACTAGTTTGCAATCAATTCTTCCATCTGTAATTGGGATACAGTATACCCCAGGGGCCCGATTTAAATTTATTTGATCTTTCCCTTTGCGTAATATTTGGTATACTGTGCTATTACGTTTATAGGTGATCTTTGCATCCACATTCTTTGCAATTTCTTCATAGATTGATCTGTCTTGTATCGAAGTTAACCACTATCAGTGGCATGCTGTCTGTGGAAGCTGTGGAAGTGCCACTTTCCTTGTATTTTCTAAAATATAAAAACATATTGTGTGATTATTTTTGTATTTTAAAGTACTTTGAATTAATTAAAATTACAAATTTCTATAGGCTACTACATGTGAAAAAAATGATAAGATTGCTATTGTGTATTTGAATATAAATTTGTATATGCATATTTTCAATGGAAGCACCATATTGTCGAATACGGAACAGCTTCCACAGCGAAAATATCTGAATTGTGTAAAGCAGCCAGATTATACACATTCGCTTTACAGAGCACCAACCTCACAAGGTTTAGCTCGTGGAAGCTACACACCAAAATATCATATAGCACTTCCAATAATTCTATCCAGGGTCTGCGCAGCTTCCCTATCATCAAATATCACCACAAGCTACTGACCACTATATATCTGGACTTAGCTGGAGTATGTTGTGTTTCTATAGTGTTATTAAACTGTGAATGCAATTCTGTTTTTCAGATGTAATTTTGCACCAAACTATGCACCAGTTTTTTAAAGTACCCATCAGAAATTGCCACTTTTTCAATGTGTTTGAGTTCTTTATTCATGTCTAACATATTAGTGCAATGCATAAATGCCCATCTCACTAATGCCCTAAAGGCTGCTATTTTGTATGAGAACATGCTGGTATAAAGAATGGAAGATACTCCAGTGTATAGTAAATGCTAATGGTAAAACATCCTTTTTTTTAAATGAATATTTGCCTAAAAATGTGCTGATGAATTACTGTTCTGATCCAATTTTAATGTTAATCTGTACAGATTGGTGTTAAATTGTTCTAGAAGCTTCTCTATATCCAATTTTGTTTTTCAAATTATTAGAATGTCATCTATGTATCTGGTGTACAGATATGTATCTCATGCAATTTTTAATCATATTTTAAAAAGAACTGTGTTAATCATAAAGATTGTGAGTCATTATTGGCAGCCTGGCCATCATGTTATGACCACCCATGCCCGAGGAGAAGAAAAAAGAACGACTTAATGTTAATTTCATAAAAACTTGTTATTTTATTGTTAATTTAAGAGATGAGTATTAACATCTTGTATTTTATATATTTACAAGGTATGTTGTTTAGAAAAAAAAAAAAAATTCAATTTTGAAGTTTAGACTATTTACAAAAAAATATAATATTTTTTGAGTTTATCTTTAATCCTTTTCACACTACCATAGTCTAAACTTCAAAATTGAAGATAAAATATCCTGAGTCATCATTGAACATTGTACTATAAAAAAAATTGTTTCAGTTTCTGTTTTGAGAAAAAGGAGAAACCTTCCAAATCTTGACATTTCATATGTGGTGTCTCATACTGTATTTAGAGTTAATATATACATACTAAAAAATGTATTTATTTTTTTTTCTAAGCTCAATTAGATGCTTTAAAGTATGGCATCACAGGATTTCCCAAATACTCTCTCAACAGCAGCTACTGTTGCAGCAGCTACCTATGCAACATCTGCTGCAACTCATGCTCCTCCACCTCCTCCACAACCCTCATCCAAACCAACTGTAAATATTCATTTTGATCGTAGTTATGCACAAACAAAACCTGGTATTTTAAAAATTGCCCAAGTGGTAAGTAATGATTTTTAATCTTTGTTGATTCTTATATATATTTTTTATTAAACAAAATTTCATATTTGTAAAAAAATACAATTTATTTTCTTGTAAAATTCATAACAAATTTAATTATTACTCAAAAACATTTAAGTATTATCTTCAGTTTTAAAGTTCTTATAATCAAATTCAGTTGCTAATGAGCAATTATTTATTGTGACGTCATCACTATGCCAAGCTGCAATTTTTAATTTATTTAATTTAAAATATATGCTCTCCACCACAAATTAGTAGTGTTTTGCCCCAATACATCATACTTTTCCCATTACAATAGAGTCATGCCAGTTATCTATCTAACTCTTTTCAGGGGAAAATTTTTTAAATTGAAATAATGTGACTTCCAGTGCAAACCAGAAGTTGGTATATAAGTAATTGGGGCCTTCTGCCCCTAAGCTTTCCAAATCTGGCTCACTTTCACCTATCTAACTCCATTGTCAACACTAAGGAAGAACAGACTGACAAGACAACAGTGGGAATTTATAGGTCTACAATTTTTACAAATTGCATCCCAAAAAGATTCAAAACTAGACAAAAACATGTAATTGCTCTCATCTATAATAATTTTTTTAAATAAAATTTTTCAGTAACAAATTCTTTTATTCTATCTATTCATTAGGACAATGCAATATTGTCACAGTGACTGATATCTAGTTCTTTTAAATTAATATTTGTAGATTCATGATCATGGACAATGTGAAGAAATTGATGATATAGCTGTTTTCATTTTTTACAGTTTTAAATAAATTTTGCTGGCAAAAACTTTATCTCCATCTCAATCAATGCAATATTTAAAACTACAAAGTAATCACTTGCTATAGTTTGTCATTTTAAAAACTTTAATTTTTTAGAAATGTCTGTCCTCTGTCTCCATAAACACAACAAGTAAAACAGCAAACCATACTTGGGACAAGACTATGTCTCGGAGACTCAGTAGTAAGCAGGATCACTTTGATGCTTAAGGCGAGTCTCGTCCTCATTCTCCAATCTTTGGTATCGCTGGTTTTGAGCATGATCTTTCAAACTTCACCTGCCTCAGCCACGAGGTCATCCACAATGCATTTTCAGTGAAATTAACCCATCCAATGTCAAAATTTCTCTCCATTGCGTGTCACTCGGAGTTGAATTTTTGTCAATGCCTAACAAAAATTTCCCGTTTTTGAAAAAGTAATGGTGGCTATTGTATCGACAAAAATTATTTTTTTATTTTGCATAAACAACATATATATATATTAATAAATGTAAAAAGAGGAAAAAAATTATATTTCGGAAGTTAGTTTTAATATAAAATTATAACAACTAGTGCCATCTAGTTTCAAAAACGTTCCGATGCTGAAACAAGATATCTCGAGTCAACCGATCAAGGGCACATGGCAACCAGAGATATGTGGGGAATAACACGGGACAGATAAATGGGTTCTTTCAAAGATTCGTCAAAATTTGATTTGCATTTCCAACTTCCCAACGAGCAACGTATGGGCAAATCTTGCACTACTGCCTGTTTGTAGAGAGTGTTGCCATTTTTTATTTTATTTTGACTCGGTTCTTGGTCCCCTAAGTACCTACAAGTCTGGTTTTTTTATACACACATGATTTAGGCACTTAATACTCTGTGCCAAATTGCAACTCCTGACATGTACTCCTTCATATCTCTAAGCTGGTAACCCAGCTGGCAGTACGATATCATAAACAAGATGTAGTCTAGTAAAAAATGAAATTGTTAGTTCTATGACTCTACAACATACTAACATTAAACTTCTAATACAGACTGATTTATTAGCATTTTATATCTAATCACTTTGATATGTAATTTATAAAGTAAAAATTTTTGATATTCTCTTCTCTTGATTACAAATTATATCATTATTGAAGTAATCTAAATGCAATTTATTCTAGTAATATAATCAAATAAGTGTACATTTTGATGACAACTTTTTACACACACACAATTCTCTTTTTACATAATTTGTTGTGATTTAAAATGTTCTAACAAATATTTGCCTTTTAAAAAATTTAATTTGATTTAAATTCTAAGAAAAAATATTCATACTTCCTTTTCTAGAAAATTGCTGTTTTTTAAAAATAAATTTTGAATTTGTAGTTTATTACACACACTCAGGTAAATTTCCAGATTTGGCTTTTTTTTAATACTCTTTTTGCCATGTGGGTACTAAGACTTTTTAATCATACTTGTAGTGGGTTTGTCTTGGCCCACAATGGGGGTAACCAAGTGGTAAAAGACAAAGGCCTGGCATCTAGAACATACCACCTCAAAATTTTCTAGGATTTTATAACAATTCAGATTTGATTTTTGGTTCCCTAGACCTTGGCCATTGATTATGATTTGATTGTTATTTTTTTTATTACTTATTTGAATGCATGCACAAATAATGAATCTTATATTCTGACTTTATCTTATGATTGAAGCAGTCAAAAAAAATTTAATAATTTGTTCATGTGAGTAAGTTTTTTTAATATGGAAAGACTTGCATGCAATATGGTATTAAAAATTAGTTTTAGGTGTTTTTGGTGTTAATTGAAAATAGTTGAATAAAAATAAAATTAAAATTAAGTTTATGCAAATAATAGATGTTGTTTTATTGTAGATATATAAATAATATAAATTTATTAAATTTTACTGTTAAGTAAGTTACAATTGTTCTTCCTCTGATTTTACTGTAATTATATATTACAGTGAAACCTCATTTTTTGAAACTTGAGGGACCAAAAAACATTACTAATTATCCAAACTTTTTTTTTTGAATGAAAGTTTTTTTGTAATTCTTAAATAAAATTTTGACATTATCTTATATAATTTCACCTGTTCATTTACAAATGCATTAATATTACAAGTTATTACTTACATGTTAGTAATTTAAGCTACTTTGAAAAAACTGTCAGTTGGTGTATACGTAACTCAGTGCTACTTGCGGTCAGATTTGTCACACCATTCCCCAAAGGTTAGCGCCACACTCACTCTACATATTTTCATATTTTGAATGATTTGTCTTGAGAAATTTTACTCAGAACAGGAAGTTATATGTATATGTTGTTTTGAATAATAAGCATTTTAATGTTTATCTTACTTTACTGCAGTTAGAATACATTAAAAGTAATTTCAATATAGAAAGAGAAAATCAATATCTGATCAAATCGATATCTGAAATTATTGTTAAACTTAATTATAATTTATATTCAAGTTCTGAATCTATTTAGTCTAGATTTTAAAATGGCATTGTTTGCAGATTGTTATTATGTGGTATATGTATACAACAATGCAGTACATTTTACACAAGTGAATGCTATTTTCCTATTCTTCTTTTTTGGGCAATATGCACACTTTTCTCTTCGTACTGATGTTGTCTGTGGAGGATCTGGCTTCTTTTTCAACACTTTAAGAATTTTCAAATACAGATTCTCACTCTCATTGTCTGTGAGGAAGGAGCCTACATTTTTTTCCTCAGACTCCTCATCAAACCATTTCAGAATCATTTCATCATGTTCAATGATATTGTATATACATACTATCACTTTACAATTAGAATTGTACTACTTTGAATGTAAAAAAAAAGACAGAGGATTACTTATAGGCAAGCACCTCACTAACTTCTCTATCACGACTGAAACAAAGGCAGCACTGAAAGCATTAGTGATGACTATGATTTCCAATTCCAGTATATTGTTGAAGGGGATACTCGGAAAGGAAGGTAGATGAGAGTTTGGCTACAGAACTTCCAAGAAGCATTTTAATAACTAAAGCGAGTGCAGCGCTCAACCTCAAGTGACAGTGAGTTAATGAAAACAATGAAAGCATAACCAAATTACATTCAAAGTAATACCTGAAAATAACATAAGAAATAAGCTTAAGTGTTTCAATAAGAATTACTGTGAACATTGTCTTGAGTTCAAGATTACAAAATCATGTGATCTGATGAAAACAAGCTCCATTAAAGACTAAAGCTATAAGTAAACATTGTATTGTGAATATGGACAAGTATTTGATAGTTTTTGAAATTATTGAAACTATAGATTTTTTTCAAGAAATGTCCAAAATAATAAAATCCCAAACGATTTTTTCCATAATAATAATAAAACACAAAAAAACATTTTCTCTTTATATGCAACATGTACAATGACTGAATGATCTTGAACAAACATCTAATCAACACTGTATAATTATTAAAACTGAAACTGCACTTGGGTGTGGAAACTTTCTTATAAACATGTAATTTGATGGTAGATTTCAAATTAAATGATATTTTTGTGGGTCACCAGACCAGATAGTTATTTTGAATTTCATTGCATGCATATCTTGAATTATCTGAACTAAAATATATGCAAAATCTTATTCTCTTGGCTGTGAACTGCAGACTACTCCTGTAGATTTGACTTCAAATTATCTAATATCAAGATAACAAGGTTTTACTGTATGCAATCAATCTTTTGTTTTTCCATATGGTCAACAGCTTTTTTATGTAGATTTTTTTTGAGAAGTACAATATGAAAACATAATTTTTAATATATATATAATTTTAATTTTAAATAATTTGTATTGAGTATAATAAGTTCTTGACTTATGCAGATACAATATTTTGACTTATAACTATGAATTTGCATAACTAATAACACTATCTATTAAGTTCTGCTTTGAACATGCATAATAAATGAAAAACTTTGAGACAATAAAAGTTTTTACTTTCTCAAAGTTTTCTTTTCAAAAGCAGTTTAGCTTCAATATTCCTTTGAAATGAATGTATATATGTTAAAATGTATCCTATTTGAGCACTATGCAACTTAACATTTTTCTGTGCAAATAAGAGTATGCTATTAAATAGTATATAAAAAGTATGTTCTGTTATAATAGCATATCTTGAATATAAGAACATGCTATTATGTTTGCTAGCTTATTTTGGCACTACACTACTGTGTCAATGTAAATTAAATGTAAAGATACATTACTACAGTAACTATTCAGTGACACCTCAATTGTAACCATTATTAAAAATAAAAAGACAAAATAAAAAAATGCTTCCAAAACTAAGCCAAATGATCGCCATTAATAATCAAGTTATTAACCACATTAAGTCAAGGATTTATTCTACTTTATAAAGGAATTCATAAATGAATGTTAAAATATATTATATTATTTTATTGATAATAAAAAATTAATTTTTGTAATATTTTACAGGTAAACAATGTTGTAGGTTTGCTGTGTATCATTGCTTCTCAATGTCATTACTGTTCAGCAAGTAATTGGTTTAATTTTGTGGCCAGCACCAGTTTTTTTGTAACTTTAATTCTGCTTGTTCTTTATTTTTATCACATCATTGAGAAATTACGTTTCATACCATGGCTAAAAGCTGTATGTAACATTTTTTATTTTTAAATGCTATTATTTTAAAATAATTATAATTAAATTATTTAGCATTCTTCTCAAATGTGATCTTATCAGTAGCACATAGATATTGTATTATATTAACAAATAAGATTGGATTTATCCCATGACAATCTCACATAAAGCTAAATTAGACAACATACTATGAAATATAATATGTAGCCATTGATTCACAAAGGCAAAAAGAAGAAAATAAAAGAACAAACAATGCCTTAGAAAACAAAAAAAAGTTAATTATGCATTGATTTTTCCTTTTTAGTAGGTATAGTAATGGATAATCTTCTAGCAGTTACCCAAAATCCCTGACTGTTGGCAGAAACAATTACAATTTTTTACAATGCACAAAAAATTGCAATATTAATGACTTATACAATAAACAAAGAAAAACAAACATTACAAAAAATAAATCCTTACAAAAATTCTTACAACTAATTCTTATGAATAAATTTACAACTATAATAGTGTTAAGAAATTAAGATAGAGAGTGAGAAGTATTCAAGATAGAGATAGACAAGAACAAGGTACCCTGGGTCCTGAGAATTCTTACAATACTCATTGTCTTGATGGTCCATGAGGAAAATTCCTTTATTGTGAAAACACTTTTCTCTCTTTGGTCCACTGACTCTTACCACCAAACTATTGATTCTTTAATCCAAATTTACAACAGGTCAAGTTGAATCCAGTACCATATGCACCAGATAAGTGAGAAAAGGAATTCTTCCTCACTCTGAACTTGACTCAAGGAATAACACTTTGATCAGTAATTAACAATCTTAACTTCCTCCCAGGATTTCTAAATTCACTCATACACTCTGGTAACAGATGGTTACAAGCCCCTTCCTTGAGTTCTTTCCTCTCACTATGTGCACAAGCCAAAAACTCACTCTTTCCTTTTCATATGCCCTCAGACACCTCTATGCTGGTTGAACTGGCTCTTCTTGGAAGTGACCCTCACCTCCAAGAAGGAAGTATATTAAGGAGATTAGAAAGTTTGAGAAAAGGTAAAAGGACAAAAAACAGGAGAGTAATACTAAAAAACAAAAACTAAAATGCTATGGCATATGGCACTATGGCATACAGCCACAAAATTTTGGTTAGCTAAACCAATTTTAATTTATTTTTAAATGAGCAATTATTTATTGTAACATTGTCACAATGCCAGGCTACAATTTTTCATTACAATGCACTTAATTTTAGTGGTGTCTTGCCCCTGTATATCATACTTTTCCTGTTAACAATGAAGTCATGCCAGTCATGTATCTAACAGCATTCAGGAGAAAAGTTTTGAATTGAAATAATGTGACTTCCAGCCCAAAGTGGAAGTTCATATATAGTTAATTGGTGCCTCCTGCCACTAAGCATTTCACATCTGGTCTTGACTTTTGTCTATCTAGATAGATGAAAGCCAAGACCATTTTTGTAAACTGAAAATTATTTAAGAGCTTAAGGTCATGCTAACAGTAATGAGATTATTACAAGAATAAGTGAAAGTATTTCATTATGTTGTGTATTAATATTAATAAATTTCACACAAATTAGATTGCAGAGAACTGTAATGTAAAATAAATTTATTTATGCCATAAAGGTTGCATAATCCAACAGAAAGGGAAGAATACAAAATGAGAATTACACAGTTAAATAAAAAACTAATCAGCTCATATTAAATGTATGATAATTATAATTTGATTATTAAATTATTATAAACATTTCTCAAAGTATTTGAATATAATTCTTTAGCAAATAAATTACAGAATAGAATTGATAAATATTGCAAATGAATGAACAGATGGAAGTAAAAGGGAAAGGATTGAAACAGAGTCAGACAGATGCACAGTATCTACCATCTCTTCTATATTACAAGAGATGGTAGGACAAGGACAGTCTACATATGTATTGTTAGATATTACGGATAAAAAGCAATACAATAGCTTTATTTGCTAAATTACTTCATAAATACATACATACCAAAGGGCTTTTGAATCACAAGTATTACAATTTTTACACAAAACAGAATTGTGCTCTCTATTGGAAGCTCAGTTTTTAAATGAAAGTTAATTTTGAATGGAAGGTGCTGGGTTATACTCTTTTATCAAAACAAACTTCCCAAAATAAGAAAAGAACTGCAACAAAATGTAATGACCCCAGAAAATAAAATAACACTTGGGCTTAATTCCTCACATAGATATGTGCATGCACTTCAAAATTCTCCTATATATATATATATATATATATATTTATTTATTTATTTATTTATCAACTTTGGATCAAACCTGGATTCCTGATGTAGCCATCAAATGTTTTGTTTCAGGCCATACAGGACCTTATTTAATTTACAGATCATTTCAGTTTCTTTTAAATTCTGGGGATGTTTTCATGTATTGTAGGTCTCTTCCTGGAGTTCACTGTTTAGGAAACTAGCCACACGGACATAAAAAGAAATGCTAACAAGTCCTTTTGATAATTATAGTTAATAATGTTCTCATCATTTCATGTATTTCTTGTATCCATTTGGGCTCATCTTCATGAAAAGATCTCTTCATAGCTATTTAAAATATCTTCTATGCAATTCTAGCTATAAACACCAAAACCTTTGTAATCTTCCCATTATCGTGGTTTTGTAATTTTTTAATTTACTCTGCTGGTGTATTTTAGGATATTCTTGTTCACAAATTTTAGTTTCTTCTGATTTCAGATGTGTTTCTGCTGTTTCCTTTTGGCTTTCTTTGTAATCATTTTCTTCTTTGGGTTTATCTGAGGTACATTTTTCTCTCCATTTATTCTCTTCTATGGGGTTATAATTTTATTCCTTATCTTTACAATGGATCCATTTGATTACCAGATAAACCTTCTAGTGAGAATTTAGTTTCATCAAGCACTGCATCCCTTCTGAACTCCAGAATCTATTGTCACTGGAACAATAACCAAGAAAGAAATATTTTTGGTCAGATATCAAATTTTTCAGTTAAAAGTTTTGGAAGTCTTAGATAAGAAATTTTTAGCTGGATTACTTTTCGATATTCACTTTATCACCATCCCAAAGTTAAGCTCTGTTGGCAAGATGCCTTTAGGACAGTTGACTTAATTTATGAGATACCCACAGTTAACCAATTACAGTTTTAGTATTTGAATTGACTTTTCTAGAGATAAGCTTAAAAGTGCTTGAAAGTTTGAGATGCTATTTGCTTCTATTTAAAGCATTTTCATCAAGTTTGTTTTTAATTGTATAGTGTTTTGTGGTTATTTTGGAACACAAACATTACAAATCTTAACTATGCTTTCAATGTGTTTTAACACAGACTATCACACTTCTAAATGTGTGGAATTTATTGTCAACTCTATTTGATACTTAGCAGATTTTTTTTTTCAGCCAAAAACATGCAAAAAGCACAGTGGAAAGCTAGCTGCTATCGTGTAAAACAAAAATGTCTGTAAATACTGTCTATCACTTCCTATTCATAGAAATGAACTTGTTATTTTATAAGTTTTTTCAATACAAATTATGAAAATTGTACCTAGTACAAAACATATCAAAAATGCTGTACTTATTTCTTACATGTTAACCAAAACTATTAATATAAAACTTAGAACTGTATTATTATTTCATATAATAAAAATATAAAGAATATAAAATATAATTCGAACTCACTTTTGCCTGTGACCGGTGTGAAATAAATAAATTCAAGTCAACAACGAACGTTTTCTGGACGCCTTCCGTGTCCTTCCTCAGGTTAACTGCTGGATTCTATTATTTTTAAAAAACTGCGTTCCGATATGCTCTCATTGCCTGGCGGTAGGTGGATGCGAAATATTGTCATTGGGAACACTCCATTTCTCTTGCATGTGTTCAGGAAATCCAGCCTTTCTCTTGCCTTAGTTAGGCCTACTACTATCTTCCGGTAATCGTTAGTCAACATCACTATAAAGAATATAATTTTATAATCCTAATTTATTTTTTGCAATTTTTATTTTAAAAAATTAATGAGTAATTCTTCTTTTTACAGAATATTTTTTTTTATCCTATAAAATGCATTAGATTAAAATTAGACACAGGAAAAATGTTATGTCAAAAGTTTAAAATGATGGTTATTATATAAAATAATCTTTATAATGCATATAATACATTTATATATAATTTGATAAATATATGTAAATTTGTTGTTTATATATTATTTAAAAATTATGATTAATTCTGACACTATCATTCTCTAAAACAGGAATTTGGATATTGTGCTGTTTGGACATTGTTTTATGCAATTGCAGCTATTATAATGTCTGTAAAAGGAAGTCAAGATGATGCTTGGGCTGCTGCTGCTGTAAGTGATTGAAATCTTTATATTTAATAACTTAAGATATTTTTTTTTCAAACAAATTTTCTTCTAAAGTTGTTGGATTTGAAATTATGTGTACCGTACATCAAACAACTTATAACTATATCAATATTTTAAATATTTTTAACTTTCATTCAAATTAATATTTTTAAAAATGTTCAATCATTTTACAAAAACACAAACAAATTAGATTATATTATAACACTGTTTTACAAAAAAGTTTTTTCTGTTTTCTGCAGAAAAAAGTTATACCTGTTGCAACTTTTGCCCTAATTTGTAATCTATGTTTAGATTTTCTCAAATCAGGGATAGTAAATGTCTCAAGAATGTCATAGCTATCATTTCAAATAACATTTATAACAAAATATGTAATGCTTTTATGGAGTGAGAAAAATCATAAATCACATTGATTTAATAATGTTTTGGAACTTATGAAGTATTTTGTTCATCATCAGGCATGCTGAATGAGAGATATTTTATGTATTAGTTACATAAAAATAAATTTTGAACAAAAATTATAGTTATACTGTAATTAAAATGTCAAAATATAATAAATTTATAAGGAAAAATTAAGATTATTTTTAAGACAATTCCTAATGTCTGCTTGTAGGGAAAATATAACTTAGATTCAGATAAGCCATTTCTAAGATGTTATTTATCTGGTTGATTAATTTGGCTTTCAAAGCTCTAATACAAAGTTCATATTATGAGTAATTGGAATTTTAAGCCTTTTCTAATATTCTTAATATTTTAAGGTTTATACTGAGCATACTCATAAAATAGTTCAACCAGTCTTACTTTCATTCCTAGTAAATAATAATAAAAAATTCACCTAAGATAAAAAAAAAAACCTCTGTAGAACATTATAATTAGCATAGATCATTAGGGATTGCTCAAATAACATGAGGATTTTATGAGCTTATACATAAAATGTTATTATTTGAATAATATAAATTGTTTTAAACTAAGAGTTTCAAATGCACAATGAAAGGGCCCACTATTAATTACTTGCAAGTTATTGATGCAACCTAAGAAAAAAAGGCTCAAACAAACAATAACTATAATTCCTTCAGCATGTTAAAAGAAGTAGAATATTAAGTGAGCTTCTAAGAAAAGCATGCTAGAATCTTTGAAGATGTGCTGTGCCATTTGAGGAAACTGCTAAACAATTGTTTATAAAACTGTAATGGGCAATAAATGCCCTCTATATAACAATAACTTACTTATTTATTCATGTTTAACTTCAATTCAGTTTCATTTCTGGTACAACCTAATTTTCTTCAGAGCTGTTTGGTCTAGAATTATCATTCTAATTTCAAATTTATTACAAATAAAAATTAACAATAATTCAACAGTATTTATTTTGTTTATTATCAATGCACTTTTAATAGTGGATGAAGTTAAAGGAACACTAATGTTCTTGACCCTGTTAATAGCCATTTTCAGAAATGGACAGATGGAAGTGAATGCTAGTATCAATTAGGAAGAAAGATGGGATAGAGTAAACAAGTTAGTGAAGGTGGACTATGACAATTGCAAATGATGCAAAAGATTAAGCAGATGTTAGGCAAGGAGAGGAAATCCATGTTTTGCTGTTTAAATATATATTGATAATGGTGTAGTTACAAATTTCATACTTACCTCTCCAGCATTGTATAAAAGTTACATTGTTACTGTTATGTACTGGCAACACCATTGCCTTGGGGTTTGTATGTTTGGAAACACTATTGTCTTTGGGTATGGGGATATAAAAAAATGGCTAACAAAGGAACCCTAGTCCTTTGTCTGACCAGCGTCTTAAGTAAAAGAAGTGAAATAAAGATAATTGTAGAGTTGTGAACTTGTTCTTTTTCATAGTAGTAAGGAAGATGAGTATTGTACCCTTTACTAATTGACACTAACATTCCTCTTTCATCTGTCCACACATGAAGATGGCCTGTTAACTAAATCAAAAGCATTAGTGTTCCTTCAACTTCAATTCACTACTGTTAAAGGTGTATTGATAAATTCAGTAGATTAGCAAGAATGAACTAACCACTGTAGTTGAAATCAATCCACACGAAGATTACAATGCTCTCTCACTATGATTTTCAATTCCTTTAATTGATATTTTACTAATACAATTATGTTTCTATAAGAACTTTCTGGATTGTTAATTGGAATAAATTTTCACTATATCAACAGTGAAAAGAGTCTGGCTGTCATGAAAATTTTGTCATCTTGGTCAAGCTGTCAGTTAGATGCTATTGTTGTCATCTATGCTTAGCTTAAGATATTTGTTTAAAATATGTTTTAAGCTAAAAGATCAGCTTGGAGATGTTTATTAGAGGACTGGCAGACATGTAAACAACAATACAATTCAGAAAAGAAAATATATTTCTTACTAGACTATACAATACATGAGTCCATTTCTATCCGTCCCTTCACACGCTTTCTTAGAGGCATTAGCAAGTCTACGGCGGAACCGTCCTTTTATTTGAGGCTACTGTTCGCCAACAAATGTAAAAAAGTTAAAATTCCTCTAGTGGTAGCAAACACAATTCTCTAAACAAAATTTAAAGTGAATATGAACTTTGAAAACATAATATTTTGTTATATGATGTGAATTATTTGCTACCGCTAGAGGAATTTTAACTTTTTTACATTTGTTGGCGGACAGTAGCCTCAAATAAAAGGACGGTTCCACCGTAGACTTGTTAATGCCTCTAAGAAAGCGTGTTGTAGACTCCGCAAGCACGTGGTTTGCGGGTATGAAAGGAAGTGGAAATGAATAGTCGGTAGAAGCGTATAGATAAACAAACAAAGGTTTATTAATTACACACACAAAAAAAGGGGGATTGATCGCCTGATTTAAACAGGCAAACAGCGTTCTTAACAAAATTAAGGATGACAATAACACTATGATTACAACAGTAATTAATCGCGAGACTAAAACTAATACGCGATTAAACCTTAAAAAACTATACAAACATTTACAAGATGGTAGATACCGTCGCCGTATTTCGTGGGACACGTTGTTACGAAATGAGATTCTTCTCGCTGGTTCTTGTTTTTTTTTTTCTTCCTGATCGGCTGCTCTGCTTCGAATCCTTTCTCTCGTCTCTTCACCGCTCCAGATCCCCGATCCACGAAAGAGAAAAATGAAAAATGCCTCGACACGTGGAAGTCACCCGTTTATATCTCCCACCATCCGGGAGCTTTTTCTTTTCCTCCCACGTGATCCTCCAAATAGCCAATCAAAAACCACGGCACAGCAATGACGACAACAGACGGTACGGTACACAACAAAATGGCTGTGCGTCACATCTAAAACCCGATACAACAACATATACGCGACGCGACATAAACGAAAAAACAAACATATAAATAGAACAATCGAACAAAAAAAAATACATAAATATATACATATAGTTAATAGCGGCGAAGCGCTACATATCTCCCCTCGGAGACGATTAACTACCGTAGTGTAGCCTACGGAAGTCAATCTCACGATGCCTTAGGTTGTACGGTCGCTTGCTTATGCCTTCGTCAGCGCTATTCCCCTGCGGAACGTCGTTGCCAACACCCTTTACCCTAACATCACTGCTCCTCAATCTCCTGTTCCATCTCCCATCTTGACCCTCCTCTTCATCCTCTATTTCATGATCGCTAGGTTGCCTTTTTCCTCCCCTTTTTCTCTCCCCACGCCTAGTTTTTTCTACCGGTTCTCCGTAGCACATCTTTATACGGTCAACATGGACAGTCTCCCTGTCTTTGAAGTTACACCCTTCTACGCAATACGTAGTCGGGTTCACAACTCTAATGATGCGGAAGGGCCCTTTGTATTTATCCGCGAATTTATTTTTCTTTCCCCCCTTCTTTCTCACCCAGACCTTTTGTCCTACTAAAAACTTCTCCAATTTTCGCCCCTTACTCCCGTATTCTCTTCTTTTCTCGTTAAATTTGGTAGCGCGTTTCCCTGCCGACTCCCTTAGAGCACGAAGTTTTGTGATGAGAAACGTCCTACGCTCGTCAGTCGTGCTTTCATCGACGTGTTGTTCGAAATTTGGAATGCGGGGATCTATTCCATATAACAGGAATGCAGGCGACTCGCCAATTGCCAAGTGGTGCGAATTATTATAAGCGAAGCAGGCCGGATAAATCATTTCATCCCATTCCGCCCCTCCTCTCTCCGAGGACTTTGATATCATCTCTATTAGCGACTTGTTAACTCTTTCACATAACCCGTTTGAACACGGTCTGTAGGCTGTAGTAATGTTTCTCTTGATCCCAAGCCACTTACAACAATCGGAGAACAGGGACGAAAGAAAATTCGTCCCCCTATCCGAGATAATAGTTTCGGGTGCACCATAACGACAGATTATTGAGTTAAAGATAGCATTGCTAACCGACCACGCAGTTTGATCTCTTAAGGGGTGAATCTCTACAAATCTCGTGAAAATATCGATCATCACAAGGATAAAGCTATTCCCTTGACTCGTCGTATTAAGGGGACCTATGATGTCGACGGCGATCTTCTGAAAAGGGGCATTAGCCACCTCATTCTCCTGAAATGGGGCCTTTCCCTTATGAATATTGTGCCTCTGACACTTTTCACAGGTCCTAACCACTTCCTCTACTTTATCCTTTAGGTTTCTGACATAATAATGCTTTTCGATGCTCATCATCGTCTTCCGTACTCCCCAATGCCCCGACAGATTATTATTATGAATAGCCTTGATTAACTCCTTGGAA
Organism: Centruroides vittatus; assembly: GCF_030686945.1. NCBI lineage: Eukaryota > Metazoa > Arthropoda > Arachnida > Scorpiones > Buthidae > Centruroides > Centruroides vittatus. The sequence goes on from NW_027121224.1 coordinate 362,444, forward strand.
ATGTCTTCCCCCACGCAGACCTGGCTGTAATACTGATCGCGCGCCCTGAAATAACTTTGCCTATATAGGCATTCGTCCACTACTATATACTGTGGCATCTTACTCCTTATGCCGTTACCATCAGGAGTTCTCATTAAATCCCGTTTAATAGGTCCAAAAAATTCGTCTCTGTCTTGCGACAAACGTATTTCGTACCTATCAGGGATAGCAAAATTCGTGGCCCCTACCTCAACGTGATATACCCCATTAACGTTCCTTGACAAAAAGTCCGCCACATTATTATTCACGCCCTTAACGTGCTGCACCTCGATGTCATAATCCATGAGCTCCATCACCCATCTGATTAAGCGATTGCTTCCGTTTTTGATGTTACTAAGAAAGACCAAAGGCTTGTGATCGGAGAGAATTATTGTCCTTTGCCCCAAGATTAAAAACTTAAAATGCCTCAGGGCCATGATTATGGCCAAACACTCCTTTTCTATGGTCGAGTAATTAAGTTCAGCTCCCTGAAACCTCTTACTGAAGTAGCCGATCGGTACTAAGCCCCCCTCTCTGCGTTGCTCTAGCACTGCAGCAGCCGCTATCTTAGAAGCATCGGTGTGTAAGAAAAAGGGTTCATTAAAATTAGGGTGTGCTAATAATGGCGGTGTGGCGATGGCTTCCTTCAACTTTTCGAACCCTTGTTGGCACTCCAGACCCCACACAAATTTTTTTCCCTTCTTTGTTAACTCGGTAAGCGGTGCGGCAAGGTCAGCAAAGGATGGTATAAAATTTCGAAAAAACCCTACCGCGCCAAGGAAACTGCGGACACCTTTCACGCTCTGGGGCGCCCTCACCATTCTTATGGATTCGATGTTACTTGGGTCCGGACGTACTCCCTCCCTACTAATTATGTGCCCTAGATAACTTACTTCTTCAGCTAATATCTGGCATTTTTTTGGGTTAAGTTTAAGGCCTTCGCTATTCAGGGTGCTGATGACGCGATCGAACAAATCAAGGTGGTCCTCTAATGTTTGGGAAAACAAAACGATGTCGTCTTGAAAGACGAAGCAAGAGTTCCCTACGAACTTAGCCAGAGATTTTCGTCATGACATATTGAAAAAATCTCCCACTGTTCTTACCCCCTTGAGGCATCCGGCAAAGTTGGTATTTGCCCCAAGGTGTGGAGAACGCGAAAACATGCCTCACCCTGGGATCCAAGGGGATCTGAAAATAACCCGCCTTAAGGTCTAGAACCGAAAAATATTTATTCCCATTAAGCTGAGACAATATGTCATCGATCCTAGCCATCGGAAAAACCTGCGTTTTCGTTATTTCGTTTACCTTCCTCAGATCCAGAGTGACGCGGAGCTCGCCAGAGTCCTTCGGAACGACGTGTATCGGGGAGTTCCACTCTGACGTGCTCTCCTCGCAAATTCCCGCCTTCAGGAGGTCATTAATTTGTCTTTTGAGGGCAGGCAAGTAGCTGTATGGGATACGGTATTGCTTAACTTTTATCGGACACTCAGACGTCAATTCAAGGGAGTGCACGTGATCTTTGGTCCCCGATAACTCTGAAACTTCGTTAGCCATAGCGTTTGGATACCTTTTTAACACATCGATCACCCTCTCCTTAACCTTCTCCTCAAGGTGATCCAACTTCCATAACCCCGTCTTATCACCTAGCTCAGTGTTTATATTAATGGAGAAATCCCCACTTCCCCTCAGGTTCGTACTATTCACAACTACCCTGATGCCAGTCAGCAGCTCTGGGTGTTGGCAAATAACATCCATGCCGAAAATTAAGTCATAGTCCGTCCCCTTTGGAAAACTCAAACTAGGAGCCTTAGCACATACCCTACACCCGTTCTCGAATCTACAATCGATAATTACAGCCTCATCACTTCTCAGGAGAGCACCTGACATTCCGCTTATACAGGAATCATTAAACACAACCCAGTTTCTATTCTGTTTTCTTATATTTTCAGCTAGCTCGTCTCTAATAACGGTCCTTTCCGCGCCCGTGTCGACTAGGCAAGTAACCATGGTACCTAACATTAGACCTTCGATTGTCGGTAACCCGCGTCTGGATAATTGGATCCTCGTGGTCAGTTCCAATCTCACGCTCTGGCCATCTGTCTGACCTCCCAAATGGCCCTCCATTAGTTTAAATGCCTACGCTTATTGCACTGTCTAGCCAGGTGCCCCTTCTCCCCGCAAGCATAGCATCTTCTCTCATTGCTCCACTTTCTATCGGGATTCCCATTTCCCTTCATACATTCTGTTAACGATGCGACCGACTCCGTCAATGCCCGTATTTGACCCTCGAGCTCTGCAATACGGCTGTTCACGCCATCCTCTTTCTCAGAGGACGAAACCTTATGTTCTGAATTCGTGCACACCTCGCTCATTATTTTCCCTTTTCCGCAAGCCGCCTCAATCTCTTCCTCTTCCTCTGCCCTACATATCGCTTGGTCCAAGGTGTCCGGATGTTTTTGCATTACCTGCCTCCGGATGTCAGTGGCCAAACCTCTCAAAAAACACTCTTTCACAGCGTTATCCCGGAGCGTGGCCAAGTTACTGTTACGAGCCACGGCGCGCGAGAACAAAGACCTTATGCGGATTCCGTACTCACAGACTTTCTCTCCTCTCTTTTGGGCTATTTTTAGGACTTGACTGAAAGGATCTTGTTCTTTGTCCCTCCGATCGAAGCATTTAATGAGACCCCTCTTTATTTCGTCGTAACTCGTGATGCCTTGGTCCCTTAGGTCAAAAAACACCGACAGTGGTTCACCCTTAAGCCTGGCCTGAACCACGGTTACTTTGACTTGCTCCTCCCAACCTGCGAGAGACGCCACGTTTTCCACCGTTTGAAAGAAGCGACATATATCCAAAACATCGCCTGGCGAATTCGTAAAGCATGGGATCATCCCCATGAACCCGGTAACAATAGGGACGTTACTGATCCCCTCCATTGCCAATCCGGATGATACTACAGTATGGCTTTCCATAAGGAAAGAAAAAAAAAAATTTTCAAAACCGAAGATGTGCAGCGCAGCGACGAATACGTTATACAAATAGTAGGGCCTGGAATGTGCGACGGACTGAACGAAAATGAAATGAGGGGATGTACGCTAAACCGACTATTCACTATCCTGTCGCGGACGCCAATGTAGACTCCGCAAGCACGTGGTTTGCGGGTATGAAAGGAAGTGGAAATGAATAGTCGGTAGAAGCGTATAGATAAACAAACAAAGGTTTATTAATTACACACACAAAAAAAGGGGGATTGATCGCCTGATTTAAACAGGCAAACAGCGTTCTTAACAAAATTAAGGATGACAATAACACTATGATTACAACAGTAATTAATCGCGAGACTAAAACTAATACGCGATTAAACCTTAAAAAACTATACAAACATTTACAAGATGGTAGATACCGTCGCCGTATTTCGTGGGACACGTTGTTACGAAATGAGATTCTTCTCGCTGGTTCTTGTTTTTTTTTTCTTCTTGATCGGCTGCTCTGCTTCGAATCCTTTCTCTCGTCTCTTCACCGCTCCAGATCCCCGATCCACGAAAGAGAAAAATGAAAATGCCTCGACACGTGGAAGTCACCCGTTTATATCTCCCACCATCCGGGAGCTTTTTCTTTTCCTCCCACATGATCCTCCAAATAGCCAATCAAAAACCACGGCACAGCAATGACAACAACAGACGGTACGGTACACAACAAAATGGCTGTGCGTCACATCTAAAACCCGATACAACAACATATACGCGACGCGACATAAACGAGAAAACAAACATATAAATAGAACAATCGAACAAAAAAAAATACATAAATATACACATATAGTTAATAGCGGCAAAGCGCTACAGTGTGAAGGGACGGATAGAAATGGACACATGTATTGTATAGTCTAGTAAGAAATAAACAATACAATTCATTCACAAGTAGAAGTGAATGGGTTCATCAGCCCTACATGCAAAATGTGATTGGATGCAGTGTTATTGTGTTAAGAACACTCTTGACAAAGTGAAATGATCTTAGAGCCATTTATTGATATGAAAAATTGCTGTAGATTATAGGCAAGAAATTAAAACAGAGATTTTCTCATATATTGTGTAAATATTTTGTAATGTTGAACTGTATATACAAAATAAACAATACTGTCTTTCAGCATTAAAATTTTAATGACAAAAGATAAAATTCTTGTTTATTTTGTGTATAATAATTGGCATGAAATATATTTTTTTATTTATAGAACTATATACAGTCAAACCTGTTTTTATGCGCTCTTTTTATGTGCGATTTTTATTTGTGCGATTTTTTTAATGCGAATTTTTAATTTGTGCGGTATAGTTGGCGACTAGTCTCGTGCGATTCGTCATGTCTTACGTTGACTTATTATAGCTAAATAAACTTATTATAGCATAAATGCACTTATTATAGTAATATTATTGCATGAATATGCGAAAAATGAAATAATTTACTTTTTAAGTCAACAAAACACCACCTGGACAAAAATATGTAAAACAGACGATAGACCAGACGATGCAGTCAAGTGCTGATATCTGTTGTCAATAAATTCTATTTCGTACGGTTTTGAGTTATTTTCTATGTGAGACTTTTTTTATGCGGTCCCTGTTGACCGCATAAAAAAATATTTTTTAATTGTGTTGCGAAAACTATTATTTACAGCCATTCGTGAAGTTTCGTGAGATTTTTTTTTATGCGTTTTTTTTAATGCGGTCCCTATCCCCCGCATAAAAACAGGTTTGACTGTATATTTTATTCAAAGCTAGCTACATCACAGATCATAAATGAATTCAAAAATTTTCATTAAGAAAATTCTGTCTTAGCTTGTTAAAATTGTGTATGGATTTTTTAATATGTTCAATCTGTTCACTTTCCTTACACAACTGAAGAGATGAAAATCTCATTACAAGTACATTTAGGAGAGATGTTATTTCAAAATATGCCAGGGAACAATAATACATTTCTAGAAATGTATTTGTTAAAAATTAGTGTGTACTTTTAAAACAATGAAAAAGTTTATCAACTTATATCTTAAATGTTTTATAAAAAATTAAATTTTATATTTCAGTTTTTTGGGTTTGTTGGAACTGGTCTTTATGGAGCTGATGCATTTTTGAAGTTTAAAGCTTTGCAAAGAGGTGACTCTGCACAAGGAAGTAGTATTATTCCATCGGCAACTTCTCCCACATCACCAATGAGTCCATCTTATGCAGCTTATTGAAAAATTTAGGTAATTTAATAAAACACATTAAATAATTAATTTATAACTAAATATATTTCAAAAATATATTTTACCATTTTAGTATAAAAATAAAATAATGTTTTAATTATGAATGTGAACATTAAAGAATCATATTACAGGAAAAGTCTTAATTAATTAATGAATTTCGGGACCAAATTCTCGGTATTTTCTTAATTAGGATTAATAAATTTTATGACAAATTCTTTACACATTGTGTACAGTACATAGTTACAAAATAATGAAATAGAATTTTTTGGAAAAAATATGATACTTGTTTGTCTCTCTTGTTTTTTAAGAGATTTAAAAATATTTCTTGAAATAGAATCAATAGCGTTGTCTTTATCAGCTTCTTCTTATGTGTGGATGAGTGTGTCTAATGTAGTAAAGATGGCATTTACTCATATCTTTTTGGAAACTTTACTGACAGTTTCTCCTCATTTTTCTCTTCCATAGCAGTGGTTGCCAACCATTAAACTCACAATTTTGAATCCCATGGACCACTGTCGTGCATTTTTTTTTTTTTTACAATCAGTCTTCATTAAAGAAAACCAGATGAAAGACATGAAACAAGATTGAAAATTTCAATATTCTAAAATCCATAATTACATGCATACTTGTTTGAATAAAAACAAATATCAAATGACAATGTTTAAATTTAAAAAATTGTGACATTTTGTGTGAGAATGTTTCCAATTCTTGAATCATGTTAGAGTGAAACCATGTTGTAGGAATGCCATGTTGTATGAGAGATACCTGTACATCACTTGAATTTTGTTTGTGTCATACAGGTACACCCACACTTTGTCAAGCGTTATGACAAACTTCTATCTCTCATCTATCAGGTACTTCTCTTTTAGTTTTCTGCAGTTGATTTTTCTCTCTGCAATATGGTGAGGGGTAAACTTGTGAACTCGGTGTTTGTATTTATTTCATAAACTTTGATTTTTGGAAATTGTGCTATTAATTTGGAACAGGCTACAGTTTATGGTCACCATGGTCCCCCAAACTTTCAGTTTCTCTAAATTTTCCTTTTCCTGTGACAACAAGTGGGCTCCTTCCTTTGAAATGTCAACATTTTTTGTCTTGCACCTTTTAATTATTTCACTATAGCTATATCTCTCTTCAGAAAGGGAAATAATGTGTACCTTAAAGCAGCTATCAATTTTTAGTAGCATATTATGAAATTATGACACCTATTACATGGTTTTTTACTCAGCAGACAATCTTTTATCATTCTACTTTCAGCTGATAATAATTGGCATGCACATAAAGAAAAGGTGTAAATTTTAAATCCTTTCCATAAGGCTGAAACAGTCCTCTGCATTCAAATAAAACTAGTATATTGTTTAACAATATTTAACATCCAAAGGCTAAATAATTTTTAAAAATTAAAATAGAAAGTTTACCTCTATTATTACTCTACAAGATTTTATTTTATTTCTTTCCAAAACTGACATTTAAATTTTTTTTTTATGTCTTAAAAGAAGAATATCTTTTTGTGAAGCAAATATTCTTTAAAAACTGAATGAATGAAATTTAATAATGTATTAAATTACTATGTTTTAATTAATAAATTTAACTTATATTAATTCATAAATCATTTATCAATACCAAAGAATCAAAACAATTATAATGACAGTCATTATAAATAATTTTTTTGTAAGACAAAAGTTGCTATTTACAATAATTAATGATAAATCAACAGGAATTCTTTATCATTTTATCGCATTTATTTGTAATTTAATAAATTTATATAATTATTATTCCAGTCAGAATCAAACCCTAATGAGATATCTCGTGACTGACATCAGTTATCGTCTGATTCTTCAAATGTAATAGATTTTAGAAACAGAAATAGAGAACAAAATACATGTTCATTATTGTCACACTATATTTATTTGCATGCATGGATGTTAGAATGCATTTATACTATAATTAAAGAAGGATGATAATATGTCTATATCTGTATTAGGGAATCTATCAATAGATTATTAGAATTTAGATCTGTGACTTTGGTGAAATCTTATTTTTATTAAATGATATATTTATGTGTTTTTTTATAGTTTATATATTATTTAATCTTTTAGTTTTACAAATAATAATAATAATGATAAAGAAATTTAAACTGTATTTTACAATAAAAAAAAACTTGTTTGTTGTATATCAAGATAAATATTATTGTAAATTATTATTAAAAGAAAGTGTATATAGTTGTAAAATGTAACTATCATGTATATGATGATGTATAAGATAACAGTAGAAAATATATTTCATTATTATATTTTATAAATTATATATATTTTACTATTATGATATAGTGAAATTATATTTTAAATTAAAAATCAAATAAAACATGGTTAAGTCACTTTATGTATATGATGCTATTATTACTGATAATAGATTATTTATTTATCAGCAACAATTCAATTAAATTATAAGTGTTGCAAAAATTATAATTTTATATCACTTATGAGTATGAAATATATGAAATAGGTTTCATGGAAATGCTTTCCTTGTTTTATGAAATTAGAAATATTTCTCACCTGAAAAATTATCTTACTAAATCTTCCAAATGAAATTAATGTGATAATAACAGTTATAATTATTAAAATGTATAATAACAGACTATTAATTTAAAAAAATGAACATATCAAAGTTGAAAAACTCCACCTAAAGTTGACAATCACAACAACAACAATACTATCATTAATTACTGTATATCCAGTATACAAAATTATAAAAACTAGTGACACTTCTCAAATCAACTTGAAAAGAAAAGTATAACAATGACTTTAAAATTAAACCCCTATTAGTTGGGGCTCCAGAATATCTACGATTTTGTTTTATAAATAAAAATGAAACAAGTCCAATTTGACTAATACAAACAGATTAATACAAATTCCAATTTGTATTAATCTGTTTAACTTTGTTTAATCATAAGAATTGTTGATAGCTTTTGTCTTTAAAAAATTTAAACAAAATCTCTATAGTATAAAAAGTTAATTTAATAATAATTATATGCAAAATCATTCAACTAAAATTGATGATATATTCTTTGTTTTCTAATATAAGCATGTTTTAAATTTTATAAAATTTTATCGTTATTTAATATCAACAATTGCTAAGCTACAATGGATAAATTTTGAAATAATTTAGATATTAAGATTAGAGACAAGGCATTATTGTTTTATATATTATTTTTTATGTGACAATTTTCAAGTCAATAAGTTGAAGAAAATTGTATAAGCAAATTATATATATGTATAAAATAAAAATATGAACAGAAAAAATATAACAGAATATAAAAAAAATATGAACAGAATGCTAAAATTATCATAAACTAATCATTAATGTTTCATCAAAGCATCTAGTATTATAATTAGAAATATGAATGCTTCAATGTCATCACAAACTATTTAAAACAATATTTTATCACATCTTGATTACTTTAATGCAGAATGAGTTTCTTAAATTTTAAAGATTTCCAAAAAGGTAATAATATCAATGTTTTTGCTAAGTAAATAATTGATAAATAGTCATTAATATGTTTTTAAATATTTTAAATAAAATTTATAATTCTACTAGTGCCAAATTTCATGTTGTTTATATTACATTAAATTTTTCCAACATCTTTAAATTCTATAAAAAAAATATAATTATATCAACTGCAAATAATCTAAATTTTTAAAATCTCAATCATATTATTTCAAATATTATAGAAATTCAGTTACTATAAATGGAGAAATTTTAAGAATCTAATTTAGATTTGATTTTTTTTTATATAACATGATAAGTTCCAAAAATTTTATTAACATTGTATTGTTTTAGTTCAACGGTCGGCAACCAGTGGTCTGAGGACCATTGATGGTTCATGAGAAAATTTGGGTGGTTACACGAAATATTACGAAAGAAATGCAAAATGCTTAGTTGCTTTTTTCACTCTTTGGTTTCAGATTCAAATAAAAACCCCCAAATACGAAGTGACTGTTATCAATAAATAACAAACAATAAACAATATTGTAAGTGCGATTGTCGTCCTTTGTGGAAAAGCGCTAAGAATCCATAAACTTATTTCAAAGAAGCAGCAATGAACTTTAATTATCACTGGTTGCAGATAAAAGTTAAGTTTAACCTAAACATCAAAACCTCTGAAAGTTTGAGATTGCTTATAATATGTTCCTAAAAGTATGTACAAAAGTTGAAAGTCTAAAGGAGTTTCATTTCAGAGAACTAAAAAGAAAAATTATATCTTTCTAAAGTAGAGACATTTTTTACTCGTGTTTACAGTGAATATGCTACAACACATATAACATTAGTCGCTGATTAAACAGAAACTAAAAATAAAAATTAATTTTTACAAATGATTTTGATTTTATCAAAACCCAAAATTGGTAGAAAGTGTCACCATATATCTTAAAAGTTTTGTCAGCTGAAAATGCATGGAAGGATGAATTATACCAAAATTGACTTCTGGATGAATTTCCAAAATTCAAGGCACCTTTATATATAAATCATTGTCCTCAGTTATGTGGTTTTAGAGAATTTATAGTTAATATTTGTGACAAAATAAATTTTTTTAAAATAAAAAATAAGCTGTAAAACTATTACCTTACAAAATATTTTGGTAAATTTTATATTCTTGAAATATTTTGCTTAATTACTTAGTTATTGAGATGATGTCAAATTGAAATTCCTCTGCTATAGTTTAAAATTTTGTATGTCAAGGTTATAAAATATCGAAAAAAATTCATAAGAAATAAAAATATAATTTAATTTTTCAAATCAGATATTTAATTTAGTTCATACAGCTAAGTTATCCATAATTATTCTTGAGAAATTTGAAAAAGTATCCACTCCAGCTAGCAGCATAGAACCAATTAAGAATTCAACCTTGTTAAAATTTTCTATTGTTTTATGTGATGATTTAGACCCATAGAAGCTATTCAACCAACAATTTCATTACACCAGTAGGATCTGTTGGTCCAATGCATGGAAAATAGACCAAATACTATTTCATAATAACAACAACTATTGGGTAGAAAGAGAATTAAGAATTCACGTTACAACCAAGACATCAAGCATCCAATTCATTATTATTGTGGAAAGAAAAAACTGAGATTACTAATTACTGCTGTCTGGAACCTATAACCGGTGCATAACACATGCATATTTGTATAGTGTATATGTGTTACGCACCGGTTACAGGTTCCAGATAGCAGTAATTTCACCCCGGTGCTGCAATCAGAAGAAGTTTTTGTCTAATTTTCAGATTACTAAGATTAATATTTACTTTTTAGATCTTATCTATCAATAAAAATAAGATTTAAAAAGTTTTTAGTTTTGTTTCTCAAAACTAAATGATTAGTTTCTCAAAAATGTTCAATGTTAGGTAATTTATTTTGTGTGTGTGGTGTATGTGTAGTTGTTTTCATAATGAGTTAAGTACTTTTATTATATACACAACTGATTATTATAAAAAGTTATGAAACTTGGCACCAATTTTGTAAATAAATAAAGAAATCACTGGTTGTTTTTATGAAGTCAGCATTTATTATTAATAAATATTTAATAGATGTTGGCTTCCTGAAACAAGCAATGATTTCTTAATTATCAAAATGTTAAACAAAGAAAATATTAAAATAAATATTAAACATTCTTAATGTTCTCTATTTTCTCATTTATTCTTTTTAATTACGTCACTGGTAATATTAAAAATTTTATTGACATATATTACTACAAGAATTTCTATTGTCTGATCTTCCCAATAAAAACTGTTGTTATAAGAAAATATTTATACCAACAAAAATCAATATGGATATTTTATTGGTTTCCACACCCAGCAGAAACCAACAGAACACCAATAAAATTTATTATTGGTTTTAATTGAGTTTTATTTTATTTAATTGTAAAAATTTGTATAAAAACTTCATATAAAAATATAAAATTGTAAAGAGACTTCCATGTTTTTTTGATACATTTTCTTACTTCACTTAGTAAGAAAGCAAAACAAACAGAAGCTGGAACTGTAAATAATAATTACTTTATGCTTCAAATATTACTTACAGCAGATTGTATGCTGAAGAAACTAATGTTTTTGGCCTGAAAAGTGACTGTGTTTAGGTATTTGGTTAATTAAATAAGTCTGCAGGCTTTACGCAGCACATATGCTAATATGCTATGTAAGGGATGAGGACAGCTATGAAGAAATATTTTAGTTACACAAAGTTAGATTGCATCAAAACGGCTAACCATGAACATTTATTATTTGAAATGTTTTTGTATGTTTTGAATCTGAATCAAATTTTGAAATATGTTGAATCTGAATTGAATGGTATTGATCATCAGCTTTTAAAAAAATTCTTTTCAGTTGTATAGAAACTCAACCATCTCTCACTGATTGGAATTCAAAAGATCAAATAAACTTGTTCTTGTACATGAAGAGGGGACATCTATATGCTGAAGAAATTATCTGCTGGAAGAAGTGTTTCCAGTGTAAAGTAATTAGTTAGAAAACACATAAAATAAAACCAAGTAAAAAGAAAATATGATTAAGTAAGACTATGGGAATCATTTAAGTATACAAATAGTAGTCAATAAAAAGATTCAGATATATTTGATGATCATTTTTAATAATCAGATGGTAATAGTTTAAATGTTAGTTTAGAATAAGTCAATAATAAATTACAATTAGAACAAGAAATAGAATTACATACTTTTAAACCTACAAAAAAAGTTAAATTTTTAACAAAATGTATCTCAATAGAGAATGAAATTAAAAACCCGACATTCGGAGTCTTCCAAAAAATGAATAACGAACCAACCATTTTTGAATAATAAAATATTAATATAATTTTCCAGTTAAAATTTACAAAAATGAATGACTAAATTATTAATACATTAGAAAATTTATCATTGATTTCTATTTTATAGCTTTTTATACATGTTTGTATGTGTTATGGATTAGTATAATCACTGTAATTTCAATTTTAATTATTTCCTTGTAATTTCCTTCATGACTGAAATTTGCTTACATTAATATCATAAAGACAGCTTTATAATAATAATATCAATAGAGATTATAATGATGATATAGTGTATAGTGTGATTATGATTTGTACAAATTAAGACTAGTTATTTCAAAGAAATAAATTAAATTTTGGAAGGATGTGTTCTTCAGATATGTCAGCATTTGACAATGGCAACAACTAGTTTTTTTTAATTTTTTTTACTTACTTTATGAAGATAAATTAATTAAAAATAAAAAAGTGCTAAACATAAAAAACTTAGCATAATTAATATAAAATTAAATGAAATTTGTAATAAAAATTTATAAGAACTGTTTACAAAATGAATTATTTTCTTAAAAAACATCCAACTGAAAGTTATTTTTAATTAATTACACAAATAGTTTACAGATTAATTATATTTATTGTATGTATTTATGATCATGTAAATATCACTAATTGCATTATTTTGATTTATTCAATTATACGTACAAAATTGACTATTATCTATAAACTTGCTTTAATAATATAATAATAATAATTTATAATACAAATTGTATAAAATAAATAAATATACGTATGATATGTGATTTTGAATTCACATATTGACCAAGTACAGTACATCACGATCATACTATATGTATGCATTCTGAGCATTGTCATAAATAACAAAACAAATTAAATGCATAAAGTAAAACTTTTATAAGAATGACATTTTTCAATAATTTACATTTATGATTGAAATGAAAAATTCTACAGAACAAAGTATAATTAGAATTTATTACAAAAATATAAGCAGATCTATTGTGATGACACTAAAACGAAATCAATCTGTGTTCAACTTACAAATCAAAGTATTAAGGTATTCGCTGCCAAAATGTTTATTGCAAATAAGGAAAATAGTTATCATCATTGTCATCAAAATTATGAAATATAATGCTGTCTTTAATTTATTTTAATTCAACAAAAGTAATAAATTGATTATATGAAAGATAATATAATACAAAGTACAGTACATGCTTGAATATATTTAATTCTTATTTTATTTTCTCCTTCCTGAGATCAGAGAAAGAAATATGTTCACAACCATGTTTAATTTGTGCTTTTACATTGATATAAAAAACATAGTCAATATGATTTTCAGACAGTAAAATGTATTTTTCATGCAGTAGAATGCATGATATATACATGACGTTTATAATTAAAGTTCTCATTTTAAAAACATATAACATCATTCTATGATTAGTTCCTGAGTTATATTTCACATGAAGACTTCTATGATGATGGAAGTTTATTTGAAAACAAAAAAGTTAGAAAAATGTCCACTGAGGCATTAAGTGGTGCTGTGACACCATAGTGAATAACTCAAAATATCTCAAAACTTACAATGCACATGGTACAAAACTATATGGCTACACAACAGCATGATCTGTATGTTGGACTCCATTGTCAGCAACATGCTGAAATTGCCAAAGCATATGTTCAATGACCCAGTACAGTAGTCAGAAACTCTATAGTGTATACAGAATTAATGGAGGCCAACATATCAAGCTTGTTGCATAACAACTCAGCATACTGTGTCTATCTAAATTTTGAGACTTTTTTTGAGTTATTGATTAGTGTTGCAATGCCAATTACTGTCCTACTGGACATTTTTGTAACTACCTTTTTTGGTTTCAAATAAAATTCCATCACCACAGAAGTGTTCTTATGAAATATAATGTCATTCTGTTGATTAGTTCCATTATTTTTTTCAAAATGTGAACTTTAATTATGAACACGCTGTATATTATATACACTAAAAATTTTCCAGGTTATGAGAATATTTATATTCATTTGAAATTTAAGAATTTTAGTACAGTAGTATATTTACATAAATATTTTTTTAAATGTTGAATTTGTGATTACTATTAACAGACATTGCCATGGAATAAAATTTGTGAATAAGTAACGATAAATACTACTAAAAGAAATCAATTCTAGGTTAGATCAAACAGTAGTTATTGTTACTTAGATTTATTTTTCATAAATTTAATTGAAAATTATTTACTCTAAATAATTTTCAATATTAATTTAATTTATTAATAATTAATGTATAATTTACTCGAAAGAGCAATCTACTAGGTAATACTAAATTACCTTAAGTATTATGTGTTGACAACTGTTTTAATTCTTTCGCAACATAATCATTTCCTTCATTTTTATGACACTTTCTGTTGTTCTATTTTTATGACACTTTCCATGTATGACAACATGGAGATGACGTTTTATGAATACGTATCTCTTGCCACTTATTTATCTACAACATGATGGAAAAATCCGTGTACCGTACTACTGTTACGAGACTAAATATTATTAAATGTTTTTATACGAGATAAAAGAACTGAAAAAATATAAGGGCAAATCTAGACAAATTTTCATTGTTGAATGCAAAGTTGAAAATATAAAAATATTCTATATCTTAAATGACAGTTTAAACCAGGAATCCCAAAAGTGGTCAATATTAGTCCCAGGAGTCAACGAGGCATTTTTGAGGGTCAAAAAGTAGTCGGATGTCAATTGAAAATGGTTTGTTAAAAATTATTCGTCCGGTGGGTTAGTTATGTATGGTACATGACAGATCAGGATATTAAATTTACACACTAAGTAGATCTTTTCTATGAAAATTGTGTATTGATTAATACTAGCTCACCAAATTTATTTATTTGTGAGCTAGTATTAATATTTAATATCATCATCATATATGCATTAGCAAAAACAACAATGTAGGTCAATAAAAAGTTGAGATTGAAGACTCCTTAAAGGGGCCAACCATCAAAATAGTTTGGGGTCCCCTGATTTAATTAATAGTATTGCAATAAAAATATATAGAATTTTTGTTTCAATTTGAAAAATAAAAGTTCTTAATTACAGCAATAATATTTTATAAATTTTAAACAATGTTTTATAAGATTTATACGAATCAAAAACAAAATGGAATTTGTTACGTTCTTACAGATGACAACTATGATCAGTTTGTAAAAATTACGAGAAAGTTTACAGGGCATTTTTGATAAATTAGTAATTCATTGAAGACTAAATGAATATTAAAAATATTTTAAAAATTTAGAATTTTGGAAGATGAGTGTATTAAAGAACTTCAAAAGATTTTTGAATAATTATTTGTTGATTGTTGTAAATATGTCTTATTTCTAGTTCCAGTTATAATACTTCACAACTAAATGATTTAAAACATTGAATACAAATTATTTATTTGATAAAATGCTAGTTTTTTTAAAATTAGATTTTTGTCTTGAGTGACTATATCAATTACATATATACAATTTCTTATTTTAATATATGTTAAATGTTAAAATGTAATTATAGAATTAAATTTAATAATTATTTTTATTATACTAGTACAGTAATCATAAATGAAAGTTAAATGGTATTCATTTAATAGCAATAAGTGAAAATATTGAGTAAAAAAAAAAAGAACTATTGACGACTTTAAGGTGTCAAACATAGTAAATATTTCAGAATAATGGAACTATGAATTTCTTTAGTTCCTTTTATTTAATATTCCATGCTACAAATTTTGGTTTAAAAAAATATACGTACATATTTGTAAGAAAACAAATGTTCGGGGAATAAAAATTATTCATTTCCGTTATACGGCTAATCGTTAAATATTCTTTAGTTTCGTGTCCAAATAAAAATTTTATTATAATACTTTGTTACATAACGTATTCAGTGAATAATAGTCTAGACATTAAAGTATTTGCAATGTACAAATATCATCATATGCATAAAATAACTTTCCATTGCTTTCACTGCCAATGATCAATATGTAAATAATATTCTGTAAGTTTGCTTCCAATTCAGATTGTATTTTGATAAATTCAAAATGATTATGTTCCATGTTATTATTCGTTTATTTATTAAAATGTTATAAATGTATAGATTTTATATTTAAAATTTAATTGATTGTATATTTTAATTTAAAGTAAATAAAATTTATAAAAAGAATAGCATTTTTAATGTTTCATTTGTTATAAAACAAGACATTCACTTATTACATGTATTTATACATTTTAAATAACAACTTACGATAATGTTAACTTCATTAAGTTTATTGAAAGAGCTTATTCTTTAATTATAGAATGGAGAATACATCAGATAATTAAGTTTGTCTTTAAACTTATTAAAACTTTCCTTTAATATTCTTGTGTTAAATGTATAAATAGTTATTTGAAAAAAATAGTAAAGCTGTTATTTTTTAAGGTAGTTTTATTATTAAAATAAACAGTTATATAGAATATACAGCTTCGTAAAAAGGTCAAAAATTTTTATTTTGTAAGCAATTTTAACAATAATTTCAATCATTGAATTCTTCATTAACTCCCATAAATAGATTTACTTGATATACAGTATTTTTTCATAAACTTTCTGAAAATGCTTATGAATATTAAATTTTGATTTCCGGATTAAATCTATTTTATACACAACTTTTATTAAACAAGCAATATTTTAATACAGGAGAAAATGATGATATGTTAATTTATATTGTGGAACCAAGAGTTCAAAGCATTCACTATTATTTACTAAGTTTTATCAAATCATTATCAATAATATTTTTTCATATTTTAACTAATTTTGTAAGTTTTTTTAATCTTAGTAACTATAAGAATAAATTATAAAACTAACTGTTGATAGCAGTTAGAATTTAACTTAACTTATAACCGTTATTAGCAGAATTTGGATAAAAGTTAGATTTTATTAATAATTAATTCATTTGTCTTAAATTTCCATGTAATTACTAAAAAAACTAAAGTAGAATTTGAAAAATTTAATTTATCTTAAACAAGCTGGTGAATTTCTCATTTCTAATTATGATAATGCAATAACTAGGTGCATGGGGAATCATTAAAGCAAGAAGTACACTAGAGAATGAAAATCAAAGTCTGGATTGGGGATGCACTAAAAATTG
Organism: Centruroides vittatus; assembly: GCF_030686945.1. NCBI lineage: Eukaryota > Metazoa > Arthropoda > Arachnida > Scorpiones > Buthidae > Centruroides > Centruroides vittatus. Next base: position 379,683 of record NW_027121224.1, read on the forward strand.
TTTTTCATGAGTTTTTTTTTAAATAAAAGTTATGATGTCAAATTAATGATTTTAACCAGAATTAATCAAAAATATATAAATTATGATTAATTACAATCACACAGTATAAAATAAAGTATCTCTATTCAACACTATCTAGTGATATTTAGCTGTGCAAATCAACCAAATCTGGTATGGTGATATATCAGGATATGCAGAAGACATTTCCACAAAAAAAAAATTGGCACTGAAACTCGCCAATATGGCACTTTTGGTACGGCAAGCAACAAATATTTTATCTGTATGAGACATTCATGCTATACGGACACTGCAGCACTGCAGGGGTATAGTGCCAAATTTGCACCATGTCTGCAATAATCGTGCTTTTTGAGTGTCCTACAACCAAATTTGCACAAACTAAAGGTAGTTCCAAATATTTGATATTTGCCAAAACATTTGTCATATGGCAAGCACATAAGTACACATGCAATTATTTGCCAAGCATCAGTTCATTCTGGGAATTGTAAATGTTTGTCCAAGATTCATCCCCTTTGATTTGGACAATATACTAACAAGGAGTGGGAAATGGTGAATACTGAATGTTTTTCAACTGAAGTCATGAATAAATCATCGACACTGCTTGGTATTGGCTAAATGTTTGCTAAACATTTGACAAATACTGAATTTATGGAGTCACTTTAAGACCTGGAGAATAAGGTATCTACATAGCAGGAAATGCACTACTAATCACATCCTTATAGGTATAATATTATTACAGTAAACTACTTTATACAGCATGCAATATGCAAAGATGCTCATCTAGCATGCAAGAGAGTGGTTGGCTTATTAGGACTAGCTTATTCAAAGAGGAATGCTCCAAAGATAAACATAGCTGTGAATCCACACCAAACTTAAGGTAAGTGCTGGAAAGTGTGAGGGTTTTCTATGGCTCAAATGCTAAAGTTATAGTTGTTCACTGTTGTTTTGCTGAAAATGTGCCACTATTCCATATGATCTTCTATGTCCACAATACATCTACTTCCATTCTGACAAAGAAGGGCAGTGCAAACATAGCTGGGTTTTGCTATCAGCAGCAAGCAATTGATGGCTGTGGCTGAGTTACAGATAATAGTGCATCAGATTTCTTGACACTGTACCATAGAATACACCCAACTGCTATGACACTGAAAGTGCACTACTGGAGCCTGCAACATTATTCATTATCTATTCAACAACAGCCATAATAACATCTTTAACTACTTGTTACATGATAGGTTTGTGCTATCAACTAGATTGAATGCCCAGATAACAGTTTTCTTGAATTGAGCAATAATTCTCCAGAGAACACACAGAGTCAATTGGTTATCAGCATAAATTCCAACAACTGAAATTCCTGAAGTGTAGGCACAGCATTGCCATTGTTTTCATAAGACAGCTTGAAAAGAATGACAATCAAAAGTTGTGGCCACTTATATACCCAAAATTTGGCTGTAACATATGTGCATATGCAAAGAAAACTGCTTTTTGTTGCTTGCTGTGCCAAAATTACATTATTCGTGAGTTTTGGTACTATAGTTTTCTTGACTCTAGTGCATACCTGATTTTCAAAACCTGAAAAAAGTTAGCTTGTGAATGTAATACATATCCAATGTCAAAAATGCAGCTGCAGAAATTTATTGCATTTAATGCACTAAATGTTAAAGTTAATGCAGTTGACTTTAACATGAAAAATAAAATGCATTTTTTGAAAAGCATTTTAATTTTCATGTTTATATTGTTTCATGAAGTCCACATTTTTCAAATGTATTCACTTATGATTTCATTATCAGGTACAGAGGATTTGCAGACCAATATAAAATCATTGTACAATCAATGTTTTAATACCAAGATTTCCATGGTAAATACTTATGCACAAGCACGAAATTTATTAGATACATAGTATCACACTGAAATATTTGTATACATGTTCTTCAAAAGTTGACTTTGTCCATGATTCTAATACACGTCCCAGTTTTTGAGGGGGGAAAGGTGCATTAGAATCGAAACAGCATTGAATAAAAATATTTTAATTACGATCTTATGGTATATCATAATTTACATAAATCTAATTGTACAAAATTAACAATATATAATAAATGTAAGATACAGAATTTTAATCTGCTACAAGATTCCATTCATTCTGAAATTTGGCAAAATAACTAATTGTTTTCCCTGAGAAATAATATCGAGAACTTTTTGACAGATGTTTAATCAACATGTTCAAGTTAAAAATGATTTCTTTTGGGAAATTTGTACTAACTCTTAAATCTAAAAATGTATCATCATCATTTGCAGCAATTTGTTACCACATTAATATTGCAATATCAGAGATGATTATTATTAAAGTTCTTTCATAGTCATATATTAAAATTTTTAATTATTAAAGTAAATAGTTGAAGTGAAACAAATTGATAATTGAAAATGATTTAACTTAAGGATATTACATCCAACAAAAGAGAAAAGTCCCAAATTTTGGCTCAATAAATTATTTTATCAAACTTAAAACTTTCTTTTAGTTTTACTCTCGTTTATTTTTTGACAATAATACTCGACTACAAGTCCCCCAGTAATAACGTAATAACCAAAAAATAATTTAAGACAAAAGCAAAACAGTCAGGATCCCTATCAAGTGTTCTACCCCAATGGAAGTAAAAAAGAATTAAAGGAAAATATATTTAATAAGGTGGTAAAGCATTAATGATTAATAAGCATACAATGGGGTTTCAATGAACTATAGAGAATAAATTTAAGAACAGAACATATAATGTGTATTACTTCACTCATTATAGAAAAATGTACTTTATTTAGAAAAGAAAATTCATAATTTTAGAAATGGGTATAATGTAAAGGCATTTTTGGGTGTCAACATTATTTATATCAATTTTTTTTTTTTTTAATTAACAATGAATTTGTTGTATTTTTTTAGAAAAACAGATTTATTGCAGGAAAAAAACAACAAAACAGATTTAACTTTTCAAAATTTCTAACTTTATAATGCATGAAAAACGTTTAATTGCATGACCATCTTTCTGTCAATCTATTGAATACATTTATTTAACAGTAGAAGTTATTTTGTCATTTATTTCTGTGTTTATATATACAGAGTACCTAAAAAGGTAATTTTAACCCATTTAACTCTTAACAAAACTATTTAAAAATAAATATACACTAATTGAAAGATTATCTGCAGACTTTAAGTAGCTACTACGTTCTGAAATGATCTTTCGCAGCATCTCACTCCTCTTTTTTAAGTAATACAGCTTGTTGAGGTATTAAATTAGGTATTCCATTAACAATTTTATAAGCTACATTTATTTCTTCACTAATCAAAAAACTGTTTTCTTTGTCATATTTTAAAGGTTTTTTAGTCAATGGACAAACGATATACTTGAGAATTTCTTCGTCAAATGCATTCTCCTTCAGTTCTTTCTTACCTTCCGACTGAGAATTATCTGATAAAGTCTTTATATCATTTCGTAAAACTCGGAAACAATCAAAACATCTTGCATTTCTTAAAGATCTATAAACAGCCATATTTATAGTTCAAAACACTAGATTTGTGTAATCACAGCTACAAAATTTTATTTCAAAACACGTGTTTCGTGTAAACGTTTGCGCAGATCTTTAAAAATGCGCTTCAATTCATTTTACAGACACCAGAGGCGCTCCGAGTTTAATTTCGTGCTTTTTTCCCCTTCATTTATCGCGTGCGCTGCTTAAAATATTTTAATATGTATGGAGAAATATTTACATATGAAAATTAAACATTTTATAAATATTGTTTATTTACGAAAATCAATAGGTATTAAAAAAGAGTGATGTTACTAATCGAATTGAAACTTCGCGTTCTAAGTAAACGATTACCTCAAGTATAATAAAAGCTAACAGATTAAAAGTAGAAATATGAAAATTAAAGAATAAAGATCTATTTTTAAAGCATAAATATTAAAATGTAGCCCCTGGAACAGTGCCGGATATATATTTCTTTAGGCCCTAAGCTAACAAAAACTTGAGGTCCCTTTCCAATTTTATTTTATTTATATAAAAAAAGAGACAGTCCTGTGTCTATTTACACAAATTATTTATGTATTAATAACCTAATAAAGGCTTTGCTAACCTTTTTTTTTTTTTTTTTTTTTACTCCACAACTGGGTGCATAAGTAGACACTGGGCATCTTTATCACCACTTTATTCAGGAATATCTTACACACCGATACGCGTTTCGGGCATACGCCCCCTTCTGTTGGCGTCAGCCATTGTGCGAAACTTTGCTAACTTTAATTTATATTGTACACGTCTTATACAAGATATAATACAAAATAAAAATTTAGAGGCCCAAGCTATAGCTTATTTAGCTTAACGGTAAATCTGGTACTGCCCAGTAATAATTTTTGCAAAATTTTAACTGATTATACACTAAAAAGTCCCGGAAACTCAACATTCCGTAAAACTTGTCGTCCAAAAACAAGAAATACACGTAATCTAATCTTTTATCTCTATGACGTAACACTAAGATCAAATAAGTTATTAGTATTCACAGCCGACACGTGAAAATAGTACCAATCCACCTGTGAACAATGAATATCTCTTTTTCCAAGTTGTCACTAACTCGAAAGTAGCCAAATTTTTTTTTTTAATTAAAATTTAAACGACAAATAGAATAGACACTATTACTGTGTAGATAATACATACCCCTATATAAATTTGCACATATAGGCATAACAACTTAAATAAGCCAAAGGAAAAAAAAACTGTCATCTTGCCTTTTTGCAGGCATCTGATGGAGCAGTTTCTATTCTCCCTGTCATCAAAACTTCTGTCAAAACTGCTGCAGCAATATTTACATACATACTAAACTTTACAAAGAATTTACCAAAATCAGCTTATACATTTCCAAAATGTAAAAAGATGAAAGAATCCATTGATTAGTTTTGAGAGAAATCCATTATTTTGATATGGAGTTAATAGTAAAATTTCTGTTGATTCTCTTCCTACTTTAAATCTTGCAAACTTTCAACTATAACTTATATAAGGGCATGCAAATAAATGGAATGTTTTGTGAGAAAGTGGGAGAATGTTAATAGAATGATGATGTCATAGAGATTCTCAAAAATTTTCCTATTTGAAATCAATTTTTTACCAAAATCATTACACAGAAATATTTTGATCAATGGTCACACAATAGTTACACTTTAGTAGAATTTTTAATGTGAAATTATAGTAGCAAGATACAGATTATAAAGATAATATTTTATATGCTGGTATAAGCTATGTAATACATAGTCGGATTCTTCTGTGGTAAATCGGTGAATTTCGTTTATTTTTTTTGTATTGGCCTATTTTAAAATTAATCCTGTCTTGGCAGAAAATATAAATGAATGTGCTATAGATCTGTTTTACAGAAGTGCTTGATTGTAATATTGGGATGGAAGATTGCGTGCGACATCATCACAGACAAGTGTAAAAATTGGTGACATGTTTGAATGACCCCACAGCAATAATTCACTGGAAGAGAATCACTTTTTGCAACTCTGATACGTCAATAAATCAAGCACTACTCAAAGTATGGTCTATAGTGAATTTCTAGGAGAATCTTTATGGAAATTTGCCAAGGACTATTGTCGTATTTTCTTACATTATCATTGTTAAGAATTACATAACATAAAACTTAACTTTAGATCGAGACAATTTTTTAAAAAAATTCAATCTCAAATATGATTTTTTTTTAACATTCTGCATAAATTTAAAGTATTTGGCACTTAATAGTGTGTGTGTGTGCCATCTACCACATAAGTAAAAAAGTTTTAGTCAACATTTATAGATCAAAACCTTAACTGTTTCAAAGAAAAATAATATGACAAAGATCTGGAATTTTTGAGAGTGCATGCATACAAGGAAATGGAAGGACATGTGGAACATCTGTAAATATTGGTATGATTATCCTCTCTTTTCATACTGCATACAACACAAGACAATAAATAGGTCATGATGATAACATACAAAATTGTTCATATCTGAAACAGATAATAAGTTTTTCTTTTTACTCGCAAGTCAGTATGGTACCTTATAAATGCCAAATGCCTGTATTTTGGACACACTGTATAAAAATATGTTTAATTCAAATTTAAGAGTTGCTTACTATGTCATTTTAAAATTCCCCTTCCACTCTTTTCTAACAGTAAATTTATATTTTATATTAAAGTAATGAAAGTAAGCTGTAAATCTAAGTAGTTTTCTTTAAATTTCCTAAAAGCAAGTAGAACAATTCAATATAAAGAAATTAAATAAAAACATTGTCTTGATTCTACAATGCATTTCCATTAAACAAACTGGATTTAGTTACAAAATTTCACATATTATTGAATTTTTTTTATATCAATTGATTTATAAAAGTCAGGAAAAACAAATTCTGAATTTTAAGTTAAAAAAATTATAATTTTATTAACAAAATAAAAATTCACTTTCTGCCGTATTTGAATACTTTTTCTGGGTTTATAATTTATAGAATTTCAGCTAGAAGACAAAGATTACATCATATTTTTATAATTTTATACTTTACTATTTAAATCTATGTGCATAATTCTTAACACTTGAGAATATTTCAATATTCACAATACTTGTATATTACTTAAAAATAGTTTTATTCATTTGGAAAACAAAAAAAAAAAAAAAAATACAACGTGTGCATTAATTTATGACGACGAAATGGCATTTACAATTAAATTAGTTGTAAACAATGCATTTCAAATCTGTATCTTTAATTATTGTATTTCTTTATTTAAATAAAATCAATTCTTAACTGTTCAGAAGAAAAAAAAAGAATTATAAACCTTCAAAATAAAATTCAATAATTTCTGAATTCATTAAAATTTATATTATAACAACTATACTTCTTCCTGTAGACTGGATGAAACTTAATTCTTTCTTACACGAAAAATCTTGACGATCCAGTGTTTTTATATACAACTGCTAACGTTTTCAACCCCTTCGGGGTCTTCATCAGGCACAGCACAAAGGTAGTTTCAGATGCCCGTGAATGGAACCAAGAAACCAAAGCGAGTTCTATTCCAATTTTTGAAATCAAAGAAATTGGAAATAAAATTTGATCTTCCAATTTCTTTGATTTCAAAAATTGGAATAGAACTCGCTTTGGTTTCTTGGTTCCATTCACGGGCATCTGAAACTACCTTTGTGCTGTGCCTGATGAAGACCCCGAAGGGGTTGAAAACGTTAGCAGTTGTATATAAAAACACTGGATCGTCAAGGTTTTTCGTGTAAGAAAGAATAAAATTTATATTAAAACTCAATCACGCAAACATGGGGATTTTTTAAAATTTATAATACAGAACCAAAGAATAACAAAGTTTCTATGGAAACAAAACAAACAAGAATTGTTTGTCATTGTAAAGTTCGGCACAACACATTTGCAGCAAGATCATCAATAATCTACGAACGTATTGTGTGATGGAAACAAAGTACATAAAAAATAATCAAATGATTTCACTAGAAAAAAATAAATAAATGAAATTACAAGATAACAAATAAAGGCATTCTAAATTACATCAAAGTTATTACAATTTTCAAAATATAAAATTACATTATATATATCATATTATATTTGATACAGACTTCTATTAACTTTTAATACGAAATTTTATTTTCTATCCGAAATTAATCGTCAAGAGTTAAGAAAACGATAATTAAAATTAGTAGAAGCATACATTACAATTAGTAAATAATAATTGTGATAACAAACACCCATTTCGAATTATCACAATTCTTATTTACAATAAATAAAAGATTATGAAACTGATAACATTGACTCATTTTTGTGCCAAATTTTATTCAAAACTAATTTAAAGTATTGAATTATTAACACATCAAAAAACTTTATGATAATTTTTGATTTAGAGATAAGAAAAATGTTAAATCATAACAAAGATTTGAATTTAAACAAATATTTTTCTATAGGTATGCACTTTTGCACACTTAAAATTAAATGAAAAACATCTTAACATTATTATTAAGAATATAGTAAAGTATTTATTTTTAAGCGTAGTAACTTTTAGTTAGTTTATTTACCTGTAATCACAATTCCTAAATTGGAAGATGAATAGGATAGCTATTAAAATTTTTTAAATTTATCTTAGTATGTGATTTTAATAGCAGCAAGATAATCTTTCATCATCAGAATTGTGCATACGTATTAAAAATATTTAGCAAAATATTTTCGTTACTAATATAAAAAAATAGCACTAATTCTGTTTAAAAATCTATATTATAAAAGTAAAGATATTTAAAAAAAATTAGCATTTTTGTGCAAATTCATCTATTGCAACAATATATATTTATTTATATTTAAGTAATATTTTGTTAAATTTATTATTCACTTGTTATAAGCTGAAGTATTAAGAACATTTGAAATTGTAATTATGCAAATTAATTACCTTACCAATAGAAATTTTGAAAATAAGGATTAAAATTTAATACAAGTGGACAATATCTTATCCAAAATTCTGAAAATTGAAAAGCTCCAAACTACAAAAGGTTTTTTTTTTTGTGGACTGTCACCGGTCTGCATAACTGACTTACAAATAGCAATTGTTTACAAGTCGGACGTCTCTCTGCTGCTCAGATATTTTGTTTACCTTCAGATTTTTTGTTTTGATTTGGAAGACATTGAAAATGTCAAAAAGCTGCTATGGAGATCTATAGTTTTTTTACATTTTCAAATTTTTGACATTATTGGTAATTAATGAAACAATAGAGAAGCATTACTGCTTTAGATGCCAGTGTACAGCGTGTAAGTAATCATTTGAAAATCCAAAAGAATTCCAAATTCTGAAAAGTGTCTGGTCCCAAGGATTTGGATAAGATATTGTCAACCTGTATAATAATCTAGGAACCTATAAGATTTCAGGTAAAATCAAATATTCCTACTTGCCTTTTTTTTTTTTATAAATTTTGGTCTTAAAAAATATATTTAAAAAAAATCCAAATATAAGATTAATAATATAAGTATATTGATATAGACAGTAGATGATAAAAAGTTAAGAATTTTGATCTCAAAATAAATTATATACTTTTTATTTTATTTTTTTATATATATTTCATCTGCAGAGAGTAAAGATAATTTATAAAAATACAGTAGAATCTGTTCATTCTGATTAGATATTGTTACTATTTCTGATAATTTACTTAACATTGTCCTAAAAGAGTTTTATAAATATATTTTAACTTAATTAAAATAAACAAAGTTTAAGTAGTTATCTTTATCATCAAGTAAATGCCACACCTTTAAGCTGTCTTCAACTTGTGGTAACCAGTGTCTTAAACAGTGTAATGTTTAAGACACCGTTTGCTTTAAACATTAATTACTTACAGTAAGTAGTTTGACGGCCAGATGGCCGAGCGGTCAAGGCGGTAGCCTCTGCTCTGGGGAACCGGGATCAAATCCGAACAGGTAGAAAATCCCCAGGAATTTTTCGGGGGTGGTCCGTTTGGATATGTCGGGCCCCGTCCCTCACCACCCCGCTCGCCCCATTGTGGACCTGGCTGAACCCATAATGGGCCTACTAAAAGAGGCCCTCTTAGTGCCCACAGGGTGGAAAGAGTTAAAAAAAGTACATAATTTAAATGGTTGGCATTCTTTAATTATATGCTGGATGAATTAATAATTTAAATAAATTGTTATTCATTTAAATTATTAATAAATCTTCAAGCCATAAATTTTTAAATTGTTTTAAACTTATTTTCAGTCAATTAAAATCAGAATTTCCATTAATTGTAGTCTTATTTACCTTGCTTAACTTTATTTGTCTATTATCAATCAGTATAGATGAGCCCCAAGCGATCAGAATAGAATAGAATTTGCTTATTGTAATTTATAAGAAAACATGTACTTATATTCATATATAAACAGGCCAGATATTAAAAATAAGAATAAAGCAAGATGCATTATTGCTAATTACTACATAACATCTGTATATTTAATTAGCCAAGTTATAGACAATGTGTGAATCTAACTTTAACATTTAATTAAAAAACAATTTAAATTCAAGCCAAAATAAATCTTCTGGATATGTCACTCTATATATAAGTGAAATATTTGATAATATTCACATAGTGTCAAGATTGAATTGTAAAGATTCACTTAGTTTAGTATTTTTAAAGTTTTAATAGTTCCGACCTTGCATTTTATATGCCAGTTGTATTTCAACGCTGCAGAACTATATACGTACATACATTCTGCAATTCTAAAAACTGTTCTACAGCATTATACAGACTGTGTTTATGTTTTATATATAAATTTATAAAATCAGGACAAAACCTCCTTTAACATCTAGCAATAATAAATAAAAAAAACAGACATTTTCAACTATCTTTAATAGTCACCTTTAGATCTGAACAAAAAAATTATGAAGCTGTTACATTCTGAAATGTCTCATGCCTAAAAGTAACTAAATTATAATAAAACTTGTGCACTATTGAAAATATAAACTTTTAGATTTACTTTTTCTTTATTTTTAGACTGTTTCTTCTATGCATGAGACATTCTAGAATGTAACATGTAACGGCTTTACAATTTTATGCTTAGACCTAAAGATAACTTAAATATAGTTAATTTAACACAAAAATGTTCCCATCAGTGAACGTCATTGTTATGTTTTGAACTCATTTATCTAACTTAAACTTATCGATGCTTAGTAAATTGGCAAATGCTGACAAAAATACAAAATTAATTCCGCAGATTAAAATTATTTCAGAGTTTTCAAATTACAATGTGTAAATATATTCATTATAAGAAATAAATATTAGTGCTAAATAATACATCAATACAGTACCACAAAAAGCACTGTCACTATATTTTATTTATTTCTTTCAGTGGGAAAAGGGAAAGGATCAACTTTCCATATCAAATACAATACATTGGTCAATCACATTGGCCTTTCATTTATTATGATGAATTTTAATGTCAAAATAAAAAAAAGCACTTTGACTGGTAACATCACAATTTACAGAGCTACTTATACTGCATACTACACCTTAGGATACAGTATGCTGTTGTTTAGAGTGATTGACTATAAAGCTTTGTTGATCTTTACAATACATTCAACAATTGGGTTAAGAATGCAATGGACAGTGAATTATTAAAAAAATTGTCGTCCTATAAGATTGACTGTGCATCTTTTTATATTCAGCAAAATGAGCTTCTAGTAATTATTGACATTTGATTTTTGTGTTTTGTTCAAAAAATGATTTGTGCATATAGATTTAATGAAGAGCTTTTGCAAAAAATTTTTAATGCACTTCAAACTCTAAAAATTGCAAGTATTTTTCGTTGGGTACATTACAACTTGTCTCTGCAAATTCAGGACAATTTTTTTAAACTTAAGTTCTTCTTTTTATATTAAGTCACTGAATGTTTAGAAAAATTAATTCTCTATAAACAAATTTTTTACAATCAATATATCAGACCCTGTAAGAAAATTTACTATTTGCCAATGAATATCACACCAAAAGTTTTTATAATTCAATTAAAAATTGCAGCCTGTTACTTATTGTATTTCAAATCCCCAATAAGCTTGATTGTAAACCACAATTACATATCACTACATAAGCTTAAAATGCATCAATCCTCTATATAAAAACAGAGTGAAACATTACACAGTAGTAATAGGCCAATTGATCAAATTGAGCAATGTTGTTTCATTTTAAATTAATAAACTGAAGTGTAAAAAATTATATACAAAACATTAGTATAAAATATATTAACAAACTATACTATGTAAGATGCCAATTTGTTTTGCAGAACAGACAACTGTTTGCAAATATCTCAATGTCTGAAGTTCATACATATTTGCTATTTATTATATAAATAAATACAAAAACTTAAAAGATCTTAAATGATTTCTTATGTATGATTTACAGAAACTTATTTTGGTGTGATATATTCTCTTTGGCAGACAGTACAACATTTATACATACAGTACTGTGTAATGTAAATATGAATATGCCAAAAATAGCACACTCTAAATTTCATGTTTCAATGTTACAGCACATGCTAACTAGCACCAAAATCTGACATTTGTTCACTTATCAATATAATGACTTGTAAAATAATAAACTAAACTAATGTAAATATCTGTTCAAAATCATTTTAAATTTTGTTGTATATATTATAGATAAAATGGATGGGAATAACAAAATATAACAAAATAATTGAGAATGTTTACTAAACATGATCTTTTCCATTAGAAAATTAAATTTATAGCAATGATTCTTGAGTAGTAATGGTGCATTTTTTAAAAACACAGTAATACAATATATATTTGATCATTTTAGAGCTTAACATAACAATTAAGCACAAACAAAAAAAAAAAATGTCACAAACACACAAAAATTCACAACTCTTTATCAGTATGAAAATTGTTTTCTTCTACTTGGAGTCAAATATAAGGTTTTTTTTTTTTTGCATCATTTAAAAAAGAGGCACCAAGCCATATATAGCTTGCTTAGTTGACAAAGTTTTTCTCATTCTTTTTTCTGAGTCCATTTCATATCATCCGTCCTTGGTTTGTATCCCGTTAGGGATTCGATAATCCATTCCATCCCTGACCAAAAATGAAGTTTGTCAAGTGGATAATTGAGCCAGCCAGTTGTAATGCAAAAGTAAGTTTCATGAGGTGCTACATGATGAATACGATGATGAAGACGAGGTAAAACTACATGCCAGTCTTGTAATAATGTAACCCAACGAGGTAGTCCAAAATAAGTATGAGACCATTTGTGAATCTGAAATTAATAATTACATATATATGCATATAAATTATTTTATTATTATTATATTAAATTGATCAAATCATTGCCAAATAAAAAAAGACATTTCGTTTGATATTAGTAATTGAATAGGAAATGTAGAGAAATAAAAATCCAGAATTAAAATTTAAAAATTATATTACGTGATAATTTTTATACTTAAGACTAAAAATTTAATATTTTTCAATATAAATAAGATAGAGTTGAACAGCAAAATTTTATATAAATATTATGCAAACATCTATGCTAATCATGTATGTAGTGTCAACTAGGCAAACATTAAACCAAAAACATTTTGTATTAACAAATAACATTCCAAATAATCTGAAAAATGGTCTTGATAGGGATTTATATTTTATAGAAATAATCATCATAAAACATATATGTGAGGAAACAAATAAATTCATTGAACAACATCATGTAGCTGAAAAGCATAGCAGTTCATTGGGGAAGATTCATAAGCAGAAGCAGGATGCAAGAATGGAAAGAAACAAACCCAATGGAAGTTTGCTTATTAGAAAGTATTTTCTAATCAGCAAATTTCCATCAGGCTTATTTCTTTTTTTTTCCATTCTTTTGGTGGGGGAAGCCTAATTTACAGTTCTATTTCACCAGAAATCTGATAACAACACTCCAATATTTTCTGAAAAGATGATGAACAATTAATTTCTTTTATTAAAGTTTTTGATTTTTCCAGCAGTACCAATAAAAATAATAAATTATACAAAATTGATGAGCTTTTACAGTTATATAGAAATAGTTTGAAAGAACCTTATGCAATATTTCTATTGATGAGTTTGTTACTATGGAAAGGGAGGTTGAGTTGGAGGATGCTTATTCCCTTGAAAAAAGCCAGATTAGAAATTGAATGTTTTCTGCTTTGCAAAACAAAAATTGGCTATGTTTATAACTATAATTTATACTGGGAAGGAAACAGTCATTCAACAAATGTTGGCCTTTCACTAATCCAAGTTCTTGATAAAGGCTATTATTTAGGAGTTGACAGTTGTTATTTGAGTGTGTATTTATTTGAATATCTGTTGGCTAATCAAATTAATGTGATAGCTACTGACGGAAAAAATAAGAAGGAACTTCCTAAAGATGTTATTTTTTCAAACTAACGAAATGGGAGACATCAGCCAAGTATAGAAATAAACTTATGCTAATGAAATGGAAAGACAGGAAGAAGGGTCTGATCATGAGTTTGATGTATGTTGCATCAATGATGAAAATACTAATAAGACGAGAAAAACAAAGGAAAGCCAAAAGTGTGCCTTAAGTACACACATCACATGGAAGGAGATGATCTCATAGATCAATTTTTTCAACAATGAACACTGAAAGGATACATTTTAAAAATATATTTGAGATTTCTGGATATATATTACTCAATGCACATATTATATATTAAAAACTTAGAAAAAAAGCTGATGTTACTTAATTTTAAATTAAAATTAATTGAGGAATTATTCAATAAATATGGTAACAGTACAGTTATGGTAAGAGTTCCAGTTCCTTATATTTGCCTTCTCTAGGCTACCTCCTAGGTTAGCACTTTTTGAGCAAATCTGAAATATGAGGAAGTAGAAACTTAGAGAATTTGTATGATATATGCAGAAAAGAAAAAAATAACTTTACTAAAGTATTTTTGCAAACAATGCAATGAGTCTCTTTATCCCATCTAATGCTTCAAACATTACCACACAAAAGTAAACTTCACATAAATCTGTAGTGTACTATTTTTTGTGTTATTTTTATAGTGATGTTATTTTTGTATTATTGTCAGTATTTTTTGTACTATTTATGTATTTTCTATGATATTTGTATTATGTGTATTTCTGCTTTTTTCCATAGTTTTTTATTACCTTTGTCCTTTTATTAGTATTTTTGTATTATTTTTTCTTATTTTTCATCTGTAAATAAAAAAATTGATTTACTGTATATATGTTTTCTTTAAAAATAAAACATAAATTACAAACTAATCTTCCCTCCCCCATTATGAGTTATATATTTCTGTAAGAAGCTATAAAATGACAAAAAAAATATAAAGTCAATCAAAATAAAAATTAGCCAAGCACAGCTTTAGAATGTGAACAAGCTATACAACAGCCTATTATTTACACAGCTAACTCTACCTTGCTGCAGGGGTGGTTGCATTTACACAAATCTCAGTGAAGACACTTTCTGCTATCAATATTGTTTAGCAGACACTATTTACATATTATTTCAACTATTATTATTATAAAATTGCTTATTATAATAGTTTTTTATAAGTAATTATTTACATATTTTCTCTTATTACAGAGGGAGAGATGTTTACTTTTTCTGGCAAATTTATAGCTAATGGTTTTGACAAGATGCTTACTTTTTTAAATGGTGTCAAAAACTACAAATTAGCATATTAGAGCTTAAAAGATGACTAAAACAAGAAACTTTATAATATTTGTTTACATTTTGTCTCCAAGGAGATAACAGAAAGGAGCATTGACTTTTGTGCCAAATATATAGCTAGACAGTTCTGACAAGATTCTTATTCATTTAAATAGTGTCAATCAAAATATTAATAGCCAGCCATAGCTTAGAAAGCATTTTTACAAGAGATTTTGCAACCAATTATCTACAACAAAGTCTCCCATTACTTTACAAACAGGGAGGGTTGAATTTTGTGCAAAAACTTATGTTAAGAGGAAGATGATAAAATAATTATTGGTTTAAATAGTGTCAGTTAACCTAGATAAAAGAAAAACTTGCATTTGATTTGACACATTATCTCATTATAATGTAATATCCCAGTGGATAACTTTGCACGACCATATGCACACATTAATCAGGTACTCCAAACTGATTACAGTGTGCAGACAAAGAAAACAAACAAAAACAAATGTTTTTGAACTCCTCCTGAGTTCTTCATCAGGTTTTGTAACAATTCCCTGAAGGGAATTATTCAAAAAAGTTATCAAAACCATGTCACGCCTGCACAAATAGTCATCCTACTGGGACTCAACGAACAGCTAAACCATGTTGTCAATCAACTGTTGCCAGGCCATTGACAAAACCATTTCCTCTTTATAATTTATGCATGTTAATGTAAAATTGGATTTAAAATGTGCATAGCCTCCAACCATCTGAGGTGTTCCATGGGGGCAAAGCAAGTATCCTATCCAATTGGATATGTATGCATGTAAGGGTTAGGATACTTTCTATATGACAATGACAATAATAAACAAGTATCTTTGACTTACTTGATTGGTCATTGCCACAAATATAGCTAACAAAAACAGAAAACTATTTCCAATGTAATTTTCATGTATTTTCTCTTCAGGATAAGTGAAGAACTTATAGGCCATGTAAGCCAGTGCTGGAATGGTAACCATAAAATTATCACCATTCGTTTCTATAAAATCATGGCGTGTTATCGCTGTTGGATCTATGTGATGTTCTCGGAATGGACGAATAAAAGCCTATAGAAATAAACAATTGTTTAAGTGAAAATATTTAGTTATTTAAATTAATATAAAATTAATTTTATACATTAATAAAGCATCATCATCAACATCAAGAGTAATGAAAAAAAAATAATCATTTAATAATGATTCTATTAAAATTATTAAATACTGCAATAAAAAAAATTATACTATAGAGATAAAAATAGATATGGCTTAAGAATAAATTTCAGTTCAGTAGAAATAATTATTCATCAAGACTAGATTTTAAAATGAAACAACTTGAAAATAAATATCTGAAAAGCATAAAAAGTAGTTTGATAGTATTTAGGACCAAATATAATTTTGGCTTTTGAAGAAAAGTCAAAAATTATATTAAATTATTTTAAATTAAGATCCAATTTTCAGTAAATACTCATACAGATAATGTTAATTATCTGTCTATCTGTCACTTAATAAACTGATAAAATTTATGCTGAATTTTATCAATTTAAGTGACATAATGCTGAACTTTATAAATTAATAAACAAAATTCAGAATTTATCTGTTTCTTTATTTTAAAATAAAAATAATTCTACTATATTAAAAAACCAAACAATATATTCAGATATAATAAGAAAATTGCTTTAAAAGGACAATGAAAAACAAATTACAATCAAGACCATTCATCCATCATTAGGATACATTTCTCATAATAATAATAATGTTCTAAAAATAAACTGTTTGGTGTTAACAACAAACTTGACTAAAAAAATTACACTTTAATCACAAATACTTTCAATAACTGTCATGTTATCAGCATTAGGCCAAAAGAATAGAGATGGAATAACAACTCAAATTTAAATGCCGTAGACATTCAATTTTTATGATAGTAAATATATTTAAAATATTTTATTCAATAGATCAACATAAAAAATGGATTAAGAACATGTAACTGTAATATCCTCCTGAATTAAGACATAATCATCCTCTAATGTTTATTTCTAAAATTCAAAATTTTAACATTAATCTTTTATGTGATAATCAAACATCTACCACTTTAAATTTGAGTATTTGTAATTCTATGTCTACAGATAAACAGAACAGATAACATAACAATTATGGAAATACTTGTGATTATTAAAGTGTGATTTTTTGGGTCAGTTAAATGTTTTGTTAATACTGAAAATAGTATTTTTCTCATAATTAGTATAGCTTAACCTGGGTCTGCAGTTCTTTTGTTAAAAGTACTGATGTTCAGTTGATGTTCTAAGATTAAATCCTGATGATAGACAAATAGACCAAAAACACTACTTTTGTCTGTAATTTATTTAAATGTTTTTGGCTTCATTAAAGCAATTTTATCATTATATTTTTTTTTATTCTTATGGATTCTTATGCATTACACTCAGGATTTTCCTAATTCCATTAATTATTTGATGAGGTAATCTGATCAAAATCAAAAATAATTACTTTGAGAAAGATATAAAGCCTTTTGCATTTAGGACAAATCAGCATTTTCTGTGTACATATTAAATTAAATAGAAGCCTGAAGATCAAAATTTTAATTTAAAGTATCATAAATTAAATCAGAAGTAACAGACAATATATATATAATAATAATAAATAAAATATTTATATTTTATACACACACACACTGTATATAATGCATTTACGTGAGTTATTTAAAAGCTGGTTAACACTGAAAGTTATGAAAAATGCATGTAACATAATCGAATCTTTCCACTGAACAAACTTAAAAATTCAGGATTTTTTTATTGTATTCATGATTTACATATTACATACTTTCTTCGCTGTTATTTAGAAATTGAGCTATTTTAATTGAATTAATTTGCATTTTAATGTTAAAAGTCATCATACAATAGTTATAAATAAAAATTGTAAAAAAATACAACAGTAATATAATTTTTTTTAAACCAATAGTTAAAAGTTAAATTTCTCTCTTTCAAATCAAACTTTTTTTTTGTTTTAAAATTTTTTAAATAAAATTAAAATTTTAAAAATAGTCTACATTTTTTGATGTTTCAAAATAAAAATACTTACTTTTCCAATAATTGGTAGTTCTACAGAACCCCATGTATCTGCTCCCCAATGGACTAATCCACTCAAAAAATCTGCTGTAATTATTCCACAAACTGAAAATAAATTTTATAAAAAAATTTTTTAAGAAGAAAGAACAGCTTAAGTTTATATAAAATGCTTAGAAACTAAGCAGCTACTTCTAATTATTAAATAAATTATAAAATTTTGAAAATGCAATTATATATCACTTTGCACTACCAAATATGTTATCATTGATGACATTGCTGATAGGAAAAAAATACATAGTTTAAATGAATTTTTTTAGTATTGAGATTGATATGAGTAATTACATGATGTGTAGTTGTTGAAATGAGAAAAATTAAAAACTTATCAATAATTGTTTACAAGTCTTTAGTCAGCTTGAATAGCAATAACAGAAATCATGTGTTTGTTAATTTGAAATATTTAAATCTTATTTTCACAACTGTAGCATAATCTCAGTTTTCTATATTTCTCCTTCCTCACAAATAACATCTAATAACATGGCAGTGTTAGCTTCAATGACAGCGTTAGCTTCAATGACAACAACTTTTAACATAATCAAAAGTGTGTTGTAAATATAACTGGCTTTATAGTCAGTCTTTAAATACTGAAAGAACATTAAAAGTAGGCCTACTCAAAAATTATGAAACAAGAAAAATATTATATGTGATTTCTAATCAAAAATATTTAATGAAAATTTTCTATATATGGTAGGCCTATAAAGTGCTTCATACTATTTCTAAAACTTTTATATAAATCATAAATAGTTTTGACTTCAAAAATGAAGTCAAAACTTAACTACTTGTTAATAATATGACTAGAATATCTTTATTTCTTACATAGCATCATCTTGATTTTTTAATGATGAAATTCATACTCTGTGCCAAACTTTTCAACAAGCTGTAATATTTTCTTTGCTCTGATATACTTTTAAATTACAATTTATAAACATTATACGTATTTAAGTAACCTAATTATATTATACTCAAGATAATGGATTAAATAAACTGAACTTTGTTTCAATAATTTTCTTGTAAATTTAATGTTTAGTGAACTAAACCACATGGTTTTGTTCCAACACAAAAATCCAGCAAGTGCTCCTGTTGTATATAGTCATATTATTTTTCAATACCTATAAATGCACCTATTTATAATATAAATAATGTGTTTTTTATATAAATGTTAGATATGCAAAACAAGATAACTCATACATTAAAATATAATCAATTAATATATAACATTAAATTTTAAAATTCAACTTACAGGCTGCAAGGAGGATATAGCTCCATTGACTAGGTTGAAAATAATACATCAGTTGGCAGAAATTGATTGCCATTAAAGTAAGGCACAATATCACACAGATCATTTCTTGAATACGTTTACCTAGATTAAAAATATTAAAATTTTATTATAGGAAATATCACAATTTTTTAACGTTTTACATAAAATCCTTTCACAAACATTAAAAAATTAAATTTATCAAAATAAAACCTTGATGAAACCGTGACCAGAAATATCATTGTCCTTAATAATTGCAGTGAAAGTCAATAAACTGACTGATAACAACTGTCATGAGTACACTGTAACAAAAGAAATTATTAACAAAGCAAAACATTGCACAAAAGACATAACAGGAGGCACTCATCATGCAATATCAAGACTAATGATACATCAAGATGGAACACATGATAAATCTGGGTGTGGATTTATGATGTGTCCCATAAAATACTTGAGCTTTTTAAATTGTGATGTTAAAGAGTATAAAGCTATTGTCATACTCTTGACAGTATTTATGGTAACCATTGTTTGGTAAAAGAGTGCAGTTTTCTTCAGCCAAGTTTTGTGAGTATTACTTGATTCTAGCTTCTTATGAAATTTACACCTTAAGATAGTTCAAGACAAGACCAGGTATATCTTCTGGTTATGCAGAGGTATATACTCATAAAAAATATTGGGGTCTACAATCACATGTCCTCTTTTGAATTTTTACTATATGGTTCTATCCAAAATAGCCTTTGCTCTCTTTGTAAGGACTGTCAGGCTAAACTGTAAAGTTTGGCAGAGTACTGCATGTCTTGCAATTACTGGCCACGTCTATGATCCCAAGTAGTTCTCTTGATGGGTCTTTCTCCTCTGCATCTGTACATTCAGACTGAGGCAAAGATGGTCCTTTATAGGTTCAAGTAGGCTGGTCAACTTATTTCTAGAATTAATTTTGCTAGGAGACTTCATTCCATTCAAGTTAATACAGTTCAGACATCTGTTGGAAACAAGTCATACTTGAAAGGGGATGAATCTGTACTTACGACATTTTAGTAAGAACCAAAGTTGAGCTTTTTTGCTTTAACCACAAAGTTCTGGTATTCAATAATGTAAAGAAGCATTTTCTATCACTTTGCATAATAATCATAAAAAGACATTTCATGCCAACTGTCATGGCGATATTATGTAAGGAACATAATTGATTGATTTGAACTGGTAATGAACGCTGCTGAGATTGAAAAACATGTTGGTTAGATTTTGAATTTGCTGTGCATGCATCTCTAAGGAGAGATGGTTGGCGAAGGATCAAACAGGAAATGGCGAGGCTCAAGTTAGAACGGTATAGGTAGCGTAACAAGGCCCGTAATTCTGAGAACTGTACCACCAAGAGAAAGTTTGATGATTGGTTGCGAGGCGAAGGTAGCTGGATTTTTGGGGACAGGGTAGACTCAACGAGGAACAAATCATGAGATGAACTCGAAGAGTTAAAGGTGCAGATCAAACTTGCAAAGTCCAAGTTAGAGCGGGAAAAGATGTATTACAAGTCTTAGAACTCTGCAGATAGAAGCGCCAAGTAAAATTGTGACAATCAGGCATGAGGCAAAGGTGACTGAACCTTCGGAGACAAAACAAACTCGACAAGGAACCAACTGCTAAGTGAATTCGAAGAGCTAAAGCTGTGGGCCAAAATCAGAAAGGTCAAGCGAAAAAAAAAGCAGAGTCTGACAAAAAAAAGGACAGAGTTCGAGTTGAGAAAAGCAGAACTTGTATTAGAGCAGGAAAAACAGTGCATTAGGACATGAAACTCGGCAGACTGAGTCGTCAGGAAAGATTTAGACAATCTGGTGCAGAAGGGACAACAGACACGACTCAGATGACTGGGAGAAGGGGAATTGCCTTCATGGGGCTGTACAAAGACCCACAAGGTCTCAGAGTAGTGATGAAGGCAGAGAGTACCGAGCGCAGTAATGAGGGAATTCGGTGGAATGAGTATCAAGACCAGACAGCCGTGACTCGTCACTATGGGAAAGCCGAGGCTCAAGACAGAGCAAGGGAAATGGCGTAGTAAGACGCAGAACTCTGCAGATCAAAACATCAAGAGAAAGGTTGACAATCATGCACAGAGAGTTCAAGGGACACTGCCCAAACCGCAGAGAGGAAGGAAAACACCTTCTCGGTCCCACACAAATGGGTTGGTTCTGGAAACCCATGAGCTACCAGAGAAGTCACTAGAGCAGAGCATACTAAGCACAGTGACATAGATGTTTCAGGAAGGAAGTAATGGGGCTAGGCAAAAGCCACTCATTACTAAGAGAAAGACGATAGAAGTGGGAGACAGCATCACAGCGAGGGTGGGAATAGACGACTGACCCCAAGCACTAGAACCTGGAAAGATAATGAAGTGACTAGATTAGTTGAGAATATCAAGACAGTCAGTGAAATTGTGGTAGAACAGATAGGCACGGAACAAAAACAATATGCAGCACACCAGTGGCGTGCCGTGACATTTGATGACAGGGAAGCTGTTTCTGTAAGAAGCTGACTTCCAGGGGCAATCAGTTAATTGCGCGTCAGTGATGGTCTAGGGCAGTGGTTCTTAACCTTTTTATACTCGTCGCCCACCAAATATTTCATAATTTTTTTGTGACCCCCATTTTTTAATAATAATTTATATTTGATAATTATCTATAATAAATTGATTTTTTTATTATTGCTTTATTTTTTATATAATAAATGTAAATCATAATTTTATTATTTCATTATCTATTTAAATAACATTCAAACTTCACAATTAAACATGAAAACTCATTAATTTTTAACAGAAAATAAAATAAGAAACATGTCGATAAATCGATCCAATGTCGATGCTAAAACTAAACTAAAACTAAAACGCCCACTTGTCGTAAGGATTTTGCATATCTTTTGCAAAAATATTTAAATTTTCAAAGCCTACTATTTTTCCTAATTATTTTTAAAATTCCAAGCATTAATAGTTTCTTAAAATTGCTTTGGAATAAAAGAAGTAAATACTGCGGTGTAAGTAGCATATTTACATTTATGTCTTCTGTACTAACAAAGTTGAATGTAGGAAGAAATACAAAATAAATAAATAAAAACTAAATAGGAAAACTTTATCTTTCTTATTTCACTTTTCAATATGATATTCGGATTATACATCAATTTTCTTTTTATTATATTCCGAAGGAAATTTTGCATAATTTGGCGGCCCCCGGCAAACTTCTTATGGACCCCCAGGGGCCGCGGCCCCCCTGTTAAGAATCACTGGTCTAGTGTCCATTCGTATTCATTTGTTCGATAAGCCAGTAAAAACTGTAGACTTCTCTAAATGTATTTTTAATATCCCAATTACATTCTGAATCGCTAGCCACGATATAAGGGCTAAAATTAAAAATAAATTATAAAAACTTACTCGGTGAAATAAAATGTGCGGTGGATATACATACCTGGTACAATGTATTGTTCGATTGTATTAATATACTTTTAAAGAAAATTATAATTAAAATATAGCTTTGTAAAGAAACGTACATAAAAATAACATAAAATATTCTTTACTTTTTAAATCTTAAAACAATCTACTTAGTCAAATATCTTGATACGAGTAGCTAATGGATGGAACTAGTGACGGTCCAGGTAGGTGTGCAGTGAGTGTGTGCGTGCCAAATCCCGAGGGTGCCGATACCGGTCAATGTCAAATGCCTCTTTTGTCGCATCACTAGTATATCTCAAAGGACGCCACAGGGCTGTTGTAAATTTTAAACGTTTCTCACCGTAGCTGTAAAAATCTAACTATGTTAAACTTAATAGTCATTCGTTTTCTAACTAATTCGTTTTAATACCAGGTGTACACGGAAATCAGTTTCCCACTGTACTGAGCGAGTGATTGGTTCTGTTAAGCTTTTGTTGAAGTAAAATTCTGGCTCTTTCAACAGGGTTTTATTTATGTCCCCATTCCCTAATCTCTTAATTATTTAGTCACTTCTTAAGTAGAAATAAGTTGAAACCAGTTACTTTGTACCTGAATATCTGTAGTCTTGGGAAAACAGTGGAAAGACAAATTTTTATGACAACGGATATATAAATCGTAAATTTAAGAAAAATAAATTCTAGAGTTTTTTTTGTACCATTGTATGTACTGTACGTCTCATTCATTAAATTTGGTTGTAAATGATGATGCCAAAGTAACAGTTAATTTTTAACACTTACTAGAATTGTACACGTTTTTTCTGCATCCCCTTACAGATGGGACATACTAAATCGTAATATCACCGGTTTAACATCGAAATCCGTAAGTAATATAAGATGGGAGAGCGGAATAAACGCAGAATAAATATATCAAATATTTTAATGGAGTTTTTTTAAAACTCCTGTCAACTATACAGAACTATCATAAAAACATGCCAGTAAATTCCTATCGGTTGGGTTAAGTTATAAATCTAGTCTAGGGAGGGCAACCTTTTTTATAACACGGGCCAGAATAAATTTTACGTTTTTCCGGGGCCGTAGTAGTAAATTGACGCCGCCTTGTAACTTGTAATTTTTTAAGTCTGCAAATATGAAATAAATAATTAAAAAGTTAATTACTACATTTATTTCTCTTAACTAATTATCTATTAAAGATCTCGCAGGCCGGATAGAAACTTTTCGCGAGCCGTAGCTGACCCGCGGGCCGGGGGTTGCCCGCCGTTGATCTAGTCTGCTCATGATTCACATAATCGGGCGAGGGTGGCCGAATATCTAGCAGGCGGCTAACAGCCCACAACCGCTCCGGGATATAAAGTCGGACTCTTTACGAGTGTGTCGCTTCTACCAGCTAAACCGGGTGAGGTTGGTGCTCTGTAAACCGCATGTGCTAATGCCTATATAATCTGGCTGATTAGAAACTGACCCGTTTCGACATTCCTTCCGCCACCGAATTATTCGAATATACAATAGCAATCTTATTGTTTTTTTTCACATGTAGTATAGAAATTTGTAAAAGATACACAATGCAGTTATAATAAAATATTAATTTTAATTAATGCAAAGTACGTTAAAATATGAAAATTTATATTTTATAAAATACAAGGGAAAGTCATTGGAAGGTGGAATCGGCGCTTCCATCGCTTCCAATGACGGCACGCCACTGCAGCACACTACAACTTAAGGGCGTGGCCCAAGGAGCATAGAGTAGAAGATATGGTCCTGATTAGGGAGACACATCCCATCCTGATAATGAATTGGATGAACGTCGGGAAAGGCCTGCCACAATAGGAAAATGGGAGCATGGAGGCAATTATGCAGTGAGGTTAGAAGAAGAAGAAACCATGTCGGTCCATGTAGATAGGCTTCAGAAGTACTGTAACCAAGCCTGTGGCATTGGACTCAGGTATTAATTTTCAACTCAGGTATTAGCTTCAGGGAGATAATAGAGGTTCCTTTGATGCAGTAGTTGGATGACCGAGGGCAGGAAAACAGAAAGTTAGCAAAGTCCCACTATGTCCTCCATCCATGGTGCAGGATGACCTTCATAACACTTCGAAGGAATATCATTTGGAGATTCAGTTAGTTGGGTCCTACAGGCTTCAGGCAAATGCAGCCTTGGCAACTGTCCCACTAGTTCAGAGGGTGGAAAGCAGCGGGGAGTCCCCAAGAGCTCAGATAGCAACTCGTGCAATCACTAATGAGCCCGAAAAAGCAAGGAATCAGCGAAGCCCGGTCTCACAGAAAGAGGGCAGGAGATGAGCACGAGGAGATGTCACATCTCTGTGCGTAAATGGCCATCTTCCTCCCGGGTGTTCCGGAAGGAAGATGGATCAGTCCGTGCATATCTGACAAAATGTACTCTAGGATTGTGTCTATAAAACATTGTGGATCAAACAGGCTCAAGTGAACTCAGTGTGATCCTTGGTTGGAGAGGTGTCGTGGTGATATCAGGTAAGGAACATGATTGGTTGATTTGAACTGGTAACGAATGCCGCCGAGAGTTCATTGAGGAACACAGTGGTTAGATTTTGAATTTGTAGCACATGCACCTCAAAGGAGAGATGGTTTGCAAAGGATCACACCATGTGGCAAACCTGGAATAGAGCTATGTCTAGCTTAGTCACCGATTGGTCAGCTGACAGCTGTCAACAACTATATAAGGTTGATGTGGAAGCAGGAAATTCAAGTTTCAATCAGAAGTTTGGAACTTCAAGTTTGGATCTGTCTCACTGACTGAGTTCTACCATAGCTGAAGAAAGTGCTAGCCAACTGCTAGCACTTTCTTCCTGCTAGCCAACTGCTCATTGGTCATCATAAGGTGTCTTCGTGACAGACAAGTATAAGGAGATAAGAACTGAAACTTTTCATTGTGGTATTGGCATACCGAACAAGTTGCCAGTTGTGAAACTGTATATATTTTTAACTACTCTAACAATCATACAAAATAATTAACACAACAGTGTAGTGGCATTACAAACACATTAAAAAAGCTCAAATTTGGTTCTTACTTAAAATGTCATAAGTATGGACTCATCCCCAAATGCATTATTTCCAGACAAAGTACTGTTTGGACATTAGGCTCTACTGCATGATGATGAAGGGATACATCGTTTTGATAGGTTCTGACAGAATGTTACCTCGGTTTATGTTTGACAAACATTATTTGGTCTTCTTTCTCTCCCTCACTTTGACTAGCATATGAATAGTGTAACTTTGTTCACAGAACATTGTCTAGTTTACAGATTAAACCTAAACTAGGAGCAATATAGGTGCTAGCATTTGTGGGAGGCATCAATAGACTTTTTGTCTTGCTGGATAGGTTCCTCCACTTCAAGCAAAGTTGCCAACTATGTTTTTTTTTTGTGTGTTTGCACTATTTTACATAGAAGTCCTCTTAAGATTATTAGGAGAACCTAATAAGGAAATACAGTAGAGAGTCGTTTATCCGAACACCGGTTATCCGAACGCTTGCCAGTTGGACTGTGTCGTGCTGAATCGAACTTTTTTGTTACTAGATTTACTTCTAAAGTATAGTTTTTATGTTTTTATATTTTTCAATATATTTATTTTGTTTGTACAAAATAAAGAAATAATTTTTAATGATACAATAGCCTCAATTATCATCATAAAAATTTTCGTTAGGCTTAAAATCGACGAAAATTCAACACGAAGCAACATGCAACAGAGAAAAATTTCAACATCGGACAGGTTAATATATTTTTTCGTACATAATCGGTTATCCGAAAAATCAGTTATCTGAACAACCCCAGTCCCCAATTGATTCGGACAAATGACTCTCTACTGTACTTGAATATATTCCAATACCTTCACTATGATTACAGAGATGGCTAAAACCTATCTATATTAAACTGGCAGACTATTCTAACATTCCTGTATACGATTTGGCAAGGCTTGTCCTTTTTGTCTGAAAAACATACTTGATTTTCTAATACTATTAAAATTTCTTTTGTAAAACTTTATTCTTAACAATGGGTCAACAGATCAACAAAATTTTGGTGAAGATATATGGATATTAACCTCTCCAACTCTCACCATACAGAATATTGGAAATGCTTAGAAAACTGTTTTACAAGTAAATACCATATTCATTTTTCTGTTGATCAAAATTTATTTTTATTGTATGCTATATGATGATGATAATGTAATATAAATAATATATTACAATGCATAATTTATGATGATGATTATAATAAAATTAACTACAAAATCATTCTAGAAGAGTCACTATTTCCACATCAAAGTGCTTATTATTCTGTGAAGTAATATCTCAAATAAACTTTTGAACTAGTCAAATGACACTTGGAAAAATTTATTTATTTTTTTAATATTTAAACATTAGAGAATCGTGTTATAATCAGGAAGTCATATTGTAATAATTAAGAAATAACTAACTTTGGATTGAAGAACAGAATACATTTATATTCTAGCAACAAATTTTAAAATAAATAAAAAAATTCTGGTATTTTTGACTAATTATAAAAAATGAACAAAAATTTCTTCTGAAGTCTAAATGTCCAACTGCAACTGCTGATTAAGATAATATGCATTATATGCTTAACACCTTTTAATTTCCTGCTGTGGAATTGTTAGACTAACCCTCCAATCAAAAAGCTCTGCTTGACTTGAGACTCCTGCCTATGAATAATAATTTAAAATATACTTCTTTCATTGTATTAACTCAGAATGACATTTCATAACTACCAAGTGAATCATCAGGTATTCCTGTCAAAACTGAAAGTACTTATCTTTTTTCAAAGAATTTTTCATTATCACCACTATCAACTTTAACAACACTAACACACAATGTTTTCCATCTGAGGCTGATAATAAAATATTCAAAACACATTAGATTTAATCCAATTCTTCTTAGCTGTTTTGCATGAGTCTTTTGACAAAAATTTAGAATTAGCTAACACAGAATTTATTTGAGTATCAATTTCTGAAAAGAAAAGCAACAGTTATTAGTGATATGCAAAGAAAGATCATAAAGTAGGAGAATCATCATAAAATAAAATCTTGCATTACAGGAGGTTCCTATAATACAATATAGGAGGTCAACACTCCTGTTAGCAGCTTAATATAAAGTACATAATAAACATAATAATATCTAATCTGAGAACAGAATCATATCACAGAAGGAACAACTGAAGGTAGTTATGTATAATAGGACACTATCTAAAATCTATAAAGAAATCGCCAGGACAACTAATGTTCGATTAGAATATTGACATTCAACGACAATTTTTTCAATCATCAGAAATAATAAAAACACATCTGACTCTTACTCTCTTGGTATTTACGCAGTACCTATGTCAGACAACAGAATCAACCACACATTATTATATATTGATGTGACTGTGAGGGGTCTCGCTGTGAGAATAAAGAAGTATGAATACACAATAAGAAAGAAGCCTTTAACCATGGCGGCAACTTATGTTAGATGTGAGGACGTATGTGCTGATCTACAAAACATAAGATTTCCGATAGAGCACACTTTAAATACTTTGAGTCAATTGAAATCTAGAGAGCACTTCGGAATGGAGTAGGAATTAATTTCAAAGAAACGGACACACTATCTACAGTGTGGTGTGCTATCTTTGAACTTTCGTAAAGTTTTCTCATATACATCTCACTAGACCACGCAAATACAATTTTACATAAATAAAAATTTAAATTAAATGAGTTAGTTGTGTAAAAATAATTGTTCAGAAAATTAATTTAACTCCTTTTGTAAGTTATTACAAAATTTATCTTAAACTAAATACATAATTTTTTTATGGGAAATAATTTAAACACATTTTGTAAGTTATTCAAAAATATTTTTAAACAAAATATGTATTTTGTTTAGAAAATAATTTTAAATGGTTTTGTAACATATATCAAAAATAATTTTAAACTATAAACATACTTTGTTCCAGAAATGATTTTAATTTGAATTTGTAAATCGTTTGTAAAAAATGCATTCAATTTTAATGTAGCCATTTTGTTCTGCATTATATGCCTGAAGATGTCTGTTATAAATGGATGAAAACATCAGTAAATATTTCTTAATTTCAAATGTTGAAATTAAGAAATATTTACTGATGTTTTGGTGAAATTAAGAAATATTTACTGGTATTGGTATGTTGTGTATCTACATAATAAAAAAACAAGAGTTGGGGTCAATTCATTTTTACCAATTCTCCCTTCTCTAGTAGTGAATTTGCTTCTGACTGTTTGTAAACTTGGTTTAAACATTCAATTCTTAGTTTTTTTTGTACATTCAACTTTTCTGTAATTAAAATAAACATTAGTTTTGATGTTGATATATGAAGGTGTGCTGTTATTAATTCATCTTATTCTGTTCAAGATTAATTTTGTTTACTGAAATTTTTATTAGTTATTTTTTATGCTAGAATTTTCATACAATATGGCCTTAAAATAGGCAATGCAACTATCTTATACACTGCTGGCCATTAAAAATGCTACACCAGGAAGGAAAGTGAATAACAGAATCAAATTTATCATACATATACAGTATAATGGGAGGAAGACATGATTAAATTGACAGGTAATTTTGAGGTACGTAGCATGCAGAAATCAGTACCCAGAGCAGATGCCTCTAGCAGCAATAACAGCTGTAATTTGGCTGGACATTGAGTCAAACAGAGTTTGGATGGCAGTCCATGTGGTCACATCTCTATGCCAGAGTTCAACTATCATACTGGCTGGCAACCACTGACCAGACGTTTTCAATTGATGACAGATCTGGAGAACATGCTGTCAAGGGCAAAAGTCAAACACTCTCTGTATTCAGAAAAGGTCAGGACAGCATGGGCAACATCTGGTCGTGAATTGTCCTGTTTGAAAAGTAGCATGACAAAAGCTTCAAAGATAGGGCACAGTAATGGACCTTAACACATCAGAAACGTAATGAAGGCTGTCAAAATTACTGGCTATGCAAACAAACAAGAGATGACTGGGATGTGTACCCAATGACACCCCATACAATCACTCTAGGTGCTGGGCCCACAAGACAATGATGAATGCAAACTGACAATGATCATTCCCCTCGGTGTCTCCACACACTGATATGGCCATCACGATGCTGTACACAGAACCAGGCTTTGTAGGAAAAGATGACATGATGCCACCCACTCCTGCATATATATTCATTGTTGAACTCACCATTGTAGGCACATCTGTCTCTGCTGCAGCTTCAAGGGAAGCCATAGCAATGGTTGCCATGCTGATAATCCATGGTGCTGCAGACGTCATCTTACTGTCTGTGCAGACACTTGTTCTGAAAACAACCAAAGTTCCTGACTCAGGATACATGATGTGGCTGTATAATCCTGCAAGACCAAGTGAAAAAGATGTCTGTCTGTCCTCTTGGACATTCAGTAATGTCCAAGAGTGTAGCAGATTACAGGCTGCTGAAATCCTGCACAGCATTCTATATGATCCTTCAAGACCCATCAATTCCATATTCTTGTGACAGTCATGGGATTTGACAAAAGGATTATTACAACCCATTTGGGAATTAGATACAGGATATCCTTGACATTTTAAGTAGTAGATTTGTTTAGATTTATTTATTCAGGAATCATTAGGCTTCAAATCTCCACTTGAAATCCAATAAAATGATTTCTGAAAAGATAAACGACTTTTTTGGAGATATTAAAGTTATTAAACAAAAATATAGTGTGATTTATTTTTGACAGTTGAAAGATTGGTACCAATCAAAATTTGCTATCAGATAGTTGTTGTATATAGAAAACATAAATTAAAAATGCCAAGTTGTGAAAAAATAGTGATCATATTTCTATTTTGACACCAGTTATGGAGTTAATCTTTACTAAGAAAAGTACACATTGTCATCACTTCTGAAACAATTGCAAACTGTAAGCTAACAACCTACAGCTTCTACAAATTCATTCTCTTATATTGCTAATTTACATGAACAAGTTCAATCTTTACAAGCATTCAAAGTTTGATCACAATGTGATGTTTGCTCTGAGCATAAATTGTTTTCCATGTGTGTGGCCAAATTGGAAACAAGCCCCCCCTTGTTTGCAGATAACTTTCCCAACATATGCTCACCAAAATTTATCAATAGGTAATTGACCTATTGATAAATTTGTCAATTGCTTGTCAATTGTCAAAAAAAAAATCTAATTACTATGCTGTTCTTGTTTAGATATTTCTATGCTGCATGTCATTTGAAGCATAATAAAACATAATACATAAAATAAATAAGTAGGAGGTGAATGTAATTTGGAAAACAATGAGAATAAGGTAACAGTACTGATAATTTGTATTGTACAGAGAAGTTAGTAATTAACCATTACCAAATATTCAAAAGCAAACTGATTAACTTGCTGATAATTATTTACATAAATCTCTATAATTAATTAGGTATTAAAATTCCTTGAGATGACAGATTTCAGAATGACTTGGTCTCTGTTCTCTGCATTACCATATTGGGATTGGAATTTCTGATGTCATAACACAACACTAAATTTTGGAACTTCAATCGTTCACTGTTGTGGAACCTCCAAGATCACATCTGAGAAGTATTTGAATACTTAGCAAAAGTTCATGGAAATAGAGAATACTTTATAGAATCAAATAAGTCTCATTTCTTGCATTCATATACTCTCAACTTTAATTGGAGTCAAATTGAATTAATTTGGATAAAGTCTAGTAATAAAATTTTTTTTACACACGTAAAAGTGATTTTACTACAAAAATGAATGTAACCGCATGACATTTATCTACAACCTGTTCAAAACAAAAATAAATCGACATTTTGTGATTATGATTTTTACTGCAATTTTTAATTTTAAAAACTGCTTGATGTTTTTATGAAAATTAATGTTTTACTTCTTAGCACAAATAAAAAAAAAAAAACTAATATATAATAAAAATAAGCATTTTTAAATTTAAACTCAAAAATGTTTTTAAAGACATTAAAGAGCTTCCCCTCACATAACATCGCGCACCAGAGAAGGCAACGGGGAACCACTCTGGTTGTAACTTCCCCCAGGATACACCTTGGCACCTTACTAACCACATGCGCCAGGTGCTTGCTGACGTCAGGATTTCTGATATGGCATGCAGAAAGAGAGAAAAAGCTTCCAATCCGCTTTACACAAATTTTATCCAAATTAAATTAATTCATGCAGTTTTATTTTTTATTAATTATAAATTTTTTCAAAGTTTTTAATCATTCTCCTTTTAAGAATTTTTATTCAGATATAAGATGCAATCAAATGTTTGTTTATTTCATTTCAGAATTAAATCAAAAGACTAAATTATCTTTCTAATATTTTTAGCTTTTAATCAATTCTCATCAGAAATCAAATAAAACTGTTATGATAAAAGACAGTTCAAAGATTAAAATATTAACCTTTTAAAGTTTACATTATGAAGCTATTCTTAAATTTTTCTATTATTTTATATTTTCACTATTAAGTTTTTTATATCTTTTTTTATTATAATTGTTCCTATTTCATTTGTAATAAGAACTTAGATTATTTTCCTCTTATATTCTCCTCTTATATTCATTTTTTAATCTTATATTTTGATTTTATCAAGTTTCATCATAAAAAACCAGAACACTTAAGTAAATTATTTAATTAAATTTTACATATCTTTAATATACTTAAGAATAAATGACTAATAAATACTTTTGAAATAAAAAATCATTAATAACTTAGTTTCTATTATACATTTATTCAATCTTCTCTTAATAATTTGTTCAGATTTAAAACATTGAATTATTTGAGCATTAAATTCTTTCATAAAAACATTTCTGAATTAATAATAGACATGAACTGAATAACTAACAAATGTCAAGGGAAGGACACACCCAAAAACTAACAGCTGATTGCCAAATAGTCTTCATCTGCAATTTTGACAAAATGTAAAATTTGAAAATAAAATCTACATTTTTTTAAAAACACGTACTAATATAGATCATCATTTTTTAATATTGTAATTTTGAATTTTAACTTAATAATAATATATAAAAATGTGTCACAATAGAATACATTTCATATAAAAATATTTTTAACAAACAGAATTATAATTTATATATATATATATATATATATATATATATATATATATATATATGTTCCAGTAAAAACCCATTTTTAGTAAAAACGCATTTTAACTAGTTGAAACTAGTTTTTACTGGATGTCATTGTTATAACCAGTTTTGTCTAGTTAAAACTAGTTTTAACTCAAATTCATTTTTGACTAGCTGTAAATTCTAGTTATAACAATGACATCCAGTAAAAACTAGTTTCAACTAGTTAAAATGTGTTTTCACTAAAAATGGGTTTTTACTGTAACATATATATAAAATTTAATTTACTAATAGTGTTTTCCAACATTATAATTTTAATAAAAATTATATTATAATAAAAGAAAAAACAAAATTCAGAAAAATGGACTTTTCATACCATAGTATATTAAAGAAAATAAAACGTCATTAACAAAAACAAAAATTTTTTTAAAGTACTTTTTGGAAACAAATTATCTACATAATAAATTCAGGTCTTTGCAAATTGCTTTATTATTTGTATATATGTTTTCAAATCTTAGTTTTTTCTTCTACTGAAAACTAATTGCAACAAAATACACAGGGTGTTTCAAAAAAGTGTTAACGTTTATATGGAGAAGGTACACAGTCAGTCACTAAAGCAAAAAGTAAGAGGGTAATACATTCTTTTTTGAGAATTCCACAATTTGCAAATGATGGAGAACTATGCAGAGGACAACTTGCACTATAAATGGCATTAAAGAAAAATTATTTTCGTATTAATGTTAACATTTTTTTGAAGCACCTTATATATAGCTTCCCTTTTATAAACAAATTTTATTTTAGGAAACATTTCTTACTTCCAGAACTTAAAAATTAGAGAAATATAAAATTATTTAATTTATTACACAATATATTGCGTAATAAATAGAATATATAAAATAAATATGTATATTACGTAAAATAAAAACACAATCTACATGTACTTTTTTAAAAAAATAACTTCAAAGTAGACATAAACAGGAAAGTTTCACTCACAGAATTACAGTACTTTAAACAATAGTTCATAAATTCCCAGAACAAAAGATTTAAGTCTTAAATTTTAAGTACAAGGCCCAAAAATAATTTTTTTTAATATTAAGAAGATATGTATCTAACATTTTTGAATAAGATTCACTCAATTTTTCTATGGTTATTTATTTGTTGCATACTAATTATTAATCAATGCCTATAATAGTAATAATTACAAGATTTTTATTCTTGAACACTTTCAGGTCTGCAGATTTTTAAATTTATAAAATTAAAATTGATTAAGAATAGTAAATCAAATATAATAGCTATTAATATGTCAGAGTTTATTCTAAATCTTTTAGCTGTTTTTGAAATTTTGTTATTTGTTTCAAAAATTATTAAATATATACAGTAGACCGTCGATAAGTGGAACCAATTGGAAACTGGGGTCCTTCCAGTTAATGATTTGTTCCAGTTTCCGACTTTGTACGAAAAAATACATTAACCTGTCCGATGTTCAAATTTTTCTCCGTTGCGTATCGCTTCCTGTTGAATTTTTCTCCGTTGCGTGTCGCTTCGTGTTGAATTTTCGTCGATTTTAAGCCTAACGAAAATTTTTATAATAATCATCGAGGCTATCGTATCGTTAAAAATTATTTCTGCATTTTGTACAAACAAAATAAATATATTAAAGAATATAAAAAACATGAAAATTATACTTTAGAAGTAAATTTAGTATCAAAAACATTCGATTCAGCACGACACAGTCCGACTGAAAATCGTTCCACTTTCCGGTCATTCCACTTACCGACGTTCCACTTATCGACGCTCTACTGTAATAAGTTATCTTATATACCAATCCAACAAACAAAAAATGAGATTCTTGAATAAACTAATAAAATAGGGACACTGCAGTTCATTAAATATTGGATATTTATGAAAACGTCTGAACTATAGGAATGAAAGTTATTAGAATGTAGGCTATAAATCTTATAAATACAAATTTTTTATTCAAGCATATAGAATTATAAAATACACAGATATCTTATAAAATCATTAATTATTGATAAAATGCAACTAACAACAAATCAGAAAGTTTAAAACAATATTTCTGAATGACTTTCTCTTCAGACATCTTGTATTTAATATTTTCATTAAAATATTAGATTTTACCTTTATGTTAATGAAAAACTTTTGCTTGAATGAAATGAACAAGTAATAGTTTATATAAATACTTATTTGATTCAAAATGTTTTGGAACTGCTTCTTGTCCGATTGTTCAATATTATTTGTATTATGGCTCTAAGACGGCCATTTGATATCAAACTTATACTGAGGCAAGGAGACATCTTGATTAAAAGGAAAACAAACTCTTTTTTTTTTTTTTTTTCCTGTGTATATATTTTATTGTGGAATGCATTTCAGAGCAAGTCCTTGTCAGCCATTATATAGGATAAAGATATATTCTTTCTCACATATTTTAAAAATCCAGGTATAGGCCTATTGATGAATGCTTAACTATAGATCTATATTAGACAGAAACAATCAGAAATTTATTTGAACTTGTTATTGTTTTTAACACCTCCAATATATACAGGAAACAGAAAAAAAAAATGAATTTTTTTCCCCTTTTAATCTATGTATCTCCTTGTCTTAGTGTAATAAGTCTGATATTAAATAGCAGTCTTAGAGCCATAATACAAATAATATCTATTTGATTGATCTTAGTTTGGACTTGTCCAAACTAAGATCAATTATAATGCAAATATGCCAAACGATTGTCAGATTAAATTGGGCTACTTTACCACTATTATTTTTAATTAAATTCTAAATAATTTGGTACTAGAACCAAAGTATAGGTACCAAATTACTTAGAGTTTAATTAAAAATAATAGTGGTAAAGTAACCTGATTTAATCCAGCAGTCATTTGGCATATTACTAAAATTTCAGGCTTTGGGATGTTTATACATATAATGCACATATATTAACTAAACTATTACAATGCAAATATTAAAAAGAATAAAGAAAAAAGTTATAATATATAATAATAAATTTACTGAACATAAATACAATAATGAATGAACACAATAACTATTTGATTTATAACAGTTATTTCATGCACTACATAATTACTGTGTTCTATAATTATATTTGTAAAATACTGTATAAAACAAAACAATGAAAAATAATGATGCATAAAATTAATAAGTAACAAAAATAAATAAAAATTTTATATCCTTGATTTCATTTTTATTGTTCCAATTATTTCTATTCTTGTCTATAATTATAATTACATCAACATCAATGGAATTAAAAATGCTATAAAAAGCACTACCCATTTAATATTTAAACAACTATTTATTTAGCATATACTCTAGTAATATATAATTCATCAAAAACTGTTTAAACTTTATTTAAACAGTTATGTTAAACTTTTATAACTTCATAAGAATTGTAGTTTATTTTTTTTCAATCAATTATTTAAAATATAAATTATTACATTTCTGCTTTTATAAAAAGTATTATATAATAATTTTTATATCAAACTAGAAATTATTATTGTTATAGTTTGAAGGAATAGGTTAAAAAATTTTATTTATTTCGGTTCATAAAACTAGCAAACACATACTTTGATAAGACACTATAAATCTGATTATCATCTTTATATTCTTCAGAATGAAATCATAGATAAAAAGACTTAGCCAGTGATAAGTTATAGCTTCATGGGGCCTCTGCAAATCTGAATTTGGGACCCTCAGGTACAGTGTTAATTTCAGACATTTTTCTTTGGAAGTATATTTTCGGGAATCTCTTAGTATCCTCTTGAATTCAACACTGCTCAAGTCAAAAAACTGAGGAACAATTTTAATAAAATTTCATTAAAAACAAAACAAAATTAGATAGATGACATTTATGGACAATTAAATGCAATTTAATTGTTAATAATGCATAATTGCTAATATAATACAAATGTATTTTTATTACACCAAATAAACTAGATTAAACAAGAATTAGAATATGTACTTATAAACCACAGTTATTTAATATAACAATGAAAAACAACTTTTTTTTGAAGAAAAAGCACAAAAGAAAAAACTTTTTATAAAAAGTTCTGTGCCACACTGGCAACCTAAGGTGTCCAGATATAGCTCCAAATTCAAATTTCAATATACTTACTACATAATGAGTTTATAAAAGATTGGATTGGGGCCCTCGGTGGGGTCCCAGGCAATTGCCCTTTTTGTCCATAGGATAATGTGGCATTGCTCTATATTAAAAACTGGCTATAAAAATTTATTTTATTTCATTGATGAATGAATATTTATTAAAATACAAAGTCTCTTGCTTTTCTACTAATCTTTCATAAATATAAAAGAAATGAAAGTTGGCCCTATTCACTGAATAAACTTAGAAGATAACATTTCTATTGTAAGAAAATTGTAAAAGAAAAAACTGAACAAATTTAAATGGACTCAAACATTTTATTATTATAAAAACACAATCATAGCTAGTAAAAAATACTCTTATCAACACCTTTAAAACCAGCAATATTTTAAAAGTAGGTAAGCATTTTCAACTTTAAAAGAACCATTTTCAGACTACATCATTCTATATAAACAACCTCTGATTCATAACTATCTAAATCAGTGATGTGCCACATTTTCTGGATATAAGCTGCAAATGAACTTTAAGCAGTCTGCTGGAAGAGTACAAAGTTTTTCTCAGAGTTGCATGCTTTAAGTTTGCTGAATATCAACATACTCCATAACCTCTAGTGCTGTACTACAATAATATGCAAACTATGCTAACGATATGCAACTAGTTATATTTTTAACATTTTCGGTCAAATCCACAGACCATCAGGAAATAACTGTTCTGCTGGACTAACCATAAGATTCATAAATGATTTTTGATTTATACCATCCTGTTCTAATCTGGAAGTCTTCTCATAGTAATATGTAGTTTATTCTTTTCACTTGTCTAGTTTGATGGTTGTTAATTGTGAATATCAGGTTAATTAGGGCTGCATAATGATGAAGAAAAAAACAGATAAAATTATGTTGCCAAAGTCCCAGAAACTGCAAATTGGGGACCTCATAAGTTGTAGGTTGCTCACAATTGGTCTAAATTATTTTAAACTAGCAGGTGGCCCGGCGTTGCTCGGGTAAAAGTAACAGTAGCAAAGATTAAGATTATTACGTTATAGTCAACCTTACCCTTTTCACAGAATGCAAGCATTGGGTCCCTTTGTTGGGTCCAGACTAATTAGAGAATTTTTAGATGGGTCTAAAAATATGTTCGATTTCCCACAAAAACGAAAAAAAACTGCATCTGCGTCTTGCACGTCGCTTTCTTTTAACACTTCCATTGTTACGTGACACTTCCATTGTTACTTAACACTTTCATTGTCACTTAACACTTCCATCAACAATGGAAGTGTTAAGACTTAATCCTGTCCCTCTCCCCCGTGGGGAGGAATTTCAAAAAATCCCTTCTTAGTGTGCATTCTCGTGACGTACCCTAACTGTGTACCAAATTTCAACTTTCAACTCCTAACCGTTTGGGCTCTGCGCTGATTATTATTATTATTATTATTATTATTATTATTATTATTATCAACTCGTCTCGATTATATATATAGATTACAAAAATTCAAAAACAAAAAGTTAAAATATTGAAAAAATACAAAACATATTGGCACTGATAATTCTAAAACATTCACACATTAATAATGCATAATTCTCTCAAAAGATGTCAAACTTATCATGCCACTGATCAAAGATCAACACAAAGGTCTGACAATGATTAATACAACCTTGAGTTGGAATCTTGTGTTGTAATTGTTTAAAAAGTCATAAAATGAAAAGGTTTTATGACTTTTTAAAAAATTACAGGACATTTTTTACATATATACACCTTTGACTAAATAATAACTATTAAAAATACTTATATATAACATTAACTTCTATGTGTTATAATTTATATAAGAAAAGAAACAACTCATTCAAATTCATTATAGCTTGTATTTCATATATGATAATTCTAGGAAGTTAACCTCATCATAAATCCAGGACTTCTTTAAATGGAATGCATTTAAATTTAGGAATTTCACATCCTTTCAATGCACATGCATTTGAATTTTTACAGAAATATGTTATATTGAACATAATACAGTACATAAATATAACAGAATCCACTTATTGTCATTATGGATAGTCGTAAGTTACTAATTCTGATACTTGTTTAAGGATACCAATACCTAATGTTAAGTTCAAAAGCATTTATAACACTTCACTTATTGTAATTAAAGTCTGGTTATAGTTATCAAGTAAACATGCATTTTTAAACTATCTTCTCACACTTTAAAAGAACAAAATTCTTTTTTCCTAAATACTGTAAATGTTATCATTTTAATAATTTGTAAAAATACAATAGTTTAAATTTCTGACATTCCTTACTTTAATTATTTGCTAGATAAATTAACTAATAATTATAAATTTAAAAATGTATAATTTAAAAATTTATATTTATTTTAATATGCCCTTTTAATGTTACAGTCAATAAAATTTCCACTAAATTTGCTCTGCTTAATGTTCAGACAGTTATCATCAATATTCAGGAGACGAGTCCCAAAATGATTGCAATAAGCAGAATCTACTGTTACAAAAATATAACCCAAATTACATAAATTAAATTAACATAATATTGTCATAAGCATTAAACAGGGTAACAACTTTCCATGCATTGAGAATTGCATCTGTATCTTTAAAATTAAGGCATTCTTTTTATCATTATCATGATGTACGGTATTTTATTATAATCTATAAAACAGACTTATAATAAAATTATATAAGATTCACAGAGATGTATGACAAGGCTGTGTATTATTCCCCATACTCTAACATATACTTTGAAAACATTTTTTCAGAAAAGCTGGTTGATCTTGACATTGGCATCAAGGTCAATGGAGAATATCTGAACATTCATTATGCCAATGACATGGTACTGCTCTCTACAAATTTTAAAAACTTTCAGATGATGTTAGACAGAGTCAGAACCTCAAGCGAAGAATATGGTTTAGAGCTCAACATCAAAAAGACCAAATATATGGTCATAAGTCAGACGTCAATTCAAGGCAAGTTGATGGCTGAATCAAAAGAAATTGAAAGAGTAAAGAAATTTAATTACTTGGGAACTGTCTTGAATGATAACTGGGATCATAATATAGCAATCAGGGTGCAAATAGAAAAGGCAAGAACTCTTCACAAAAATGAGAAAATTGCTATATTCTAGAGACCTAATCCTTGTGTGGCAACAGCTTTGGTCCTAAATCCACAAGTCACCACAGGAGGACCCCTGAACTTAAACTGGCAACCTGACCCTTTGACCTCACTTTGGATTCGTACATCGCTCTAGACCAGGGTGTCAAACTCAAACTGCTTAAGTGCCAATTTTTTGTCTCGAGTATGACAGCGGGCCAGATGTTTTTAGCCTTTGTAGCCAAAATTTTTCTAAAAAGTAGCCCAAAAGAAGTTGACTCAAAAATTCCTTTTTAATAACCCGAGATTTCACAATAAGATAAAAAAAACATCATTTCTAGTTTTCCAGCAATAACTTTAATCACAGAACAAACATTTTCGGCCAATTTACAAGCCTGAAGCAGGTGTGTAATATAATTTGGAAATAAGTCACTCTCAACTTCCTTTGAAAAAACCAGTAATAGTTAATTGAAAACAAACATTTTCGACCATTTGTTTTCAATTAACTATTACTGGTTTTTTCAAAGGTTGTTGGGAGGGAATTATTTACTACACCAGTATACAAGTGGATGATTAATCTTTAATTTGGAAATAAGGATGGCAATACTCAAAATACAAGCATAAACTGTAATTTACTAATATGTCGAAAACATGCATTTTATATGCAAAATAGTGAGAATTATGCAATAAATGATCTTGCCAAAAAACGTACTTTAATTTGAAATTCAAAAGATGAAATAGAGAAAACATAATGTAAACAAGAAATTAAGCACAAAAATAAATCAAATAAAATAAACATCATTAAGTAATATGAATAAATAAAAACAATAATTGAGTTCAGCAATTTTGTTTATTAAGTATTGTGTTTAAGTACAAAATATGACATTTTATTTGGTATCAAAATAATAAAAACATAAATAGCATTATTGAATTGATGTTGCGAGTCGCATCTAATTGTCTCGCGAGCCATGACTGGCCCGCGGGCCGTATCTTTGACATCCCTGCTCTAGACTCTCATGTTCTTGCCTCTATGTTTGACTTGTACAATCGCACCATATTTCATGTACTGTACATAATAAATTTAAGTTTTTATATGTAGCCTTGTTTTTAGTATTGTAATTAATCAGGTACAAAGTAGCGCTACACCTTGGTAGGAAAACTAGAATAATCAGATGCTATATGTTTCTGATGCTATTGTAAGGAATTAAATCTTACATCATATCCAAAACATCTGAAAAGAAGATCAAAGCCTTTGAAATATGGATTTACCAAAGGCTTCTAAGAGTATCCTGGATAGAACATGTGACCAATGTAGAAATATTGTGATAAATGGAAAAACAACAAGAATTGCTCAACACCACCAAGCAAAGAAAGTTGGAATACTTTGGCCACATGATGATAAATGATGTCAAGTACCAAATCCTACAACTCATCATAGGCCTACAAGGGAAAAATTCTGGAAAAAGAGGACCAGGACAACATCAAATCTCTTGGCTAAGCAACCTGGAGGACTGGTGTGAAATGTATTCAGAAGAATTGTTCAGAAGAGCCAGCAATAGGAATATGGTGTTAGCCAACATCTGGAACAAATAGGGCATTAAAAGAAGCATAAACTTCACAAAATTTCATAAAAACATATTCAGGTAGGAATTAATATTTCATAAAATTCTCAAAATATTTTGTTAAATATTCAATCAAAATACAATTTTGCTTTTTTCCTAAGAAAATTAAAGATATAGACAGGATACTGTACATATTTCAAAGATTATATAATCTATAAAGTTAATATTTAACATTATATATTTGATTGTAAACATTAGTATATCCTTGCAAAGCTTTTGTTAATCAATGGATAGTAGATAAAACTCATCTACAGAACTAATATTAAATGATAAATGATATAAAAATGAAATTTAATGATTAGTATCTGAAATTTAGAAAATTTCAAGATATTACTCAAATGATAGTTTACAATGTTTTAAATTTATTAATTATATCAGTTCTTTTTCATTTCTCTAAAATTATTTAAAAGTCTGTTTTAAATATATAACTATCTTTTTATTAACTATCATATATCATATCATAGAAATATATTTCTAAGATATAATTCAAGTAACATATTAAAATTTGCACATGAATACTAGTTCGAGAAAAGAATTTAAAATATGTTTTATAATTGAAACTATAAGTTTCATATATTTTAAATTAAAAAAAATGTATCTTTTAGACCAGGGATGGGCAACCTTTTTCTATGTAAGGGCGACATTTAAAACTTTTGAAATAATGCAGGGTCATACATACGAAAAAAAAAAAAAAAAAAAATGTAGGTAAATCACAATTCATGTACAATTATAAATTAATCCAAGTGTACTTAATTTGACTTCTGATGTAAACATAATATATCCAAAATATTTGATTGAATATTAGTCACTGCTAGTTTTAAATTAGTTTTGATGTGAGTCTGTTAGCTGATTTCTTGTTTTACTTTTCACTAAGTTGTAGAAAATAACAATCAAATTTTTGCTGAATACTTCCTTAAGTTGGGAAATTGACATATTTATTAATATTTTGTGTGATTTGGATCACATAAAATATTAACACAGGCTGCATGTTTCCACTCGTTTTAGACAATGATATCAATTTAGGTTAAAGCTCATTCAAGAAATACTTAATCTTTGACTTTAGAGATAAATAATACAAGTTTCAAATCTTTGGATTGCTTACTTAAGTTTAAAAGCATTTTTATTTTTTCACAAATACAATTTCTTATAAATATTTTTGAAGAACTACAGGATTATTAATTAATTTAATAATTATACATAATGTATAAAATTACTTTTAGCTTAATTACTTTATAAGCAATCCTATTCTACCTTCACTTCAATTCAAAAATTATAATTATGACAATTAATATTTGCAAAATTATGCTTTTAATATTGTTAAATCTTTCAAAAATTAAAATAATAATAATAAAAAGTAGGTAAATTTAGTGTTGAATTGTTGTATTAAATAATAAATTACACAAATTATGACTTATGAATTTTTAGTGAATTTTTAATAATTGATATTGATCTAATTTGACTTTTTAAAAATTAAAATTTTATTCAATATTTATTCCTTTCAATTACAGAAGTCAATAAATGAAATACAACTTTAAAGAAACCATCAGATTATATATTTCTTGTGCATTTAAAACTTATCAATAAAAAAAAATCAGAGGTTTTTGTGTTAAGTTTTTAAACTCATTTGATATTATGTTGTGAAAAGAATCATCTACAAATTGTGTAAAATAAGTCAGAAATAAAAGACAGCAAATATCATAGTTCTCTTTGTTATGAAATTAATAAAATGTGATTGTCAATCTACACAATTTGTTCAAAAATTCATTGGCATAAAAATTAATTTTTAATTACAGAAATTTTAATTTAATTACAGAAGTAGATGTTATTCTCACTTCTATTAAAAATGTAAATTTGAATTAACTTATTAAAGATTAAAATAAATCAATTGATTATGAAAGGCAAACCCTTATCAGCAACAGATTGATCAAATTTATTCTATAAACTATATACTCGTCAAAACAAGCACTTGTGGCAAATAACGAAAAATCAGATATAATGAAAACAAACCACTGAGAAATTTATCTCATCCTTCCAAAAGAATGAGATATTAAAGTCAAGACTTCACTTTCCATTCTAAAAATAGAAATTACAGAAACTATGTTTCTAGTATGGCTTTATAGAATAATTGAAAAAATTATTTTAAATAAGAGGAATTATTCGATTTTGTTAAGAAGCTAGAAAGTAAAATGAATTATGACAGAAATGGCTCCTAATATAATATTCAATATTCACTGACATATTTTCTGAATGGATGGCAATTCTGTAATTACGTTTACAATGATAATTTTTTGATTTATATATATGTTTTATCATCATCCATTCAGAAAATTTTGTTGATTCCATCAAAGATATAAATATGCAAAGATTAGATAGTTTTGTGATGATACTTTAAAACAATTAACTCTTTCAAGTCTGAAAACTCACTCCATCTCTGTTGCTAATGGCTAAATTGTTTTTACCTTCAGGCAAGAGGAACTTGCATAGCAAAACTAGTCTAACAACTTTTCAATCCGCTGATTTCGTTTTTAACAGATAAGACCAATTTTGGCTGATTTCATGTTTAAAGAGTTATAAGCTATATGTGAAGATGCAATCTTAACATTTTATGATCATATTTAGTATTAAAAATAAATTTTATA
The DNA here is from genome assembly GCF_030686945.1 of Centruroides vittatus. Lineage (NCBI taxonomy): Eukaryota > Metazoa > Arthropoda > Arachnida > Scorpiones > Buthidae > Centruroides > Centruroides vittatus. Next base: position 424,357 of record NW_027121224.1, read on the forward strand.
AGATTTCTTTCTAAAATTATAAAATAATTTTATTGAATCTTAAAAACAACTGAGTCCAAACATTATCATAATAAAATTGTCAAACACCAAATTAGAACAAATTATGAAGTTCTTTCAAGTTCTCAAGAATGTTAACAATAGCAAAAAAACTTTGCTGCCATAACAAAAGTCTATTATTTACTAATCAGTACTATCAACAGCAAAATTTTAGCACCTGAAATATGAAACTAGCACCATTTGTGTGTATTTTGGACACTTCATAATGACAGTATTCACACTGTAATAAACAGATTGTAATTGAAGAATGCATACATATGCATCTTATCAGGCTTTTAATGTCAACATCTTAAAGTAGAACAGTTTATAAAACCCCATCAAAATGTAAAAAGCTAAAAAGTTAGAACACAAAAGCAGTTATATGCATTTTTTGAACCTATAAATCACCGTTAAGAGGGAGAAGTTAGAAAGCCTGCACTCCATGCTTTTTAATTCTAGAAGGGCTCCATTATCTGTTCTAAGATGTTATTGGCATTCAAAGCCCTGACAAGATGTATGAGCATTGTTTGAATCATCTGGATACTAAAAGGGAGTTACACTATATTAGACAGACAACATATAAACATGTTTCTTCATTTGCATGATCTAACATCCATTCAGATCTATCAACAGATGAAACAATTGGAGATAGTGCTGTGAATATAAAAAATGTACATTCATGAATGAAAAAATTCTAGGATGAGCATTCCTAGCATGATAACATTCTGAAACAGTCAAGGATTCAACTTAACTGGTCTGAGGACAGTGTTACTCAAGTTGTAGTAGTGATTTCATTGCCACCACTTCCATTTGGTATATACAGGTAGAATCATTGAACCATGATCAACACGTAACCATTGAAAATACTGCAGATAAGACTGGTACCTTGATGGATTCTCTTTGCACCATTCTTCATGATAACTTGAAAACAACAAAAAGTGTCATCTTAAGAGTCAATTGTGTCATCCTACAAGTCAACTGTAGTGGGTGACCTGACACTTGACTCCTAGGCTACACACAATCATGTGATGCAAATAATGGTAAATTCATTACATTTATTGTGATCACAGACAAAATATTTATCCCACTCTTCAATCTGGAGACAAAGCAACAATCATCCCTATGGAAACAGAATGATTCCTCTACCTAAAAATTTCTGGGTGATAGCCGGTGCTAAAAAAAATTATGATTTTGGTTTGAGGTAGTGAAGAGGTATATTTTAGGAGATATACTGTGTGAGAATAAACAGTTACACTGAAGTCATAGAAAAAATAATTATAATTCATATGCATCTGACACATTTCCAAAAAGCCAAGTTTTCTTTCATCAGGACAATGTATTAGCCCTTAATGCAGGACTTTTTTAAGAGAGGTAAGAGTGAAGTAGTTCCTTGGACAGCCTACTTTCTTAACCTAAGCAGTGTAAGGTTAAGAAAGTGGTTAAGAAATTTTTTTAAATATTTTCAAATTTAAAGGATGTCTTCGTGGATGTACATTTTCATCCTGTGCTGCAATAACATCTGCTGTTTCCCAGTAGACAGAACATACTTTTAATCATTTGTAGCAGTCTTCCAGTTATAGTCATGTTGGCATGAAAAATGTATGACGACTATATTGAAAAATGGTACATGTTCCAAAACTATGTTTTACCATTCTTGAGAAATAAAATAGGAGACTTTAAAACTTGAATGCACCTTATACTTTGTTTGAATAATTAAGTATCAGATTATTTTAACTATTAATGTTTCAAAATTATTTTATCAGAAACAAAAGAATACCTGTTCCTCAGCTTCCAATATTTCATTAACATAAAGTACTTTACTCAATTCAAATTCTTACAAATTCAGAATTTATTTAAAATTTAGTTTTAGATTAGAAGGCAATAATATGCAACAAACTGAAAGGTAAAAAAAAAACTTTATATAATGTTAAAAAATTTCTCTATCAATGTTATGTTAATGTAAAACTATTAAATTTCCTTAAATATTTAAACAAAATATAATTATAACAATAAAATTAAAATTTCTAAAGGCATTCAACAATTAAAAAGTATAAATTTTCTACAATAAACAAACTATAATCAGAACTGAATTTAAAATTTATAAATCAAAAGGTTAGCAGTAACAAGACTTATAAAACAACAGACTTAATTGAATAAATTGCCTTTTCACAAGATAAAATATATATATATAGTTTATTAAGAGCATCTCAATAATGGTGCTTAAGTTACTTAAATGTCATTTCCTCATATCAAAAAAAAAAAAATCAAAACAAGTAGTTTAAATAGATGAAAGTTTTAATTGATTCACTAAATAATAAAATTTGTGTTCTACAAACAAATTACACAATAGGCCTATTTAAAAAGAGATACTTTAAATATAATTTATTATAAAACATTTTTGAAAAATCAATTATTAATATCAGATTACATAACCAAACAATGTAAATATAAAATAGAAAATATAAATGTTTGAATTAATTCAAACATTTATATTTTCTAACAATAACAATTTGTGTTTTTGCGCCACACGTATTATGTATGTCAACAACACAATGATACCATGGCAACACGAACGCGCAACTGTTCTATTCGAAAATTTGAATATGTTCTGAAAGAGTTTTGTAACGAATCTCAATATTTAGAACCTGAGGAAGACCGAGTTAACAGTCGAAAACGTTTGTTTTCAATTACTATTACTGGTTTTTTAAAAGGTTGTTGAGTGTGAATTCTTAGATTACACCGGTACAAAAGTCAAACCTTTAATAGAAGCTATGCCGGTTAACAATAACATTCTGATTTCTCATTCTCATTTTCCAAGTAGGAAACTCCAAAAATACTCAAAAATTAATCCATTTTTTATGATTATACACAAAAGTTACTAGGACAAAAATAAAACCTTTGCACAATTCACCTCATTCTATACTCCATGCCTATGGAAGAAGCCATTGCTCTAGAGGTGCAAGTTAATAATCGCATTTTTAAAACTGGCATATATATACAGTAGAGTCCCGCTAATCAGAACTAATTAGGATCAAGCCCTGTTTGGATTAGCAGATTTTCGGATTAGCCTTATAATTGAAATTATGAAGAAGCAAGTTGTAAAACAGGTCCGGTTTATATAGATCCAACACCATCAATGAGTTTTGTTTGTTTTTGTGTGTAAATACAGTACAGATATGCCATTTTAATAAGCTATGTCAAACACTGATTTATTAATTTTGTACAGTATTAATACAGTACTACAATAAAATACAATTTTTTTTTTGTTGTGGAACTCTATATCTTTTTGTACCATTAATACCATTTAAATTCAACTAGAAAATACAAAAAGTATATTTTGTGAGCTAAAAAATTTTCCCTCCACCGACTGAAACACGTTCAGATTAGAGGTGTTCGAACTAGTGGGACTCTACTGTACTCACTTTAAAATTATGTTTTAAGTACAGATAACCTGCAGGTTATGTGTATAAACATATAAGTTCCTTTCCATGCTCGTTTAAGCACTTTGATCTATCTGAATTCAAGATAAACATGTATATGATTCAAAAGATATATTTATATTCACAAATAAAGCAATTTTTAAATTTTTTATTATTGTCTAGTAAAGAAGAAAAATGGAACAGATGATTATAAGTTTATAATCCATGAAATGTAAATGCAGAAATAACAAATAGTAAATAATAGAACTTAATAAAAAACTATAATAATTACTGTATTTGATTAATATGATTTTCTATTAAATAGAAAATCATATTAATCAAAAACTCTTGAGAAACCAACTCATTGAAATAAATTATTACAGATGTTATTTTCAAACAGTAATAAAGTAACAGCATATAAAATATTTGTTTATTAATAATAAGAGAACAGAATAGGACATATCTAACATAACAAAATGTGAAATTGAATGAGAAAAATATTGATCAGAAAAATAACAGAACTAATCGGTATGGTGTTAAGAACATTTTCAGATATTATGTAACAAAATAAATAATATTCCAAATTAATTTTTAATTTGAAGACACTTATTATATTACTCTAAAAATCAGTTCCAATTGGTTTGAGAGCGAGTTTATTAGTACAGTGATTTCTCATAATTGTAAATGTTTAATATTTGTAATATTATCATTTAACTTACAAATACATTATAAATTCATTGATCATAAATCAGGAGGTATTTATCATTGATTATAACATAGATAACATATTTATCATGACATACCTTAAAACAAAAAGCAATGCGATAGATTTATAATCATTGGCATCACGACTTTTCTAAATCTCCCAAAACTATCAAATGCAATCAAAAGCTAAATATAGAATTAAAAATTGAATTCAATTATATTTCAAATAAATTAATTCTAATAAGTATATTAAACCGTCAATTTAAGTTTAGTTTGACAGAACAGATCGACTACTTTAAATATAAATTAGCATCAAGCGATCACATAGCAATCCGTAGACTTTCTGTTAATACAATGCTAAAGTCAATGAACTATTTTCATCGTCATCGTCATATGTTATAAAAATAAATAATAAAAAAATGCGTCAGATTAGATTCGGTTTATTTATAATTAAAATTCAATAATTTACATATTCATTTTACTTTTTAAATCTGTAGATTTATTTTGTTTTCCTGTTTAAAACATATAAATTATTTACAAATAAAAAAAAATCTTTTTAATATTTGATTTAAATATACTAACATTTTATAATCTTATATAAAAGTTTTTATATAAATTATCATCATAAAAATATTAGTCAGTGAATCTATTTAAGATTTTTTTCAAGCATTAAAAATCAATAAAATATCTCATATAAAACATATCAAACAGCATAATAAAGAACAAGTGCCATATTATTTTAATAAATTTTCTTATAATTGCTATCATCATTATCATCATCTAATCAATCATTATAATCTATAAACTACACTTCATTCTTACAAATTATGAATCACTTTAATTTAAATCTGTACTAATTAAATTTATGTAATACCACATAAAGCATTGTCTTGAGTATTGACAGCCAAAGTGTTGACATAAAATTAATTTCTCTGAGAATTTCATTTACATAATTCATGACAAAAGTTTTAATATAAGGAACTCCCGTGACATTTAAAAATCTATCAATAAAAGTTTCAAACCAACGCCCTTTAAATGTACGACTTAAAAAATTGTTTACCTCTAGTATAAAGTCCCGCTAACTCCTTCGCTCCGGCATGATTTGGACCCCATCTTGGTTTGGAATCATCTTCTTTGATTACATCGGAATTACAGTTAGGATCATCTTCTGGCATAGAATTCTCCAATATCTGCTTATCGGTTTTCACGGGCGAAAGCAGACAAGCAGACATTATTAAAAAAAAAAATTGGAGAACACTACAACCTGAAAGCCAAACGAAATGGCTACAGGACACCTCCTCAAAAATAGATGACAAACGGAATTCGTATCAACGCCTCTAGTGGCCAAAACAGAAACATTTTTATGAGATCAATGTTCTTCGTATCGTCTTATTTGATTTCGTATTTTATAAAATTTAATATATATTTAAGATTAAAAAAAAAGTTGATTTCACTACGCTGAAACGTAGACAATTAAAAATAATTCGTAAAAATAAAAAAATAAAAATAAAATTTCATAAATATTTTGTATTAGCAATAATGCAATAAGTTGCCCTTCAGGATATGATTTTACAATTTCGTCACAATCGTGCAATTTTATTTTATTTTCCCGGCAATTATAGAATATAACGTAAGAAAGTATGGTGATAGATTAAATTTTCACATTTTTTTTTTCGTTTTTCGACGTTTCGACTTTCGAGGAACCAAAAATGAAAAAAAAAAAAAAAAAAAAAAACCTTACAAAATTTTGTAGCGTTTATTTTGCATATCTCAGGACTGGATGAACCAAAAATTCGACGAGGTTATTTATATATGTACAAGGATTGATGCTATTAAATATTGATAATTAAAGGTTAATTATAGAGATGGGAGATAAAAAAGGTGTCACGTGTCATATCTCGGGTAGGCCAGACTTAATGAAGATTTTACTCGTTATTGGCATTTACAAATTTTTTCAAACTTATCTCTAACTTCAAAATAAAGCCCTTCGCCTTTCTGTAATAATTGATAATATAAAAATTAGTTTTTTGTAAAAATCTCATAACAGATGGCGCCACACATAATTTTAACTTTGTGTTAAAATTTCATTGTGTGCAATAAATATTATATGAGAAAATTTACAAATATTCATCGGCGTATAATGCTACATAGAGGGTCAACTGTATATAAATATTAATGTTCGAGACACAAATGTAATCAAGGGCATGAAGGGAGGGCATACGTTCTCTTAATTAACCAAACAAAACATTAAAAATGAATTACTGTGACATCATCACAATGCCGGGCTACAATTTTTAATCATATTTTTTTTATTTATTTAATTTAAAATATATTATCTTCACTTCAAATTAGTAGTGTCTAGCCCCTGTACATCATACTTTTCCTGTTAGCAATAGAGTCGTGCCGGTCATCTATCTAACTCCTTTCGGAAGAAAATTTTTGAATTGAAATAACGTAACTTCCGATTTAAACCGGAAGTTCGTATATAGTTAATCGGGGCCTCCTGCCTCTAAGGTTTCCATATCTGGTCTCGACTTTCATCTAACATCATTCTTAAGATTAAGGAAGGACAGAAAGACAGACAGGCAGACAACACCAGAGGGAATTTGTAAGTCTACACTTTTTTTTCAAATTGCAGCCCAATTACAATTGATGGATAAGTAGAGATTTTATTCTTTGGAGCAATATTAGAATCAAGAATTGCGTTACATTGGAATCAAAATCATTTAGAGCATTATCAAAAGAAAGTTCCCATCAAGTATTCACTATCATTTAAGACGCGAATAACATAAATAATTGAGCTGCAATTTTCAAAATTTGCAGACAAATTCCCACTGGCGTCTGTCTTCCTATCTATCTTTCTGTCGTTCCTTAATCTTAATAATGGTGTTAGATAGATGAAAATCGATATCTGATGTGGAAAGCTTGGGGCAGGAGGTCCCAATTAACGAACTTCCGGTTCGAACCAAAAGTCACGTTATTTCAATTCAAAAATTTTCTCCCGAATGGAGTTAGATAGATGACCAGCATGACTATTGTTAACAGGAAAAGTGTGATGTACAGGGGCAAGACACTCCTAAAATTGCAGCCCCGCATTGTGACGATATCTTAATAAATAATTGTTCATATTATAACTAGATTCCAAACTATACAAATTCTAAATTATACTCTTTACTGACATTCCAAGTTTTTTAGATTTAAATTCGTCTTGTATTATCAGCACTCTAACGTTAATATTATTTGTTTATACTTGAAGATTTCATTTTTTACTTAAAAACGTACAATAAAAGATTTTCTTTCAAGTGAAACTTATTTGATATAACGTCATACTTGAAACATGCATCTCAAGGTTAACAGCATATTAATAATTTCAAATTACCGGTATTTTGAAACTTTGATAGTCATAACAAATTAATATTATTTCAACCAACATCAATTCCATTTCAAATACAGTATTAAGATCATTATGATGGTATGTGAAACCGATTTGAAGAGAAATTTTCCAATTATTGAAATTCTAACAATTTATGTTTGTTCAAGAAAAGAGAGAAAAATGAGAAAAGTTACTAGAAAGAAAAGGAAGAATATAACTTTCAGAAGAAATTTTTTCATCAAAGTAATTTTAAAATGGTATATAATGATAATATGTTAAACCATTTCGAAATAATTGAATACAAGAAAATTCGGAATTAGTACTTAGTGTGATATCCCTAAAAGTTCAAGTGAAGAGATCTTTAAGTTATTTTAAGGTATTACATAACGATCGATTAACGAGAAATAATCAATCAATCAATCAATTAATCATTACACAGCTTATGGGGAGGGAGACGATAGAAAACGCCGATAAAAACAGGAAACCAAAAATGAAAATTCTTTTATTTGTTTCTAGTCACGATATTCCCATGTTGAAATTATATTGTAAATAATAAAAATGTCGCCTATGGAAATTTTGATTTTCTAGGCGGCTTTCTTGACTTTTTTTGTGATTGAAGAAAACTGAAGGTCGGAAAAAAAATGAAATGATTCTAGAATTACGAACTTATGGCATTGAATACTTTTTGTAGTAAATAAATGCCTTCTTAATAATAGTGTTGTATTTCTATTTCATTTTTCCCTTGCAGATTCTGTCAACTTCGATTGAAAAATGCAATTTAAGCTTCTAGTGTCGTTTTCTCTCTTTTTTTTTTTTTTTTTCCTCATATATTGTGTGTCTTTATTGCATGTTAAACAAGTTACAAGACTATATGAGAGCAAGTGTAGGCTAACTGCCAATGGGACACCAAGTGGATGAGGTATAAGAAAATATGTCTGTACTTGAATTACTAAGTTGACCCTAATTTATACCAAAACCGGATAAATACAGGCCGCTACTTATTAAAATTTCGTCAAGAAATATAAATGGGCATTATGGCATTATTAATTGTTGGTACATTTATTAGTGTATTATTACCGGTACAGTACTGATTTTGATTTGGTCGCGTAAAAAAATAGAGTATGCAAATTTCTCTAAAACATTTTAAATCGAACATTTAATAATGAAAAAGTTATATTTTTTACAGGTTGATGTAGGTTTCCTAGAATTAAACCAAAGCTATTTTTCAGATGAACTTATCTTAAGTTCTCGTAATTTTATCATAACGCTTCTGGCATTGTAAGTCGCATTTTTTGCTTTACAATTAGCGCTATTTTAACGGCTTCAATATTTAATTTACACTTCTCTTTCGATTGTAAGAAATTCACGAATAAAAATATTCTTTCTACAGAAGTTCCTGGAAAACAAGATAATTTTATCAAGTTATTAAAACCTTGGAATTCGAAGTATTTTTCGTGTACTTCATTAAGTATTTTGATTCCTTCTGTCAACTCCATTGATTTTTTTCGTCATTCAATTTCTTTAAGTGTTTTATTATTGTTGTCTTTATTAGCACCCGTTGATCGAATTGCCTAATTTCATCCGTTTCCGTTCGTGTATTACGTTCTTTAAATTCGTTGAACTACAGTATTCTGTAAGCTATATTTCATGCCATTTATTCTTCACTAACATCTATTCAAACTTATGACCATTTCAACGCAGAATAAACATTTTCTAACAAATCACGAATTCGGAACAATATACAAACCGGAGAGCAAAGTTTTTGATTTTAAAAAAACGGGACAAAAGGAAAATTTTACTAAAACTACGGGACCGCCGGGACACAGCAAAAAACTGTACTGTCTCGTTCAAAACGGTACCGTACGTATAGCCAGACTATGAATTACTTGGTCAGTTTTTGGAGTACGAATCAGTCGAATCCGATTGCCCGCGGTTTAGATTTGTCAGAGTACAACGTTTATTTTGTTTGCTATTTTTAAAGAATACTCATGAAATTTATTTTATACTTTTTTAAAACTCCACCCTGCGGGCACTAAAAGGGCCTCTTTTAGCGAGCCCATTATGGGTTCGAATAGGCCCATAATGGGGCAGCCGGCGGTGAAGCACGGGAGCAGACATATCTGGTTGGACCTCTCCCCGAAAAATTTCTGGGGATATTTATACTATAAATTTAATTTTTAACTGTTTCTCCTATATATTCGGCTCAAACCACAATAATATGAGACTTCCTAACGCTTGCAGGTCTTTTATTACTTTTATATAGCGTACACAAAAATTAAGCCTTTAAAAATTGTGTTTAAATATTTTAAAAACTTTTATAAATGAAATTATAAAGGTGGTTTAAAATATTTAGCTGAATATATTACATATAGATTTTAAAATTAACTAATTTTCCAGTCAAGATTGGCGGCTTATACGTTTAGTAATGTGAAAGTAAATTTTCATTTACTTTCACTTTACTAACCAATATTCGCTCCCGACTAACGGACTTTAAAATGTGGAATTACCCGGGTTTTCTTCGTATGTCTAACAACTAAATAGAGATCGAATCCGGACGGGTCGAAACATTCCCAGGAATTTTTTGGGGATGGTCAATCCAGATATATCGGACCCCATTCCTCACCACCCGGCCGGCCCATTGTGGCCCTGGCCGAACCCATAATGGGCTTATTAAAAGTGGCCCACAGGGCGGCGAGTTAAAAAAAGAAAACTAAATAGGAACCAGTTTTCCATAGGAAATCCTTCCGGGGAAACGTTCCTCTTGGCGTGTGTCGCGTTGCCTTATCCCATCAACCCAATCCACTAGGTACACTATTTTATAAAAACAATATTTCTGATAGATTTCATTTTTATCAGTGTGTAAATTTTATTTTCAAATTATGAAAAGTAGTAACTGGTGATATTGCTACATAAAGTTGTCCTTAAATGTGTTCACTCTTTCTAGGTTGTTAAATATCTTGGTGTCATTCTCCTTTTCATTTTAAATCAAGATAATAAAATGCTGATTACCTTAGTTCGAAACAATCCAACAAATTTATTCAAAATTTAAGACTTTCATAATACTCATTGTCAATACTAAATATTTTAAATTTAATCCAAATAGGTTCATTTGGCATGGAGATATTAAGAACCAAGTTGGCACTAACATTATACATATGGTTTGAGCTTTACTAGAGAGCACTACCATTCTATGGGTACTACTTGATTTACATATCTGGCCTTCAATTTTTTAAAGAATGATACGAAGTTCCTTATTTAGTATGTGAATCAGCAGTTCCATTTGCTGGAAAATTCAATAAAATGTGAATACAATTCTGATGCTTCTACAATAAAGCTTAAAATTCAACCTTAATATCAACATACTTTACGGTGTTTACAAATTTTTATATTTTTCAGTGTTCATTATCATGCACTGGAATGAAAAATAAAAAATAATCTTCAGCTGTGGCCCATTACTCTAAAAGTCTCTCTGTTGCAGGTCCAATAGTTAGCCATCTATTGGAAGCATGTTTTACAAAGCATTGCTTTGGTGATTTTTCTTCTGATTTTTCATAATCTTCCCATCTTGAAAGACAACCATCAATCTGAAATACAGTATCTTCTGCTGCTTGATAACCCAGGAAGACTATTTGCCAGTGCAAGCATACAATTTCCTTTTTCTGACAATATCTTATTTTAAACTGGAGCTTTTTTTTTTTATCAGCATTAGTTACACTACTACCATCATTATTTCTTGCACACACTGCATTAATGAAGAATTTCAAGCATAATGCATACACAGCATTTAAAGTAACAACTGAATTATATTTTTAATTCTAAAAACTTCTGTGCTTCAAAGTTTGATATATATACTCTGATATATATATCAAAAGTAACTGATAGATATATATATATCAGTTACTTTTCAGCCATAATGCACTGGTACACCAGTATACCATACTAGCAGATAATACATATTGATAGTCAATATGTAGTACTGGCAACTGTTCAATAAAAACAATTCTATATGTTCAGTCACTATAAAACTGAGGGACAAAAGTTCTGCAACAAGCAATTTTTTTGAACTTCAGTAACTTTGTTGTCACATTTAAAAAAATCCAGTCAAATTTATATTAAAAGCTTATAAATTAGAAAGATTCTTTTGTTAAAAGAAAGACCACAAATTTTTTCTATTTTGAAATTTTCACAGTGCAATATAAAGTAAAAATCATATAGGCAAAAATCTTGCAACTTTCACAAAAAATATTTTACAATACCTTGATATTTTATATAGAAAATAATTATTGTGTGTTTTAACTTGCATTAGCAGAAGTAATTTGAATATTGGACTTGTCAGAATTTAAATTCATTTAAATATAGCTATGATTCATAATTGTAAACCAATTGGAAAAGATATGAGAGAGTTAATTATTAAAAAGTATTTAGATGATGTTTCAAACTTGTTTCCAACTCAGAAATAAGCAAGCTAATGAAATGTCACAAATCTACTGTGGGTACAATCATTAAAAAATACAAAGAAACTGGAAAAACAAATGTGTATCCAAGACCAGGAAGACCACATTGTATTTGAAAGACAGAAGATAAAGTTAAGAAGTTTTATAAGAAGTTCTTGGAAAAATTCAGCTAAAATGTTAACAAGTGGAGTGAAATAACTAAAAAAGCTATTTCTGCAAAAACAAGAGAGACTGAGAGAAATGGGCTTTGGATTTAAGCAAGCAAAAATGAGACTGCCACTTATAAATGCAATGAAACTAGAGAGAATTAGATGGCATCAAAAATATACAGATTGGGTTGTTAATAAATGGTAAAAAGTAATATTTAGTGACAAATCAAGATTTTATCTATTTAAGAATGGAAATACAAAGGTGTTGCTTTTTTTTCACAACACCTTTAGGTTGATATTCCTGGCCCAAAATAGACCAGGAAATAGCAACTTAATTGCATTTCAAAGACTAAAATTTGCACCAGGGATTATGGCATATGGAACTTTAACTGCTTAGAGACTTAAGAGTTTACAAATTGTGAAGCAAAACATTGATTCATCAGTTTGCATTAATATACTAGATGAAAATGTTATACCAACAGCTAAATATTACTTTTCTGATGGTGAATACATTTATCAATAGTATAGTGTACCTGCATATACAGCCAAAGAACAAAATCATATTTTGAAAACATGGGAATAGTTATTAGATTCTGGCAATTCCCTAGACCTTATTTCCATAGAAAAAATATGGGATAAGGTGAAGAAACAACAAACAAAACATATTTTAACTTTTAAAAGATTTAAAGGAAAACATACATCTAGTATGAAAAGAAATAAGTGTCCAAGATATCAGAAGTTAACCCTAAACTCTAAAAAATTTCTTCTATGTACCTGATGTAAAATTTTTATTCCTCAGGCTAGGCTTTAGTGGTGGGAAATTTATAAACCAAGACCAGTCAAACAACTGTGTCTTCAGCAGCGGCGTAGCGTGGGTGTCAGCCGCCTGGGGCAGAGGAAAATTTTGCCGTCCCCTTATTTAGGTATTTTTACAAGATATTATTATTTATTGTGAAATTTTGCCGCTCCCTATAAGTGCCGCCCCCACTACGCTACGCCACTGGTCTTCAGCCAATTTCATTCAAATATATTAAGGTAATTTTGGTCAATCTCATGTTTAAAGAGTTAATTTATTCCATGCCACAAAGAATTAAAGCAGTTTTAAAGGCCAAAAGTGGAGCCACACAATACTAAAATGAAAGTTGCAGTATTTTTGTCCATGATCATGTTTTACTACTTTGTATTGCACTAGGAAAAATAATTTCATAATAAAATTTGTGGTCTTTTAAACAAAAAAGAATGTATCTTCCTATTTTATTAATAATTTTAATATAAATTTGGTTAGATTTTTTTAAAATATGGTAAAAAGTTACTGAGGTTGAAAAAATTTATTGTTTTAGGATTTTTGTCCCTCAGTTATATATGCATATCAGTATTATTAATTTTTTGTTTAGAAAGAGCACTGTATATATATATATATATGTAGAACAATTTGCATTAACGCACAAGCTGCTGATAAAAACATCTTAGTAGAATTTGTTGATATTTTTATACAAAAAAAAAATAGCCCCAACATATACAGGGTGAGTCAGGAGAGGGAAATACACTGAGAGATGATAGTATGGATAAGCAAAAGACTGTTTTGCTTACAATGACTCATACAATAACATTGAGAAAATAATTTTTGTGCATTTTTTTTATGAACGTAACATGTATAATTTATTATTGTGTATGTGAGCAACTTTCAAACAGATGTATCTTCAAAACTAATGAGACTAGTACCTACATTCATATAAAATTTTTTGTTTACAATGACCCATACTATCATCTCCCAATGTCTTTTCCTATCCTCCTAATTCACTGTATAAAAATGAGAAGAATATGAGTGGTCTGATAATGAAAAATAGCAACGATGATATAATTGTCTAAATGAAAACATCTTAAATATTGAATATTTAATAACTCCAGGTATTCCAACAGAATAAAAAAATTAAAAACCTAAACTTGTAAACATTGTATTACTTTCAAATATTTAAAACTATTGAAAACATCAATTCTATTATTACTAATAAAGTAAGTTTGGAAAATTATACAGCCTATTCTCTTCATATATGACACTGAGAACAGCTGAAACTTTAACAATCTTTAAATAAAATCAACTGCATTTAAGGTATTTTAATTAATAATAGGAATGTACTAAAAAATCTGCAAAATAAAATATTTAGCAAAAATAATCTAAAACTAGAAAAGGCAATTCCAGTTTAATGATATCTAAACAGTATACAAACATACTTTCTTGTACTTTAAGATGTCATATCCTATAATTTTCTTTCTTTTGTAAATGTTGAAACTACATTATTAAATATTCTAAGTGAAATGTTATTTATATAATCAAAAATTTTAAATAAGCAAGTTTAATATATTGTAACATATTTATTATTTTGTTTTCAATACAGAATTATGATCAAAGCTGTAGCAAGCCTACATATTTTAAAATTTGTTTGAGTTACAAAGATAATTCTAATATTGGCTGCAGATAAAATAAAATTGAGAATATCTTTAGATACCATATCTTTATATACAGTACACTGACTAACATATAAAGCATTATAAATGTTTCTGGGATATATGAAATTTTTTCAATTTATAAAATGACAAAAATTAATCAAAATATGGCTAGTAAATATACTAAAAAAGCATCTACATACATTAATAGCAAATTACTTATCTGCAAATCTAAAAATTTTTCTACACAACAAATAACACTTCTTTTGCCACTTTACTGATATGTTAGCAACTATAAACAAATACAAACATCAAATAACTGTAATTATTCACTGCAAAAATTTCTTAAGATTTATGAATGAAATGGATTAAGTAACAATCCCCTTCTAGAGAATAATTTGTATCAGTCATTAAAATATTTTGCATGACATGTAATTCTGCCTCCTAAAAAAAGAAGATATATATAAAAAAAATTAATACCATTGCAATAATCCCTGTATATACAACATAGGTTGCACAAGTTGTCATGAAAATATGAAATAAAACAGATAAACCCATAACCTGAGTGACGATATAACAATGAATTTACATGCACTACAGCTCAATATTGATTTTCAATGAATTATGATTTTAGCTAACACTGTGCAAAAAAGACATTGTTATATTACAAATCAATTAGGCCACATAGATATTCTAGTCTTGTATGTATGCCTGTATATATTTGAATATATACTACGAATATATATTTTTTACAGATGCAAGATTAGAATATGTAATTTTTACACAGCCAAACTGAAAATACTTAATGCAAAGTAGTTAGGCCAAAATTTGTAAACTATATGATTTAAACTTAAAAATTATAAAAAATGAATTAATGAACGCCAGGGTTTGGATTTTGCCAGTCTCTTTTGTAAGGGAGTGATGCAAATTGGTTTGGACTTGGACTTAAACTTGGACTTGGGCTAGCAGTACTTGTGCTTGGATTAGGGTTTGGAGTTGGATTAGATTCATGCTTAATATTTCCTCCATTAGGACCTCCACTAGTACCAGGTGCAGCTGAATTATTGGCATTTCCACCTGAATTATTATTTCCAGTAGGACATAGACCAGTATTATGATTAGGTGGCTGGGCTGAGGATACAGGAAGCTGACAAGTATTAAGGGTACTCAAATTCTTTAAATTTTTATCATCCAAAAATTTTCCAGGAATGCCACAGGAAGCAGGATTTTTCTCCAGCATGCATTTTGATGTGTCCAGTCAATTTATCTTTACGATAGAAAGATTCGCCACATGTCAGACAAGTGTATGGTTTTTCACCAGTGTGAATGCGGCGATGTCTGGTAAGTTTATCTTTTCTATAAAATCCTCGACCACAGAAATCACATGGGTATGGTCTTTCTCCTGTATGTATCATTGAATGACGTGTTAAGTGATTCTTCTGAGAGAAAAACTTTCCACATACATCACAATGGAAAGGTTTATCACCAGTATGAGTCCTCATGTGATCAAGAAGTTTGCAACGATAGCTAAAACCACTTCCGCAAATATCACAGGAACAAGATTTTTCACCATGAGCTGCACGAATATGTATGCGGACTCTTTCCAAAGATACAAAATATTTTCCACAAATCTGACATGGTACAGTTCTTTCTCCTTTTGTATGAGCTGATAAATGAACCTGTAATTCAGAAGCTGCTTTAAATGGTACTTTGCATGATGGACAAGGCCACAACTTATCTTTCATATTCCCATTATTTTGTTTTTCAGTGGTTCCCAATGGAACCTTGCTTGTATCAATATTAGAAAATGAAGCATTTGGTAAAGTGGCAACTAATAAATTTCTTCCAGCCCCAAATTCGTTATTTGAAACCTGGGTCTGAAGTTTTAATCCAGTATTACGAAGTGCTTTATTTTTAATATCATTCTGCAACTGAACTTGGGTTGGTTGTGTTGTAGCAGCAGCAGCAGCGGCATTTGCATGGAAGTTTGCTAAATGAGATCTTGGATCAAAACCTAAAAATAAAAAAACAAAATACTTTAAATATAAATTAATATGTTCAAAAAATTATTACATTTAAATGCAACTATTTTAAAACTACATTCAAGTTTGCATTAGTATTTTAAAGTTGTTACTAAGTTTAGGTCTAACAATAAGATTTGACAGTTTCAAAGAACATTTTATCAAGAAATAAACTGACTCATTAAAAATTATCTGTATTTTGTCTTATGCATGATGATTAATATTTAATATTTTTAATTATAATATTAAATATATATTACACAAGATTGTTTTTTGTACTAGTTATACAATTAACAGTAGATCCTTGATTTAACTGACTTATTAGTGAACAGGTTCTGCTATTGCTAAAGTCCACTAAAATGTATTTATTACAGTCTCAGAACAATAGTGAACAAGTATATGATCAGAATTGGAAATAAATATAGTATATTTCCAAAAAATGTTTGCTTATTTGTTCAGTTAAATATAATTAATGTTCTTAAAAAGAAAACAAAATTTAAATTTCCAATTAACAAAAATTTCCTATTTATTTGTCTTCAGACGATATATAGAGAATACCATTGTGGCATAAAGTTAAGAGTGGCAACTCTTGGATTTGAAAAAAAAAAAACTGTTAATTTAACAGATACTGTACACATAAAAAGCATTTTAAAATTAACAGGGTGTTAATTTTCAAATATGACAAAAACTGGAAATGTCTTAAATCAAGGTTTTACTTCATTAACAATGAACTTACAATTTACAAAATGTACTAAAACGTTATAAGGGTCATTCCATATCAGTTCAGGAAGGAGTGAACCATCATGATGCTCCAAAGCATTTTGAAAAATCTTCATTTTTGGTGATTTTATACCAGTTTCTAAAGTTTGAACTTTTTGGAAAAAGCTGTTTACTTGAATGCATGTCACTTGAAAAGTATGTTGAAGATGCAGTTTGTTTCATTTTATAGGTAAAGAGACAGGGTTTATTTGTCCTATTACAATAAGAATGATTGATTTTGGATAGTTTACAGTTCATATTTTGATTTGAACATTTTTTGAACAAAATTTCAAATATTTAAAGTTGAATAACTCAGAATGCACTTCTCCAATTTTGTCCATATTCACATACTTTTTAATCATACCCTTGTTTATTGAATGGCAAAGTTTGGTGAATGTAATTTTTCATTTAAGGGAAAAAAAATCAAGTCTAAATTTTGGCGCCCTATCTGCACATGGTCACTAAATGGTCACTACCTGCACAAATCAAATCTTGATGTTTGTTTATGGGTAGATAGTGCATTAAAATTTAGACTTGATTTATCTCCCTTAAATGAAAAATTACATTCACCAAATTTTGCCATTCAATAAACAAGGGTATGATTAAAAAGTATGTGAATATGGACAAAATTGGAGAAGTGCATTCTGAGTTATTCAACTTTAAATATTTGAAATTTTGTTCAAAAAATGTTCAAATCAAAATATGAACTGTAAACTATCCAAAATCAATCATTCTTATTGTAATAGGACAAATAAACCCTGTCTCTTTACCTATAAAATGAAACAAACTGCATCTTCAACATACTTTTCAAGTGACATGCATTCAAGTAAACAGCTTTTTCCAAAAAGTTCAAACTTTAGAAACTGGTATAAAAATCACCAAAAATGAAATTTTGCAAAATGCTTTATTTGTGCAGAGGCATAGCCTCTAAAGAAAGGTTGTCTCTGCAATGGAAATAGTTGTTCGTGGTGATTGGACATGGCAAGCAGTGAAGATAGGACTAATATCCATCTGTAATGTAATTTTACTTTATTAAATTTGCTTTATTGGAGCTTTACATGGGTTCAAAACAAACACACTCTTTGAAAATCATTGAAATCTTGCATTGTGACAGTCAATTCCTGCCTGAACTGACATGAAATGATCCTTAATGTATAAGTATGAATAAATTATAATAGTGTACAGTACACTGAATAATTTATACACATTGATTCATTGATCTATCTTTTAGAATGCACTATCCATGCATAAAAAAAGATTATAAATTTTTCCTGTAAGATGTTGAAATTTTTTTGTCTAAAGTCCATTAAATCAACGATTTACTGTATTAAAACATGACTGTGTAATTACTGTATTAAATCATGACTTAACTAAGCTTCAACTATTCAAATAAATTTAAGCAACTAATTTATTGGATTTTAGTAAAATATGCTATTCTACAACTGTATTATAAAATAAAAACTTTTTAAAAATAAATTCAATGAACAAACACTATCACTGATATATATATATATAACAACAAAAAGAAATTAAATGTTTGATAGAAAAAAAATACTTTTTCATTGTATTCTTTATATAAAAGCGTCTTTAGAAAACTACAATCATCATAAAAAGTTTTAAATTTAGTTCTATAACTCAAAATTTAAAAAAATTCAAGTTTTTGAGCTTTTAGTGTCATCTTCAGGGGAAATTCAATTTAGCAAAATCTTAAACTTTATCTTATAAGATAGTAATACACTGGTGAAAATTGGTTTACCCAAACAGAATTGGTGGACTTTCATGAAACATGACAGGTATGTATTATACAGGATCATACCCAGGAGAAATAATAAATTGAAATGAACTAGCCAAGTTTAATGCTGTTCAGTACAAGTTTCAGTAAGAAGTATGCCCACCATGAGCATTTGTACACTTTGATCCTTGCAGGCACTGAATCAGTAAGTATTCAAATCTCTGATTGTATTCCATTTTGAAAAAAAATAAATATTTTTTATTGTAACTTTGTCTGGAATACACTAATATAATTAGTCTGTTTACACAGTATTTGATGTTAATTACTTTAATAAAATATCTGAAAAGCTGTAATGTTTTCAAAATTTAAAAAATGTCTTCCTCAAGAGTTGATTTTAAAATAACTGACAATTTAAATGTTACAAATCAAGGTTTGTCAAACAAAGTAGCTTTTTATAAATATAACTTTAAATATAAATAGACTCCCAAGGAAGACATTTTTTCAAAATTTCAAGAAGTTAAGAGCTTTCATAAAATGTATCAACAATATACTTAAATTAATCAACACCAAATGTTATACACCTATCCCTCGATTTACACGGAAGATAGGTTCCTGAGAATAACGTGTAAATCGAATTTGTATCTTTTTGAATGTAAAACCGTGTAAATCGAAAAGTATGCAAAAAACGCATAATTTCGTTGTTTATTAATTATGAATTTTTTTCAATTTTTTAAAGGTACATAAATCAAACAAAAATATTGAAAGGGGAAAAAAATATATTCTTTTATTAATTAAATACAAAGTACAAAGGAACAAAAAATAAAATCTGAAAGATTCATAAAAATGTAATGTAATTGTGTAATGTAATGTAATGTAAAAAATGTAATTAAAAATAATGTAATCTTTTGTTACCTTATGAATATGAAAAATTAAAATTTTCTGGTTTAAAACTATGTGCAATGAATGCAACTTTGTGCGTATGGGGAGTACCCTATATCGGTTTATCGGTTACTATTTGACAGATTGAATAAAACTGTCACCTAGTATCCTAAATATCAACTATAACATATAATTAAGGTGGATTGGAATATAAATGTAGATTAGAGTTAAAAATTGTTCCTTTTGATCATAGCCAGTTTATTTTCTACATTTATTTTTTAATCCGTGTAAAAGCGAAAACGTATAAAAGAAGTACCATGTAAAACGAGGGATAAGTGTATTAACTTCTTAACAAACACTTGATATTTTTTTTAATTAATAAAGCAGTTAGTTGTAAACAGGATTATTTTTCAGCCAAATTGTAGAAGAATGCCAAACTGATGGATAGCATATCTATAGCAGGTACTGTACAGTACATAGTACTGATAATTGCTCAGTAAGAAAAATTCTATATGTTCAGACAAAAAGTCTGGTGACTGGCATAATAAAAATGAATGAAACAAATGGATACTCTATTGTCCATGAATACCATGGACTGACTGAAGCCAATATAAAAAGCAAATGAGGTAGGTTCAATAATGGATAAATACAGGTCTGGTAACTATTACAGTCTTTTCAAGAAATGAGATATGGAGAAGCACTAATGATAATATTTTCAAAGAGAAAGATAAAAATGTGGTTACTAAAAGAGCACCATGTAGCAATTGACACTAAATCCAAACAAGAAATATGAAAAAGTGCAGATGGAAATATAAAAAACAATTTAGAAAATAACATAAATGGTACAATATAAATGACATTTACCGGTATTAAGAAAATATAAACACTGTTTTTAGTTATTACATTTTTCTAAAACAGGACTTCATTTTTATTCACCGTATGTGTACTGGCAGTAATTTTTTTTAGATGTTTAATTCTATGTTAAGAATTTCAAAATTACTTTATTGTAGTCTATATACAGGGTGAACCAAAAGTAGGTAAGCAGTAGGTAAAATAGGATTTGTGTTAGGGTTATACTATAACAATGATGTATGTTAAGTTCGATATACAATTAAACAAAATTGTCACGTGTCAGGTGTGTTATGTAACCGTAGACTTAAGAATGCGGGATGAGATTTTCCCACCTAGAGAGGGAGAAATTGTGCATTCCTTTTGGTGTGTCGGGTCAGTGCTGACCAGAGTGTGTAGCTGTGTGGCTGGTAAAAAACCAGTGTTGTGATTATAAAATTAATTGTCGGGTGCCTGAGTGTTGCTCGCTTGTGGAGAAATTAAAGTTCAAATTTTGTTGTTATAAAGAATCTGTGTACTGTTTTAGACCGTGTAAACGGAAACATTTAAAAACATTTTACAATGTATATTAACTTGGTTATGGTTGAAAAAATTACATCAGAGATGCATTTCAAAAAATTAATACACAAAGATATTTGTGCAAAAATGTTTGTAAAATCTTGAAATTTAGACTTCAAAGCTGTGTAAATTGTGACAGACAGCAATTTGAGAACCTGCATTGATAAAATTGTATCATATTGTATCAGTAAATATATTTGTATATGTAATCTCAATAAATTATCATTTACTGTCCACCTACTTTTAGTTCACCCCATATACTATACATAATTTTTTATATTAACATATCACATTTTCCTAGTGTTTTCAAACAATATTATCCGTCTTCAATTAGGAAACACCATACAAATCCTAAGAATATCATTGATTTTTAAACACAAAAAAGAAAATATTCATATTTATTGGGTAACTGAATGTGGAATAGATATAAGGATGGAACTTCTGGAACTCCCAATCCCTTCTCTTGTCCCTAAGTTACAGTGAATCTATCTCTGGAAGGTCATAAACATGACATGTACTTAAATGACAAATCTTCCAATTTTTGACTTTGTGAAACACATTATAATTCTAAAATAGAACATATGAACTTTATGGTTTGGACCTGACATTGACCTATAAAATTAGGCCAAAAACATTCATTAAAAAAATGTATGCTGGATTGATGAAAATCAATATTGTATATTATCATCATCAGGATTAACAGCATAAAACATTTATATATTAATATTTATATGATTTCAAATTTCATTCTTTTAGAATTTCATTTTGATTTGTTCACAGCATGTCAAGTGACATTCTAACATACATAACACAAATCTGTTTTGAATTATATTTGACATAATTTCACAAGTAATTTTTAAAGTAAATTGTGGTTTACTGAGCTAAATTTTCTGAAAACAAAGCTGGAGAAAATTTTCAAAATTCCAATCATATATAATAATTTTATATTATTCATACCACTATTAAACCAGTATACAAATAAATATATAAACTATTATTTGCAGAAATTATTTCATATAAATTTTCAAATGCGATATTTTATTTATTTTTTATTAATAATTTTTTGACAGAAAATTGGCAATAAACTGGAGATATAATTTTCTTATATTCCACATTAATTTTATAAATTTGCATATGAACAATATCACAAAACAGACTTTTCTCATTTCAAAGTTTGTAATACACGTGTTACTTGATTCATCTTCAAATTGGACAATTTTGAAATTAAAAGTTGGACAAGTCATTAACAATTTTATTTATAAATTTCTTCACATGAAATCAATTGAAATGTCTATTAAATTTTTTTAAATTTATGGAATCCAAGTAAAGTAACAGTTAATATGTAATAAAACTGATGTTTAGAATCTTCATAGAATAATACAAATATTACACAGTTTGCAGAATGAGAAATGGAAAACGAAGCCTTGGCTTAAAACTACTCATGAAAAATTACGGAGTTGAGATCAGATTTTAATTTGAATCCTGACAATAATAGAAGAGCATCTTACAATGCAGCCATCTTAACAATTGAGATTAAAATGATGATGACAGAGAACATTTATACAAGAAATAGCAATGTTAGACTCAATTAAAATACTATAAAAATATTTTGACTGTATTTTAAAAGTAAATCAATCTTTCCTTTTAACAGGAATAAAACAAATAACAACTTTCTTCTGATAGTTGTCTGATCATGCATATTTAGTGTATTGGAACAGAAGTGCTTACTATTGACTATGATTTCATTGCTTTATTTGGGCTGAAACACCCCCATAATCAATGCTGCAACTATCCTCACTGCTTAATCATTCATTTCCTACATTTCATATGATTAGATAGATCACCATCACAGAAAATGTACATAGTGTGCAGATGATATTTTTCACATCACAAGTAAAGCCTATCATATAAAAGCATCATTACATATTTAAAAAACTATATTTTTTCCTACTTATTTATTTAAATTTTATGCTTCATCATGATAGTATTTTTTAGAAATATTGCTTTTTTCTCTATGAATCAATTTTAAGCAAGTGAATGTATAAATGCTAACTAGCAATCCTCCTAATGTATAGACTTATACAATCATTAAATTATAAAAAGCTTTAAATCATAGAATCCAGAAATTTAAATTGGATGACTCAAAAATGAATTTAATGCAACAGTAAATGAACTAAATGCGAAATCCGCAATTTAGGGTCGATAATTTATGGAATAAATTGTAAAATTTATTGTTAAAATTATATTCTGTTAAACTTTAACACAATTTTATCAGAGGATGCGTCATGCGGAACTTCCTTTGAAGGGGAAGATGTAACAAACTTTCACTTCCCATATTTTACCTGTAAATTCTCTATAATTTGTAAAAAGAGATTTTAGAAATGTAAAGCATTTTGTTAAAAGGGTGTTGATACCAAATGGAAGGTAAAGTCAACCTGAAGCAAGGGACAAAAACCCACATTGAACATGGCAGAGAAGGGGAAAGAAATTCCAGTTCGACGGAAATCAACTTCCTTTTGTAGAGCTTATCTCAGATGATTGACGTCATTTTGAAGCTGTTACCCCTCAAGATTTCCCCCGTGCATCCTTTTCACGTGGGAGAAATCCATCAGTTTGATTGGACATTGACAAAGAATATTAGCACAATTTACACCAAATTCGAGGAGTTCACCAACTGTCTTAGAGTAAGAGAAGACACACAAAGGGTTCTGACATAGGCTTAAGGGAGTTAGCCAACAGTCTCTCAGAGAAAGAGTACGTATTATCAGGCTTCTCCATGAGTTCGATAGGAGTTTAGCCACAAGTATCTCAGGAAAGAGAAGGCGGCACTCCATTGATAGAAGAAACTTATAGAATCAGGAATAACCTATAAGGAATATCTATGAATCAACTCCCATATCATGGACAATTGGAACATTAAAGGAAGACCTCGACACTCGAAGACATTGATGAAGACGTTGAGAAATACTACTGAGGTTGTATGTCTTGTTAGATATTTGTAACTCTCTCCACACGCGACATAGACATAATTGTAAGGCAGAATAGAATAGCGTAGATGGAAATATGTTATTTGAATATATATCCTTTGTAATCAATTAATTAATCATTCAATTTGTGTATATTTCGTATCTACCATATAATCAGATTTATTAAATATATTCATATTTGTTAAATGCATGACTCATCTTTTCAATAACACTCCTGTTCGACATTCATTTGATCCGCTCAATGCTCATTCGACACATGCAACTTTTCGCGAGTAATACGCATGGTGACCCATGTAATATAAGATTGATCACCTGGTGTTAGGAATCCTGACATAGGAGAGGTGATCTGACAATCATTATCCTCTGCATTTTCATCACTAACTTAAGTCCCTCCAAAGGCCACTGGTTACTTCATTAAGAAGGCCGTTTCGTTTTGACAACCGAGGACTTGTTTCACAACAAGTTTGCTGATTAAGTGATAGGTGAATCATAAAGTTATTCCCTACACCCAGTTAGACCTCACAAACATTTCAGACCATCTTAATTAGCCATCAGATATAAAATACAGAAAAGAATAAAATTATTTTTTATTCTTTTCTGTATTTTATTTTTTATTCTTTAGTTGAATCTGATGATGACTAATTAATTAACAGTCAAAAACATCAGTTAATTTACTACTGCTAAATTAAAAGTGGTTCTCTTTAGATTAAAAATTGTATTAAAAACAATTTCATCCACTTAAAATTACTACTTCAATAAATTCAATTAGTATATGAATATACTAGCTGAGGTGTCCAGCTTCATTCACTAAAATGACATATTAAGTAGAGATAATATACTCATAAAAATACACACAAAAATGTATATGTGGAAAAAGAATATATACTTATAATAGTTCTGATCAAAACCAATTTTACATCAAAAGAAATTCTTGGGACTCACACACAGGTGAAAATGGCAGTGGTAATATGTTTAGTAGTACACACAATTTGCAGAAATAACAGGCTGACCAGTTTTCACTGATGTCTATTTTCATTTATTAATAAAGACATTAACTTATTGTATTCAAATTTCATGGTTCCCCCACACCCATTACCTCTAGACAAAACTTCCTATTCATACAAAAGACCTGGTAAGGTATGAACTTTTGCAAATACAGTAGAGCGTCGATAAGTGGAATGGCCGGAAAGTGGAACAATTTTCAGTCGGACTGTGTCGTGCTGAATCGAATGTTTTTGATACTAAATTTACTTCTAAAGTATAATTTTCATGTTTTTTATATTCTTTAATATATTTATTTTGTTTGTACAAAATGCAGAAATAATTTTTAACGATACAATAGCCTCGATGATTATTATAAAAATTTTCGTTAGGCTTAAAATCGACGAAAATTCAACACGAAGCGACACGCAACGGAGAAAAATTCAACAGGAAGCGATACGCAACGGAGAAAAATTTGAACATCGGACAGGTTAATATATTTTTTCGTACAAAGTCGGTAATGGGAACAAATCATTAACTGGAAGGACCCCAGTCCCCAATTGGCTCCACTTATCGACGCTCTACTGTAATATCATAATTCTATCAAAGCTTATAAAGTCAAATTTTTGAAAATGGAAAGTGGCCTATATCCTTCCTGGAACTATCCTGAACATATGTACAAAAAGTTTCATAGAAATCTATTCAGTTATTCTCATGTGATACTCAAACCATAGAGAAAAACAAAAGTAAATTCAAAACTCCAAGCCTATATTCTTCCCAGGACTATTCTGAATAAGTTTATAGCACTTTAGCCCAGTACTATAAAGCAGCACTGTAAAGTTTCAGATTCCTTAACCAACAGATGATGTAGAAGTGACTCAAAACTAAGAAACAATTTTAAACATTTATAGGCTTACGTGGTATATTTCTGTATTTGTAATTCTTTTTTATTTTTCCACACTTAGTTAAATTGAAGATTTATTCAATAAATTTTAAATTTAAATGCACATTTTCACTTATTTTTCAGCACAGACAGAGCAGAAAAATACTTGCTTGAACAATGCCAAACTCCTTTAAGAAAACACCATCAGACAATCATGAAAGACTAATTCAGCCAACTGCTTCACTAAAGCCCCACAGTACTGCTGTTTACTGAATGCACACACAGGAATTCATTACATACAACCAGTTTTTGGAAGTGATGTGTCCATTTACTGTCACTTTCTCTCTTTATTTTCATTGTTTGTTTCCAAACTAACAGTTTAAATAAAATTAAACTATTTAAAAATCAACTAAACTTTTATATTATATTAAATTTACATTTTTATTCATAATTTTAAACTTGCATATACTATTAATTTTGTTCTATCAAATTTAAAAAATTTTTAAATACATTCATAACTATGGTACAGATTCTATTAATTGTTTAATTTTGTACTTTAAAGCTATAACATACAAAATTTATAACGTACAATCATACAATATTAATTAAAAGATTGTAACAAACAAATCAAGTTATTTTCATAATAGTAATATCAGATGGATTGTAACTGCCATTTATTTTACTGATGTCTTATGTTCAATTTGTTTCGTTAATCAGGTTGTATCTATTTTAGAAAATATTTCTCCATAAATTGGAAGTTAAAATTCCTAAAACTAATTTTGAAAGTATGTGTTATCATAACAAATGTATTCTCAAGTTATCTGAAAGATGGTAATATTAATTTTATTGTACTTTAAAGTGTGTACTAGTTGCTTAATTTTTATTAAAGTTCTGTATATAGCAATGAATGAAAAAAATTAAAAAAAACAATAATAATTGTTATTGGTAACTATCACATAAAAAAAACAGTTCTGTTTTTGAAACAATATATTTAAACATATAATAATAGTAATAATAATTAAAAATAAATAAGCTGAATCTTTTTAAATCAACCATGTAGCATTATACATTATCATCATAATAAATAAAATATTTAAAATATTGTTCATTTTTTCAGGAAATATTTAAAAACACATTATATTTATTTAATCTGTTTTTACTGATAAAGTCACTCAATTTAACAAAGTGACTAATATTTTTTTAAGGAAAATATTGCAAAAGGAGTAAAACTAAATACGTACGAACAAACTGGAATAACAAGATAGTGCCCTATCTACAATAATTATTTCATGGAAGATTTGAGTCACATTGTCATCAAGAAAACAAAGAAATTTAGTTCAACAAAATTTTCCTATATTTTCTATCATCTAGATCAGGGGTCGGCAAACTTTTTTGATCGTCGACCCCCTACAACTTTCTGAAACCTCACATCGACCCCCACCAAAAAGTTTGTGTTACAAGCAAAAAAAAGTTCTTACTATTTTAATATATATCTTTTAATTTTACATTTTTTACATTTATTGTATATATCTTAATAATAATTTTTGTAACTGACAATCAATGAGACAGATAAGCTTGATGATCCTTACAAGATTAGCAATATTCAGTTCAAAATTTTAAGTTTTAGTATTTCATTGGCCCCTCCAATAATGTTATATCAATCCCTGGGGGTCAATATCGACCACTTTGATGACCCCCAATCTAGACAATATATATATAAATACTTTATTCATAATTTTTTAAATTTTAAAATTAAAATTATTCTTATATAAAATTATTTACTCAATCTTTTTTATTCCATCACCATAATAATGCTTTCAATTTTGTACTAAAAACTATAATGGTTTTAAAAATAATGTTTATAAACTATTTAAAGTGCTAATATAATTAAAATTAGCATTTTGTTATCCAAATATGTATTACAGGCAGATTATCTATGAAATCTTTTAAATGTTTATAATCTAATCAACATGTTTTTAATTTTAAACTGAAATATTTATTTTTTCCTTTGTGGAAAATCTTAACTCCTAAACATGATTATTGGATAAATAATATAAATTGTATTACTAACACAAACCTACGAACAGTATTGGTTTTTTAGATGAGATAATCTGGTGTACTGTACCTACTTCACTTTGTATGTTGCCATGGATACAAAATAATTTTTAAATCAACAGCTTGGCTATATCCTATTTAAAACCGTAGAAAAGATTTAAAAACTGAACCACGTTGTTGTTATATTTTTCAACCAGATAAGATTATCGAGATTATATTAAATCATCTGCTAATAAAAAAAAAATCTATATAAACAACCTCCATCCAACCTTTGAAACAGGAAAATGATTACGATACGCTCTGTCTAAACACAGTTACTTTCCTCTGTCTAGATCCAAAGGAAAATTTTAATAACTAAATAAGATTTCTAATTTGACTAAATACATATATAAAAACAAATTAATTGGTAAGTTTTTAACATTGAGAAAAATAAGAAAAAGTTAAAAAGATTAATGAAAAAATTATAATAAAGTTTCTCTTATTTAAACACGATTAAAATATGGTAAAAATTTGAAAATGTTTATCTTGCAACCTCCTAGAAACATCTTTGTCTTAAAGTAAGGAAAAGTTGTTTGGACGATTTGAATTTGATCAAAAATCCATTTATCATTTGTCATTTTATGTTTAAGCATAAATTTAATAAAAATTCCAAACAACTGACACACATTATTCTTATCACTCCAATGGCCGCCATGACGCCCGCTCGGGGAGGACAAGGGGGAAGCCATTGACGTCACAAAAATGGTCGCATTTTACGAAGGGGAAACAGAACAATTCCCCCCCATTTTAGAATGGCTATCATATAAAATACATCGATATAATCTTAACTTTAAACTAACTAAAATTCGTGTTTCGATATAAAATTAAGAAAAACCAATCTTTACCAGGGAAAGCAGCTGGAAATACGAATGTAGGAGTACATACAACTTGTTCAGGGGTCGTGGCCATTTTCCCCCCTCACTGTGGTGCCATCTATCGTGATGCGGTATTGCTCGGATCAGCATAACCTGGTGGAAACAATATGAAATATATATAGTAATAAAAACACCATTTCTATAAAATGTACGATATCAATCATAGACAAGACTCGGAAATGTATTAAAAAAATAATAAATACAAAAACATAAGCTGATGATAATTTACAAATATTATTTGTTATTTTCAAAATTAATAAATATTTTTGAATTTAAAAAATATATATATAAAATTGTAAATTAGAGTATACGTGGTTCAATTTATAATTTGCAATATTTACTGAAGTCATTCTAAGAATTAAAATATAAATATATTCAATAAAAATCATTAAGATCGTTTTATTTTCTAGGGTAAAATATTAAATGAAATAATCTAAAGATTATTTAATTTATTTTATATTAAGTTAAAAATGAAAATTAAAAACAAAAAAACATACTTTTTATGCGCTCTTCTTATAATACTTCTAAAATATGTAACACTTTGAACGAAAATCATTTGTTTCTATCCGATTTTATTCTCACGAGAGCAAAATTAAGCGATAAAGAAAAATAACTCTATGGTAGGGTGACCGCGTTCCCGATTTCCGGAAACTGTTTTCAATATCTGATTGTAGGATCAATCTTTGAATGGAGCAATTTTATCAACACGCCAAAATAATAGCACCAATTTATAGATCCATAAAAAATAAATTTTAAGAAACTAACCAAAACTCAATTAGTTTAGTCTCCATTTTCACTGATTCTGAAATGTGTCCCCGGTTGGATTGTGAATGTTATGGTCAGCCTATCCATGGAGAACCCCCGTGAACTTTTATCTATAGACTCGAAAGGCTTAAGGGTCGAGTTATGAACTCCGTAACGTAACCGTATCCGTATTCGTAAATGTTTGCTACATTGGATATCTATAGCAATAGTTATAAACTACCGTAAAGCCTTCTTTCTTTCTTTCTTTGGTATTAATATGGAGACTCTAGCCTGTTGGCTTTTTCTCCGAAGCACACCGCTTGGAAATCAGACGAAGTGGTTAGTGCGGTCAACAAATCGTTCCAAGATTTCGATGTGTTGGCGAGGAGGAAGGTCGGCAGGTGGCCAATATATCGGAGTTAAAATACGGACGCTAGTAAGGTCCAAGATTAAGAGGAGGCCTAACTCTTGGCGGGGCCCGTGTGTATTGCGGGCAGACAAGCCAATAATGGACGGATGTTTCTGGCGAGCCACAGTGGGGACAATCTGGCGAGGCGCGCAGGCGTCGTGAATAAAGGAAGCTGTTCAAAGGGGCCGTATCAGTATGAAGTCGAGCCAATAGGGTTTCTGTGTGACGTGACGTGGCGTGATAGTAAATTCAAGAGACAAAAGGTCGGAGATGGTCGCGACCTTTTCTCCGAAGAATGGTGGACCAGGTATCTGTGTGGTTGCGGATGGTCGATTTCCGCATCTGACGTATAAGATCACGTGTCATAAGAGGTCTCCACCAGGAGTGTCATGACCAGCGGCTTGGGCTACCGCTTCATTAATTAATATGGATGCCAACCAATGTGTCCAGGGGTCCACCCGATTTCAAGGGGTGTAGGATGAGAGCTGATCCCTAGCAGCTAGGTCAATAATAACCGCTGGAGAAAAAAAGTTTACGTTGGCGACTGCCTGGAAAACTGATTTGCCATCCGAGACGATGGCTGTCG
Source organism: Centruroides vittatus (assembly GCF_030686945.1). Lineage (NCBI taxonomy): Eukaryota > Metazoa > Arthropoda > Arachnida > Scorpiones > Buthidae > Centruroides > Centruroides vittatus. The sequence continues at coordinate 455,295 of NW_027121224.1, forward strand.
GAGTGTTAAGACGGGCGCTGAGATTAACTGCCCGTTGGATGCCGAGATCCTGCGCACCGAAGACACTGCAGCTCGTACGGAGCGACCAGGTTTCCTTGACCGTTTGAGCCGAGAGAACCACCCCAAAAACTGTCCGTAGGTATGATTTCGAGGCGTCTGCCCCAATGAGAGTCCAATCCCAGGTGGTAGATTGTAGTTCATTGAAACGAGCACTCTCTAAGATGGGAAGGTGGGAGTCCGAAAGGAGATCGTAAATTTCTTGGGCTGTGATCGACGGATCCACCCCACGAAGGAGGTAGGCGGTGTGGGCGCAGTCCGGAGCCAGACGGCCACGGACTGGTATCCCGGCAATATCAGGAATACGAAGAGCCGCGTCCGCGGCCTGGTAATCCCGAGTATTGATTATAAGAAGATCGCTACAGGAGTAGCGGACGTCTTGCATCCATTCCGATCGGGAGAAATGCGGTTTAAGAGCCGCGTGGAGGTCAGCAGGCCGAAGGCGTCGAAGAGGTCCCTGTCCTTCCAGGAAGATCGTATAGAGTTAATCCGAAGGAAGGGACGAACGGATGGAAAAGAGTTTCTCCAATTCCGACAGAGGAGAAATAAATCTTAATTCATCAGAAGGTAAGAGCGCTACCGAACCCGACGGTGGCTGCAGAAGGCGCTCGCGCGAGGGCGACGCCATAACCGAGTCCGGAGGTGAAACCACTTCCGAAGAAAAGATTGGGGGAAACTCCTACCTGGGCAGAGGAAAGGCCAAAGAGGAAGACCAGAAGCTAAAGAGTAAGAAGCTGCAGTAAGGTCGATGAAAGTCGCAGGAAAGAGCTACTTAAAATCGCTGAAATCGAGAAACGAAATGAGCACACCAAGATGGCGGTTGAATTTTGCGCCGAAATCACCGTAAAGCATTTTCCGTAACAAACTTTTTTACCGTTTACGAAGCAGTCCATCGTGAGCATGCGCAAAATCATCGGTAGTTATTGCTAGATCTAACACTATAATTATTTATTCATTTTATTATGACCAAAATACTGTAATTCTTATCTTGAAATTTTATATTATTATCGGTTAAAAGTTACGTTTCAACCAATTTGTCAAAGTTTCGTCGGTTGCTTCCGGCACAACTTCCGATTGTATATCGACTGATGACTACTTAGTGCATGCGCAGTTGGTCAATTCTCCCTATCCTTACCGTAAAAGTTTGATCGATCCAAACTTTTCCTACGGAATACGGTACGGAGTTTATAACCATGCTATACGGATACGCTTAAGCCGGGAACACACATTCGTAAAATTGTGTGGCAGAAAATTGAATCAGAAATCAACTTTCAGTTCAGTTTCTGTTTTACGCTTTTATGCTAGAACACACATACGTAAAAATTCTGGCCGAATAAGAAACAGCATTGCCACTAACAGTGCTAATTTTATTAATTTTTCCTCTCATATATCTATCCCTTTGTACTGTACGTTCCATTTTTTCTCCGCTTTTTCTGCTATAATATAGAAAATTTAAATTAATAGACTTGTATTCCGAATTAAAATAAAGAACGTGTGATCTAAATACTAGGCCTATATATCGTTTCTAGTAGACCTACCTGTTGGCCGGATGGCCGAGCGGTCAAGGTTAGCAGCCTGCCGCCCTGGGGGACCCACGATCGAATCTGGACGGGTCGAAAAATCCCCAGGAATTTTTCGGGGGGTGGTCCGTCCGGATATGTCGGTCCCTGTCCCTCACCACCCGGCCGCCCCATTGTGGGCCTGGCCGAACCCATAATGGGCTTGCTATAAGAGGCCCTCTTAGTGCCCACTGGGCGGAAGGAGTTACAAAAAAAAAGACCTACTTGTTATTTGAAATTTTGCACTTATAGCCATCCATAAACGTTGTTTAAATACAGTGTCTTTATGCATGACACTGATGTGGTCGAACAAATTCGATAAACCCCTGTATTTCATTTATTTTTCGTTTTTTCGAAACCGTCACAATTATAGGATTAACCCTCATTGCCGCCATTGTTAGAATAAAAACCACGTGTCTATGTTGACGTCACAGAAAAGACTTCTCTTTATTGGAGGAATTTTGTAAAGTAGAGACTTGAGAGAGTTGTAGTTTTTAAAAAGTAGAGACACGCTCTACTCTTTTTTCAGTTCTGTTTCAGCCAAAATTTCAGAAAAATTTTTGCGCTTTCTGTTTTATGCTAGATTTTACGCCGAATTTTACGCATGTGCGTTCCTGGCCTAATTGACGAGCACATATGTTTAAAATTTGGTATAAGATTAACACAGTTTTAATTTTACGGTAAATCTTTCATGTTTTTAATAATGTAAATCAAAACATAGATTTCTCTTCTTATTTAAGTTATTAATTTATTTATTAGATTTATTAATTCGAGAAATTTTCGAATATTGAAAGTTATTCCAAAATGATGCTTTTGAATATTCTCTTGATATTTATTCATACAGACAGCGTTTATCTTTACTTAGCAAATATAAAAAATTATCAAATCGTCGAACAAAATATCTTTTATGAAAGATCAAAATCGAATGCCATCCGTGTGAATAATCCAAGACTTTCATTTACTGCATTTGGAAGACATTTTGAATTACGGTTAAGAGAAGATCATTCCATTCTATCTTCAGAAACCCAAATATTTCTTCATCAGAGTGAAAAAGTTATAAAGAAAAACTTAAGTAATTTTAGAGAATCTCTGCTCTATGAAGGAACAGTAGATAGAGAAAATTTCTCTCACATTCATGGATATTTTCTTCATGACGTTTTTGTTGGTAGAATAGTAATACCAGATGGTATGTATTATTCAGAGTCTGCATTTCAACATCTTGAAGAGTCTATTTATAAAGACAAAGCTTTGATATACAAAGCATACAATTCAGAGGAATCGCAAACGATAGATAATCACCGTAATACCTTTAAAAGAAATGTCGAAAACCAAAACTGTCAGAAAATATTATTAGATGATTCTATGCCAAATCTCAAGTTAGTATATTCTATTGATTTTAAATCTATTCAACAGTTTTAAATAGGTTTTTTTTTAACAATGATAGTATGATTTGTGGTTGACAACACCTATAACACTACTTATGAAACTCAAAATCATGTATAAACACAGTGTTTGTGGCATCCGTGCCACAAAAGTTTTATGGCACGGATGCCACAAACGCTGTGTTTATACAGGATTTTGAATTCCATAAGTATAGTGTTATAGGTGTAGTCTAACCACAAAATACCATATGACAATTTGTCTATAATTACCGATTATGGCATTCATGGAAATTGGCCCACTCGCTCCGCTCGTGTACCAAACTCCCATTCATGTCATAATCGTTTATATTATAAACTAATTGCATAATATACCATTACAGAAGTGGAAAGTTATGCAGTATTGAATTGATGGCTGATTATACATTATATGAAGAATCTCATCGAGATATAAAATATACTATAAGCAGAATGCTCTATCATATAAAATCAGCAGACATCATTTTCCGAGAAACTGATTTTGATGAAGATCAATTTCCAGACGGAGTTGGTTTTATTGTCCTTTTGATAACTGTCAATATGGATAAATTTGCTCATAATTCTCTTTTTAGTGGTGAATTTGAATTTCCGGAATATTATTTATTCCAAATATCTCTCTATCATCAGAAATTTGAAAATTGCTTATTAGTGAATTTCTGCCAGAGACAGTTTGCTGAAAATGTCATAGGAATTTCTTACATTCCTCACGAACGTAATGGTTTTATATCAGGAATTTGTCAGACACCTTTTCGTTATAGAAATTACATACGCACATTGAATGTACTTGGAATTACAATGTCTACTCATAAAAACGTACTGACGAAATCTACTATCGACATAGCCTTAACTCATGAATTCGGACATAGTTTTGGTAGTGATCACGATTCAGACGAGGATCCCAACTGCATCGTGAATGATTACTTGGGAAAATATATATTGAGTGAATATGCAACAGATGGATCAATGCCTAATAATAAATTATTTTCTTTATGCAGTAGAAAAACTATAAATAATGTCTTAAATAAGAAAGGTAAGTAAAACTCTATTCTAACCAATATCCGAGTCGAATTTGCTAACTTTCAAGTTTTATTAAAATTACAGGTTGGTGTTTGAAAACATACAAAAATGAACCGTTCTGTGGGAACGGCATTACAGAAAGTGGTGAAGAATGTGATTGTGGCTCAATCAGCTATAATCCATGTAAAGAAATCGATTCATGTTGTACTGCATTGTATGACGAAGAAAATAAATGTAAGATTAGAATTGATATGGGTTACGAATGTAGTCCGCGAGAGCATGAATGCTGTAACGACAAATGTAAATTTATGTCGTCTGAATCAAACATAACTTGCTATACCCACAAACCATGTGAAATGCATTCTACTTGTAATGGAATATCAGGTATTTGTCCTCCAGGAAAACATGTGAAAGACGGCACTCCATGCAAAGGTACTCAATTCACTTGTAAATCTGGACAGTGTAAAAGCTCTGTCTGTCAAGATCATCGTTTACCACTTTGTCAGTGTTCTCTTGAAAGTAATCATCAATGTCACGTGTGCTGTTTGGATCGTTTCAATGTTTGCAAGTCAGCCTCTGAATTTGGATACTACACCTCGGATGGTAGATTATATTTGAAAATGGAAGGATTATCCTGTGGCGAAGAAAACATTTGTGATAGGTAAAAGCTCTTACGCATATCGCATAAAATCTGTCAAAATATAGCTGAACTTAATATTGATTAACTTTTTTAAACAGATATGGAAAATGTATTCCTAAAATCGAAGCAATCAATGATGTAAATCATCGCATTATATACGAAGCATTAGAAAATTTGCCAACTGTACTGTTTATATGCCAACTACTTACGCTAATTTTGTTATTAGGGCAACTTTTTATAAAACAATTGAATTTTCGCTTGCTTTTGTGAAAATTTCATTATTTTATATTTTCATGTTTTGAGAATTTATGTTAACTTATGTTCTAAAATTATTAAAAATTGAATAAAAGGCTTCTTTTTGCCCACAGAGCGGAAAAAATCTCCTATGGTTTCAGACCTATAGGGCATTTTATATATTTGAAAAGTAATAATAATATTTTCATCATTAACCACATCAAAAAGTTTTAATTTTATTAATAGCTTGTGAAATATAATTTCGTTAAAATATTTATGTACAAATCTAACTGTATAATATTTATTTCAACACTCATTTTCTAAAAACTGATAAAACTCGTCAATGACACTGAAAAATTGGTGAATGACATGACAATATAATTCTTATACAAATTACATCAAAGTATTAATTTTGGCTTTTGTATATCTGTAACTCTTCATTGCAATATCAGTGCAATGAAAAACTATATATATTCATTTTCATTATAGGCTAACGTAAAGTCTGCAATTATGTTATTCTTGCTTTCACCAGTAAGAATAACCGAACGTTTTGCGTTTTCTACATTTTTTGTAGTCTAAAGCAGTTCTCTGCAAACAATAGTAGCTCTGTATACTTTTATTTTACATATTTAATCTATACATTAAAAATTTTTTTATTATAAAAATTTTCAATACTTCGTATTAAAAAAAAATATTGTGTATTTAAAATAATCTGGTGCAAATTAATAATAATAAATATGTTCAAATACAGACAAATAGCACTTAAATCACTTGTTCCGACATCATTCTTTTCTGTAAACGCGAAAGATTAAACGATAACACCTAGTGTGTGGGGAAGTACTCGATCTTTAGAGTATTCCCCGTGCAAAAACAAAACAAAAAGAAACTTCAATGAAATAAATCACACATTCTATGACTCCAATGCAAGGAACTTAAAGTTTATTTTAGTCCTTCCAATCACTACTCTGTCCCTTCGCTATAACAGACACTAAAACAAAGGAAACAACACACACAAAAAAAACAATCTCGCGACTCTATCGTCTACACCTACTACCCTCTATTCTTTCTTCCGAAAACGCGGCCCATCCTTTCTTTACCCTGCGGCCCACCCAAGGATCACGCAATAGAACACGTGATCTTTGGACCACACATCTCCTCTTCTCCCATTAACTTTTACAACAGGAAGCTTTTACGCTATGAGGGCCTCTCCCTTCTTTACACCGTGAACCACCTAAGGGGTTGGTTACGAGCCGGTTAAGCAACAGAACACGTGGTCTTCAGACCACAAGTGAATAAATAGAGCCATTTCTGGAGGCCAGAGTCGCTAAGCTCTTGAAAGCACTGGCGTAGCTACGGTTCTCCGGCCCGGTGCAGAACCAGATTTGTGGGCCCCCGAAAATTTTTTCGGCAGGAGTGTCCTTTTTCCGTAATGGTAATCGGGGACGTCCAAACGAAAACAAGTACTGTAATTTTTTCTTTAAATTTCGGCTTTTGAATTTATTAGTTCCGTTAAAAACATTGCGTTTAGACGGTATTTTTTTGTTTTGTTTTCGTAAACGGACTAAAATATTTTTGTGTAGTGGTTTATATAGTGTATAACTAGATTACAGTTGAGTTGCTGGTTTTCCTGTGTAATAGGGGCCCCAGCTCGAGCATCCAAATGCCAAATTTTGCAAAGTTTAGAATAAGTTTTAGGATTGTATAGATATTTAAATACTGTTTAGAATATGCCGTGAAAAATTTTTCGGGTCTTTTTTTCTTGTGATTTTGTGGCCCCCATGGGCCTATCGCTTTCCAGGGGCCCGGTGCAGACCGCACTTACCGCACCCCCCCCCCCCCAGCTACGCCGCTGTTTGTAAGGCTCCATTTAAAGTCACTAGAGACAAAAAAGAATGTGTCCACGGCCAGACGGTGAAATATAGTCTACATCTAGACCAGTGATTCTCAAACTTTTTCGATCCACCGCCCCCTTTGTTCCATAAAGTTATACCCAACGCCCCCCGTGTGTGAAAGGATTGGAAATATTCTTAGGAAAACTTTTCTATGAATCTCACACTTTGTGCCCTTACTGTACATTGTTCTCGACATCTGGAAACCATTAAATGCAATGTTTCCTCTTATCCGTTTGACAGAGGAAAGGGAACTTTTACCTTTGATCATCGTTCAGTACCCTGCCTCCAGCGCCCCCTAGATTTACTCACCGCCCACAAGGGGGCGTTATCGCCCACTTTGAGAAACGCTGATCTAGACGGACCACTCCCAAAAAATTCCTGAAGTTTTTCAACGCTTCCGGATTCTATCCTGGGTCGCAGTAGGTTGCCACCTTGACTGCTTGGACATCACCTCATAAATTTCGTCAAAATTCATTTTGTCTACTTATATTGTTAAATATTAAGTTTTAGTGTTTGTTATTATCTTAAAAAATAATTTCATTTCATATTCATGAATGTAATTTGGGTTTGTCCCACAGGGTTAAATTCTCAGTACGCAGCCAACACCTCTCAGCACCTGTTCAAAATGTCAGAAAACTTCCGGTTGCTGCCAACGTGCTTCCAGCAAACTACAAGCGCCTTTTTCGATGCTCGATACACCAGCAAACAAGATAGCAGTTACCATGAAGCTCGTAAGAGCTCTATTTTGCGTCGACAATTTTGAATTTAATTTCTTTATAGTAATTGTTTATAAGCCATACACCAACGTTTTCTCTCTTAATTATATTTACAATAGAGACATACATGGTAGACATGTCCAAAACACATAAGATAAAAGTCAGTACTCAATACCGTTCATTAAATTCTTAATTTCGAATTAATTTGTAAAAAGTATAAAACACTCCTGAAAAATTTCAATTGAAAATTATTCTGAATTCATTCATCTAGATTTAAAACGATACTGATGAGGAATATTAATTTAAAATCGAGCAAAGCGTGTTTTTAGTAATAATGAGAGGACAATAAATAAATTAAGAGTTTCATTCAAGAAAAAAAAAATCTCATTTTTGATTTACTTATCAGCTGTTTGACGTATCTAATGACGTCATTGATGTCACAGTTTCTGATTAAGTAATAACATTCAAAGGTTTAAAATAATCCCTACAAAATTAATTTGATATTTTTATGCGAATTTAAAATTAAATTTATTATATAATAAATATTAAATTTCATCATATTTATTATAATTATGTATTTATGTAACGAATAAATATTTAAATTTGATATTTTGGAAAAAATTTCCCCATCGAAAGGGAAAATTCCTTACTTTCGTGAATATTACACTGAAATGTTGATGCAATTTCCTTCTTTACAGATTCTGATTCAGAATCGAATGGTTGGCCTCATTTTGTCTTGAAACGGAGTTTATTATTGAAAATATATATTTATATAGAGTTTCATATAAGTTTTAGGATTGTATAGATATTTAAATACTGTTTAGAATATTTATAAATTAGTTAGAAATAAAAGATTATGAAGATTTGGACTTCAGAACATACTTTCAAGTAAGTTAAGTGTGGGGAAATTCCATGTTGAAATGTTATTGCATTATATATATAATTAATATGAATATTTTATTATATATAAAATATTCATAATACCATAGTAAAATCTCCTAACGTTTCATGAATTATCAGTAAGGTTGAACACATTTACAATGAATTTGTGGATAAAGGAGTATTGCAATTCTTTCAAAATATTCCAAATAAAATGAATAATCAACAATGTTTGATGATAATAATAATTATGTCTAAAGGTTTAAACTGTGTTTATATTGTAAATGCATCAGTTGACATTATGCCAAATTTACAGTTGAATTAGGTGTTTTACACTTTTTTTTCTGGCTGTTTCTTATGTAATTCTGTGTAAATGGTGGTGTTTATTCAGTTATTTCCATTTTTATTAAAACTGAACTAGACTTTCCTAATTTGAAATGATTATTTCTTGAATCTTAAAATTTTAATCTATATTATTATACAAATCTAAGTAGAAGTACTCTTGGGTAATCTATATATACATGTATATGGTACGTGTGCAAATTACCTAAAGTAACTTCTACCTAATCTATGATATGTTTTGGCGATTGATTATCTGTAGTGACAATTCGAGAAATAAAGGTTGAATTAAACTGGAAATTCGACTTTTTAAAAATCCAATCGAATTGCTAATAATTGGTTTTGAATTATATTTGTAAAATAAAAGAGATGAGTCTTCTTTTGTCCTTTTATCTCCTTTTCTCATGCTGAAGGAAATAACAGTCTTATGGCAGAGTCTATCTTTCTTGTCTGTTCCAATATACAAAATATACAATCTTTTCTCTGGTGATTGTACAAGTAAAAAAATAATAATAAGAATGTTTTGTGTATTGAGACGGATGAGATGCCTCTAAATAAATGTCAACTCTGCCATAACATTGTTATATCCTGAGGTGCGAGAAAAATACAAAAGAAAACTTGACTCTTTCATTGTATAGTCTTTTATTTTGTAAATTTACATTTACTGTCCTGGACATTTCTTTAGATATAGTATTATATTGTGGCCGTCGGCCATGTTTGTTGTGTACTTTTATTTATTAGTTTTAAGTCTTTCCTGTTTCTTTGTTCTAAAGTTCTTTCTTAATTAATCCTTCTCCCATGGGAGTAAGACTACCAATTCCTAGAACATGTGAAAAACAAAAGAGGGGGTTAAGCCCAGAGGCAAAACGGCTGGAGAAGATTCATTCTGGTGGTGAGATCCCGAAGAAGAGGCATGAGGAAGACAGTGCTTGAGAGTGCGTAAAAGAAAGAAAGAAAAAGAATACGAGAGACTGCAAGGTGCTGAGGGATCCGAGAAAGAAGTGGAGAACAGCGAACATCTAAGTAGAATATCGAGGCCAGTGAAAGATAACCAGGTCTATGGCAAGAGAGAAATCAAAAGAATATTAATATGAAAGGAGAAAAGAATCAGAGAAGGTGTCTTACCCCAAGATTCATCGATACAAAAAAAATTCCGGGTATTTTCTAGTCTTCCTCTCTGTCCTTTATCCTTAATTAATTTCCATCCTTTTTTCATTTCCTTTAGTTATAAGATAGTTGTAAGTTTAGTTTTTAAGTTGGAGTAAGTTAGATCGTCCCGCGTTCATTTGTCACGTGCTAGGAAGCTTTTTTTTGTGTTGGTTTGATTATAAAATGTTCAATGCCTGTGTATCTTGACTAGGGTAAGGTCGTAAAATTGGGATATTGTAAAAGGAACCGGTTTGTTGTGAATAAATAAAATACTTTGTGCTAAAATTTGTTATCAAAGTTTATTTATTGTACCACCCTGCTCGCGGGATCCAGTACATCTCATAACGAACATCACAATATTGTTTAGTTTATTAACAACCCAGAAAACCTGTTTAAAAGAGAAAAGTATCATTGTATTTGTAGGCAAATAAAATACATTTTTATTAAAAATATGGCTAATGAAATCATTTTACATCTCTGACATAGTTTTGGTAGTGATCACGATTTAGACGAGGATCCCAACTGCATCGTGAATGATTACTTGGGAAAATATATATTGAGTGAATATGCAACAGATGGATCAATGCCTAATAATAAATTATTTTCTTTATGCAGTAGAAAAACTATAAATAATGTCTTAAATAAGAAAGGTAAGTAAAACTCTATTCTAACCAATATCCGAGTCGAATTTGCTAACTTTCAAGTTTTATTAAAATTACAGGTTGGTGTTTGAAAACATACAAAAATGAACCGTTCTGTGGGAAGCTATTGCAGTGGTTCCTGAACTTTTTTGATTCTCGGCACTCTTGTTAAATCCAGGGCGTGCTCTTTTTCCAAGGCGCGCCCTATGTCAAATTCTAACAAGTACAATTTGCAAAATAGCCAATATTTTTTAAATTAAGTAAAATTATAAAGATTTATAACATTTCATGGCACCCCTGTAAGAAAGCCATGGTGCACACTTTGGGAACTGCTGAGCTATTGAATTTTCTAAGTAATACTTACAATTGCCATTCATTTATAAATTTGCTTGTATATATTATTTTTATTAACCAAATTATCTTATTTTGCTTTAGTGATAAAGAAAAATAATTCTTTTATTATGCTTAACTGATAATTGAGCAATGAGTGAATGGTGCCAATAATTCAGACTTGATACCATTAAAATTTTAATTGAGTTAGAAACTTTCCTGTTTCTTACTATTATGAACAGAACAGGTTTCTATTTTCTCTCCTCTTTCCTTATAAAAATGAAAATTTTCTTAAATTATTACCTGTTAGAATGTGGATAACCTTAATGGATAATTTTATAGCATCTAGTATAAATACTGTAAATTCAGAGTAGCTATTTATTTTTAATTCATATATTGACATATTAAAAAATAAAAGAAATAATATAAAAAAAACAGTTTTCTTAATGAAAACCATTGTCATTTAAGTACATTTGTGATGATTAAAATTCTTTAATGCATTTTATAGCTTTTTTTTTTTTTGTTTCAGTTCTTCAGTTTTATTATAAAACTATATAGAAATAAATTATCCCTGTTGATAGGATTAACAGTTGTTTATTTAGTGTATAAGTGGAATACTTTTTAATCAAATCGTACTTTTAGTAGGATAAATTTGCATTCATATTTTTCTGTATTTTATTGCTATTATGGACATTTTAAAAACTCATGCTAAAACTTAATTTTTAAATTCAGAGAATTTGTTTAGTCTGTTAGATGTTTTCTGTTTAAAGTATTATATTTGCTTAATAAAGAGAAACTATAGAAAATTCATGTTGATAATGAATTGGTAGAAAAACAAAGGATTGGTTTAAAATAGTTAATACAGTTGTCTTCAGCTAAAGATTTTTAGACAAAATTTTTTAAAGTTAATAATTATTTAATAACAAAATTATAATAAATGTCATATCTTTAAAAAGTTATTACCAGTAATTAAACACTAATAAGTAAATTTATATGCTCAAACCTGTTTTTGTGCGGTCTTTTTTTGTGCGATTTTTTTTGTGTGCAGTATACGAATTTCAATCAAATTGGTATACCACACAAAAATAATTGCACATATAAAAAATCGCACAAAAACAGGTTTGAGTGTACACACTTTTTTTTGTAAATTTTAAAAATTTACAAATTTTAAATTCCACATTTAAATTTTAGAATAAAGTTAATAAATTATTATTAATTTTTCATGTTTTAAAAAACAAAATGCATTTAACGGTCTAAAAGAGAATATTTCGGCTTTATTTTGAATCATCTTAGTGTAAATTAATTCTTTTTCATTTTTCAAAGCAATTCGTAATAAGATTTTAAAAACTACCTGCAAAAAAAATATTTTTATTCTTTTTTGGCGATTAGCCAGTAATTGATGTATATGTTTTTACCCTATTTTTAAATCTTGAAATTTTAATCAACCAGTCATTAGATTAAACTATGAATTTTATTTGCTCAGAACTGAAAGATAATAATTGTTCTATTTTGAGCAAATAAAATTCAAATTAAAAAATTCTATTTATTTTAAAATAGATTTTTAGATTTTTAAAATTAAATTGCATGCTAAAAATGATAATAAATTATATAGCTTATTAATGAATTGAAAATAGAATTTAAATTAAAACAATTGCATAAAAACATGAATGTATCAGTTTGGAAAATGATGATAAATAACTTTTTTTGAAAGTTTGTTTGCTTAAACTTTAAGAATATTTCTTAGAAAAATTATATTATTTGTAATCTAATGTTAGCAATTTCCTGTTCAGAGATTTTTTTTATTATCACTGATGATTTGTTCTTTATACTTTCATAATGAATATAATAAAAAAAATTTCATATTTAATCACCGCTTACCTATTTTATCATTTAGATATTTTAAATTATAATTATAAACACTTGTATGACATAATGCTATTACATTTGAAGCATGCAATGCCATAATGTAAATGCTTTTTTTCTCTAAATGTTTTATTGAATAAATGAATTCTAAACTCAATGCTTTGTGCTGCAAAAAATATTATGGCAATAGTGGGGTTGTAAGTGGATGTATTTTGAAGATTGAATTTATGTGCAAGCCATAAGGCATTGCATGCTTCATTTTTTATATGCTTCAATTTCTATTTGACGTATTTATCTTATTTCAGAATTTATGTCCGATAACTCTTGTTATTCTCTAAAGAGCTAAAATTTACTTATAAAATGTGAAAGTGTTTATCATATTATAAATATTTTCAGTAGTGTAGATAAATGAAGTTTTATAATTTATGACTTGAAATATTAATTAACTTTATTTACAATCAGTTTAGTGAAATTTTGCAATTTACATCAGATGGAAATTCTGATTTACAAAATTTAATTTACCTTATCACTAAGAATAGTTAGGATAATGAGAAATGAGATATTTGAAATGAGATCATTCTTTAAATTTATAAGAATTACTCAGTTTTATTGCCTTCTGTATATTTACAATATAAATTTTTATTGTAGAAATAAGTTAAATTCTTGACAATTTTGAAAATTATCTGATATTTAGTATTGAATTCTTTCAATTCTACAAAAGAACAATGTTCTCGCATTGTTCTTTTGTAGAATTGAAAAAACTTTTCGAAAAAATTTTTCAAACACCAGTTTACTATTTCAGATTTTCAAAGAATTAAATTATATTTTACAAAGAACATTTGACAACAACTCAGTAATTTATTATATCAGAAACACAATTAAAGTGTGTTAATACAATTAAAGTAAATCAAAATAAATTTTGCCAGTATTCCTAATATTTAATTCACATAAGATATGTTTACATTAGCACAAGTTATAGGCTAATTCAAAATTGAGATTGTATCATCATAAATGGAATATCTACTGAATTCATATAAGATACCAAAAAATCCCAAATATCCTCTTTATAATTCACAACACAACACCTTTACTTGTTGCTGAGATAGTTTTATTGAAAGAACTAACGTTTTCAGCCTACTCAATAGGCCATCATCAGGCTTAACTTTCAAAAACGGAAGTTACTACTCTGTTTATATAAAGTATCACCAGTAGATTCATTTTTATTTCTTACTTCTTATTTTTACTTTGTTAATTTTATTGTATATTTATATTTGTATATATTACCATGTTCTTCCTTTTTTTTTCCGTTACTGATGCTTTGAATTTTTAAACAAATGTATTCTTTTAATGGAACGCCAATGTTCCGTTTTCAAAAGTTAAGCCTGATGAGGGCCTATTGAGTAGGCCGAAAACGTTAGTTCTTTCAATAAAACTATCTCAGCAACAAGTAAAGGTGTTGTGTTGTGAATTAGACTAATTATTTGCTGGGCAAGTATCTGCCTTATATCCTCTTTATATTGTGAATTTTATGTTTACATGCCATAATAGTGTCTATAAAAACCTATTATAATTACTAATTATATTTTGAATCATCTAACATGATAATCTGCTAGCTGTTGTTTATTTTTTTTGTTATTTTATTAATAACATTTTTCAAAGAAAAAAAATACAAACATCAGTTTTTAGATGTATATTTAAAAACTTACAGTAAAAAAGCTTGATAACATACATTTCCATCAGGATGAAAAGGTGCATTATCAAGAAGTAGAATAACTTTGTGGTAAATTATTTGTCTGGAGAAACTTTTCTACTTCAAGAACAAATGTTCAAAAAACTTAACTTTTGGAAAATTTCCTGTCCAAGAATTTTTTTGGTTTTTATAAACTGAAGGCAACACAGATATAGAAACATTATTAAATGCTCTAGTCTTAGATTTCCATATGATTATGTGATTATGAGTTTTAATTTGTCTTCCTGATATATTAACATGAGCCAAAATGGTTAATCTTTTTTTGCTTCTTTTGTAACCGGAAGCTGCCTTTTCTTCTTTATGAGCAAGCAATTTAGATGGCAATATTTTATAATTTAGTACTATTTCATCACACATGTATAACTGATCAAAAGAAAGCTGTTCATTTTTCCATGAGTTCTTAAATTTGCATTTTGAATAATGGTATATCTTTGGTTCTGTTGATAATTTATTACTGCAGATTATTATCAGGTCAGTCCATAAGTCCATGAGCATTTTTATGACCTTGAGAAAAATCTTGTTTTGCTGTTAAAAATGTCAGTCTAATGTGATAATTTTTACACTGAAGTGTTAAATTGGATCTCATTCATATAATACTGTTCAGAATTGTGAACATTTCAGTTGTTTATTTTTGTTAAAATGGAAGTAACGGATGAATATAAAAGACATGTTTTATACTTTTTATTTTTAAGTGGTGAGAATGCTACAAATGCAGCCAAAAAAATAAATACTGTACATAATCAAATTGTAATTAGTGCAAGGACTGCGCAGAAGTGGTTTGAAAGATTTAGAAACAATGATTTTAGTGTGGAGGATAAGGCTTGTACTGGAAGACCCGTTGACTTTGATGATGATGCTCGCTCTGCACTAGTTGAAGCAGAAGCAGAACCATCTATAACAGTTGATGAAATTGTGGAACGTTTAAATTCATCCCATGGAACTGTTCATAGACACCTACAACAAATCTGAAAAGTTTCAAAGCTAGGAAAATGGATACCACATGAACTGTCAATAGCTAACTGACGTGTAAACATTTGCACGTCTTTTATCCCGTATTGCTTTAGAACCTTTTCTTGGTAAGCTGGTTACTGGAGACGAAAAATGGATCCTCTATAATAATGTGACAAGAAAAAGACAATGGATGGATCACGACAAGCAGCCAAAACCGACTACAAAAGGTGGGTTGCATCCAAAAAAAATTCTTTTGTCTGTTTGGTGGGATATGTCAGGTGTAATTCAGTTTGAGCTGTTAGAACCTAATCAAACAATTACAGCTCAAATGTATTGTGAGCAATTAGAGTGTTTAAATGAAAAATTGAAAAAAAATCGACCGTCGTTAGTGAACAGAAAGCAGGTTCTCTTGCAGCATAACAATGCCAGACCACACGCTGCAAAAATAACTGTACAGAAACTTGAAAGCTACAACTGGAAAATTTTACCTCATCCACCATATTCGCCAGATATTGCTCCCAGTGATTATCATCTTTTTTGCAGTTTGCAGAATTTTTTAAAAGGGAAAACTTTTGAGGATGAGAACAATGTAAAAAAGGCTATTTTTGAATATTTTGATTCAAAACCGAAATCATTTTACGAAGACGGGATTAAAAAGCTACCATCAAGATGGCAAGAAATTGTACAAAATAATGGTGAATACATTATAGATTGAAATAAAATTTAATTAAAATTTTTTGCTGCTTTTTTTGTAGATAAAAATACACATGAACTTATGGACTGACCTGATAGTTGTTGGGAATTGTATCTTTGGCCTATCTAACCATACCATGCTAATTGTAAAATTATCTTCACCTTCTTTGAATTCCTTTCTAAAGAAAAGTGCTTGTTGTTGCAAATGGGACTTATGGGACTTCCTTTTTCTTTTTGTTGCAAAAACCAAAAGGTTTTTTTTATACTCTGTTCTTTTCATCAATTTATGTGGCTGTTTATTAAGAGTTGTGATGAGAATGAAACTGTTCAGTTTTTTCCTCTTTTGTTTTCAATCCCTAACTGTTATTTCACTTACTTATTACCCAAAGAGGTGATAACAATACATCCATTATATTATATTAAAATATTACTTTAGTAACAACAATGATGATTATGTATTTTAAAGCACAATATATTATGTTCTGTACAACATAGGACAAGTAACAATGTATCTGGAAGTATCTAGCTGCCATATCATTTCACAATACAATAAATTGAATTCCACTGTTAGACCTGTCAGTTTGCTTACAATTTCAATGTGTAGTGTCTTATCACACACTTGATTTGAATTACCCAAATATGCAATTTTTACATGTTCTGGTTAAGCACATGTACAGTACATACAGTACTTTGGTTTAAGGGTGATAGTGCCTCAAACTATATGGAACCTTGAACCATTCGGATTCTACTGTATATTATCCTTTTTGAAATTTAAAGAAATTCAATCTTTGACATTATTTTTTTGTTTAGCTTTTTAAGTAAATTCATGAAGTCTCAGCCAACACCTTTTAATATCTAGTATTTCAAAATATTGGACAAACTATTTATACCAAAAATAAATTGATTAGTAACAAAAATTTAAGAATATTTGCATGTTTACAGAAAAATGAAGCTAAAAGTAATCTTCTTGCTAATGAATGCTTGTCTGATTTGTATGTATAAATTATCATGTTTTGATTGAAAATATTGAATTGAAATTTTCTGATCGAATAATGTCTTTTGCAACAGCTCCAACAATTTAAATAATATGAAAAAGATTATGATTTTTTTCTTGTTCGGATTGTTATACTGTACAATAGTTACTGAAGAAGCTATTTCTACCAGAGATTAGATAATTTGGCTTTGTGCTTTCCATTTAGTAATATTACCTAGGTAATGCTGATATGTTGGCTCAATGTGAGGAAACCTTTAACTATATTATATATATTAATGGAAATAACAGAATGTTTTCATATTGCCTAAGATCCTCCAGAAATATTTTTTAAAAATTAACTTCGAAACATTGACATTTTAAGGTTGAATAATAACAAGTTAAGCTAATAATGTCATTATGTAACTATGGGATTTCTAAATTTGTAGTTTTAATTAGTTCATAGTTTTTAGATATTATTATTTGTATTAGAAATTTGTAAAATATATATAAAACTAAACATTTTAACTTAGTTTTCAGAATTGAATTTACTGCATTTTTTCATAAAAACTGAAATATTAATGGTTATATGCTAAATTTAAACAATAATTTTAATACGTTCATTTCATTAAATGTTTATTCTAGTAATTGATAAAAATGATTTAATGTTTTAGTCACCCTTGGGAAACAGTTGCACAAGCTGCTTGGAGAAAATATCCTAATCCTATGAACCCTGCTGTTGTTGGAATTGATGTTGTAGATAGGAAGATAGCAAATGGTGTTTTAAAAACACACCGTTTGATTAGCACGAAGTGGGGCCTGCCATCATGGGCAGTCAAGGTAAAAATATTTACAGAATTTATTATTATACAATGACAAATTATTATTGAAATTTATTTCTTTGTAAATTTAGATTCTTGGTACAGATAAAACATGTTATGCCAGTGAACATTCAGAAGTTGATCCTAGGCATAGAATCATGACACTTCGCTCTAGAAATGTAAGTTTACAAATAAAAGATTATTTAAAGTAAATAGAGAACATTTTATTTAAAATTTTTATAAAACACTGTATATAATTAAAAACATCAAAGGAAAGCTAGAAACAATACATATTCTGTTAATCATATGATTAAGTCATATACAAGTTGTTCACTGAGTTCACTATTGTGTGAAAGATGGAATAGTTAGTGAAATGCAATCATATTTGAATACAAAAAATTTTAGAGGCACTAGTGATAGTTGATAAAGATAAAATGAAAAAAATTGAAAACTGCAATATAGCTTTAAAATTTGTATTTTTATGTATGAAATATATAGTACATCGATGAATTTATTCAAAATAATGATGTACTTGTCAATATTATTAGTAGACTTTTTTTCTGATCGTAGCTGTTTTCGTAATTGAGTGGGTTTGGAAAATGTACATAAGATGGCATTAGCACTATCAGAAATTTAGGAATTCAACTTTTGTATTGATAATGTCTAAAAAGTATATAAATTGTGTAATATCATATAAACTATACAGGTTTAAAATAATAACAAAGTTATGTGGCTTATTTGTATTTTTTCGATCTCGGTTAGGCCTAAATCATAATCACGACATTTTCTCAGAAAAATCAATATAATCGGCACTATATTTGTTGATTTTTTTATTAATGAATTCAAACAATTATTAGTTAGTATGTTAATGCGCCATATCCAAATGTAACTTATATATAAAAAATAAAACGACTCTATATTCACTTGCAAAATATGGCAACGAAACTCCGAATCAGACTATCATTGTGATTGGACAAAATCGCTGATATTTCAAATTTCTGAATAAATAGTGCCCACTATTTATTAACAGGCACACACTAAAATACACAAAGAAATTGTATTTTCATTGCTGAAAACGTATTGGTACGTTTTGAAGCTAGAAATTTTAGGATATATCGACAAACATAATAATACGTTTCTAGCTCAGTAAGTGTTAATCAATGTAAATATTGTATTTAATTAATTAATTGTTGTTTGTAGCGCTGTAATTAAAACAACTTTTTATCATTTATTGTAAAGAATATCACAAAAATAAACCCTAATTTTAATAAAAATGTACATACAATATTTGTTACATATACAAGTATGTAACATTGTGTAGAAATTTGATGATTGTATTAATTTCAGATAAAAAAATTTAGCAGTTTCTAGCATAATTGGATTTGTTGCCATGATTATCCTGAATTATTGTTATTAATAAAGCTATTGTTTCTTTAAACATCATTCAGTTTTAAATGTTAACTTAATTTCAGTAATAATGCTTTCCCAGTAGAATGATTATTTATCAATTTCTCTGATATTTGAAGAATTAATTAAGATACAATTAATTGCTGGAGAAATTGATTAATACAATAATGATTAGCAAATGATTAATCAGTACATATCTATTTATGATAGAACTTAAAATTCTGTTTTTTAATTGTTTTATTGTTGTGATGATAAAAGCTGTTTGCAATAAGAATTTTTCAATTAAAAGACAAATTACTTATCTATTTCTTAAATATAAAACATTTAGCCATTATTGTATCTTTTATTTGACTACACAGTAAACACCTGCTAACTCAGACCCTGTAAACTTGAACAAATTTTTTGAAAAATTGTACAGTAAATTAAAATTTCTCAGCAATAGAAAAATTATACTTATAATGAAATTTATTGCTAATTATTAAATTTAACAGATGACAACTTAACTCTACATCAAGCCAACTTACTTAATTATTTAATAATTAATTAGCCTTAAAGTTGCCCAATAAAGAATAGAGGAGCTTTTCATTTAAATACTTATATATAATATGTTTAATTATATGGCAAGAACATAATTTTTAAAAAAATCTATATATTTTAATGTTGAAATTAGAAGTTTCTATTTCTGTATGTAATCAATTTATTGAGTATGAAATAAATATAATTTTATTTACATTAAAGTTATTTGCAAGATTTATTTTGAAAACTGTTTTTAAAAGTATATTTTGTTATTTTTAATTAGTTAACGTTTTGTAATGAAATTTCCATAGAAGAAATGTTGACTTACAGTCCACATCCCACAAAATCTGAATGGTAAGCTAAAATTCACTTAATAGTGTTGAGAATAATAATTATTGTTTTTTTCTTAATCATAATTTGCCCCATTATTTATTTAGATCAGTTAGTGAAATTTTGGAAACATAATTCAAGGTAGAATTTTTCTTTGTTAAAACAAAGAATTTCTTTCAAAATTTTTGATGCTTAATTCAGGCATTCAACATGACAGGCTGATCATGGCCATCCTGTCATCTTCAGAAATGTCAAATTACTTTAAATGTAACAAATTTTGACTTGTAGTTATACTAAAATGATCAATTAGGCCATTGAGAGATGTTCTTCTGTGATAGGTTTTTCAACTCTTAAGGCTTTTTTTTCTGACAATCTTGATTATCTTTTTGCTTTTTTGGGAGAAAGATTTTGCTGCATTTTTAAAATGTCTTTTTTCTTAATGGGTTTTATGGCTGATTCATTTACAATGAAAAATGAAAGTGCAATCAACCATAACTATCAGTTCTTTGGGAACAATCTAGCACTTTAATTTTCTTTGGACTTTTTTGAAATTTTACCACTGGAATTTATTTAGATATTGATGTGAAGGATAAAAGAAGTAAAGTTTAAGTAAAACCTGATTGTAAAACACAATACTGTCATTCACAGTGCATACTAATATTAACCTTTCAGCAGTGGGATAGTCACGTATGGTGCTATCCCTTAGTAATGGAGAATATACCTGGGAAATTTTTAAAGTATTTTTTCACGCGATTTTTCTCATTACTGTTTTGGAAAAAGATTTTGTAAACAGTTATGTCTAGTAAAGAAAAGTCTTTTTTATTGTTACATAATTATTTTTTGTGAATTCTTTTTTAGCGGTAGTTTTTGGCGATACCCCCAAAAAAATTTAGCGGATATATATGTCCCTTACTGCTGAGTGGTTAATTAAGGAAGATGGCATTGTAAAACTATTGATTATTATAAAAGAGCATTTTATTTTATATTTTGTGTTTTTAATAATAAAATATAATTTATATTGCTATATATTTTAATGAAAATGCATTTAAAGTTCTAGATTCATTTTTTGTTGTAGTAAGATTTAATTATGACTAGTATGTAAAGATTGTTTTTCTAGCGATGAGTACTGATAATATATCAGGAGTAGCGGCCGGATGGCCGAGCGGTCAAGGTGGCAGCCTACCGCTCTGGGGGACCTGGGATCGAATCCGAGCGGGTCGAAAAATCCCCAGGAATTTTTCGGGGGGTGGTCCGTTCGGATATGTCGGGCCCTGTCCCTCACCACCCGGTTGCCCCATTGTGGGCCTGGCCGAACCCATAATGGGCCTACTAAAAGAGGCCCTCTTAGTGCCCACAGGGCGGAAAGAGTTAAAAAAAAAAATATATATATATATATATATATATAAGGAGTGGTTTGTAAATGAACTGATACCAATAAATGTAACATTCTGATGCAGCAATGTATCAGTTTGATATCATTACATCTCTAGCTTTTTCAAAGATTTATTTCTGTATTACAGTATTTTTGTTTAATAGTTAAAGTAAAGAAATTAAGTGATTGCTTGCTTATTTATAAGTATAATAGTGATGTTTAAAAAATTTTATATATAATTTAAATATTTTTACATAACTTTTTCAAAGTTTTATAGAATCAGGCTGCTGTTTTGTACATACATAATTTTACAACTGAATTAGCCTATTAAATATCATTGCAAAAATTTATTTATGGCATATTATTTCCTTTCAGTACTTTATTAAAACAAGAAGCCATAGTTACTATTAAAGGAGTGCCATTAAGTAGCTATTTGGAAGATTTTGTTGCAGGATCAATATCATCAAATGCAGGAAAAGTGAGTTCTGATCTGTTATATGAAATTTTTATTTTTATTTAAAATATTAAACAGGCAGTCTAATTTGATATACACAAGAATTTAATTCCTAGGAAATTTACATAATTTCAAATTTACAGCCTGCTTTCATACAAATTTGGCTGTGTTCAAGAAGCTGTCATTTATCTTGTAAACGTGGTATTCAATAGAATAAGTTTTATGTACATATAGATGAATATATTATTAAAACACAAAGATGTTTTGTAAAATGGTGATAAAAAAAATGTCTACATGTTATTTGAACTGCAAAATAAAATACTGTAATAATAATAAACAAACACTTGTTTCAGAATACTTTGGCCAAACAGCAGTTAATGTTTAAAAATTGTCATGTATGTTTAAAAATAATAATTGCACAATTTTGTTAAAAGAATAGTTATGTTTTATTAAAAGAAAATTTTTTAGTTTTATATGTAAATTTATTTGTATATTAACTTGAAAGCCATAACTACAACATGTCATCATGATATGTTCTAAACATGGTATGTGAAAAAGCTTTTTTAAAAAGATGTGTGTGAAATAAATTATTAAATTACATAAAGAAGGGAGATCTACTTGGGAGATTGACGTTTGGATCTGCCACATTCAATTGGAAAATTTTCAGGATGACCTCAAACATCAGATATGAAAATAGGACACTAATCCACATTGTAAAGGCTAATTGACATACAATGTTGCCAGAAATAGCATCAGACTGGATTAGCATCATCAAAAAAGATGTATCAAGTGTAACATAAAAGTGTCAACTCAAGCATAGATTATTCATCTTATAAGATAAAAGAAAATCCATTCTTACTGTTAAACAGCATAAAGCAAGATTTGTCTGGGCTAAAGAACACAAGGACAGGATACAACAACAATGGCAAAGTATTATGACAAAAACATGAAACCGTTCAGTCCAGTTGCTTTTGCTACAGTTAAATTTCTGTTGAGTGTCATGGTATGAGGGTATATAAGTGCCAAAGTTATTGGTGCTCTGCATATTGTTGATGGAACTATTAATTTCACAGAATATTCAAGATTCTTTGCTAACAATTTCTCGTTTCTATCCTGATAATGGTTTTGTTTTTTAATTGGATAATATCTGTTGTCCTATGGCAGAAATTATCAAGTCCTAGTTTGAGCATCATCGTGTACCAACACTTCCATGATCAGTAAACAGTCTGACATATCACTCATCAAAAATCTTACAAAATATTGAAGAAAGCAGTTTGAAAATGCAGCTTTCAATAAAAGAATTGCATACAGTATTAAAACAAGAATGGAAAAAAAAAACTCATGATTGTTGTTTACAACTTGTAAATAAAATTTCAGATTGGTTGCATCAGCTTTGTTATGTAAAAGACGACTTCACCAAATACTAATCCCCACAGGCTGAAGTATTTTGCAACATAACTGACAAGGCCAAAGACTTTTGAAATGTAATGATTTTTATTTACTTTTTTTATGTGCTAAAAAATAGCATACAGAATATTTGTAGTAAAACACATTCTTGTTTTTGAATAATGGCAATGGCTTTACTGTAAATAAAATTGATTTATTATAAACTAGATTACCAAAGTTAAACAATAACTTTTGTTAGGTGGCTGAACTTGTATGAAAGTGGGTTGTGTAATAGCAGAAAATACACACATTTCTGTACAATTTTCTGAAAGTATACTTTCAAATTTTGAAATTTAATATTTTATAATTCTTTCCAGTAATATTTTTTCAAATTATTTTATATCTTAAGTAAATATTACTTAGCTGGATAAAATGATTTTGTGCAAGACATTTATGACAATAATACATGAACTGAATTATTAATAAAGTGAAATAAATCTCTCTTATTATCATTATTCTGATCTTCTACATCTTTCTTACTATTTAAGTTACTTAAATATACATCCAGCTCATACTATATGAGAGATATCATTATGAACATCAGTATCCCAGTTAAGTCACATGAACTGAATTATTATTTTTCTCTCAAAGTTTCTATAAAATGAAATTTGTTGAATGATTTATATTTAGAGATCAGAATTATTAAATTTTTTCTCTTAATATAATTTTCAATCATTACCAGTCATTTTCATTTGAAAAATACATTGTTGCAATTTTTCACTAAAAAAGAATTTAAAAAATCTTCTATATTTTAGCTTACAGATAATAAAATAAAATAATAATAATTGTTATAACAAAAAATAATATACTTTAGATTACAAAATAAAATATCATTAGAAAATGTATCAGTATTGTAAAGAATATGCTAATGTTTTTCATTGTATATTATTATTTTTATTATTAAACTGCTTCTACATCTTAATTGTCACAAGAAATAAAGACTTTAGTTTCTTCAGAAAAAAGCTAAAATTATAAATAACTATTAAATATTGCAATAAGTAATGAATAAAAGTTATTTATTAACTTAATTTAAAATTATTTTTAAAAAATTGAACATAAGGAAAATATATTATGATACTCAAGATCATCAGAATCTTGAGTTTCAAATAACATTCTGACACACACACCTTATATTGCTAAGAACCAACATTTATTGCTTTAACTTTTTGAGGCACAGAAGTTTTCCTCTAGTTGCACAGAATTTTTTTTAATATAAAAAAATGGGAAAAAACATTTGCCAACTGAATGAAACACTTTAAATAAAATATTAAACTGTATGACTATAAATAACTTCAACTTTTGGAGGTGGGTTAAAATATGTCCCCCCATGCATAAAAAGCTAAGCAAAAGGTGGGACAGTTTTTAACTCACCTAACCCCAAAGAGTTAACAAATGTTTTCAACCTGATCAACAGGCCATCGTCAGGTATTTTCAATTATTTGTAATGTTTTAGAATGATTCTATATTCAAATGATTTTTCAAATAACATGTTAGAAAAAATTTAATTACAGTATAGATGCAGAATTTTCAAAAAAATTTCGAATGTTAGTATGATGCCATGTGTAAATGAACTTATTTCTTAAATTTAGAATTTAAAATAGATTGTTACTTATAAAAAAGATCATTAATTTTAAAGATTGAACAGTGTAAATTCCAAAATATAGTTACAAGATAAAATGGAATCCACTTTTTTTCTTATAAAATGAGGAGTAAAATCAAGATGAATTTTCAAAAATATTTATAATTAGTTGTTATGCATTATATTCATTGAGGCCAACTAAAATAATTTAATATTACATGAATTTACTGTTTAAAGAAGTTGGTGATTATTATATACACGTATTTGGTCACTTGATTTTCCATTAACTCCAACAACATATGGTCTTTGTCATCTTCTGAGAAATCTTTATTCTCATTGTTTTTATACATGCATTTCAGATGTAGGCTTTTTTCTATTTCCTCTGAGATCAGAAATTTTTTAAAAATAATTGAAACTCTATTATGTGGTTTATTGTACTAAACAGGCTAAAGTATAAATAAAAACACTTGTGTTGGGTCCTGGAATAATTATTATGATTACTTTTAAAAAATGTTTTGTGAAAATCAACTGTAGAAAAATAGTAGGTAGACATGAAATTTAGATGTCCTGTTGACAATATTATTATTAATACACTACAACTTCTCTAACTCTTAAGTCCAGTGGGGCAGGAAAAACTTCAAGTTACAGACAATTTAAGTTAGAGACCAATAGAGTAAAAAATGCTGATTCTGAATAGATTACTATTTTTCTCTCTCTTGCATTATATAAAGAATCTTTGATTTTTATTTTTTGTTTTATCACTGTTTTGTTTTTATAAATTAATCTCTGTATTTAGTAGTTTATTTAAATGAGTTTGAAGAAATTTGAGTTAAGAAATTCAAGTTGGAGACATTGAATCCTATGCTATTCTACTGAGACTTACCAAGTGCTTTGTTTTCTTTATGTTAAATAAATATTTGAGTTGGAGAACTTTTACTGTATATTTAATTCTTATTGTTGCTGAAGGATGGCATAAAAATGCCTAAATCCAAAATGTGTTTGTAATAATAATGAGAATAAAGATTCCTCAGGACTCAACAAAAGCCATATATTGTTGAATTTATGGAAAATTAAATGTCCATTTATAAATGTATTAATGTGTGTATTAAAAGAATTTTTGTCATAGGATAAATATGCAGTTAGGAAGTATATAGTCTGCTTTTGTAAAATGAACAAAATTTAAGAGAGAGAGAAATTTAATCAGTAAGAAATTTAATTGAGGGACTATTTTTCAAAAATTTTATAATTTATGAAAAAATTAGGGCAGATAAACAGAAAACACAAAGTATCTCAGGTATATTCAATATCATAAATATAATATATTAGTTACTTTTGTGGATAGTAGCAGTATCTTTTAATAACACAGTAGAGTTGTTTATTTGAACCCCGGTTATCTGAATGCTTTCCAGTCGGACTGTGTCGTGCTGAATCGAACTTTTTTGATACTAGATTTACTTTTAAAGTATAATTTTTGTTTTTATATTTTTCAATATATTTATTTTGTTTGTACAAAATAAAGAAATAATTTTTAACAATACAATAGTCTCTATTATTATTATAAAAATTTTCATTAGGCTTAAAATCGACGAAAATTCAACACGAAGCAACATGCAATGGAGAAAAATTTCAACATCGGATAGGTTAATATATTTTTTCGTACATAATCGGTTATCCGAACAAATCACTTATTCAAAGAACCCCAGTCCCCAATTGATTCAGATAAACGACTCTCTACTGTAGCTCAGTTTTAATTAGTGTATATAATTACAGAATGAAGCATAAAATTTTATCTGCTGCTACAATATACAAACGAGTTGCAATAGTGATGTCATATTTGTATTTAAGATATACAAAATAATCATACATACATAAATGCATAGCAAATCAGAAATGTGTGTAGAGGTTTTTTTAATATTAAAAAACTTCTACACACTTCTAAATTTGTGACAAATATTACTTCACTGGTTTTACAAACATTTCAATCAGTAATTCTTTGTGAATTACTTTGTAACAAAAATCAATTTTCATCTGTAAGCAATTCAAATCACTATTTTTTCTTGAATTCAGTTAATGTGCTTTTAGTTTTATTAGTTTCTCTCTTCTGCTATTAAGTAAAATATAAATATACAACTACTTGGCTTCTTTTTCTTTGCTCTTTTAATATTCCATAATCTTAAAAATTACTACATTTATTAAAACTAAAAAATTAAAAAAATTACATAATATACAAAATGTAGTATTTTTAAATATTTATTAGGTATATTTAAGAACAATAAAAATTTAATAGTTATATAATTTAAGTCTATTTTTCATTGTATACAGTAGTTCTGTGTAAAGTGAAAACAGAACAGGCTGCCTAAAAGAAAGAAAATATTATAAAAAATAAATTAATAATTAGCTTCAACAATATTATTTTCTTTACTTATATTAATAAAATGTTCTCTTCTTATATTAATTAATTGGTACTATTTTTTGAGAAGTATATACTTAAATATAAATTTTTTTTCTTCTTTAAATTAGGGTAGACAAGCTATGGAATGGGTTATCTCCAAAATAAATACAGAAGTTCAAGAATTAACAAATAAAACTGTAAAAAGTATGGATGAGATTACTTCAGCAGCAAAGAAAGGAATGGGTGACTTTCATCTTGCATCTGATCCACTACCAAATCTCAATTTTAAAAAGTGACTATAAATTAATAATTAGTTTCAATTTAAGTTAGATATCAAAAATACTTTTGTCATGGCAATATTATTATTGAAAATTGATTTTAGAGTTTGAAAATATTCAAATGCGACTATCAGAATTTTCGTACATTTTTGTACGACTTATTTAAGAAGATACTATTATATATTGCAGTTATTGCAATGCTCCATAAAATAACATTATTTTATAGACTATCTTTATTTATGAACACATATACAATATTTGCCTTGTTCTAATGTGAACAATACAATATTTCTAGAACATTTATACACTTTTACAGATAGAAATAACTTTCTTTTTTTAAGACTAGAACATAACAAATCCTTTAACAGAGAAGAAATACATTTAAAATTTGATTGTCTATAATTTGAATATCAAGGAGCGAAAAGAAGATATAATTTATCCCGTTGTCCAAACTCTGTTTTGTTTTTTAAAAGAAAAAAGTATATTGTAATGTATTTTTAAAATTGCTCAAAAACTGTCTACATACTTTATTTGGATAACATTTTCTAGTAATTCTTAAGCTTGTTTAAAGACTTTTTAATATGAAATTCTGTATTAAGAAAAACAACTGGTCATCTTTTATGTTGAATAAAGCATTCTTTAGAAACGAAACATTTGATATTTACTATTTTATTAAAATAATTGTATCATTTAAGCATATATTTTAGTTCAGAATAACAATAAATTTTTCGGAATAAACAATTTTTAAAATTTAGAGATTTATAATACTTAAAACTTATTTAGATTACCTCTAATTCTTTTAATATTGTGTAGAATGTAATAATTAGTATGAAGGTAGTTTTATTTCTTCACTGCGTTATTTAACACCAATTTCTCCAAGAGAGATGATGTAAATACTTTGTCAATTTGTTAAAAAGCAAAATTTCTGAAATGTTTTTTTCAATTATTTTGTGTCAATTCTCCAAATTGATACATAACAATTAAAATTAAGAAGTATTTTTTTAATTAAAAATTTATTTAATAGCATATTAGACCAACTAACTCATGAATCTAATACAATTATTTATTTTTATATAAAATTAAATAACAAGGTATATAAAAGTATATTTTTGACTGGTTTTAATAATCTAATTTTCATAATTTATAATAAATTAATAAAAATTTAAGATGAATGAAATTTACTTTCATACACACATACATACATACATACATACATATATATATATATATATACAAGTCTGTTCCAAGTTACTATGATTAGTTAATTTATACAGCCATTGGCCATATCTATCCTAAATTACCAAAGAATTATTTTCAAATCTAATTATATTTAGATGCTGTGAATGAAATTAATTATAATTTAATTGATACCATTTCAATAAATAATTAAGCAGTGTGTTAGGCTTAGTGGAAAACAATAAAAAAAACTAAGTACTTCAAGGCAATAAAGTTCTTTGCATATGAAAAGACAAACGACTAATAAATAAAATGCTGGGTTTCTATAATTAACTATTAATAGACTAAGATTTTATTTATAGCACTGATATTATTTTATTGAAGAAAAATACTGAACAGTATTATCATTCTAATATTAAATTTCGTTAATAACATTGAATATCATAATGAAGTTTTTTAACCACATATAAATAATGTAACTATTAAATAAAAATCGGAATGCTTCCAACGGACAACGACAAAATGAACTACACCCAGTAATATATTTAGTTGAGTTATGGCTAAAAAGATCACAACCTTCACAACTATAACAGCATTTAATATGGCGACGTTCTCTATGTGAATCCACGTGGTATAAAGGAAATATTGAGTAAAATAATTATATCTATTTAGATTATATGAAATATGCAATAATGAATTTACTTAATAGTTCACTAAATACGTGATTTATTTGCACGTTAACTTCTTTGATCCGTATATTAATGCAACAAAGTAATATATAATAATACTTAGTTGGTATTTAATATACTTAACAATATTTATTATTAATAGTGAAACTGTCTACCAGAATTTGGAAAATGTGGGAGAAAATAAGACATTTACCGAGTCCCAAATAATATGATATATCACATTGTCATTGTATGGAAAATTTTATGCTGGATAGTTTTATTCTTTAGTATATGGGTTACATTAAAAATTGTAAATACAGTGCACTGTATATATAAGATATTCCTATGTATTGGTTAACTATTAGTGTTATAATTATTATGTTGGTGCCATGTGTTTGTAAGCTGATGAGGGGTCCTGTACCCAAAATGCATCCTTACCTAAATTTGAAATGTGATTATTAAAGACTAACTTTTTTGTAAAAGATCTAGTCCTTTCTGTCGGTCTTGGTGTGATAAGTCTTCCGAATTGTTAAATCCTATTTATTAGGTTATCTAACTCTAATTTAAAGTAATACACACATGGAAAATCCAGTCTATATAACGAATCTCAAATGTATTTTCAATTTATCTTATGAAAATTTCACTAAATTATCGATTAATTTCTAATAACTGACCGTTGATGGCCATTCTAGTAAAGGTCATTCTGTTGAACTGAGTATTAATTATACTGTAGGCCTACAACTGTTTAACAACTTAGCAAACTACTTGCAGCTATAAAATTATAAAGTATTAATTTCTAAAGCACATGAAACCAATAAAAGCCGAACACTATTAGACTTCAATTAAATTAAAAGAAACTTGAGCTTCCAAAATGATATTGCCAAGTAGTCCTACTAAAAATTCATTCATGTTATAACAGATGAAATGATCTTTTTCTTATCTTTATAGAGAAGTGTTTAATTTTTATTCTAGAATAGCAGTAAAGAAATTAATTAGTTGGTGTAAAAAGCTGAACGACTGAACTTAATAATTCGGAACACGTCCTCTTATTTTTTCTATATTGGTCTATTTCTTGGAATCAAGATGATTTATCCTTTAAGCGTTATTTATTTACACATAATTAAAAGGTGAGTTAATGACTGATAAGAGTTTTAAAGAATTTGCTCTTTATATTCTTTAATGGACATGAGAACAAACTTGTGTTCGTTTAAATTATGTTAGAATGAACTCTATACTTTTCAAGTTGTTAATTTATACGATCGTGTTATACGGTGAAACCTGTCGAAAACGGTAAAAATTCTTCGGTATACGCAATTTTTACTATATTTGATTTTATAAAAATAAAACAAACACATTAAAGTATTTGTTCTAAATCTAATTAAGTTATATTGAAATGTAATTGATATATCAGTCTCGTGCGTAGGGTTTTTAGAAGGGTGGGGTTTTAAAAATATAATTTACTAGTTTTTACAATACAGGTGCTTTAAGTTATACAAATATAAGTTACAATATAATTCCATTTAATTTATAATTCTTTCCGAATGGGAGGGGTTAAATCCCTCAAAACCACGTGTGCACGGCCTTGATATACGGGGCGCTTCAAAATTTTAGCACTAACATGAAAGTAACTTGTTACGCCGGATTTGTAGTGGCAGGTTGTTCTCTGCGAACTTCTCCATCATGTGCAAGAAGTTACCATCCAATTTGTGACGTTCTAAAAAAGTACGGCCCTATTACCCTTGTTGCAGTCACTGCGCACCTCCATATTAACATTTTTTAAGCGTCCTATATATTTAAATACTAATTATTTCATTAATAATTACTCGAGTAGTAATTGATTAATATAACAATTATCATTATATCAAATTTTTTTTTGTATTATTAATGTTGCAATTTCTGCAACATTATCAATTCTTGCGCACTATCAGTTATATAATAACATTACATTCATTATCTGAAATTGATAATGTTGCAATTCTTGCAGCATTATTACAACTATGCAAGAACTGGTGTAATATATAAGTGTATTTGAAAGTCATCTAAATACTTCAACTCTTAAATTAATCCATGTTTTATTTTTACGATGATACAAGAAAAACTTTATACAGCTGCAAAATCATAATCAGATGAATTTTTTTTTACTTGACACCTATCTAAGCCACTGCAATACATTTATATGAAACGTTTTACTCTATTTAACATACCCAACACGAACAATTTTAATACCATCATCCCAATTACTGAGCA
This sequence comes from Centruroides vittatus, assembly GCF_030686945.1. Lineage (NCBI taxonomy): Eukaryota > Metazoa > Arthropoda > Arachnida > Scorpiones > Buthidae > Centruroides > Centruroides vittatus. The sequence goes on from NW_027121224.1 coordinate 487,079, forward strand.
TATGCTTTCAATGTGTCCTGTAAATTCCTGTATAGAAACGTTCTTTACCGAATTTTTTTACTCAGTTGTATTGTATCGAAATACTTTTATATATATATATAGTATATATAAAGATCGGAGTAACGTTCAGCACCTGTCATTCGTCGTTGTTATAAATTAAATGAAATTTCTATTGGTCGATCGGTAGTTTTCATTGCGTGTCGGGAAATGACAGCTGGATACCAAGCGGAAAAAATTATTATATAACTGCGGTTTCGTATAAAATTTCACTAGTCAGATATTAATCTAATTATAATTCGAATTTAATATCCACGGAACAATTTTAAGTTCGTGTAAATCTGTGTTTCTATGTTTAGTTTTTGTATTCAACTAATGGGGAATATACTGTTAGCCTTCAGCATTTTAAAGTATAATGATATATTGGTAACGATTTCTTATTATATAACATTAATTTATAGCTTAAAACAATATATTTAACTTTATTTTATATTAAATGAATGAAAGGAGAGAGAATAATTTTAAGGGCTATTATTAACTACTGTCGAACATTCAACACGGTCCCCTCCAAATAGCAAAAATGGATTTTTTTTTTTTTAGCAAAAACGAATAAAACGAACGAAATTAATAAAATATGAACGCTTCATTTATATACATAAAAAAAACACACAAATAAATAGAATATCTTTCGTTAAAATTAGATAAAAATTAATTCCGTTTAACTTAATCAGAGAAACTTGCATGTAATGCAACATAAAAAAGAATAATAAATAAATAAATACATCAAACAAGTAGATGGAAGTGATATGTTGAAAGAACAGATTTTTCTTTTTTAAAACTGGAAATAACAGCAATTGGAAGAGAGAAAGAACAAAGAAGGCCACTCTCTTTGACCTTTACCAGCTGTATAATGGTTTGTAAACTCCTACCGTCTGTCCAGTCTATTGAGGCGTATCTCCTCCTAGCCACGTGTCTACACAAAACTGCAAACTAATATTGTACCGAGAAAAGTAGAGAACGAAAATATACAGGTGTTCAAAGCGTAGAGACTTCCGGGAAGGAAGGCACATGATTTGGGATTATACGGCCGGAACTGAACTACTTCCTATCCTATAGACAATGCTTGTCATTAATTATTAACATTCATTTATATAGAAATTAGAAGTTAGTATTCACTGCTCGGAATTTTCAAAATGGCATTCGAAAAATTTCGTGTTAAAATCATCAATTAGTTACGTTTATAAAGCGAAATTTTATTTTGAATAGTATTAATTAAGCTGCCGTTATATTAGATGGACAATTTAAAGTTATATGTTGCATAGATAATAGAAGGACTCTTGCATATTGGTTCTTGTTATATATTTATATTCGGGAGGAGTAGAGGAGTATATACAACTCCCTAACCAAAAATATATGCCTTTTTAGATGTACAGTATTTATAAAAGAAAAAAAATTTACCTGTAGACCTATTCCCGATGTCTCTTGACGACACGTGGAAACACTTCTGGGACATACGATATGTAATTATTTTTTTATAATAAAATAATGTCATCCGATTCACAAACCCGATAATGTAATTTATGTATAGTCACAAAAACACTACACAGAAATGGCAAAGATATAAATACAGTAAACGTATTAGTAAAAAAAAGTTCCAAACGAATCTCTACAATTTGCTCAATGCTTCCGTTTGGCCGGTGTCACACATTGTAAATATACAATTTTGTATGTTAATATTTCATTATTCGCCATTTTCTCTTAATCTGTTCGCGTTTAGTTTGATACGAATGAATTTTGTTACATAGAATTTTGCAATGTCGTCTTTATTTGAACTTTATTACTTATCTTTTTACATTTAAAGACATAAAAAAACAATCTATACTTAATGAAAATTTATGATCTTGTATTAAGATGAGAAACAACAAAAACTAGAAAATTTTATAATGCTTTTCATTCCAATATATATGGGCCTATATGCTTATTTTTTATTTGAATACAGTAATTTTGATTTTTTACGTATTAACTACAGTAAATCAAAATAATGAATTGTAAATTGTGTAATCATCCAATATTTAATGGGGTCATTCCTGCAATATCTGAATTTAACCCGTAATGAATTCTCCATTTTCCTTCTCAAGCCTACCGTGACCCGCAAAACGCAACCAATTCGATAAACAGATAATTATGTGAAATTTAACATACGACAGAAATGTTCAAACATGGCAATTGAAAGCAATGAATTTTACTTTTTGTTTCCCGAATTAATCATTACTTTACATCGATTTACGTATAAGTTATTTCCTTCATTTTTCTTTCTTTTCGATGGTGTTTACAGTTTAATTTAACGCTCTCTTACAGTGCTTTAACCCGTCAATTTCGGATTTTTTGGGAGTGATTTACGTTTGTTTTTCCTATTTTAAGTTTGTTGTGAAGTATTACGGAGTCGAGACTATTTTATGTGCTCTTAGGGGGTGCTACACTTCATCAAAAAGTAATAAAACATGCCCCATGGGAATATGATTAGGGAAAGAGTATGATGAGTATAAAAAATAATTATACCAGCCAGTCCTTTTTAGAATGGATGTAGTTAATAATGATTTACTGATCTGTAAGGCTGATTAAATAGAATCATATCTATACTTTTTTTTCATATACGTCCATGTTTTATGTTAATTTAACAGAAGTACTGAGTCAGATTTTATCAATGGGTAATTTCAGACAGATACAACATTGAGTTCTTTCCTTTTTGGTGACTTAAAAATGAATTATTCTTTATCATTTTGATGCAATTAAATGCATAATTTTTTTTAAATTTTCTTATAAACATTTTTTTCATAATATAGTTTATTTATTTTCTCATAAAAGTGATAAAACTACAAGCGAAATAGTACATAAAAATCAACGTAATATATATAATCATAGATTTTCCTTAGATACATTTCTCTATTAATCTTAGAAAGAGTTGCTGTTATTCTTTACAGAATTGAAAAATAAAGTGTAAACACCAAGGGAATAATTAAAAACAATACGCAAAAGTTTCAGTTCCTGATTTTAATTTTATAAGTTTAAGTCTATATATAACGTGAATAATTTGCAAACATAAGCAGATTCGTCCCGATATGAAAAAAAGGAAAAATGAGGGATGTAAAAAGAAAATAAGACCAATTATCCTTGAACTTGATTTCTGCTTCATTTGGTTCTTATTTATTATTATTATTACTCTTTTTTTTTAAGATGTACCCAATCCGGTTGACAAGTAATGAGAATGGGGTAATTTATTTCTGTGAGAACTATGACGATTAGGAAAGAAAAAAAGAGAAAAAAAAAATTACTTTCATTAAAGTAACCGGTTAATTCCTTTAGTTTTTGATTATCCTAACATTAGAATTTTCAAAATATTTTCTTTATAATTTAACACTTTCTTAAGCACAAAAGAGCGATTTTATTATGAAATCGCTTTAAAAATTCATTTAATATCTACATTTAATGTAAAATTTGAACCTTGAATTCAATTAATTTACAAAAAAAAAACATAAAATTTTAAATTAATAGAATTGACTCACGACTTGATAGTTTATTTTGTAATTTTTTTGTTTTTGTTTTGTAGAAAGAGAACAAAAATCAAGAAATCAGTTTTGGATTTTATTTCTTTTTTACTGTAACAAATTTTCTTTTAAACATCTTATTGGAAAAATATTTTAATTCGTTCGTTATAAAATTATTATTATTATTATTATTATTTTATGAATAAAATACATATATGACTAGGGAGGGATTAAATATGGCACGTGCGAATTCAGGAAAATTTTCGTGTGAATACTTATTTTATAAAAAAAACAAAAAAATGATTATTTATTATTTACAAAAAGATATTTAAAAAATTGACTTTTAGTGCAAATATTAAAATTAATAAATACAATATACAAATCTGGCAATTTCCAGAGACTATCGTTCTGGCCTTTTATAAAGAAATGGAAGTAGACCAGCTTCGTCCAGAGAAATGTTTTGTTTTAAATCAAATTTTAATGGCGTAGGAGTGTCATATTTTAAGACTTTTAACTGTTGGATCGGTGATTTTTCTTCTTTAAATAAGTCCAACTTCGGATGTAATTTCAAAGTAACTTTTCTCGAGAAAGATTCTTCCGATTGATAAGAATTTTAAGTTAAAACTTAAAAAAATAAGGAAAATTGCCCTTAAAAAATCAAAACGTAATTGATATTTGCTTTAAAAGAATGTTAATGTATAAATTTTAAATTTGCGTTCTTTTCGAATTGCAGCTCTTCTGTTATTGTGTATATCCGAAAGCGGGACAACGAATCTTCGAGGAAGTATTACGTAACGTGAGATAAAAGCTCTTTGTGCCCTTAGCTGATAAATCAAAAGATTACGTCGGGTTTGGTGCATCATCCCAGCCACGTAGGCGTTCAGAAAAAAGTTGCCTAAAACAATATACACCCATGGAGTCGGATTCATCAGTCAAATAATGGGTGGAACGTCGGACTTTACGTCTCCTGCACGAGAAACATTAGTAGAAATTGTAATTTAAGACGATCTAGAGGTCTGATTGGATCCTATACAACCACCGCCTTCCTCGTGTTTCGTTAACAGAGACATACGCGAGAAAGTTTTCGTACACATTCGGCAACTATACTTCTTTACGTCGGAATGAGTCTGTAGATGAGCCCTCAGATTCGAGCGATCCGCAAAAGCCCGGTTGTCAATGCGAACAGGCGAAAGGTTTCTCTCCAGTATGTGTCCTGATATGTCCTTGCAGGAGCCAAGGTCGCGAAAATGCTTTGCCACACAGCTTGCACTTGCAGGGTAGAGTGTGTGTTCTGATGTGCATTTTTAGCGCTCCCAAAGATACGTAGACTTTATCGCAGTGTTTACAACTGAAAGACTTCTTAGAATGCAACGAGCAATGAAACTGACGATGTTTTGACAAGCCATTAGATGTCGAGAAACTTTTATCGCACGAATTACAAGTAAATCTCGTTTCTTCTACTTTATCACTGTTATCGACGGGATTTGTGGAATCTGGACTCCATGCGGGATAAAGACTATCTCTTTGATTTCCTTCGTAACATCCCAATCTGAGAGGATCGGTTAGAGTCGGGTGAATATCTCTGGGAGGAGGTGAAAGGGATAATAGTGAAGAATTCTGTCCTTGAAATGAATAAGGACTGGGGAGAGGATAGTAATAAACGTCATTGACCTGACCTCCAAAATTAGTAAAGTAGGTCGGATAATAAGGACGTTGGATCGCTGTACGTAGTACTGTAGGAACATTTGGGTTAAGTGGTTCTAATGGAAAGTCGTATTGTTGACTGTAGGTTGGTCCTATCATTGCTACTGCAGGAGGTGGAGTAGACACTTCATTCGGAGCATCTTTCGCTTTAATACTCAGATCGTGCGGCCTGTTGCTTTCTGTAAAATAATAAACAACGAATACTAATTATACAAACTGCATTCAAAATTAGATTTTAAAATCTTTATTACGCACTAAAATAATCGAAGTTTTCTAAATTTATATTTAACTAATTTCGGATAAAATAAGCATAAAATAAAAATGAATTCCCTAGAAAGTGATTCTGGCATTAACTAAATATTAATAAACGAAAATTTGTCTGATGGAATATTCATAAGCGATCCGTTAAATGGGCAAATTTTTCTAATTAGAAATGTTAAGAAATCGACGTTCTAATAAAGAAATTTAACCGTGTTTTGTAACTAATTTGAAACTCCAAACAATTAATTTCAGTTTGCATCGTATTATAAATCTCAGAGGAACTTAACCTTACCACTAGAATTGATAATATTCTCTAGAAACGTAATCAAACTTGTAAATAACAAGTAAATATATCAAACGCTTCAGTTTTCATTATGCAAGTACGGAAAATTAGCCCAAATTAGCGAAAATAATATATTAAAAAGCGTAGATTTGTAAATTAAAATTAGCCAAAAAATCAGATCATATATCTTTCATCGACCTATTTGGGAGAGGCAGACAGACAACAAGCACATTGACGTCTAATCCACCCATCTATTGTATCCACCAAAGACGCCTTGTGTCTTGTAAGACAGTAACTTTAAAATCGGACACTACTGACCTAATTAGGGCACTAGGCGCCAGGTTACCTGGCGACAGCAGCACTTACCTGACAGGTCACTATTCTCGGTGTCTTGACCGATCCAACTACTGCGACTCTGCAATGTTTTCTTGACTAAAAATGCTCTTGCATTATGATTCTGTATTCTTTGCAACGTTATTCCACCATAATCCGCACCGAATCTCGAACGGATCCAGTTGGACATAAACTTTGTTCTGAAATAAGAATCTTCCTCCCGGTAATTGCAGGTGTATCCCTGGCCAACCAATGGTTGTTTAGTCCGGTTGCACGCCATTGGTCCTCATCGGAGTGTGGGGGGATAAACAGGTGTTCCCCTTCTCCGTCCGTCCGCGGAAACAGGTGTAGTTTTCCCTGTCTGATTGGGAGGTGGGGCAGATGGTAGGCTTCCCTCTCCCCCATTACCACCTGACATACTATATTGTCCCGTTGGTTGGTTTTGTGTGAGCTTAAAGCTATTAATTCCGAATTTTTGAGGGTTCGCGTTAGCAACACGCATTATAAACGCCGAACTTTGAAATTTTTCTAATGATTTTTTCACCTTCGTGTAATCTTTAGGCTATACATTACCGTTTTTTTCGAAGAAGGTGAAATATATCTGTTATCTGACCTTGCCGCATTCTATCATAATTCATCTCGAGCCCACTATCATATTTGATATATATATCGGCTTGTAGAATAAATGCTCATATGCAAAGACAGACGTGATTTGCACTAGAAATTTTGCCTCGTGTTTTATATATTAAATTCTAATAAATTTTTTAAATTTGCAATTACTGTAAGAATTGATATTTTATGGATTGCTTCGAACATTTCAAATTTAAATACATTCCTGATACTTTAAGGAACATTTGTGTTTTAATTCCAACAGTTGTTTGCCGGCAAAAAATTAATATATGTAAGTTACAATGTGTAGCCTACGAGAGGAATGTCAAAAGAAATAATGTAAACGAACTCTTTACAGAAAATGTAAAAACACTCTTTCTTATCAATCACAAATGATTTTGATCTTTAATGAATGGTTACAAAAATGATTCCCTTCAGGACAGATCTAATACCAGATGGCCTCATCAGGAAGGCCGCCTAAGCGAAGTTTTTGCCTCTTCAACTGATGACTTTGCCCTCTCCGTAGATTACCACTAAAACTATTCATCACTTAATCCTATAATTTTCCTATGAGATTAGTCTTAGTATTTAACTGATTATTTATAAATTATCTGTAGACTAAAACAAATAATTGGCTCGGTATCATAAGTATTACCTTCTCGTACAGACAAACACGAAGTTCATTTAGTTTTCACGAATTCGTTTTTAGGATAAAAGCAGCAATAAAATATACCCAATATAAAATCGTAGATTATAATCTAAGATAAAAATCATACATTTATACTTAATTCTATTCATTTAATGAACGGGTTAAAAATTTATTAACCGTATAACTTATTTATTTTTCGGGGGAAAAAAATGTCCAGTAAGAAAGTCTGCAGATAAAACTTCTTGCAAAATTTTAGAGTCTAATTTATTATCTTAGAAGGAAATTATTAATATTGCTGCAAGTAAATTATATAAAAATGCATAGCGTAAAGTTATAATTATCGAATAAATCGAACATTACTTTATCTTAATTTGTAAGACGAAATATAATTGGCCTATCACGTGTGTAGAAGAAGATATTTGAGAGTTATTTGAAAATATGTATATATATAATTGCTTTTCAACGTCGAAAGTCAGAGAAAATTACCTTAAAATGAAACAATTCTTGCTTAAATTTTCAAACTTAAAGCTTGAAATCGTATTAAAATGATTTGAAATTTTCTTAAAAATAATTTCGAGAATAACCATTAAGCCAGTATATTTTCTTTTACTTTAGCCAAAATTTCGGTTTAATACAAGAAAACTCTACAAAAATATGAAATTTTAAGCTCTTTATTAAATTAATTTAATACAAATACAGAGAATTTCACAAGTTTTTGTAGTCTTATAACCAATTCTAAAGCAATTATAGTGTTTTATTATTATTATTATTATTATTATTATTATTTTACGAATTGCAATTTCTAGGTATGACTTTATATCTTACTTAAAATAAGAATAAACGATTTCCAAGATGAAATTTAGTTTAACCTATCGATTAACTTGATTTTGCGTGAGGAGTTGACAGCTGTTTCCAATCAACGCCTTTTCGCAGTTTCCATTGCCGTTTTGGCCTAACTATTTCCTCAAAAACTAAATTTGTTTTTGCTCCTTTCCACCTGCATCCATTCACCTGGTCTTGAGCACGGAATGTCCGAATTTTTGAAACAGGAAGACAGGGTTAAAAAAGAGAGGAGCCATCTGGTAGTTGAGTTTCAGTTATCAGATGTTTCCGCCATAGGCTTATGCTGCGAGCTAAATTTTCTGGTCGGAAAAAAAAAATGCCAATAACGGGATTCGTTCTTCTATTTCACCTGTCACAGAACAAACAAGGTGGATTTTTTTTTTCTCTTTTGGTGCAAAATTTGAAGATTTATAAAATAAAGTTTACAGAAATAATCAAATATGTTTGCAGCTTCAGAATTTTGGAACATCAGAATTACAACTAAAATCTATTTCTCTTCGAGTATAACCTGTTATAAAATAAGATTCTTTACAGAAAAATCCTTTAATAACTAATATATTTTGAAAAATTCAGCATAATTATTGATTATTTTACCATAATTTTGCAATAATTTATGAAAGAATTGTTTACCTTAAGGCCGATAACAAGCTATTTGAGGGCTCATGATACTTTACTATTATTGTTTGATAGAAGCAATGAGAAAAACATTAAGGATAGAAACAATGTTAATTAATATAAGGATTTCTGATAGTGAAATAAAGCCAGCAAACTTAATTATCGATTCGTATCTGCATCAACTAAACGATAACTCGGATCTTATCTTACGGGTAATTTATTCGATTATTCTATTGTGATTGATTGAAAATATAGGTTTTAAGCAATTCGACTGAGGAGAGTTTAAAGTTTTCTGTCTCTAGTGAAGGAGAAATCATCGCTTAATTGAAATAATGAAGAGAAATGTAGCGCTTGATAGGATCCTGCGTGGGAGTACATTCTGCTGCTATCTGTTTCTGAATAAACGGTCAAAGAAATGAGAACAAAACTTGATTTAGAAACATGTAAAGTACTTGCAGCTTATCTAAAATCAATTATCCAATTAAAGTTTTTCCAAGTCGATTATCTGTTTTGAAAGGTCAGTGACGAAAGAACTAATAACATATTCTAGTTAGGTCTTCCCTGCCCGTAAAGATATAATTTATAAATTAATATTTTACTCAGAACCTTGGTAGATAGGCGTATACTTTTCTGGTTAGACTACTGTTTAAAAGCTTCGTTATCGGTATAATTAAGATCTGCGCCAGAGGTGGAGATGCTCTCTCTCACGGCGTAACTAAAATTCGCATTAAATATCTCCGTAGACTATAAATTAAGATTGACACGGTAGAAATTATATATAATGTAGAAGCTAATTTATTACAACAAACACAACAAAAAAAAAATTATGAAAATGAAAGCATCGAATTGTTTATAGTGGTTCTAATGACAATAAACACTCCCGTTTTATGACCTTTTTGGGCGTTGTAGGATGAACAAAACTACAGCAAACTTATTATTATTATTTTTTTCTGATATTTCCCTCTAAAACGGTATTAAAATTTACACATTTTTAAATATAATTTGGAGAAAAATATATCAAATCTTACAATATAATTTAAAATTTTTAATCTCAAAGTATTCATTTTTAATGTAATGATAAAGGAATATTCACTGAAATTTTAATCATATTCCTGAATAATTTATTAAGTTTTCAAAGTTATAAATATATATATATATATATTTCAGTAATAATATTCTTTTATTTATAAATATTAGCTATTTAGAGTATTTTATTATTATTACTCAATAATGGCTTTATACAATATTGTATATGTCTGTTTATCTAAGCAGTCTAATAGCTTATTTGAAATGAATTCTGTAATTTTTCTGTCTTTAAAATTATTGAATGAGATGTGAGCTTCTCTCGTATTGCTTCTGTAGATTTATTTCGTATACAGCAGATTAACAAATTTATATAATATAATTATAAATAAATCATGAAATAGATTTTTAATTTGTTTTAAATTAAAATCTGTATGAAATAAATCAACAGAAGCAATTGTTTAATTAAAACATCCCCTCTAAAATTTGATAAGATGTTAAGTTATGATCATGAAATGCTAAATTAATATTCTCATAAAGCATGTGTTATTATATAAAAATACTGTAGTTTTATTAACTCTAAATCGTTTATTTGTATTTGAATGTTGAATTTTGTTTCCTTTTTTATCTATTTTTTTTGAAAATTAAATAATAAAATAAACGTTTAAACTAGACATTTTAGAAGGATGCGGGGAGTCTAACCTGTATGTGTGTGTACGTTTAAACACAAACTTCGGGTGATTCTAATTTTAAGATCGTTAGAACGGTTCCCGCAAGCTTAACTTATTTGCTTCCTCATTACAAGTTTTTAAGTGTTTACAAATTAGTTTCAGCAAAAAAGCCACAAGCTCATTGTAGTGAATACTGCCAGGAATGTTGTTTTACCTAAAAAAAACACAATTTCTCAGGTAGTTAGTGTTCATGATCCCGTATCAACTGCCTGAGTCAATTCTCACGTCGATCGACTCCTTTCACCTCCGACCTCGCTTCTGTTCACCACCTGTTGTACGTCCCAAGACGGTCGGTTACGAAGGGAGATCGTCTACACACCTGTTGTCTATTCATCTGTGGGAATGGTTAAATGGTTGCGCGTTTATTGAATGAACAGGATATTTGACGTGTGAAACTAACTGGTAACCGCAGAAGAAACCGATTAACCTCCACCAGGAAGAAGTAATGTTTAAACACCCTCTATATCTGATCGATATCGCTTTAAGAAGCGTGGTTACGAAGAAGAAAAACAGATGTAAGCAGATAATTTGATAAGCCATTTATCTGCATTAATATTAACGATGGAAAAATCTTCGTAGTTTAACTAGTACTTTCGTATATAAAAAGTTTAATAAGTTATTAGCGGTCATGGGAAGTTGTTATCTCTTTCGATCCCAAATGAGCTCCTTACATCTATAAATATTTTATTGCATTGGAAATAAAGAATTGCTGAAATTTTTTACGTGGAAATAGTTTATATGTAAATTCAGAAAGTCGTAAAAATAATGCTTAATGCTTCCAAAAGCAAAAGAACGACAGTTAACAAACTAGTTTATACACTCGGCCACAGCTTTAAATTATTAATTAGTCTAAATATTAATTGATGAAACTTAAGAAAAATTAATTATAATTTTTCTTATTCGTTTGTATCAAATTTAAAAAGTTATTTTACAGAAAAATTACATATTTTCTACTTCATAGAACTAAGCTACAATGTAACTATGAAGTGGTGTTTTACTACTTCATAGTTATATTGTAACTTACATTTCTTTTTGAAAACTTCACCAAACATAGCATTTTTACCTAAAATCTCTTTCGAAATAAAAATAGGCTTTATCATAAATTATTGTCTTATCAGATAAGAAGTGTACAGTTGACTGCCCGCCAGCGGTTTGAAAGTTCGTGCAGTTTTTTTTTCTTTTTCTTTTTCTTTTTTATTCTGATTCTGAGGAGATATTTAACAGTTTTGATCTGATTAAAGTTATTTATAACTGCTATTTAAAATTTAATCCTTTTATATAGATTAATTTTAATTTCGTAAAGAAGTTTTTAAGCTTATAAATTAACTAAATAACCTCGTTCAAAATAGGTGTAATTATTGGTATAAGAATAGATGGAAGTTTATTTATAACAGATTTCTTTTTTAACAATAAATCTAGCGCCATCTAGGAGATATACCGTCAAATGAAACACTACAATACAATGAATACAGTTATTACAATGAATTCAAACTTCTCGCCGAGAGGCTCGAAGTTCAATAAATGAGTCCAAGTTGAATCGGGTATCGACGAAATGTTTCTGTGTTTCTTGCAATTTAAACGTTTATTTAACACCGGAAACGGTTAGGAAAATATAAAAATTGTATAAAAGATAATTTTTATGCGTAAAATATTGATAATAGTCCTCAGTAACCTGTTATTAATCGTTAAAATGTTCATAACTCAACGCCATTTTTAAGCAGAACTTTAAAGATTAACCCATTGAAAGACGAAATTTCAGTTTTATGAATGAAAATGAAACATTATTCTTCGAAGAAATATAACAATATTATGCTTTTCCAGTAATAACTTAACATCTATAACAGTAAAATTGCGAATCGTGTACTAAGTAGGCTACCGGCTGCACAATAATCTGATTTTCTAAATTTGAGCACACAATTAAATTTAAAAACAACATGTAAAAATAAATTTAAACAGTTGACAATATTAAAAATAATAAAATACAAGTAAACAGCGCGTTATATCGAGTCCATTTTCGTGCTTAAATAAGCACGAAAATGGAAATGTCGATTTATACGTTATAACGTTAGCATTGTTATTAAAGGATTAAAATCAAGTGAAAGTTATCATTAAATTTATTCTTAGACACTATCGTACGGCCATATATACGTTGTATATTTATATATAAGTTACATATACATTTAGCTGATATAAAAATTTCAGAATATTCATTAACACTATGTTATTTTTATTAATTTAAGAGTTTTTTTACTCATTCAATAATCTCAGAAACGGTTCATTGAGACTATTAAATTCGTTTTATATCGGGGATACGATGTTTTAATAACTGGAACGTAAATAAAAGTGAGATGAACGACCTTTAAATCATATTTTTCGTGTAGTTTAGACTACCGCTGATATTACTACTGATAAAATAAAAACTAATAAAAAATGTGATGTAAAAATGATATATCTTGGAATGTGTATCTACATTCTAATAGAAATTTCGAAAGAAAAAGCTAGATCTGGTGGTTTAAATACAGCTTTTGATATCCCGAAAAGGAATTTATCGATGCTACTATTTTATGCGCTAATCTTTGCCCGATTGTAAAGTAAAAATGATGATAAATTCCATAATTTTTTATCTTCTAAAATATTGGGTCCTCTGGACGAACAATATACTAATTACGCTCCAGGTTAACACGATTTTACGATTAAATTTGGTTTAATAATTAAAGATTTTAAAAAAATATTCTCCAAAATTAACGAATTCATTTAATTTTGCTTTTAATTGATTATAAATAATATAAAGCCAAGCTTGTATGAATAAAATTGAGTAACGTTTAGAGCTTTATTCCGAATTATACAGGGATGAAGATTCATTTCTTATATCTAAAGGCATCTTTATTTAAAAAAATATATATAGGCCTATATACACTTAAATAAAGTGTAAAATCATAAAAAAATTTACGTATACATCATCCAAAATACAAGATCCAACCAATAGCTGCTCCAAAAATCTTTAGAGGGGGATGCAGAAAAGAAAGGATCCGGCTTTACTCGGGAAAAACCCTCAGAAGGGGTGCAGCTGTGCCCTGCTCACCCCCCGTAAATCCGCTCCTTGTCCTAACATATATATTGCATCTAAAGCAATCAAAATCCAAACGAAACTATGCACAATTTAAATTAGGAATTAAATTCACGTCACCGATCGAATTTCCACTCCAATTTAAACGGGTGAATTCGTGTTATTTTATATAAAACGGTTAAATTTAAATTAGCAAATAAAAAAAAATAGATTAATTTTAAATCGTACGTATTTATATAATAGCGGAATACCTTTGTAATTTTTTGCTTAGATTATATATAACGTGCGGAAAAATACATAAATTTTTCATTAAAACAAAAAGATTTCATTGTAAAATATTATTTAAAAGATTACTATATTTATCATTTGTTAATTTAAGACAAGACGTGAACTGCCTAAATCCTAATGTTCTTTCTAAGAACATAACCTTGATTATAGTAACCTATGATTATCAATCCGTGATTATCGAGAATAAATTACATCATAGAAATAATGTAATAGAGCATACTCTGATGTTTATTAACGAGAGAAAGTCTAACGAAAAAATAATAATATTTTTATTTCTTTATTTTATATTAAATTTATTTATTTTCCTTACATATTCACTAAATATTTGCCTGAAAAATATTCAGATTTGATTTTTTTTCCTATCAATTTTTATTATAATTTAAGTTATTACCATTTAAAAATTATATTTTGTACTTATAAAATAAAGCAATTAATTTTATTAATTATTAAAATATAAATTTAAAACTGTCTTTCCTTCATAAATGTATTGTAAAAATAATAATAATAATAATAATACAATAATTTTTCTTTAAAATAATTTAAAATTAGCTTTTTCTTCAATGTTAATAGGCCATTTCTTTATAAGTGATATTAAATTACTTCTAAATAAAATAAATTTATTAACAGGAACATCTCTGACATCTCCTAAGGCTAGAAATTAGTTTTTATTAATAATTCAGAAACGATCCGATACGAAATTTATCTATTATTACCTAATGCTGTATTAAAGCTTGACGTATGTACGACATATGATGCACTTTAAACTCCATAAATAAGCAAAAAGTAACACCCATTTTACAGTAACGCACCACATTTTCTTGTTGGTAAACTTTGGATTCTTGGAAGAAATGATCTCGAATTTAAATATAGAGTTCAAGGAATCTGTTACATATTTCTGAGCCAGAAATTACGATGGTCGTTCCATGCGGGTCATACTCCACGCACCTGTCACCGTAGTCATGCGGGTGACGTCATACAGGCGCCAGGGTGGTAGACGCCCAAGATGGGTCAGGGTCTTTTAAGAGAATCCTTTTGACACGTTCGAGATTGGTTTCAAGGTTGAAAAAAGATTACACCTGTCTGTCACGTGGTAATATTGTAGGAAAACATTCATTATTTAAAGGAATTTTATCTAACTGTTGTTCTGAAACTATGAAATTTCAGTGTCTAAACACTTGAGTATCATTCATATTCGATCTTGATTGTTTAAAAGTTGTACACGTGTTACAATTGTCACAGAGTACAGTACACGTGGATTAGAGAGTGTATGACTATAAAATAAGTTTATTTTCAAGTTCATAATTACTAAAATTTTCTAATTTTTTAATACAACGTATACTCGAATAGAGACATTTTAATATGCTTTCAGGTTAATGAAGATTTTTTTTTGTTGTTGTGAATTATATTGCAAATTAAAACTGATAAAATCTCGAAGAAAAAATTCACCTTTTACATCACTCTGATTTTCTTGTCTCTCTCTCTTTTTTTTAATCTTTAAGATGTGACAAAATTATTATAAGCATACTTGATGCTTTTATATTGACACTTAATATTCTAAGCATACATATTCTAATTTAAAATTCACTGGGTTCATTTTGATAAACTTCGAAATTTATTCTATAAAATGTTGATTACTTTGAAGGTAAAACCTCCCTAGTCGTTCTTTTGACAGCTTGAGAACCGTGCAGGCGCCATTCTGACGCTTAATGTCTACGCATTTTAATTGAGAGTTGGAAGTTCGATTAACGCTTAAACGAAGAACCACCCGGTAATATAACCTCCCCTTTATAAAAAAACAGGAGGGAATTGTACTCTTCCTCTCGATATCAATGTAATTCCAACGTGTGAGTGACCCCGTGACACAGAGGCCCTTATGCGTGACCTTTAGTGATCGCGTGCCCGTCACGTGCGCAGTATACTTAGGGAAAGAGACAGGTGTCGAGGATTCGCTTTAATCGACTGTTTCGCTCCTTTTTTTCACCGAAACACGAGCGCAGCAGAAAAAAAAAGGCATCTGGCCTCACTAAATTGTGCCTCCTTTAACCTTGACGATGATAAAAGGTAATTACTTAAGGAAACACGATACTTAACACAAAGTAGTTCAGTTGTCTGACTCAAATAAGATGTTTACACCTGGTCTATTAATTTACATAAAACAACCTAAATTTTAAATCTTCTCATTACAAATGTTCATTATACTATTTACTTTTTTCATTGAATTCTTATTTTATAAAATTTACAATGTTTTAATGTATAACTTGTGAATAACTACACATAAGAATTATAATTAACCAATAGGCGAAAAGTAAAAGCATTTATTTTTAATAATGAAATATTTAATTAAACGAATAGATACCTCTCCATTAATATAAAAGGAAAATATTTGTAGAATCATGCGGAATTACGTAAAATATTGCATATACTCGCATACACGTATATACATTTACGTGCATACTGTACATAATATTTAGTATATACATATTCACAGGGTTATCGAGAGGGAGAAACTGCAGATTTTTCTCCGGGCCCAGAGAAAACCAAGGGCCCGTAGCGATTCCAAACCCTACAAAATAACGTTATTTATACCAACAAAAAATAAAGCCTTTAATACTGTTTTTATTAGTAACATTTGTTCAAAAAAAGGTCCGCAAATAGGCAAAAAGCGCCTACTCTACCCCCGGCCCCATACGAGTTCTCGGTTGCCTGCATGTTCATATACAAGCCTACATTATATCTAAATATGACATAAAATAAAAATTCTATACTAAATATTACTCAATAATATTAAATTACATGTACAGTACTATAATATGTAAACGAAGGATTATAACAATTGCGATTATTACCAATAAAATATGTGCAGCAAATTCTCACTCGACGTCCTCGACGGGTACTTGGAAGAGACGTATAATATAAACAAAATATAATTCGGTTAATATTATACTAATTGGATCGTGTTTACAACCCGCAGTATTCAATTTTATTGTTTATAAAGAAAATTCAACAACAATAATAATAATTGTAAACGATTACAGATGTATCTTTCTTCAACCAGGATTTGCTCATTGTTTTTTTACAAACATTAAAATTTATGTTACATAATTAATAAAACTAGAATAAAGTATTAAATTACAAATATTATATGACAGGACAAGGTAAAGACAATCGAAGGTCGTCTTTCTGTACAATTCTTGAAAAAAAGGAAGCGGCGCCCCCACCATCACCTGTTACACGAAAAGTAGGCCACTTCCCGTCAAGCAGCTGGACTTGTGTCTCCTTTGTCGTGTACCTCACCACGTCACTAAGATATTACGTTGCTTCCGCATCAAATTCTGCATAAGACATCTTCTAGTAAATTCATTAAAACCCATTTTTCTTATTTTCTAAGTGTTTATCGACCGAACGCTTCATTATAACACTTATATAATATATAAATACTTAAAATAATATAAATACGAATAAATTATACGTTTATTGTAAAATGCAGAAATTTATGTTAAAAATATAATTATTTATAACACGTCCAGTTAGTAAAGGGCTCATTGTAATTGGTTCCGGCGCACGTGACATCGACACGCGCCGGACACGAGACTGGTTCCGTCTGAATAGCGACACCTGCAAGAAAGTGACGCAAAACAGAGAAGTTTCGGAAGTGACACTTATTAGGTACAGGTGCACTTTTGTATATTGGTTACAAAGGAAATAATTAAAAGAAAAATAATTTTGTATTTCCTTCCTTTTTATTAAAAAAAATAAAATAAAATAATAATAAAACGCCATCTGTAACTTTCGGTGTTCATGATTAATAAATTTTTATTGAAAAAAATATTAATAAGCGCCATGCTTGCTTATCCAGCCTTAATATTCTGAATCTGGTCGCTTAATCTTTGTCCTTACAGTTTTTTCTCCTTAACTGTAAGTGTAATTCATCACATTTGGCATCAATCTTGCATTTTTTTTAAGTTATAAATTAATAAGTACAAAACGGAAATTAAACTATTATCTTATATCATCTTTTCAATCTGTTAAATATAGTATTTAATGATTCAAAAAATGTTATTATTAATTACAGTTAATATATATTTAAATATATATATTAATTTTGAATTTAATTAAGGTTAAATTCAGAATTGTAAGGATTTAGAGCCATAACGATAACTATCGAATACCAAGAGATTATATTGTTCTAAATAACTATTTGTTGTGATATAAATATTCAATACTAGTAAAAAAATCGGTTAAAAATAATTTTAATCTGAATTTAACACGAATTTATTCTTGATGTAAAGCCGATTATTATCACCTAATACAGGCTTATAATTCGCAAAACATTCTATAAAACGGTTTTCTCGGTATTAAAACAGGGCACACCTGCTGTAGCGATATTTACGATTGTCACCCTTTCTTCACCTGCTGGACACTATTTCAGGTCATTACCTGGGGGCTTACTGAAGTACATGATACCAGCCAAAAATACCAGAACCACCCGCTTAGCACCTGTACTAAATGTCAATGTTTGATATTTCATTTAATTCGTTCTTTTTTTTATAACTGTAGATCTAATAAAGGCATTTATTTGAACAAATTTAATTTAGCTTAAATTTAGTAGGCCAATCGTCGTTAAATATGTGTTAAACATTACTTAATATGTTCTAGAAATGTAAATTAAAATAAGCCATGTGACTTTATTTATAGTATAAAAGAAGGAAAATAAATATTTATTTAATTCTTTTTATAAATAATGTGTATCGGTTTTTAAATTCTACACTTGTCTAAAAATTGACTTAATATATCTAGTAATAAATCAATTAATTTGTCTACTTACAATTTTATATGCAATTACTAAAGTATATCATCATATGATATACTTTAGTAATTGCATATAACTTAATTATATATTTAGTCTATCAGAAGAATGAATATTTAGTATATTAGAAGAAATGATCAGAAGCCTCTTATCAGAATACAGTAATTACATAAAATATTACTTTAAATTGCATTCAAAAATTTGTATTCACATTCATTAGAATGTTTTAATACTTTAATTGGGTTATTTTTTCATATAGGAAAATGAAAACAAAATTAGAAAATGGTTCTAAACATAGATTGGTATATGAAATTAAATTATATAACAGAAATGCACTTCTGCAAACTGATATAAAATAACCTTAAGTTTGTTTTAATGTTTAAAAAAATTATATTTTATTAAAATAGTTTTACATCTAATATATTGATTTAAATATTTAAATAAGGTTCTTGGTTATTGATTAACTTTTTCCCACCAGTGGCCGGGTGGATAAAACCACTGAACGTTCGCGCCTGGTCAACGTGCTGGTCACGTGTTGTTTTCCGGGTTTTCTTTACATTTGCAACTCCTAAATAGGGGCCAGTTTCCCATATAAGTCCTTCCGGGAGGCACCCCCCTCGACGGATCGCCCACGTGTCGCGTTGTCATAACCAAATAAAACCAAACCTTGGTTAATTTTTATTTGTTATTTTAAAAAATATTCTGATAATTTATGTTTTAATGATAAGTACCTATATTATATTAACAATAATAATATTAACATTTTTGACATGTTTGTAGTGACTTTCAACTGACCTATCTGTTAATCTATTATTCGAAACAATAGCCATTCTGTTCTTTATTATGCCGTCTAATGATAATTTAAGACAAAGAATTTCAATATTTGAAAAATGAAATCTTTCGTGACATTTACTAAAAGCAGATGCCCGAGAAACAAATGGATATTATCATGGGCGTCGATTCGGGGAACCCCCAATATTTTTGTACAGGCAAATTGTCAAGTCGCAAATACAATGATTACATAGCATAAATAACAAATCTGATAGATAATTATTAAAATATGTTTTGAAAAATTGTATTAAGTCATTATTAAATCGATACATTTTCATTCATAATTAGCTATTTTGATATACGGTATATTACCTTTATTTATCAGATTATCTTAAGTATTAGTAGTAAAACGATGTGATAAATAAAAATTACATAAAGCTAATATAATTTGACAGTTCTCTTCCTAGAAATTATTGAAATAAGCTGATTGAATAAACGGTAAACTACTGTATATCTATAACAAACTATCTCCATAATTGCTCCTACTGATAGTTCTTGCTGTAAAATTGATGCTATTCTTGTAAATGTTGTTTTCCTCTTACTTGTCTTCCTCGTTGATATATGAAAACCTTTGTTAATTTTTTAATGCTAATTTTAGAAGTAATTTATGCAATATTTCTAATAGTCCAGAATCGCTTAAGGTTATATGACGTAAATTTATTCTAAGAGAGAATTGAATTTAGTTTTCTGTGAAGAAGTTATAGATTTTCACGCTAGCATACGAGAGATTTTCTTTGGACTTATCTTCTGTAAATAATTAAAGTAAATCTATAGCCAGGTTTCATCGGTTTCAATTAAGTATTCAAGTAATTTAATAATTTTAATATTTTATTATCCAGGAAGTTTTAAACAAAATTTTTATCCACTCTTTAACCTCATTAAATGAAGTTACAAACGTAATCATTTATCAAGTTTTTTACTTCAAAATAATAAAGTGCAATTTAATATATAACTGTAATCTAATTGTATAATAACAATCATCATCTTGCCACACTTAAAATTAATCAAAGTAAAAAAATGAATGATAACTTTATATTTCATTAAAACTAAATCTCTCGGTTATCAAATTAGAAAAGATATACTGTCTATCCATTAATATTCATATAGATATACTGGGAATGCAATTCTCCTATCGTTACAAACCAATTAAATTTAAAAGATTTGAATTTAAAAATTTAATTTTTTTATTAATTCTTTTAAGAAAATTTATTTAAATAATTATTTTTCTTATAACTGAGAGTTTATTCTATTAGAATAGAATATAAAATTCAATACAAAAAATGTAATATATAAATTATATATGCAGTATAGTATATTGGACATTATATAAAATAGTATACTGTATATAAAATGAATGTAATTCATAAGATAATTTTACTTTTCTCAAATACGTTATAATATTAAGTAATATAGTCGACCTGAATTTTGTGTGTGGCCTCGAATGCAATAAGATCTGTAGCCAGAGTTTATTTCAGAGGAAGTCCGGGGGTATTACCACCTAGAGATTGAAAAATACCCCCCTTGTATAACCACAAATAGCTTTGTAAAAACACACGAATGATTAAATTGCATTTGTCACCCCCTCAGATCAGAAAAATACCTCCAGGAGGATTTTTTCTGAAAGAAACACTGTCTGTTGCGCGGGTGGAAGTGAGGAAACTCTAACTCAAATATCCATCAGAAATTAGACTCGACTCCACGGCGGTAGCTACAAGAATTTCTTTAATTTATTTACTTTTATTGTAAAACATCAATACTTAAAGGACCTGGAACAACTGGGGATTTTTGGGATTTTTCTGCGTTTTTCTCAAGAAAACTCAGCATACACTATTACAAGTTATTTTATATTTTAATTTTAAATAAGTAATTGAAAAATGATAATCGTATACGTAATTTATTAAATTTTTTCCCCTTATACGAATGTAAACAAATTACAACGAATGTATAATTGTTACAAGGCAGAAGACAGTTTATAGTTATGATTCTGTGAATCTACACAATACATATGAATATTACTAGTTACGCAATTAATTATACAGTATAATTAATACCTTTCGGATGTATAGATGTACTGTACGTTTATACTAAAATCGCCTTTGAAGGAACAATATACTATCAGTGTTAAAATGACAGAAATGTTATTTAACACGTTAAACTGTATTTTTTTTTTTTTTGGTCGACAAACTTCCATTCCCGGAAAAAAAAGGCATAAGCGGGTAAAACAAAGAGTTAATTTGTTCAAATTTGTTTCGCCAATTTTCGTTTCCCCGTAAATAAACAGGATCTTCGCTTTATTCTGGCGTATTATCTTGATATACAGGATCGTGTAGTTAAACAATTTAAGAATAATATACCGGGAGCAAAATTATTTACTGTACTGGGGTCAAAGTATAGGTATAATGTATTTTTGTAAATATAAGATCTTAAAGAATTGTAAATATAATAATTCAAAGTTATCTGTACACCTGTTAATTTAATTATTATTCCTTTTTATCACTATATATTTCAATGTTTTAATTTTTATAATCCTAAATTTAATTTTAATATAAAACATTAAAATACAAAATTAAGAAAAGTCTTGAAAATTAAAATAAATTATTAATATATTTCTAGAAAACGTCAAAAATACAATTACTCCTTACAATTTCATATTTTTAAAAATTATTTATTAAATTAAAAATGATTGTAAAATATAAGCACAAGCGGAATTATCTTAATTACGAAGATTTTCTTGTTTAAGAATTAGTAGTACATTTATTAAATGGAAAAACTCAGAGTTAAAATGTATTTATGTATTAATAAAAAGTGTAGTGCTCTAGCGCAATTAAAAAAATAAAGTAATTCTTCCAATAACCAAAAGATGGCGCAAGGAACAAGTAAAAATCGTAGACGTATTTAGGCCCTATATAAAGTCGCCATTTTTTTTTTTTTTTTTTCCTTCATCTTATTCGAGGACAGATACATCTTCATTAAAATAATATGAACTTTATGGACTTTATTTTTATATGTTATCTTCATAGTACAGATACAGATTATATTTGAATAGATGTAAAACTTTTATTTTCACAATTCAAAGATTTTATACTAGTTTTTAGGTTTAGTTTGGTGCCCGCTCCAAAAATCAAGAGTGAATGCTCATGTTATTTTACAATAAAAAGTATGATCATTTACTGTAATAAAAGATTCATTTTTAGATGATTTAAACAAACAAATCTCTGGATCTGTCCTTAAAAACGTAATTGTAATTGGCTTCATCGTAAGTACCATTAAATTAAACAGAAAAACAAACTCGACTTTTTCCCATTTAAAATGATATACTATTTTATACCTTGTGAAAGGCTGGCAAAATATTTAAATGATGATATCTTGATAGACAATCTAAACAGGGTCGCATTTAGATGCAAAAAATGCAAAAACCAAGATCAACCTAATGAAATGTATCATTTGTTTTCATCAAGATTAGCAAAGATTCTTGTCTGTAACAAATGTATAATATCTCTAATTACTAGTGGCAAAGAGCATTATTTAAGACTTAATCGAAGCAATTATCGACAAAATTGTTTAAATTAAATTAACAATCAAAACATGCCTTTTATTTATAATTGACTTATTAATATTTACTAGTTTTTCCCCCCTTCTCTTCTATGCGTGTGTTATATCCTACGCGGTATGTAGTATAAAGAAAATATGATTACTCTAGCTTTCATAAAAAATTAAAGATCTTAAAATAATTGTCTATTATAAATTATAACAATTTAAATTCATTTTGAGGATTGTTTTTACAAAGCGTGTTTCACCTTAAATTTTAAACTGACTGAATAACATTTCTGTAGTAAACATCTGATCGCCGCATCCTCTCATTGATATCTCTCACGCTTTGGTCATACTATACACTGTCACTAATGCTCATAATTACTGAGTTGACTTAATTGAGCGCACTAATAAAGGACTAATAATCGTATTGAAACCAAGGATGAATAATTAACCTACAGTTGAAAGTTAAGCAATAAGCGTTCATGTACTAAAAGTAAACTGATGGTAATAGTTAGCTTCTAATTTTAAAGTTAGTTCGCACAGACATTAGCTAGCCAAAGCGTCAGCGAATAGCAATAGCGATTTGGTTTTGTTTAGTTAAATTTGGTTCACATCTGCTGTTTTGCGAAACAACAATGGCGAAAGAAGCAACCAAACATATGCAAGTGAAATCGTAGAACAAGATGGCGGCCGACAAGAGCGAATTAATGTTAATGCTAACTTCTTGCATTTATTTAAATATAATAATAACTAGCAATTATTTATTATGACATCGTCACAATGCCGGGCTGCAATTTTTAATCATATTTTAAATTTATTTAATTTAAAGTATATGCTCTCCGCCTTAATTAAATTAGTAGTGGCTTGCCCTTGTACTGTACATCATACTTTTCCTGTTAACAATACAGTCGTACCAGTCATCTATCTAACACCTTTCAGGGAAAGATTTTTAAATTGAAATAACATGGTTTCCAGTTTGTATCAGAAATTCGTATATAGTTAAACGGAGCCTCCTGCTCCTATGGTTTCCATATCTAGTCTCGTCTTTTATCTATCTAACCCCGTTCTAAAGATTAAAAACAGACAGATGGACGGACAGACGACAGTAAGAATTTATAGGTGTACAATTTTTTCAAATTGCAACTCATTATTAGGGAACATTGCAGTCTTTATCGATGTTGATGCACTTATGATACGATTGTAGATCTGAATAACACCGTTGGGACTTTAACAGAGCTGTAAATCACATCCATAGAAGTTAAAAAGTCAAAGGAATGCCTTTAAATGCGATCCTTCACGAGATGGAGACCCGAAATCAGCCTACTTTTAGGGCACGATCTGGAATCAAGCTGCGTATTTCGATAAGACTATGGCACTTAAGCTAACTATTTAGCCCACGTGATTTTGTTGGCTTTGAGTAGCCCACTTTACTGTTCATGGAGTACTTGATGTTATATAGTTCCAGGGATTTTTAAACTCTTTCCGCCCTGTGGGCACTAGCGGGCCTCTTTTAGCAAGCTCATTATGGGTTCGCCACGTCCACAATAGGGCGGCCGGTGGTGAGGGAATGGGAACCGACATATCCGGTCTGATCACCCCCGAAAAATTCCTGGGGATTTTACGACCTTCTAGGATTCGATCCCGGGTCTCCTAGAGCAATAGACTGCAACATTGACCGCACGATCATCCGGCTGTCAGTTTTAAACATTATAAAAGAGATTTTTGTTTTGAAAATTGTTAAAATTAATATCAAAAATACTGTAGTAGAGATAACAGAGACTTATCACGATGCTACTGGTAACATTAATATGACAAAAGATTGCATTCTGATGATAGAAGTATCGTTTTTATGTTACCAGTAGTAGTGTGATAAGTCTCTGTTATATCTACTGCGGTATTTGAGATATTAATTTTATATTTATACAATTTTAATAGTTTTAAACAGATATCTATTTAAAACCTGAATAAATTAAATCGAAAATATAACTACGGTATTTTCGATTTATCCACATCCTCATATGTAAATTAATGTAATTACGAATTACATTTTTCGACAGAACAGTAGAAAAAAGTTACAAAAATGCTTGAAAACGGGAAAACTACCTACTAAGCAAATACTGTAGATATTCTTCTCCTCGCCTAACAGAGACTCTCACGCCAGCTACCGGCAATCTGAGTCATTAACTCTACTGGAGAGCATAGCGCAGGACCAGTATTTCTATTGACTCCGCTATAGCCTATATTTTGATATACTTTATATTAAAATATATTATTAGATTACTGTATTTTAAAATAATTGTTTTGAAAATTATAGATCAATTACCCTAATTTTACATCTATGTTCAAGAAATGAATTTATTCAATAATTTACTTTCAACATAAAATAAAGTTTTGTTTTTGAGCATTAACTCATATGTATTATGAGTATTTTTTAAAAACATTTTTCGCCGTGTGGGCACAAATAGGGCCTTATTAAGCAAGCCCATTATGAGTTCGGCCACAATGGGGCGGCCGGGTGGTTAGGGACGGGGCCTGGAAATTTTCGGATCACCCGCCGAAAATTTCCAGGGGATTTTTCGACCCGTCTGGATTAGAGCCCAGGCCCTCCGGAGTGGTAGGCTGTCACCTTGACCGCTCGGCCATCCGGCCGTCGTATTACGAGTATTATCAGGTCAAACTATATTAAGTTGGAAAAGTCAATATTGGAAAGTATACCTATTCAATGTTATCTAGAGATATTTAGCGACCATGCCGCTTAACAATAATTCATGACTTGAAATATTACCATACCAGATTTGGTGGCTTTTGGAACAAGGGCGTACCCAGGATCTGAACTAGAGGGGGGGCAACTCATATTAGTTTCGAGAAAGTGGGGAAGGAGAGTGAAACATGATGATTTCTTACAAAATAAAACTCAAAAGTATTGAAAATCTGTTCTTCTTATTTATTAACATACTAATGCTACATGCTATCACTTTATATAAAGACCTACTACCTACCATGTAGTTAACTGAATTAGATTATGTTAGCAATAATCTCGGATTTACCGAAAATTTTTCTATAACTTTCTTTTCCACCATCTCACGGTGTTCTTTCACAAAATTCTGATGCATGCTTATCAGTCAGTCTTTCCTCTCAGTGCTCCTAAGCCAGGTCTTCACACTTCGAAGCGTACTGAAGGATTGTTCTACGGTCACTGTGGGCCACCAGTGGCCAAGCGGTTTTGTTCCCTGAACATTGGGAGTTCAGTCATGGATTCACGCTTGGCCAGGACAGGCTTTCCACGTGGAGTTTTCTGGGTTTTCTCCATGTCTGTAACGCCTGAATAGGGGCCAGTTAACCTTAAAAAGACCTCCCAGAAGGCATCCCCCCTTGGCAGATTGCCCAAGTGTTGCGTTGCCGTAAATTAACAAACAAACAAACGGTTGCCGTAGTGCGTGAAATAGTGCTCAGAATTATGGATGATTTTCTCATGGCAGGAAAAAAATATTAGTTCCCATAGCCATCTGGCATCTTCGAGGCAAGAATAGCGAAGTAGTTCTAAGATTTCACGACATATAACTAGTCTTATTCACAATATTCATTATTCAAACTGATACTAAAAATACTAAATTGGTACATCTGTTGTTGTTGTCAGTGTCAATTGCTACACTTTAATATTTCTTCTAGGGAGAAGTAGCTGCCCTCCCTGGGTACGCCCTTGATTTGGACTGCTAAATCTCTGAATAATATTGAACAGGGACACTTTAATTACAATCACTGGTATATCCTGTTAAAACATGGGTTATTTTTAAGCAGATAATAAACTACTTTAAAATTATCTTTATTAAAGCATTATATTAACTAAAATCTAAAACATAACTGAAATCCTGGTAAATCTCTGTCAATTCTGCTCCCCTTTTTTTCCGTGTCTGTAGCACAAATAATAAGTGCTACAGACCTATTGTATATTAATTCTATCACTTTATATAAAGACCTACTACCTACCATGTAGTTAACTGAATTAGATTATGTTAGAAATAATCTCGGATTTACCGAAAATTAAGTACAGACCCATATCCTGCCACACCTATTGTAATATTAATTCTCTTCTAGATGCTGCCTCATTTTGTAAGGTCTCTTATTGGCATCTCTGTGTTTCACTCCTAATGTTAACAGTGTCGCCTCCCTACCGTATAAATGTATATCCAATCCTTGCGGGATTCTCTGTATCATTATTATATCTTTAAGTGGTCTCTGGCAGGCACTCATGACTCTCTCTCTTCTCTTATCTTTCTCCTTCCCTCCCTCCCATTCTCCTCTTCCCCCATCCCCCGTCCTTTCCCTCATTACCTCTTCCCCCTTTCTTCATATAAGGCTATACCTCCAAGTCAGGCCTTATCTTTAACTACATGTACATGTCAATTCTGCTTATCAAAAAATGTATAAAGAGAACTAAATATTTAATGTGAACAATTTACTTTTTAAATTATATATAAACATCAAAAATCAAGTTTTAAAAAATATTTCTTTTATACTTTAAAAACCATTTATCATATACAGTATATTGAACATATATTAGTTGTTTACAAATCACAATAAGCTGCCATTCGATACACAAAAATTTTAATATTTAATACAGGACAATTAATTTCAAATGAAATTAAAAATGTTCATTTAAAGCAAAATACAAGTTACTCACACTTTATATACATACACAATATGTGTATTTATAATTACACAATTATCCAACACTAAAAATATATACTTAAAATCAATTTAAAATAGTTTGAAACATTCAATTATTATACACTTAATAAAACTATTTCTAGTATCCACAATGCACTGTAATAATTTACAACTTTTAAAAAGTAGACAACAAATTTGGCATTCGTAAAACAGATTAAAATAAAATTCACTTTCGATAATAAATTTCATCATTATTCATTTTAAAAAACTTATTTATTTGATAATTTTAATAATTATTTAGTACAATTTTGTTATAATTACTAATTTTAATTAGATAATTCAGCAGCATGACCATAACTAAGGCATAGAAAGCATTAAAGACAGACACATTCATACACAGAAATTAGTTTTATAAAAGAAAAAATTTTTGAAATGATTAACATTCAGTTTGGTCATATTTTCATATAATATGGCTTTGACACTTTTTTCTTTAAAATGATTTTTATTATTAAATTAATAATAGGGTATAATAATAAATGTTTGCATTATCCTTTTATTTATTTTTGACTCTTAACCCCGTTGGCACTACGAGGGTCTTTTTCCCATACCCTTCATACGTTTGACTAGGCCCACAACAGGATGGTCAAGTGGTAAGAGATGGGAATCTGAAATATTCAGGGATAGACTGCCCATGAAAAATTCCTGGAGTTGCTCACCCAGATTCAATCCTGGGTGAGCAACTGCAAGATTGACTCTTGGTCATTGGGTCACAATCATTTTATTATTCATTAGTTTAATTTTTCAACATGTATTATACACACACACACACACACACACACACAAAATATTTTAAATAGCTAAAAATCTTATAAGATATAAAGATTATCAAATGATTTGAAATGAAAATATTCTGTCAAAGTCCAATCATATAAAAATAATTTTAATTCGTTAAATATACTTCTTTGTTTTCTTTAATAATAAATATTAAATGTAGATTTATATTAAAAAAATTTTTTGATTTAAATATATAAAAAATTCTTCCTTTCCTTTGTATAAATTTCTTAAAATTAAATATTTAATATTCTTATTTTTTATTAGAAATTTAAAACAAGTTTTAAAAACAATCAAAACTAAATTAAAAGCATTGAAAGTTATAGCTTACAATTTTAAAAATTCAATTTTTTCCCACAAATTAAAATGCATGTTTCTTTTTGGGTTATACAACATTGTTTAAGTTATAAGCATAATACATAATTTTTTTTTAAATTTGTTTTATCATTATAAAAAATTAAATTATTCTATACTTGGAAAATTTTGTTCTCTTAGGTTGACATAATACATAACTGATGTGTAAAAATCTTCATTAATAACAAAAATAAATTCATAAATTACAATAAATACTTCCTTGTAATTAAGAAGCTTTACTATTACTAAAAAAAAATTCTGTAATGTTTTATTTGCAATTATAATTTAATATTAAATGATTAATATAAAATACTATCTTCACTTATAATGTTTTATATTTAATTTCACACACAAAAATTATATATGTAATATATAAAGTCTTATTTCTACATTTAGGATCAAGCATTTCAAACCCACTAGAGCTTGGCATAAAAGTTAAGATTCCATTGAAAGGATATCACGCAATGCAAATTAAAAATATTAAAAAAACTTAATAGTACCCATATATTGTAGCATGCTATTTAAGAAATTAGTTTTATGTAAATTATAAATAAATCTTGTCATAATATTGTGAAATGGTGAAAACATGTATTAACTTTGGAATATGTAAATGAATAATTAGAAATATAAAACTACGTCTTTTATGTCCATACTTTGATTATACTCTATATACACTCATATGCCAATTAATTAGATTTCTTTTTGTCTTACTACCAGTTATTAAATACATCAATAAAACTCAAAAGCCACCTTTGACTTTATATATACATTAAATTATAATACATACTATTTTAATATGAAATCAGAAGATTAACTATTACCAAAAGTAAATTTTTAAATCAAGTATAAATATATTCTAAGTGCTTGTAATAAATGTCAAAAATGTGCCTTAAACTAAACTTAATAAAGATAAATATGTTTATATACATATAGTATATTTAGTAATTTGTTAATATGGAATTCAAGGAATGAATATTTTTATTTTTATTAAATATTACAATTATGTTATCTTGACTAGGAAAATTTTCATAAAACATACTGTCCCTAGTTATAACAGCCAGTTACATTATGAATTCAAACACTACATATCTTTCTTCCATCACAAGTCTTAGCAGTCGCTTATATTAATATAATGCAGTACGTTGTTTGTAAAAATAAATAAAATTTATAAAACATTGTTTATGTATAATATATATATACAAACAATATATTATAAATTTCATTTATCATCATACACACATACATAGTTACAAATTTGAGCCATCTTTTGAAAGTGGTATAAACCCACTTTTGGAAAGAGTTAATGGTAGTTTTAGTGAGGCATAGATGTCCTCTTTCTATATTTATAACAACAAAATGAATGGTGTACAATTATCCTCATATATTAATCAAAAGAAGTTTAACTGTAAAATGTAATCACAAGAATGATTTTTTTTTTTTTTTTTGAAAGTGAAATAAGTCCATAATAATCACTTGTAATAATCCGTCACTCGTATTAATCAATAATTGAAAAAAATCTTTATAATGGATAATAGCTAATGCTAAGTGTAAAGAAGAAATATAAATACGTTTGTCATTATTAGTTATCTTAAATAATTATGAAAAGCAAATTACTTGTTTATTTACATGTTCTAATTTAATTATTATTTTTTTACATTAAAAGATATATCATCAGAAAAGCCTACTTTAATTAAAATATAAATCTAAAATTGTTATTGTTTAGTTTTCATAATTGGTTATTATTGAAAGTGGTATAAGTCCATTTGTAGCTAAAAAGAAGAAAAGAAAGAAGTTTATAGTTTTAAAAACATTCACCGAATTTATTAATGTTTGCCAATAGTTTTTAGTTGATTCAAATGTAAACCCTTAAATATTTCAACGTATGAATAAATGGACTTCTACCACTTTCGAAAACAATGGCTCATTTATGTATGTGTTTGATCATTTTAACGTAATGAATATTCATGACCATTCTTAACTTAAATGTATACTGCACACAACAAATTCATGGCATACAAAATTTCAATTTTCTATAGTTGCTTTATTTTGTATCAATTTTTTTTTTTTTGTTGTCAAAAATAATGTACACACAACAGTTTTTCCATCTCAAAAATTTAATGAAAGAATTAACTGACAGAGAATTAATAAATTTTAAACAATTAAATTATTATTTTAATCAAAAGCTAAAATGAAGATCAGATTTCTTTCCTCAAATCTGCTTTATAACTAGAGAACAGTGTATAAAAACGAATTAGATTAAAGAAACAAAAAAGTATAATGTATTAAAACTTTCAATTCCTATAAATTCAGAACTTACCATAATTAATTATTATTAATATTAATATATAATATAATGGAGTATACTGTAAATTAACATAATATCAATCTAATTTCAATTTTTTTATCAATGTTATGGCACTGTACAGTGTATAACTGTTTTATGAAAGTTAGACTTCTTTCACAATGGCATATAAAGAATACAGTTTAACAGGCAATTATTTACTGTGACCTGTCACAATGCCAGGTTGCAATTTTTAATCATATTTTTAATTTATTTAATTTAAACATCTGGTCTCGACTTTCATCTGTATAACTTTGTTTGTGAGATTAAGGAAGGACAGACAAACAGACACTAGCAGGAATCAACAGGTCTGTAATTTGAAAATTGCAGAAAAAAAAATAAAATAAGAGAGAAAATGTCCATTATAGAAGTTATAACATTTAATAATCTTTGTTATGTTTAAAATTTTTTCATCTAGATTATAAGATTAGAAAATTCTTAGAACTCAAAATAAAATTAGAAAAAAATTATTTTAGTATAAAATCACTACATTCTACTTTTCATGTTCCAATTTATATAAAAATCAGCATGTTAAATTAAGTATAGTAACAATTATATTTCTTCTTCGATATATATAAAATCAAGAATTAATATATCAAAGTTTTTATTGAGGCACTTGATTAAATATTTATCAAAGAAAAAATTAAAATAATAATATTCAAATATGGAATGTTTTATTCATATTAAAAATATTTCAATTGATAACTCCTAAATGCTTTTTGCTTTATAACATTTGAAAAGGAAACCAATGAACCCAATTTGATGGTTTTTATTCAAATTTTTGGACCTTGAAATTTTTTAATCTAATTTTTTCTTATACACATAAACTCCTACTAAAACACCGGATTGTAAATAATTCTTCACCCAAAAACCTAATAACCGGTGCCAGTCCACTTAAATTATATGGCAAACGTTTTCGGACACTTCACTGCGCCCTTCCTCAAGCCTTCTAATCTTCGTACAACGAATTTTCAAACAAACGAAGTCATATTTCTGTTACGCACGTGCCAACCGAATAAAATTTAAAAATTAAAAAGTCAAAAAATTAAAAAAATCAAACAACTCAAATCCAAACCATTCAACTATCTTCCGTAAACGAAGCTTCCTCCGAACATTCTACTGTTTTGCTATTTACAAATTCCTACAGCGCTCTGCCCTTCCTCTAAAGAGCGATGACGTAAGCAGCTCTACGTCATTGCTAAACATCGCACTTTTTAACAAATTTCAAAAACGCTTCTGCACTCCTTCAATAAAAGATCGTCATCCCGTTTCCTTTATTTTACTCTGTCTCGTCTTTTTGCAGCAGGGCCTGCCAAGCCATCGATAATTTCACCTCATCTTTTGCGTTAATAGGCAGTGATGAACGGAAGACCTTATAAATTTCTATTTGTTCCAGCCATCTAATTTGCTCAGCATGCTTAGTGATAGCAAGCAACTTCGCTGCCCAGAAGTCCGGGACTATATCCGGGTCGGACGCATAAATCGCTAATGAGGTGGTGGCTCTCCCATGTTCAATATCTTTCTGGTGTTCTCTCAATCTTACTTCCATCGCTCTTTTCGTGGATCCAATGTAGACCAATTCCTCATTGCACCTATTATCTGTTAGTGGGATAGCGTATACCCCAGGAAGTTTGCCACTACTCGTTCTGTCCTTATCATTCCGTAGTAGTTGCAGCATAGACGAGCATCTCCTGTAAGCTATGTCGAACCCTTGTCTTTTCGCAATTTTTCTATATAAAGGTGCCAATATCGGGTTGTATGAAAGGGGTACGATAATATTCGCTGTTCTTTGATTATTCCCATTCACCGGAGTGTCAGGACCGTCGCCATTTAGATAATTTCTTTCCAGTTGCTGTATCAGTCTGCCGTACCCGTGCTCTTGCGCCTCCACCCGTAAGTGATCCAATTCCTTCTGTACTGCTTCCTGGATGGTGCTGTGAGTGTACGCCCTTTTAATCAGGGACCTGAACGCAGCCATTTTATACCCGAACGGGTCACACGAATCCGCTGTTATGTAACTTGAGCTGCCTGTTGCCTTCCTGTACACCGCTGTTTGTATCCCGTCTTTTGCTATCTGAATGCCTATGTCCAGAAAGTGCACCTCCTTATTGCTATGTTGCTCCAACTCTATAGTAAGGCCGTAACTGTTGTCATTCATCCGTTGTAAGAATGAGCCGATGTCCGGGTCTTTCTTCCATAATATTAAGACGTCATCCACGTACCTTCTATACATAATGATGTTCTGGCTGAAGCTTGGAATTATTCTCTCCTCTAATTTCCTTATGACCAATTCACATATGTCCCCTGATACGGCGCTACCCATAGGACTTCGTTTGTTCGAAAATTCGTTGTAGGAAGATTAGAAAGCTTGAGGAAGGGCGCAGTGAAGTGTCCGAAAACGTTTGCCATATAATTTAAATGGACTGGCACCAGTTATTAGGTTTTTGGGTGAAGAATTATTTACAATCCGGTGTTTTAGTAGGAGTTTGTGTAACAGAACTAAGGTTACATGTAGATAAAATAAACATCAACTATGGAAAAGTTAGCGGATTTTTCAGATATATAAAGTAAAAATTTGGAACATTTTAAAATTAAACAGGAATAGCTGGAATAGTCAGAATTTACCTATTATTTCAACAGATATAGTTGAAATTTTCCCTTATTTGCAATGGCTAGTTAGATATTCTAACATATTGGTTATGGATTTACCAAAAATGATCCTTTCAAAATTATTTTCATTTTCTTTTCACCCTTTCAAAAAGTATATTGATCAATAAACATTTAAAGATTATCTGTTTCAATATTTATTGGAATAGTTTCCATCTTATATTTCTGATATATATATATATATATATATACAATATAATATATTATATATAATCATGTCTTTGGTACTTGATTATTTTCTTTTATTATAATGCTTTTCGCATGTCTAGAAAGAATTTTATTTACATTCTATAGATTTGTACATCTCTATTACAAAATTTCACCACTGATGATTTTATGAAAAAATTTTGTACTTTGCAAATTTAATCTTGTTAAAAAATTATTAATTCATACAAACATAAAAAGTACTACCAGTAATAAACATTAGAATTATTATGAATAGAAATATCAATATTTATAATTGACCAATTGTAAATCATCTATCGATAACATATTTTGGAAATAGAATAATTATATTATGGAAATGGTAAAATTTCTATGTAATGAAGAATAAATATTGATTTTTAAATGTATTTGAATGTTATGATATTTAAATTATATTTTAATTGAAACAATAAAAAAAAACTTATAAAAATTTGACTATTTTTGATCAAGATACAAGGTATAGAATTAAAATTTTGAATTTGTTTGTTGTTTAATAACATTCATTATTATATTATTATTTGCAATGTTATATAAAATTTGTTGTACAATAAATCTTATATAGCATTACAAATCTATAATGAGAGCCCATTCAAATTTTATGTATTTAAAATAAACTATTAGCAAATACAAACATTGATTAACCCAATTTTTATATTAATGCCAAATGATTGATGAATTATATCAGGCTATATTAATGCTACTATTAATAATTAAATATCAAGCCATTTGGCCTAGAGGTAATTGTTAGGCAACTATCTCTTGATAAATTTAATAATTATAATTAAATTAATATTTAATGATTGGAAGTAAGATCCTGATAGTGTAATTGACAACGCATTTGCATAGCAAGTGAGAGTTGAAGATTTGAGTCCTGTTCTAGGCCAATTCTTTTCATCCAGAACCTTCTAAATTATTAAATAATTTAATTATGGTTAGTAAATTTATCAAGAGATAGCACCTAATGCCAACGTCTAGGCCAAATTACTTGATATTTAATTATTAATATTAGCATTAATATAGTATGGTATAATCTGGCAATCATTTGGCATGAACTATTAGCTGTGTAGTTAAAAAAGAAAATTTTTATGTAAAAAATACTAAAGCCTAAATAATCAGATAAAGCTAAAATAACTGGCAAATGCTAGCTTTATAGAAGTCTTTTGGTTAAAGCAAGCATCAATCTATTAATTTTGAACTTTATCTGAATAGAGCATGCTTTATCCAAGCCACAAGTGGATAAAGCTGACATTATCCAAAAACAGATAAAACAAGAAACAATAAAACTTAAAATTCAGGTTTTATCCACCTCATCTTATGATCTATTTTTGTGTTGTTTTCAATTGTAATTATTAAATGTAACATAGTCCTATATATAAGTAAACAACAAAGTATTTGAAAAATTATGCTCATTAACATAATAGTTGAAAAAGTATTTTAAATGAAATTTACAAATAAATTGCATCTTAAAACTGA
The DNA here is from genome assembly GCF_030686945.1 of Centruroides vittatus. Taxonomy (NCBI): domain Eukaryota; kingdom Metazoa; phylum Arthropoda; class Arachnida; order Scorpiones; family Buthidae; genus Centruroides; species Centruroides vittatus. The sequence continues at coordinate 522,737 of NW_027121224.1, forward strand.
AAAGCTACAAATGAATGAAACTAAAACAAAATAACATTTAAAATGCAATATTCTAAATAGCTTGCAATTTAATTACTATATTTGTCTCTCTATGAAATTGATGCTGCCTAATTCAAATATTGTTATATTTTTGATTATAAACAAATTGGAACAATTCATAATTCATTATTATTTTTTAAATATTTAATCAAATTTTCAGTCAAATAATGATGCTGGTTTGACTGACTTGTTGCTTAGAGAGTCCATAACAGAATCCAAATTATAATAATCTGATTTCTTGCAGATAGCTAGGTGTGCTTAACTGCAGATGTCACAATTACCCCATAGAATTCCATAAAATCATTCTGATCTTCCATCAGATTCTGCAGCAAATGGAGATTGATGGGATGCAGTTGAGGATGGATCCCATCAATTATCCCATGGATTTCCAGGTAAACAAGCTGTCAGCTAATTAATTACTGCCTTTGACATTACCCTTGAATTAAACTTGAAATTACAAAATCAGAATGAAATTTATGACTATGAGAACTTTATTCCTGACTGAAGCACAGCAATGGCTTGTGAACTCATGTTAGATTAGGTAGGTGCTAAATTAAAATGACTTGTCACACTGTCTAAGCATGAATTCTTGCCTTTGTTCTACAACATCCTTAACTTACACAATGAATGTGTGAGTTATAATACGCTGACATATGTAACTGTCCTGTGGGCACTAAGAGGACCTCTTTCATCAAGCCCTTTATGGGTTCGGCCAGGCTCACAATGGGGCAGCTGGTTGTTGATAGAGAGAGAGAGAGAGAGAGAGAGAGAGAAGGCTGATATATCCAATCAGACCATCTCCAAAATATTCCTGGGGATTTTTTGACCCATCTGGATTTGATCCCAGGTTCCCAGAGCAGTAAGCTGCCATCTTGACTGCTCAGCCATCAACATATGTAAGTTAAGGTATATATGATCAATTCTTTGAGAAAAATGGAAAAGAAAATCAGTATTCAAAAAAAATTTGGCAAGAATTTTGCTGTATTTTGAATGTTGGGTAGCACACACATTTGTTTATATTTTTACAATGCAAAGTTTTTGATTGACTTAACAGGGGGATTCTATGAACTCCAATATCTCCCGTTTGGTCTCCATCATGACATCATTTTATTACTTCTATTAATGTACAAAATTTCATTCAAATTGGCTGGGTCATTACTTTGCAAAACATATTTCAGCAATTTGTCAATTTGAGCTGCTGCCAAGGAAGCTTGCTTGCTTCACTTGCTGTGCTTCAATAAAATGCTTTCTCGTTATATGCTTAAGCTATTAAAATCACAAACTGTTTTGTTTGTCAATCTTCTTTCTGACTTACATTCATAAAAATTTGATGTAAAGATTACACTTTATAAGTATTTGATTTATTATGAATTCTGATCAGATAATCACATATAAATTGAAGGTGTATTGAAATCAGAAACAGTACATATGATAAAACAGTCTATCATCTGCCCATTATGGTTACTCGCCTTACCAAAAATTTATATATTTGGTGATTACAGTTATCAATTATTCTTACAAAATTCTTTAAAATGTTAATAAGCATGATCATAAATAGCTAAGATAAGATAAATCTCATAAGATAAGACACATCTATGTGTAAAACATCAATTACCATGGAATGAATTTACAGCTATATTTAATAAAGAAATTTTATGTGCAAGTATATAAATATCCAATGTATAACATAAAATTAATGCTTAATATATTTTAAGAACTATTGTTTATCTAAAAAGAAATACAAATTAATTTCAAATATAAACATCCAAACTTGAGTTATATATGAAATATATGAAAGCCAAATGATTGCTAATTATATCAGGCTATACTCCTGCTATTATTATTAGTAAATGCCCCTATGCCAAATTACTTAGCATTTAATTAATAATAATAGTAGTAATTTTGGCTTTAATACAAATTCTTTTTAAATATCTGCAAGGCTATAAAATGTACCAAAATGCAATATGTAAATAATATCAGTATAAAAAAAATAGATTTTCTGTTAGCTGTTTAGTGTTCCCATTTAGATAGTTTACGTTATGTTTTATATTTAATTAAATTTGTTTCATATAAAGCAGTTATGGATCTTATCTATTTACTAATAATTCTTCTAAACAATATCATTTAAAACAATTCTATAATCAACATCAAATCTCAAAAAATTAATAATTATTGTCTAGAAATTTATATTAAAATTATTGTAAAAATTTATATAAATATTTAATATTTTCTATTATCACAGTTGAATGCAGAGAAATTGATTAATGGAATCTTCACTAGACTTCTTCATTATCAGTGATATTATCATCTTCCTGCAGCATTGGATTTAATTGTTCTGATGATTCTGTTCTTAATTCCATTAAAACTTTGTTTGGTAAAGGGGTAAAAACTCCTGTCAACAAACTTAAACTAATCCTAAGTATTTTAAAACAAAATTTTATTAATATTAATTATAAAAAAATAATAATTTCATCAATGTAACGATTAGATATGTTAAAAGACTTACCAGAGCTTACACATTGTATTTTGTATTTCAAATTCAAATAATAATAAACTCAAGCTTGCTGCCGTAATCTTTCAGAGAACAAAGTGATATTAGTACAGTAACATTAGTATAATAAACAAAGAATGTAGTAACACTTCTAAATTTCTAATTTAAATTACTTACTTTAGCCACCCCCATCAAATTGAGCCAATGTAGCTGATGATCATTTAATTTTAAAAAACATAATCCAAGTAAACAAGTTAAAATTCCACTGCAATTTATATGAAGTAATTGTACATGTAAGATAAATAATTCAAGATTAATTTTCTGTATAGTCTTTAAAAGAAGTTGACATAATACATTATTTAAAATAATAATTTCTAAATTTTTTCAAATCATAGAATATTTACAATTAATATTAATTTTAAATAAATCAATTATATCAGATATTGTTAGTTATATATACATGTGAATGGATCATTACATGAAATAAAAGAGATGATACTATAAAGTACTTTTAAACTTAATCATTGATTTTCAACAAAAATAATGTAATCTAAAAAATTACTTATTATGATAATTTAAAGATAGCAACAAGCACACTGATAATTATCATTTGTTGTTAATTGTGTGAAATTATAAATTAAAAATATAAATTAAGCAAAAATTCCGCATTTTAATGTGGAATCATTTTTGTTCAACTTGTGTATTTTTTATCTCTGTAAAATAAAATATTATTTCAAAACTATTTTTCTATTTTACACTGCTGCTCAAAACGTAAGTAACAAATGAGCAATTATTTACTGTGACATTGTCACAATGCCAGGCTGCAATTTTTAATCATATTTTTTCATTTATTTAATTTAAAACATATGCTCTCCATCTCAAATTAGTGGCGGCTTGCCCCTGCAAATCACACTTTTCCTGTTAACAATAGTCATATCAGTCATCTATCAATAACTCTGTTCAGGGGAAAATTTTTGAATTGAAATAACATGACTTCCAGTTTGTATCAAAAGTTCTTATACAATTAATTGGTGCCTCCTTCCCTAAGCCTTCCACATCTGGTTTCAGCTTTCATCTATCTAACTCCATTCTTGAGATTAAGGAAAGACAAATAGATGGATGACAGTGGGAATTTATAGATCTACAATTTTTTCAAATTGCAGCTGATGAAAAGATTGGTTTATCAAATATATTATTATTTTAATTAATTAACTTAAATTATATATTATTTGGAATTAAAATGTAAATTTTAATGTAATGGTTTGGTAAAAATGTACAGTTAAAAGAAATTTGTATGAATAATTGTCCTGGCCTTGAAATTATGTCCCTCCATAAGGTAGCTCATTCTGACTCATGGCTAGCATCATGAATGTGGAATGTTTCATGAAGTGTGGAATGTTTAATGTGCATCAATTTTGGAATCAATAAATAAGAATTCATACCATCATCTAAAGACCAGGATCTGAACTTCCAAGAATTACTTAGCAGCTGATGATGCCTTTCTGTTTCAATGTATGAGGCATTATAAGTCACTGACAACATGACAGCTGGCTTTGGACCCTTTGATACCACAGGAAGAAATCTAGCTCAAAAACCTGTTGTGCAATCTACACAAGTTTTTTTAGCTAGTTTTCTTCATGTACACTGTATGCTAGATCACTTGTTCATGTTCCTCTGTTGCAGTCTGTTGTAGGCTTCCAGATAAATTGGGCCTAGGAACATTGCCACTGGAGGATATAGCATCAAGTACTGTTTACTGATGATTCATCATTCAATTTCCAGAGTGATTGTTACTGAATCTTGATCTGGGATCCAATAACATGTGGCAACCCCCTTGAAAGAGACCATTATCGAAGTGGTGACTTGACAGTGTGGACAAGAATAGCAATAAACAGCTACAATAAGATTCATATTTTTCTATCTGTTTCACTGATAGTTATCTGGTATTTAAACAAAATTCTACATCCACATGTTCATCCATTTATCAATACAATGAGTATTGATGTAATATTAATGAATAATAATGCTTAATCTCACAGAGTAAAACAATTCTTTGCATGCAACAGTCTCTACAATCACCATAGCTGAATTCAATAGAGCATGTAGGAGTAAGTTTAAAAGATGGATTCCACAGTATCCCACCCTATACTCTTTCTGAGCTCCAACAAGCCCTTATACAAGAATAGAGATTACCGACATAAAAGCTAGTCAATATCACCATTAGCAAAGAATTGCCTGGATTACAACTAAGGTTTTCTCACAGGCCATTAGACAAAAGTCACACTAACATTGCAATGCTATATTTAGCTATCACAGTGTAAAAAGCACAACTTTTACATTTTTTCTTGAATCAGTTTATTCTTTCATAGGTGGTATACTTTGTCCACTTTGAGTCAAATAAGTCAATCTAATAAAATAGCTTTTGATTTATCCAAAATAACCTGTCTGTTACTTGTTTTGAGCAGCAGTAAATATTAAATTTTGAGCTGTATTACTTGGTGAATGTTATATTGAGTAGTAAGTAATAAAGTAATACAGTTACTATTTATTTAACATAAATTAAATATTCTTAAATGATTGAATTTGGAATAATTTTTTTCTCATTTTTTCTTGTTTTACTGAAGCATATTTTACATTATGCATTTTTTAGCTCTTCATTGACTAATGGGATCTTGTATACTCCTGCCTTAAGTTTGTTTAAGAGTGGGTCCTTGTCATTTCTAAATATATTATGTAAGTTAGGGACCCTTTTGTACATCACTGTGGTGTTCTCGTTTGGTCATTTCTTCCATAATTCGTCTGAAACCCCATTGGAACATAAATTTTACTGTAAATAGTATGTCTATTGTACATTATACATATTTTATTTTCTATTAAAGTTTATTTGTTAAATAAATAAATACAATGTCTACCTAAACTAGTTTACAATATTTATTAAATTTTACATTGTTCCCTTAAGCTTTCAGAAATCCTGAAACAGTAGATGTGGCTACTATTAAAGGGCAGTTGTTAAATTATTTCAAGCTTTAAGGATGAGATGTAGTTACAATTTGAGGGTGGTTATTATTCAAATAAAACTGGTATGAGATTATTTAAATCATAAAAACTTTTCATGACAAAATTTACTATTTATTTTCTGTGTCTAATAAAATTTGAAATAAATAAATAATATTTCAATATTCCAATTTTTATAAATTTAGAAAAATTTTATCTTACCTGAATATAAAACTAATATAAAACTTTGCAATTTTTAATAATGGAAAATTATAAACTTTAAAAGCTTCACCTAAAGAAAAACACAAAAAATTAAAAACAATATGATAAAATAATTCTTAGTGGTGTCTTTATGAAATAAATAAAAAGTATTACCTAAAAAAAAACTTGTGGAACCTAAAACAATAACACTAAAAATAAAAAATAAATAGAATAAAAAATTGATTATTATTAAAGTAATATTAAAACTTTTTTACAAGAATAAACATACCTGAATATAAAACAACAATACAATTTTGGAAGTGCACTAAAAAAAAAAAAAGAGAAGAATTTTCAAAGAAATGTATAAAATAAAAATTACATTTTATAACATTTTTAAAATAATACACATTATATTATGAAGTGTAAATTGTAAACAGAAATAAAAAAAATTAAAATTTGGGTCTCAGGATAGATTAAAGAAAAATAAAACAGTTTTAATTAAAAAATAGTTATTCAATTAATAATATCATATGCAGTATGAAAAAATATATGTATTGAAAATGAAAGACAAATATTTGATTTTTGAACAAAATAAACAATTTTAATCAGTCTGCTCTTAGAAAACTATATGGATATCAGTTAACTTTTAAATGGATATTGTCTTCCCAGCTAATTAAAAAAATACATAATTCTTCCCTTTAGTTTCTCTGTTTATTATATTCTTCTTTTTTTAATTCCAAAAAGTATTTATACCAAGTTTCATCTATTTATGATATTGCTTATTACTAATTTAATGTAAAAAAAAATTATGGTTTCATTATGCATTATGTTACAACAAAAAGTTCAAAAATATTTAAATATTTTATGCAAAAATTCCCTTAAAATCAGGAATAAATCTAATAAAACTATAACAAATGCAATATTCATTAAAACAAATGTTTAAAAACATGTAAAGATAACAACTGCTCAAAACTTTGCTAATTCAATCATGCTACACACAAAAATTTTTTCCTATCATTTAGTTTTACCATATACTTTTTTATAGTGATTTTAACTGAAAAGAAAATACCAGATAAACTTTCTAAAGTGTTTTGTTACCTACAAATATAAACCAGAAGAGTATATAGAAGGTATTTTTGTGGAATCAGACATAAGCAAAGTATTAACAGATAAACATTTCAAAGAAAATACAAATAATGTGAAATGTATGATATGAAAGTTTATGAAATTAGGATAGATGAACTTAAACATTCATTTGAAAGATTCGTCCAATTTTGGTTACTTGGAATAAGCAGTTTGTGTTTCCTTCTATTTAAATATGGTGTCAAAGTTAATTTAATTTTTAACTAACGATTCATTTCTCGTATTCTGATTTAAAACATTTTCATGATAATCTAGATGAAATGAATGAAAAGAAACATGAACAATTTCATCAAGACATATAAGAAATGCAACAGAAATACAAAAGATACTGGAAAACAAGATAATGGCTGATTGTTAAAAGAGAAGGAATAGAAGAAATAAGTAAAATGAAATTTACAAAGTGGTTTTCAAAGCCAAGAAATACAATATTTTTTCAACAAAGATTGACAAAGCTAATTGAATTTACTTGAAATTTTGTTCTAATGTTATACTCTATTTTCAATGCATTTCCCTGAAATAAATTTTTAATGAATAAAGAGAATCTCATTACACATTTTAAAACCTGAAAACAGAAATATCACTTTAGAATAACATATGAGTTTTTATTTCCAGAAGTCTATTATGATAAAAACTAGGGATTAGCAATAATATTTGAAATATAAATGATAAATATAACAATTGAGAAAATAAAAGCATCTCATAATGAAAAACAACAAAGTTAAATCACACAAAATGACTATGATATGACTTCATTAAATTTGTTTTAATTCAACTGATATAGATACATTTTTTTGCTAAAATTTACTAATTAACATATGTCAATTTTTATATGAAGCTATTGGGTATGTCATTTCATTAGATGTTGAGCTGCTATTCAACTAATTTAACAGGATTTGTTAATGGCTTCTTTTTTTGTCAGAATGCAAATTAAAATCACATTTTCAGCATAGTATAGTTGATAAACACTTTCCAAAAATGTGCTATTAAAACCTATTTGATCATAAAATATGTAACAAGCTAATGATTAAATATATTTTTTTATGCCTTAATTTCCTTATTAAAGTTTACTAGATCAATTTCTAATATAAAACTATAAAATTATTAATTAGTGAATGAAATATTTAAAATTAGTACTGTAGCTAATTAGACAACAATAGAAAAAATAAGAGATACAATAACATTAATTTAAAAATACAAAATACATTATCTAAACTATTTAAATTTTTTTAATGCATTGTATTTATTTAAACAGTATCATCAACTAATTTTAAGGACAGCACAAAAGACTAAGCTAATAAAAAAATTTGATGACATATCATTTAAAAAAGTTTATTAATATAAATCATAATGAATAAAATGATTTATTTATATTTTAAAACTAAGGTTACTCACTTTTCTTCAGAATAAGACTTATCTAATTGATCCAAAAATACTAAAACTCCTAAAGTAAAGAAAACAACTTTTATTGAACATAAGATTCCTTCATAAGATTTTTTTATTCAATAAATTTTAATATAAAACACCTTCTATGAGAATTTTTTATTATAATATGTTAACAGAACATTCAATTACATTTATTACTTTCTCCCAAAGCTGCAATAGGTATATATTATATGTATATATTTATTAAATATCCTACAATTTACAGAATGTAGACTATACAATTGTATATTTTACATTCTGTAAATTGAAATTGAAGATAATTTAAAATTAGAGAAAAAAGTCAAATGATTTCCATCAGAGATAAATCATTCTGACTATAAATTTTGAGATTTATTATTTTCCTTTGAATAATCAAAAATTATTGTCATAATAAAAACATATCACAAGATCTCACCTGATGATATAAGATGCAATATCATCCAAAAGAGAGCTCCTCTAAATTCCTGTAACAAAACATGCATACATAAATTGACTAGAAATTGCAGTGCATACAGAATAGTATAATATAAAATTTTGCTATAAGTTAGAAAATAAAAACATGTAATAAATGAGAAAAAAAATTAAGATAGGAAATGTAATAAGTAAAATGTATATCGAAAAGATTAATTAAATATCTAGCTGCTCCTAGCAAATAAAAAGATGATCCAGCTACAATCAAGTTCACTGTAAGTAATTTACAATTATAATTTAAAATTTCTTTATATTTATTACAAAACTAACAATCTAAGTGATTTTATTTTAATTTTTTGCATTACTGTATTATATAAATAATTTCAAAATCTTTTGTTTGAAAATGAAAAATACAGAAAGATCATTCTGATCTTATATCTATGCATATCACTACATTTTTTTCTAAAATTAAAAATACATGAAACTGATTGTAAAAATCAATTACACTAACAATTCAACTGCAAAGAAATTAAAACTACAATCTGTTAGAAAAAATAAAATAAGTCAGTTTTCCCTAAAACTGATTTTTGAAGGATTTTTTTTTAAATTTAATCAACAATATTTATATAAACTACATATTTTTCAATTTGTAAATGTAATGTTTTGTTTGTTGAAATTATTAGAAAATCTATGTTTTTTAGATTCATGTCAAGATTATCAAAACAAAACAAAAGAAATCAGGTTTTTCTTTAATAGATTATAATTTTTTATTTTTTCTTAAATTATTAGCATAATAACTATTTTCTGCACTTAATTCTACACACTTGTAATTAAAAAAAACTTTACAAAAAATGCTTTTTTCCCTTAGTATAATTAAATTAATTAACTTATCTATAACCGTGAGGTAGATAATAGTAAGGGCTTATCACACCAATGATATAGTGCACAAACGCTCAATAATCAAGGTAAAACATTTAATAAATCTAGAACAGGTTGTACAACCTGTTCTAATGACCTGTTATTGAGCGTTTGTGCACTATATCATTGGTGTGATAAGCCCTTACTATTGTGAAACCCGTATTAGGCCTGTCCAGTGTTAAATTTTAATTATTTCGAAGCCCTCTCGGGAGATAACGATCGCGATCCACGATAACAATCAGGTTCGAAGGATGTACTATCTTCCGCCGTCAAACTCACTTCCCTCCTTCTCAGGATCCGACCTGAGTCACGGAACTCAAGTCATCATCCTCGATCGCGATTGGTGATCGTGGCGGAAGGGACTTAGAGTATAAATAGGGGGGAGATCTCTAAGAACGGGGAGCTGACGTCCGAAGTAGACGACCTGCCCGGCGACATCGTATCCGACTCGAAAGCCAAGTCGAGACGCCGAAGCCTCAGCCGCCAAGCCTATCCTGCCGCCCACCTGTCGCTCCGCCAGGAAAACGCCCGAGTCCGACTCCACTCCTCGACCTAAATCGATCACCGAGAGGTATGAATCCCCTAATAATTGTGAGCTCTCTCTCTCCCGCGATTAGGGACGGGATGCGTAGCGTTTCTGTAGTAGTTCCTATGTACCAATAAACCATTATCTGTGTTGTCCTGTTATACGGATATTGCCTTCCTTTATCGACGACTCCACACACACTCCTCCACTCGACCTGACAAGTAACTGACCGATCCCGACAAGTCGGGATATCGCGCAAAATTAGCCATCCTTGACAGTGGGGCGGGTCTTGCCGACCTATTCGCCGAGAACAAGGAGGTCCGACTTCCGTCCTACCTCCCGGCGTTTCCCACACTATTATCTACCTCACGGTTATAGATAAGTTAATTAATTTAAAAAAAACTTATAATATCGATAAATATTAACACAAGTTCACATTAATATCCAAAAATAAAAAATGAAAATGGCTAACCATTTGTGTTTGAAAATAAAAATCACATTGATTTAGCTATACTTTTTATTTTCAAACATTATTATTATAACCATTTCCACTTATTTTTTGTGATATTATTATATATCATGATACATTGCATATTTGTCAGCCAAACACATATACAACATATTCTCTATCCTAAGATCTGTCTACATGGAATTAACAACGTATCTACGTTCAAAGTATATATATTAGCTATCACATTCAATTATACAAAATTAATATCTAAAAAAATACAACTATAAATTTCAGTTACCTTTAATGATGTAGAAAGTACCATAGTGGTACTCAATGCTATTATTGTCAAAGGTATTATTATTGAAATAACATTTGAACTTTTCTCACATTCCTAAAAATGAAAATGTAATTAGATTTTTAAGTATTATCTTAATACAGTATTATAAATGAAATTAATTTTACATAGTATGATTTTATTTTAAAAATTCATAATTACCAAACGCCTTGCCCAAAGATCAGCAACATGTTGAAATAAAAAAACTATATTATGTAAAGAAAGAAAAATTGGTATATGCTGTAAAAACAAAGTAAAAACATTTTTTTAAAATATAATCTTTTAATTTATAATTTAAAAATTCTAACTTCATTTATATCATTTTTAACAATATCACTAAAATATTCATTGTAATAATAATAATAATAATATTTCTGTTTAATATTTCATAAAAACAGTTATGTTATAGAAAATATAATGTTTTAGAATTTTCAATGTTTTTCAATTTTCAATGCATAGCATATTTTATTCTTGTAATAATACAAATGTGTTAAGTTTCTATATAATTTTTAATAATTTTTAATAGCTTTAATTTTCAAAATTATATCTATTATAGTATTACAGAATAATATAATTCATACTTTATATAAAAAAATTTTATATTTAAAAATTACAATGGTAATATAATAATATCTTTATGAGATAAATTTTAAAATATTTCAAATTTTAACTTTTAAAACAATTAATGAATTAAGATACTAAACAATTTGAACTACAGGTAGGTATTTAAGTCGTCACCTCTCATTAAATTTAATCATTACAATTAATATAGTTAGTAATTGCTATTTTTTTTTTTTTTTATAAATAAAATTGCTCAGGAAATAAGAGAACAAATATATAGAAAGATATTTTACAATTGTAAAACTGTTTGCTTATTGCTATCATGAAATTCCAAGCCAGAGCCAGATAAAATAAAAAGTGTTATTTAGCAGTTAAGGAAAGTTTCAATTCTATTTAAATTATGAATAAAATTCTAACTTTTCTCAGTATTAAATTTTTTTTTGAAAAGTTAAACCAAAAAGTTAAACCCAGATTATAATTTCTTGAATTTAATAAAATATGTTAAAATTAAATATAGTTATTACACATCTATTAAACACATCATCATACATTTCCAACAAAAGAATCTTAACAAAGCTACAGCAAAAATAAAAAAAGATCATAAATTTAATTAAGAATAATTAATTAAATATATATTCAGATCAGATAAGAGCATCTTTTAATCATAAAAGATGTAATCAGTAATTAATGATGCATATTAGCAAAATGGTAATATATTAAATAATCCATGAAAATATATTTCAAGCCATTACAAACTGGCAGATAACATACTAATTTATCATTGTTTCTTTATATGGAAAAATCTAGAATTAAGTTTATCATAAAATTTTTTAAATAGAAACATAATTTAAAAAACAAATTCTCTATTCCTCAATTTAAAAAATGAAAATCCTTCTTCTAATTTAAATGCATTCAAATAATCAATAAAATTAAACAAACAATATAGGAATCTTAATTAAAAATTCCATGAATGTGAATAGCTTTAAAATTACTCAGCTGTAATTTCAATGGTTCATTGATAATTACAAAAATAAAATCTGTTTAAAAAATATCAAAATATTTAATATTTTATTATATTTTTGTTGATATGTTTTTTTATATTAGTGATCTATCATTTTATTCTTTTTGTTAGTCCATTCAACTGTAGTCCTTAAAATAAACTGGCATAAATTTTTTAATTTTTTGTATTTTTAAATTTTTTCACTGTATTTTAACGATAGTTAAATTATTACTTTTAAAAATCTCATTTTTTCATTATTTGCTCAAAAGCACATGTCTATTATGTATACAAATAATTGTTTAAACAGTTAAGATTATGAGGAAATTTAAAAATATCTTTTAAAAGATTTATGTATTAAGTATTTTAGTACTTTGCTATATTTTGCATATTTTAAATGCCATTATAGTAAATAATGATTTAGCAAGATGAAGTTTTAATAGGTGTCCAGAAAAAATCTGCACAAAATATCTAAGGCTCTAGCTAAGAGCCAATAACTTTAAACACGATGCACATGCTATAATTTGAAAGCATTGAGAATGCTGTCATCTTTATCTGCATTTGATTTTCTACTTCTTTCAAAATGGCAACAAAAGATAATACTTTGTGCCTAAGAATGCACTTTTACACATTATAGTAAACTTTTTTCCTAATGTTTTATTTAAACTGTTTTGCTGATGAAGAAGTTTTAAAGCGGACTGTATATTGCATTCTCTAACTTTTTGAGAGTGGATTACTACCACAGAAAAGAAAGAAGTCTGGTAAGAAAGTGAAAATTTTCTAATGAAAGCCAAAGTCAAATTGACTATCAAATTCTTTCTTCCACAAAAAACTTCCATAATCCAGTGGTAGATGTTTCTACAACAGCTAACGTTTTCAACCCCCTCGGGGTCTTCTTCAGGCACAGCACAAAAATAGTTTCAAATGCCAGTGAATGGAACAAAAAACCGAACCGAATTCTATTCCATAATTTTGAATCATGGAATTGGAAGATTGGCAATTCTTCCAATTCCATGATTCAAAATTATGGAATAGAATTCGGTTCGGTTTTTTGTTCCATTCACTGGCATTTGAAACTATTTTTGTGCTGTGCCTGAAGAAGACATCTAAAAATCATTGTTAATACTGTGTGAATTTTTTCTAGACACCTGTTATATGTATGAGTATGTATAAAATTAAAAATATTGTTAATAAAAAGTTACAACATATAATAATTAATAAAAAACTATAAACCAAAATTTTTTTATATAATTTAACACTAACTTTAATTTAAAAAAATTCAGTACATTTAAAATTTTGTAGTTAATAAATTATTTAATTAATTAGTAGTATAACAATTAAAATAGAATTATGTAAAATAAATCAAAATATGTTTCTTCATTCTTAACAATGCTATGAGATAGCAACAAATAGAATATATCAAAACTATTCTAACAGTAAAAAAAAAAGATCAAGGTAAATAATTTTATATTTTTGAATTCTTCTTACATTGACATCTTAAAATCATATTGAAAGAATTAAAGCAATTATAAAATGGAGAATTTTAATTATTTAAAAATACTTCTTACCATTCCTGTTAATGCTTTAGATCCAGTATATAAACCGAATGTAAAACATACCATGTAAGGTCCAATATATTTAATAGATGACCTGAAATTATTAAAATCATGAAAAATGACCTGTTTATATAAATTTCCATATTTAAAACAGTCAATTTACCATCCTAAATTTGAGAACTTTATATTAATCAAGTTATATTTATTCATAATAGTAAATCCTATGGCACCAACAAGAGTTTGCCAACTGAAAATATATAAAAACAAAACATTTATATTAATATTTTTAATAAATTAATTAAAAAGCAGGTTTGTTAAACTTACCCTTGAAATACCAATGGATAAGTAAAGCTTAAACCAGAAAGAATAAACTAAAATAAAGATAAATATTGAATATTAATTTATATTCTGTATATGAAATCATATTTAAAGAGGAAAAATTTTTTTACCTTATTAATCCAAATAGTAAAACAAAATAATATGACATATATAACAACAAGAGGCAAAGTATGTAAAGTGGATAAATTCTTAATAAAAGACATTTCAATGATGTTCTTTCAGTTATATTCAAATTAATACTTTAATTTTTTCGTTCCTATAAATATATCACGACATCATGTCATCTAAAAATCATTGTTAATACTTAAAACCTTACACTACAATCTTTCTACTCGATTTAAAAGGTTCACGTGGTTATCTCGATTCGTGTGAATGATCACTTTAATAATTTACTATTTTTGTAAAATATTTATTTAAAATTCATTATATATATTCCAATTAATTACATTTCATTAGAATTTTTATGATATTAATTATTAAATTAGAAATGGATTAATTTATATGCGTAAAAGTTTTGTCCAGATGGCGTTGCTTTTGGCGGGAGTTTTCAGTTTCAAGATGGCGCAGGCCGTGGTGACTGATTTTTACGTGAAGTCGAAATTTAAAAGTAATGGAATAGGCAAAACTTCCAAGGTTACGTCGTTTGATAAAGATAAAGAACGCATTGTTACGAATGATTCGATCGAGGAAAAGCGAGTAAACGAAGTTTTAACACCAAAAGAAAGACATCAAGAACAAAAGGTAACAGAGAATGAACCCAAAAGGTCCATTTAATGATTTAAAGTAGTAATAATGTATGAAAGATTTTGAAAATATTTTAGATACTGTATGCAAATAAGGAAGGACAGAATTTCATAAAATGTAAAAAGAAAATAATCTACTTATCACCTTTATTTTCTTTATAAAAATCAGTATTAGTAATTGCAACTCTAATTTTTTGGCATTTTGATTGTTTGAATAATGGAGATTTGATGATTTAGCAATTTGTTTTATTAATTTCGTTTCGTTTCGTTTTAAATTACATTTCTTAAGTTTTATATATTGAATAATACACATTCAATATATAAAACTTAAGAAATGTAATATTTCAATTAGTAGTATTCACTTTGTTTCCTACTTATTTACTTTACTTTTAAAAATGAGTCATATTACTTTTGTTAGTAATCATTGTAAAGAAATATTATTTGATATGAAACACTGCAAATAATCTCATTGGTAAACACTTCCTGTTTTATATGTAAACAACTTCTTGCTCTTCCAGCACTGAATGTTTAATAGATAAATAGAAGAAAACATTTTCATCTGCTTTAGTGGCCTTATTCAGGTTACAAAAATTTATACCCTTTTAGATTAATGTTACCCTAGGTATCGAGATGGCGGCTCGTCTCTGATCCCAGCAATCAGAAGAAAGAAAACAGTGGGGACGCACGTTCTAACCTAACCTAACCTAACCTATTCTAATAATTATGGTAATTTATTAGAATAGGTTAGGTTAGAATGTGCGTCTCCACTGTTCCCTGTCTTCTGATTGCTGGGATCGGAGACGAGCCACCATCTCGAAACCTAGGGTGACATTAACCCCCTTTTAATAAGTTTGTACATTCGATAAAAGAATTTTTAACAAACTTATTACAAAAATTTGAACAAACATTGGAAATGTGGAGAATTCTGTACTTCAATGATGATAAATAAATTAAAATTTAAAAAATGTTTAAAATATTTTTCAAAAAATTAAAAAAAAAATAAAAAATAAAACCATTTTTAAATTAAAGATTACATTATGTTTTTTTATGCGATAAACATAAAATTCAATTCAAGGCAAGCAATGTTTGCCATATTTGTGGCAAATTTAATATGTCTTTGTAATTAAAACAGTTTTTGCACCAGTTTATAAATTTCAGCACAAAGTCCATTATAATTTATAACAAGTTATAGGATTATTACAGTGCACTTGTACTCATTTCGGAATTAACTCTAGAAATCTTGTTCTTGGAAAAAATCTTAACAAAAAATAGTAGGTTAAAGTGAGATTGGATAAGGAGTCAGTTGTACAGGGTTAGCAAGAAATAAGTTTCCCACTTCAGAGAGCTCTGGAGTGCGTTCTACTGCTTGAAATGAGACAAAGTTTGGATTACAGATAATTCAAATGATGCACTTGACACTCCTTAAATAAAAAAAATAGTATAAAAATCTGTCAATAGGCGCACTGGAGTACACACAAATATTGAATATGCATGCACATATAAATGTTGAATATGTAGCACTAAAACTGCTCAATATGTCTTCCTTCATTTTGAATAATGTGATCTAATTGCAAAACCATATTTTCCACATCTGAGTGCAGTGAGTCTGCCAGAATATCCAGAACATGGTGCCAAATGCTGTCCTTCAGATCTAGCACAGATGCAGGTCTTCTACAGTAGTCGTCCTTCAGGAAACCCCATAACCAAAAGTTGCAAGGGGTTTGCTAGTCACTTCAAGGAGTAAGAAATGTATTTGGTATTCTTGCACTTATAATGTCATTTATGATCTAAGTGACTAATAGTAATCAATATAGGGTCTGCTTTGTAGTTATTGAGTAGGTGTAATTTTTTGAACATTTTTGCTTTTTTCAATAAATGATTTAAAAATTATTTTAGCCACCACAAAGCTATTAAGATCATAAATGTCAGAAAACTGAATATTTTCCTACACTTTAAAGTATTGGCAAATCACTTTTGTAACATGATCTTTGAACTTTCACCAAATAAATGCTGTTGTCTTTATCTTAAGACTGTGTTTATTTTTCAATATATGACTATGAGTACTAATGACTATGACATCATCCACACATCAGCAAAAAAATAGTATGCTCCTTTTATGTATGTAGAAATGTAATTTTGAACTGTTTTAATCTTGTTTTACTGTTCCACCAAATTATAAAACATATAGCTGAAGAGGGACAGACAAACCTGTCCGAAATGCATACCTTCATCTTAATAAACCTGTGTCTATCAATCTCTGTGTGATTACTCCAACTATGTCAATAGTGTGTGATAAGTCCTCCATGGAGTCAAAAATTAGTTCTTGTAATCATTAATCATATATTGTAACATAAGGATCAAAAGCAATTCACGTGTTTATTTTTCATTACTACTGTACTACAGTTCTTGTCAAAAGAATGAATAACTCAGGAAAAGTTTATGGTTTCATGCTACTGTAAGCTTAATTCCAACAATAAGACAGAAGTATAATATGTATGATGATAGATGGTAATTGACAACTTAACCAGATCAGTCTTCTCTAACAGATAAAGAATATTGTTTGGTTTTTTACAACCTGCCCTTCTCCTCTATTCCTATTTTAAGCCAGTCTTTATTTGATGCCTATGGTCAAAATTCATTCTCTGAAAGAGTATTTGAACTGATTCTTTGTTTTAGTTTTAAAACATTTTGTGTAAATAATTCTTTCAGAATATTCAAGATGGGACATTGTGTTTTCATAAGATAGGTTATGGATGATGGCATTCGTTATTTAAGAGTGTCCATTATTTAAAGGTAAATATAATAGATGTCCTATTTGAAGGGTCTGGGATTGTAAAAATGTCCATTAAGTATGTTTTAAGTGTAGATTGCCTTATGTCCCTTGAAAGAACATCTGCAATGAGATTACCTCTTCCTGGATTGTAGTATAGATTGAAGTCGTAAGCCAATAACTTTAGCATTAATCTCTGCAGTCTAGGAGACAATGCACTTAATGGTTTTTTAATCAGCGTGATTAAAGGTTGGTGGTCAGTATATGCTACAAACGATCTTCCAAGTAGCAGGCGATCAAATTTTTTACATCCATAATATAAGGCGAGTAGTTCCTTTTCGATTTGGGATAGTTTTGTTGTGTACCATTCAAAGATGATGAAAAAGCTAAGGGTTTTCCTTCTTGTGAAATTGCTGCTCCTAGAGTATGTTGACTGACATCTGTATGTAGGGTTATAATTTTGTTTGTATCAAATTGTGCTAACATTTGAGACTGTGTTAAAATTTTCTTTATATAATTAAAATCCCTTCTTGACTCTTCTGTCCATGTCCATTCAATATTTTTTCTGGGAAGTTGCCTAAGATTGTGTGTAAGATTTGATAAGTTAGGTATAACTTGCCTAAATAATTCACTAATCCAAAGAATCTGTAGTGCTTTTTGATTTTCTGGTTCTTTTAATTGTTGAATGGCAATAAGTTTTGATTCTTCTGGTTTTAAACCATCTGGTCCTATTATGTGCCCTACAAAGGTGACTTGCCTTTGTGCCAGTTGGATCTTGCTTTTTTCAAATTTAAGGCAGAGAGTTTCTGCTCTTTGTAAGACTTTTATCAGTTTTTGATTATGCTCTCTTAATGTGCCACCATAGATTAGAACATCGTCCATATATGTGTAAATGCCTTCAATATCTGAAAGTATTGTGTCAATGGCTCTTTGAAAATGCTCTGATGCTGTTGTGATTCCAAATGGCAATCTTGTAAATTTATATTTTCTGAAAGGTGTATTCATTATTAACAGTTTTTTGTGATTGTTTTTCTACTGGTAGCTGAAAGCAGGCTGATTTAGCATCCATAACTGTATAGTATATGGCTTTTGGAATGCTTGATAATAGTTCTGTTGGCGATGGTATCTGATAATTATCCTAATAATGTATTTATTTAACTCACGTGGATCCATACACAGGCATAATTTTCCTTATTTCTTTTTGATTATGACCATTGGGTGGAGCCAACTAGAAGTTTCTTCTGTCTTTTTTAAGATTCCTTTTCTAACCAGATCTTCTAATTCTAGTTTAACTTCTGGGATCCTTCTAGGAGGGACAAGTTTTGGAATTGCATTTTGATTTAGTTTGATTATAACTTTATGTTTGAGTTTTCTACTTCCCTCAAATACACTGGAATAAGATTCCAAAATATCTTCTGGGTTAAGTTCAGGTGTAATAGAATTTATCCTTTTAATAAGGTTTAGTTTTTTGCATGCATCTCCACTCGAGAGGTAGTCCACGCATCTTGATGACAAGCAATTTGCTCGTGGTTTCATGGCTTCCAGATTTAAGTCGGAGGTGACATTCACCAACAATAGGTATTCTTTTGCATGTGAAGGTATAGACTTTGACCTTAGTCTGTTTTATCTTTGGTGAATTGGTCCACTGCTTCAAATATGTCCAAGAGATAACATTAGTGTCTGCTCCAGTATCTAATTTGATTTTAGTGGGATTTCCATTTATTTCAATGACTTCTTCCTAGTGTTCATGCGTGACTTTGTTCAGCACAACAATTCTATCCAATAGATAATCTTCCTCATCTGAGATGACAGTGGAATTAGGATTATCAATTTCATTTGCTTTCTTTGCCTTACATGCTGAAGAAAAATGGTTTTTCTTTTTGCATTTAAAACAAAATTTGCCAAAAACTGGACAGTTTCAATACTCATGTATAGTTAGGCATTTTTTATTCTTGATGCTATTTTTATTTATCATACATGTATTCAGTTTTTTGGTTTATCTTTTTGTCTTGGAAACTGACTTTGCATCTTGCTCACTGTTATTTCTGTTGCCCTGATTTTAGATAATTCGGATGCTCTTGCCATGTCTATTGCTTTGGCTAATGTTAATGTTGGATCTTGCAGCATTTTTTTTCTGATGCTATCATCTTGTGTGCCTAAGACAATTCTGTCTCTTATGAGAGATTCTGTTAGGGTGCCAAAATCCCATCCTTGAGCTTTTGTACGTAGCTCTGTTACAAATTCGTCTACAGTTTGTCCTGGCTTCTGTATAAGCGAGAAAAATACATATCTACTATAGTGTTCTCATATGGCTGGAAATGGTCCGTGAATTTAGCTAAGATTTCATCCACTGTCAGATTCATGGCATTTTCCTCTAACTGGAAATTATTGTATATTTCTAAGCCTTTCTCTCCGATAATATGGAGCAGGATAGCTCTCTGCTGCAGAATACTTTTTGCAGGTAAATCTATAGCCGTTGCATAAATATCAAATCATTGCTTTCATAAACTCCAATTTTCTGGATTTGATGTATCCATGGAAAAAGGTTCTGGAAGAGTTAAATTATTCACTTTGCTGTTTAATTAAATTATATATATATTTCTTCTAGTTAAAAGTAATCGTTATATTAATATACTAAGGAGACTTTCTGTCTGTCGTAGCATCAACCTTCAAGTGTCTAATTACTTCTTTAAGCTAGCACATGTTTGTTAAGCTTCGTTTCCTTCACTGGCTTAATTATCTGCTGCCACCATGTTTTAAGTGGTTTATTTGATTTTTATACGCCCTTCGTAGCGCACTTGGAACCCTCCACGAGACAGGAATACAGACACTCTGAATACTTTATTCAGGATCCTTCCTGGACCAGGCAATCTCCTAATATACATTAGTCAGGACCGTCTGTCTTGCACGCCCTCTGGCAGTGTAACAAAGTAGAGATGTCCGCTATTCATGAGTGTCTGTTAATGGAGTATATTTTACTGTATATTTTAAAAGCAAAATGTTCTGTCACCACCATACAGAAATAACAAATTTAAAAATTAATTTCATTTACAATTCAATTTGAAAATTTCAAAACAGCTTTTAAATGGTTTTTAAAAATGTTGTTTTGATTTTCAATTGATTTGATTTTAATTTTAATTAATTTGATTTTGGTTTTATTTTCTGTGTAAAGGCCAGAGTTTTAATTATTATTTTTTAATAATTTTTATTTATTTAATTTTGCATTAACTTTGCCTGCACTTCTTGAACCCTTAATTACAATTTTTCAATTAATTGCAACTCTTTTTCTCTTTTGTTACATAACTATAGAAATTGTTTTAGTGTTGTTTCTCACAAAAGATAATCAAATTTAAATTTATTTGAATTTTTTATTAATTTCATTAATTTTTGTTTCATAAATTTTCCTGCTTTTTAAAAATTTTAATTACAAGCGAGTTAACAATGATTAACTGTTGGGCTATCTAGTTTTAAATCAAGGCCACAGGCTGTTTTGCTGACTCTTAAAAAATATCTGAGTGTCAGCAAAACAGTTTAAAATATAAACAACATTATATTTTAATCGAAAAATATTATATAAAATTATTTTTAATAGTATGTTTACTTATAATGATAAAATGACTTTCTCATTATAATTATGAAAGTTTTTGTTACGATTCACAAATGATACTGTAATATGTTAAATTTTCAAATGCAATTCATGCAGTTTTGAGTAAAAATATTTATTTCTGCTAAGTTCAATGCTGTTTTGAGTTTTAAAAATTATGGGATTTCTTCTTAGGGATTTCCACCATCTGTGAGGTTCTCTAATTCTGCTGCTATGTTAAAAATTTCAAACTTCTATACATAATTACATTCAGAATACCTTCAACCTTTAATATACTTTAGATCAGTGTTTCTCAAACTTTTTGGCCCGCGACCCCCCTTCTGCACTTAAAAATTTCAAAGGACCCCCGAAGAATGAGTGTGTCGAAAAAACATCCCGGAGGGAGGGGGTTAGGCTCGTATTTAAATATTTATATTGTTTTTATTATTTATATGTGCAATTTATTTAAGTAAAAATTATTTTATATATTTTTTATTTCTATTATTTCTAAACATGAATCCATAGCAAATTTATAAAACATTTGAAAAAAATTGATCTGGCATCAATTTTTCAGCGACCCCCCCCAAATATTTTTCACGACCCCCTTGGGGGTCGCGACCCACACTTTGAGAATCACTGCTTTAGATGAATAAATCTCCTAACTTATGCATAAGTCTTCCAAGTTTTTTCCCCCTTTTCTAAAGGATAAAACTCCAAATATACTTGCTTGTTTATTTTTCAAACAAGTAACATATTCAATTCTTTGAAAAAAAAATAATTAATCAAATTTTAAGTATTCACACAGCTGAAATTTTAATAAAACAGAGAATGAAAACAGCGGGAAAAGAATAAGAAATTGAAAAATTAAAGATAGATGTTTTTATATAAGGTTTATAATTAAGATATCTGATTAATTCAATATGGAGAGATCTTTATAAAGATGAAATCTTTCTGTATTTTTTATTTTGTATAATTTTTATACTTATTATAAATGTTATATTACTTTATATAAAATTTTGAAAATATTTCATTTTTATTTTTGTTTTATTATATTATTTATTTGTTAGTTTATCTAGTATTTTGTTTTAAATTTAAATGCAAAAGTGTTCGAACGTTCTGTTGTTTAAATGTTAAGTTAAAATACGTTCGAATTTCAGTTGCATCTGAAGATGGCCTATCATATTGAGTTGAAAATGTTAATGTTTGTTTAAAGAACATTTCTCAGCATCAGGTGTTTGATGGTTCATTAAGTATTTTAAAGAGCTGAGAACAATATTTAGTTTTATATAAAAATACTTTGTTTTTAAAAATGTTTTAAAACAATTAATTTAATTACAGTGGAAACTTGATTATCTGGAATAGTTTTCAAAAAAATAAAATAACAAGATACCAAACTCTATTTAACTGGAAATCATTATTATTTGCCAGTTGTAGTGCTGAAAACTTAGGTCATATATACATAACATTATTTTAGATTTTGAGTAAATTAATTTACCTTTAAATACAGTAATTGCATTACAGTATTTATTGTTTGTGAAACTTTAAATGCACAGTTCTTGATGTATCCAAAACACACAAACGAGTTTCTGGATTATCTGAAAGATCTCTGATCCCATCAAGTTTCTATTGTAGTTTAATACAACATTTCACAATTATAATATTGTTATAAATTTTCTTTTGTTAACTCAGCCAAAAAAGTTGAAGCCCAAGAATTGTTTACCTGAAAGTTCTTTAACACCCATTATAAATAAAGAGCAAAATATTAAAGAAGGATCTCGTCCAGTAAGGAAAAGATTATTACTTCAGGATCATCATTTAGAAATACAACAGCATGAACCGCCACCTAAAGTTCTTAAACGAGATGAATTTCAGGTTGATTTTTAATTTTAATTTTTTTTTTTAAATTAATTGATAGAAATATAAATTTAAAATTACTTTATGTATTCGTTCTTTATTTTCGAATAATTACTTCACAAATCTTTTTATTTATTTATTAATGTCTTTGACTACACTTAAAATTGTCTGTATTACAGGAAAAACAGCTTTCTCAGTATGGAGTTTATATCATTACAAATACATTCTATAAGATTACAACATTGATAAGAATTTTACATTAAAACAGTTTTAGCATAAAATCTTGTATTTAACATAATATATTGTATAATTAAACTTGATATAGCACAGTCTGCACAAAGTGCCAATGAATACTTGTGAACAGATCTTTCCTGTAAATATTAAATAGAATTTTCCAGTAGCTACAAATTACTAAGTGTGTGATTTTGCATTACAAAACAATGTCATTATCACCAAATCATTACCAAACTCAAACACAGATGGTGAGATAACAAAGATGGTAAAAGCAATTTTATATTCATTACATACATACATATGTATATATATAAAAGTTGGCCTGAATATCAATGTAGGACCTACAACTTTTATTCATCACTGTTATCACACTTGGTTATAGGCATGACATGTGAAAAAACTTCTTTTTCAAATGCAGAAGTTTATTAAAAAACCTATGTGTATGGCTTTTACTTGTATGCTTTATGGTGTATTGGGAGAGTGTACATCTACAACTTCTGCAAGTATTTATACTTTGCAGTTATCAGTTTGTGCCAAAAATGGTTTTCAGGTGTCTCAAATTGCTGCAAGAGTCACTATAGTATATCAAAAAATGTTTTCCACCCTTGCAATGCCAAACGAAAACTGCTAAATAACTTTTGCACAAATCAACTAATTTACATAATAAAAGCATAAAAACTATAGATAATCACTTCATTAAAATAATTTTCCTAACCTCTATTAGTTTAGAAAGGATTCATTTTTTAAATTTCCTATGTCAATGAAAGAATCGCACCCTACAAAAAAAATTATAAATACTGCAGGAGAAAAGAAATTTAATAACATTTTAGAAAATGCACTAACATAGGTAGAAGTAGAATCTAATACTGGCTTTAACGTTATGAATCAGCCAAAAATTACTTTATGCAGATCGATGGAAAGGGGCTATCATAAACAACAAAAGTAAAAAATTATCTGACTTAACAAAATTTCATCAGGTTAAAAAATCCACCAGTTAACTTGTACTTATTAGGACACTATTGGAAGTTTTGTGAGAAGTTCAAAACTTATAGAACTGTGACAGAAATGTCAGTTCATGGGGACAGAAAAATGCTGCAAGAAGCAAATAAAATTTCATTTTTATTGGTTCAAAACTAAATATTTTATGAACAGATTAACAGGTACATATACAGGTACTCCTCACTTTACGACCTATCTGCTTAACGACCACTTACAACCAGTCGAGTTTTGACCTGCAATTCGGGGAATTCCCTATCTCAGCTTGAGTGTCGATCAGTGGCGAATGTGACATGCGCACTACGCATACTATAATAGGCTTGCGCATACTATAATTGTCTTATAGCACTATAATAGGCTAATAGCATACTATAATAGTCTTTTTATGAATAAATTTGAAGTTTGTTGCATAATTTGTATAATTTTTTCAATGATCCTATATTCTCAGCTCAAGCTCCTCGCTTATCGACCAATTCGCTTAACGACGTAGTCGTCGGAACAGAACTCAGTTGTAAAGTGAGGAGTACCTCTATGTCATTAAACAATCAGAAATCAATTGCATAGATGTTGTCTAACAAGTTGTCATGCTAGAAAAAAACACTGCTTTCTAAAAGTGCACATGAAGAAACTCTAGCAAGGGTAAAGAAATACCAAATCCATACTGTGAATCACTGGAACTACATTTTATGGTCAAATGAGACCAAAATGAATCTTTTTGATCAGATGGAATTGACAAGTTTGGAGACACATAGCAGCATTGGAAAAAGAAACAATGTCAAAACTGTTAAACATAGAAGGGGTAACAAAATTATTTGGGGTTATATGTCTTGGATTTGTTGATGGGATCGTGAACAGAGAACTCTACCATAAGATTCTGGGGAAGCATATTTCTCCATCAGTTCTTAAACTGCATCTTGGAAAGAAGTATATTTTTCAACAAGACTGAGATGCTAATTACACAGCTAAGATTCTTACATCCTGGTTTCAAAAAAAGTTAACTATACTAGACTGGCCTTTACAATCTCTAGACTTAACCCTAATTGAACACTTTTGGTCAATATTAAAGAGAAAAATTTGCAAAACAATAATCTTCAAATCTTGTACAATTTGGTTAAGGAAGAATATTCCAAAACTTATGACAATATAATTACAAAATTAGAATCCATGCCAAGAAGAGTTGGTGCAGTCCTAAAGGCCAAAGAAGGTTACGTAAAATATTATTCTTTAGTGATTTGTTTGAAATCCTGAAACAAAAGAAAATATCAGGATGTAATTCTTTTTGAGGTATAATTTTGTATTTGTTAATAAAAAGTTTAGTTTAATTTAAATCATGAAGCATTAGAAAATTGTGTCAGTGTAATTTATTACTATTTTTAATCTTTCAGTTTTGCACGTAAAGATCTAAAGTATTGTTTTCCAATGAAAAGATATTCAAAGTTTTTCATAAAACATTGCAAGGTTGGGAAATGTTATTTGACATGTTATACATAGTTTGTCTGTCTATAAAGTCAACTTCAATAAACAAAAAATGATACTGTCTTTTGACATTAAGATTCTTTTATTGATGACAAAATTAGCAAGTACTTTCAACACTGCATTGGTGTCTTCTTCAGGCAAAATAGAACATTTAAAATATCATTGTGTGAAAATACCTTTTTCAAAGTTGTATTCAGACAACTTTATCTTAAACTTCAGTACACTGGACCCTTTATGAGAACCAGGACTGTGGAGTCAGTAAAAAAAAAAACACGACTCCGACTCTTGATAATTTTAGTAAGCCGACTCTGGCAAAATTAAATACCAAGTCATTTTATGGAGGCAGAGGCATTCATAGGGTTACCTTACTCTGAACACTGAAAGGAACCCGGGTGTTTACCCAAATACTTTTATACTGTAGTTAGTGTTTTTAATATCTAACTTACATTAATATTTATTTGTATAAAAAATTAATTTTTAACAAATATTTAATAAGAGGAGAAAGGGGTGATAAAATTCTACATCTACATCTTTTTATTCTACAGCATTTGCACTTCAATTTCACTCTCAGAAAAGTTAGTCCAACTAAAAAGTTGCAATCTTAGCTACTTCAGTCACTTGTTCAGAAAAGAAAAATATGTACTCTGATCAATTAGTCAGGTTTATTCAGAAAAATGGAGTACAGTAGAGCATCATTTATCCAAAAACCGGTCAACCGAAACGTCGGTTAACTGAAAGCTTTCCAGTCCGACTGTGTCATGCTGAATCGAACCATTTTGATACTAGATTAACTTCTAAAGTATAATTCTTTTGTTTTTATATTTTTCAATATATTTATTTTGTTTGTACAAAATAAAGAAATAATTTTTAACGATACAATAGCCTCGATTATTATTATAAAAATTTTCGTTAGACTTAAAATCAACAAAAATTCAACACGAAGCGACACGCAACGAAGAAAAATTTCAACATCGGATAGGTTAATATATTTTTTCACACATAATCGGTTATCCAAACAACCCCAGTCCCCAATTGATTTGGATAAACGATGCTCTGCTGTACTTATTTAGAGCAGGGATAATAAAGGAATGATTCAAAAATATTCAAATTTAATTGGTCAAAATAATTTAACTACTTCTTCATATGGCATTATGGGCCTTGGAGGTCCTTAGCCGCAGTCAAAATCCTTCTCCATCTCATTCGGTCTATAGCCTGCCTCTGCCAATCTTTGATTCTGTGGTCTTGGTCTTCAGTGGCCTCATCTAACCACCTTTTTTGGGATGACCTCTTGGTCTTATCCCTTTCCCCCATAGTGGAGCCCTCGCAAAGCTGTTGCCATTATAGGAAGCCTTACGACATGGCCCAGCCACTGTAATCTGCTGGCCTTAATCGTTTGTGTGATCATGAGCTTGTTATAGGTTGTCTGCAGTTCCTGCTTTGTTCTCCTCCTTATTGGTTCTCTATTGACCATGAAACCATTATCATCATAGTCTTTCACAGGTCTGAAAATTTTATTTAGTATTTTGTTTTCAAATCTCTGTACTTTTAGTTCCTCCTGCTTTGTCATTGGACATGTGTCACATCCCTACAGAATCACAGGTCTAATCAGCGACTCATATACAGTTAGCTTCGTCCTTTTAGTAAGTAGTCTGCTTTTTACTATGTTTGTGAGTCTGAAGT
Source organism: Centruroides vittatus (assembly GCF_030686945.1). Lineage (NCBI taxonomy): Eukaryota > Metazoa > Arthropoda > Arachnida > Scorpiones > Buthidae > Centruroides > Centruroides vittatus. The sequence goes on from NW_027121224.1 coordinate 550,456, forward strand.
AGATTTTGTTTCTCTTTAGCAAGCAAGTCCCTATCTCCTTCTTGATGTTATTGTTTCTGTTTATATCAGTCCCTAAGTATTTGAAGGATTCCATAGTGCTTAATGTCATTTAACTCTTTCTGCCCTGTGAGCACCAAGAGACCTTTTAGCAAGACCATTATGGGTTCGGCCAGGCTCACAATGGGGCGGCTGGGTGGTGAGGGATGGAGGCTGACATATCCAGTTGGATCACCCCCAAAAAATTTCTGGGGAATTTTCAACCCATTCGGATCAATCTCGGGTCTACAGAGCAGCAAGCTGCCACCTTAATTGCTCGACCATCCAGCCATCAACTAAATGTCATATTGTCTACGGTTAGATGTTATTTTTGGGATTCTCCCTTTTTATAAATTTAAAAATAATTTAACTACTAAACACAAATACTACAAAGAAAACTACATATTTAAATTAAATTGCTGCATTTTGTATTTAAAATAAATGAATTATAACAAAATACAAAAAGTTTTTAAAAATTAATAAATGTAAAATAAATTTTCTTTCATTTAAGTAAAGAAATTAAATTTAATTTAAAATCCCAGAGTTAGAGTCGGAGTCAACACATTTTTTCCAACTCCAACTCCACAGCCCTGATGAGAACACATTCAATTTCATTTGCAATATAATAATCTTCCCTGATGCAATGGTTTTTCCTCTTCTTAAAATCTTGGATTGATTATCCCTGTTGATCTCCTTTTTCTAAGAACATTTCTTACATTGTTTATTCCAAGAGATTTTTTGGCATCTGACAACTCTTCATCCAAACTTATCAGATGCCAAAGAATCTCTTGGAATAAGCAATGTGAGAAATGATCTGGATATCTCTGAAAAATTCTTGAAATCATTATTATTTAGCTTACCACAAAAATTTTTCCTGGCCTTGCAGACAGCCTCATACCATGTGTGTAAATTTCTTGATATTTTTTTCGTTTCCTGGACAAGTTAGACTTATATAATGTATAACTTATACAACTTCTTTACACCTCCTCCTATAATGTTTTTGGAGACTTTTATACCAGATATTGAGGCTCTTACCAAAAGGATAGATGAAACACAAGGATTTTTTCTGATGGAAAACTGCATTACATTTGCTGGGTAAGAAAGTCAAACCTCGGTGCAACATTTTTATCATACAATATACAGTTATAAGGATTGGTTGAAATGGAACAAAGTTGCGGTTATGAGGGAAGATAAATCCAAGGACATTGTTTTGGCAAAATGCTCTACATTGATAAGTTAGATGAGTATATTACCAATATAGAATGTTCATTGGCACCAGACAGTTTTCTTGATTCTCTGCAATGCATGTTGAAGAGATTTGCCAACACTTCTTTGGCATATTTTCTTCACATGCACTGTTCTGTTTTCCCTGTACCCAAGATTCTGCAAATTTTTGCTTTTGCCAAAACTCTCAAACCTGTCAGTGAAATATGTCCTGTGGTTGAAAAATATGCTTCTCCTACCTTCTTGATAGAGAAACAGCTGGTGAAATTTTTCAACAATAAGGTATCTCTTACTGTTCTAACTGTTGGAACATCTTCATAACATGTTATAATTCAATGAGGATTCCATGCACTTTATCCTTCCATCAAACTACTTCCTCGTTTATGTGAGATGAGAGATTTCCTCCTAAACAATGTTGATTCTGCCAAAAACACCAACAAGTACATATTGGAACTTGTGTAGCTTTTTTATGTATAACAAAAGTCTACATATAAGGCTGTGATTGCTCCATGGACAGTCCCACTGTAGGATTTTTATAATTGGTTCTTCCCTACCCAAGTTCCAGTTATAAATTCTGATGTATGCTGGATATATGGATGACATATTCATTTTATGGAATTTCAAACCCAATGTGCAACACTTTTCCCAGAAGATTATTATACATGGCCTATAGCTACAGTTGGAGCAGGAAAGCCATACTAGGTCTTTCCTGCTTCAATTGCTACTAGGTCATGTTTTAGACATTTCCATAATGTTCCATAGGGGTGAGATCTATACCAGCATATATTGGAAACCTGCCTACCACCTTAGTTTTGTTCATAAATATTTGTGGACTTCCTCCATATAAAGCTTTCTGTTTTCAAATATTTAATAAGGAGGACTTTCATGCATTGTACTAATATGCTTGGCATCTTAAATGAATTCAAATACATCAGGAAGAGATAGTGAGACAACATGGTTATCTGGCAGGGTTAATAAGTCATTTAATTAGTGCTTTGGAACCTCCAAAACTAATTGAGACCAAGAATAATCAAGAAGAGGATAACACTAACATACTTCTCTGCATTTGGGAAGGTACATAAGGAAATTGCAAACTGCATCAATTTGAATCTGGCCTTTAAATGTAATCCTCAATATATTAATAATTGTGTTCAATATTTTATACAATGACGAGATTCTTCTGAGGTTTATTCCATACTTATAAAGGACCACTGTTTCAGCAGGAGGATGACATACATGAGCATAAAAATTGCTCGTTTGGCAGGAAAGTTTCATTTTTCCAAGTCATTTTTTAAAAATGTGATCATGTAACACAATAAAAAAAAAATAGCCAAAATAGAGAAGAAACACAAGTTCCTTCATCTCTATCTTGCTTTTAGCTTCTTCTTTGTCATCTGGTTTTCCATGTTATTTCATAAATTTTCAACTGAATTGGCATTTGGATGTAATTGTAGTTATAATTTTTGGGAAAGAAATAACAAATATTTCTTTTCTATTTTGGTTGTTATTTTACTGTGCTACATGATCACATTTTTTAAAAATGACTTGTAAAAATGAAACCTCCCTGCAGCATGAACAATTTTTTTTGCTTGCTGTATATTAGTGTTACTATGTGAACCCTCCTGGATGGAATTAAGGGGACACAAATATGCTGTCAATAGAGGTCTTTGCAACATGGCTCTATCTGTATTTGCAAATGAGCGTAATGTTGAGTTATCATGGCAAGATGTCAACATTATTAGACCTACAACTTATCTAAACAATATAAAGTTCATGGAAATCTTGGGAAATTATGTGGCTAACAGAACTCTTGATTGTATTAACTATCATGATGCATATTCTTTTTTCAAATCATGGAAATTATTTTACCAAGTCTAACTTAGTTTTAGTGTTTATTTCATCTTATATTTATTGTTAAATAGCCTAATATATACATAATATAATGTAATATTATTATAATGTTGTTATTAGATTAATATAATAATAACAGTATAATGCTAACAAATATTTGTTCATTATTTGAAATGGAAATTAATATTTTGCTATAATTTTTTCTCGTCTATTTATATTTTTGATGTAAGTCACAATATATTTATTACAAATAAATTATTTTCATAGTCTTACACATCAAATATAATAACAGCTATATCAATTTTTTCTGTTTTTAATAGTAATGAAAATATAGGCTAATCAAATTTTCGTATTAAATTTTGTATATTTATGTATAATGCATTAATGAAATTTTTAATACTAAAGCTGAATTCTAGTTCATTTTAACATAAAAAGAAATAATTTAAAATCTTGATTGATTGCAAGAAAATAAAAATTGTTCATTTAAGAATAGTTAAAAATTTTTATTTTTGTATTTTATAATTGAGGACCTGAAAAGGAGGATTAAAAATATCTCAAAACCTTTGTATGTGATTTAATAATAAAGTAAAAGTAACTTGTATTCAAGGCGTGTGAATGTTTCTAAACTTCTACTAGGGCTTTAAGTGTGAATGAATGTGTCAGCAATATAAGTTCTGTAAAACCTGTGTAAATCAGAATTTTGTGGTACTGAATTATTTTTTTGTTTTGGCAAGTTTCCATTTTGAACAGGTTTTAGTATTTTTTTCTTTAAACCTCAGCAGATAAATGTCACACAGTTATGTTTATTTTTATGGTGAAATCATTTTTACACACGTAAAAAAAATTTATTAGTAAGCTTAATCCAAATTTAGCCAAAGTGATCCCAACTAAATATGGAAGTACTCAAATGCAAGAATTTAGAACTACTTTATTGCAAAAAGTTCTTGTTGTTCCCAAGAACTTGTGCTAGGTATTTGAACACATCTCAGATGTGATCCTTATGATCTCACAATAATGAATAGTCAGTATGAGAACCAAGAACTAGTATCTTGTTCTACTGTTAGAAATTCTAATTTCATTACAGTAATATAAAGACCAAGTTATTCTGTGATCTGGCTTCTCAAGGAATTTTAATATTCTAATTAATTCTTAACTTTATAACTATCAACATGTTAATCAACTTGTTTTCAAATACTAGTTATCGTATATCTCGGCAGATAAGACGACCTTCAGATAAGACAAAGTATAAATTTTCGTCAAAGTTTTATAGTTTGGGGGCCGTCTTATAGGACAGATATAAATCTGTCCTATAAGACGGCCCCCAAACTATCAACAGCCTGTGAATTTAGTTTAGATCAGTGAGCATCATCTGAATAATAATACTGTGTTGCGTATACGGAATTATGTCCTATTTGTAATTTTTCAAATGAACAAATTTATTTTCTTGCATCTGGCAGCACTGCCTTGCAATTGTTGCAGGCATTCGCACTGATTCGGCATTCAGGTAATGACCTTGACTATTCACAAAAACGTCGTATGGGCTATTCTATTTTGTGCACATACCCTACTCTCTACTAGTAAATAATTACGGTTTGTCTGTTTTTTATAATGGTTTTAATTTATATAAATTTCAATCTAGTTTTTTGTATCTGTCCTATAAGATGACCTCGGATTTTGGGAGCCTTTTTTTATGATTCAACTATTGTCTTATCTGCTGAGATATACAGTAGTTACTAACTTCTCTGTACAAGACAAATTGGCAACAATGAATTATATTATTGCTTATTCTTGTGAACTTGATTCTTGGAAACTTGTTCAGATTCTTGAAAGTTCTCAATTTTTCAATGCTGCTCCTGGTTAATTCCATCAAAGATTTTGTCTGTGTATGTCTGAAAGGTTCAAAAATTTTCTTGGAATACAGTTTATCATGTTCTGCAATGACTTTTATACCTAGAGGTGATTATACTTATTTGTCTACAAATTGAATCCTAATTTTCCACTTTATCTAGTTTAAGTTACATTCTTCATACCTGAAAACCTCTTCTATTTCTGTGTCAGACAAACTTTCAGCTCATAGTGGAATTTAATAGAACGTCACAGTTTTGAAGAATTTTTTTCTATTTAGATAAGTTTCTGTTTTATTCAGGTTTATTGTATATATCAAGCTATGCATAAAAACTAAAATATATGATATACTGAAAAACAATAATTCTAAGAATTTAAAATAAATACTAAACTCATTCTATTTTTATGATAGAGTTTTGAATTTAGATTTAAGAATTATTGAGTAATTAAGTATTCTAAATACTGGATTATTTGATAAATTTTTGATAATAGCATTTCATTTATATTATTTAAATTTATTAAGTAACTCTAATATAATACTGAAAATATTTCGATAACATTTTACATTTTTTCTATTCTGAAAACAATATTTTTAAATAACAATTTTAAGTAATTATTTCTGGTAGGTATTGTTTTTAAAAACCAAAATAATAATGATATATGTGTGATGAAATCAAAATCTTATAACTACTATCAACAAAATCTTTAAATTTCCTAATTCCTAAAGCAATTGTGTGTAAATATTGAGTAGAAAAAAATGCTTTGTTTTTTAAAAAATGTTCTCGATTGTTAAAATCTGAACTAATTTAAGAAATAGAAATTGTAAAAGGTGAACTTTAATAATTTATAATTTATTTCAAACATATAAATGTAATATTAAGTCATGTGTAGAAAGTTTCTAATTTAATGCACATTTACTCAACTTGAATATTACAATGAAAAAAATAAACAAAGTCAAGTCTTTCAGTTGTTTTAGTATGCTTTGAATATATATAATCTGATGTAAAAATGCTTATTAATTCTTAAAAATAAATTTTAATATTTATAATTTTATTTGGTATAATTTGAATATGCTTGATAAATATTTATAAAAATCTACATACATCATATAGTTAATAATTTATAGTTAATAAGATTATTCTTAAATAGGATTATTTTCAGTAAATGATCAAAGATGTGTCATTCAGAAATCAAATTCTAATATTCATAAATAGAAATGGATAATGGGAAAAACTGAGATGATAAAAATATTATTTGTACAATAACAATAGCAGCTTACTATCAGAATTTTGACTTTAGTTATCATGGAAAATAGAACATCTCTACATAATTTATGTTGTGAAAAACTGTGATAACAGTAGCATTTTCAATGGGTACGTTCGTTAAGTCGAATGAGTTAAACGCATTAGTAACGAATCGTTCGAAAAGTAGTAGTCTTGCTCAGTGCGCATGCTCTGCGGTGATGACGTATCAAACGAAACCCTAACAAAGCTCACAAAGGAAAGAGTTACTTCGTTAAGAAAATGGCACCTGACAATATCGATGTTTCTAGATCTACTCGAGTGTTTAAATTGTGAATTAAAAAGTGAAATGATTGAAATAACTGTCCATCTGAAGCAACCTAAGAAAAATATTTTGGATAAGGCTGCACTAGCAACATTCATATCTTCGATTTTAGAAACAGCCATTTAGTTATAACGAATCGTTCGAAAAGTCTAACGAAACAAGAATAATGATGACGTCATTCTTGTTTAACTCATTTGACTTAACGAACGTACCCAATATTTAAATTTCCATCTTCACATTAATTTTAGTACAGTAGAGACCCAAAAACTCAACTGTCAATAACATGACATTCCATTAAACTTGTTCTGGCATTCAAAAAGAAAAAAGAAAGAACATACATATAATCTAATTTCTACCTCTGTGACTTAACACTAGGATCAAATAAGTTATTTGTTATTAGCAAGCGTATACACCATCATTAATTTCACCTGGGAGAAAGAGCAGGACCAATCTATAACATTCTTAGATTTGCGGATACGGAAGTCACTTGAAGGGCTTCAGTTTGCAGTGCATCATAAATCCAACATGATACCTTATATCATCCCAGTCGATGCTTTTTAACTGTCGCTGTATGTCAATGCCGTCATAGCGGCTCTCGTCAGAAGGGCACTACTACTTCCATCATCGCAAGCTCTAACAAAGGTTGAATTGGAAATCATCAGAACGGCAGTATGTCACGCTGGCTTTACAGGTGCCAAATTTACACATGTACTACATAGGGTAAAAGATTCCCTTTTCCCATTTACCACGCTACACAGCAAGAAAGATATATCTATAGTACAATCAGTGTTGCCGTACCTAGGACCACCCTCCATACACACACATTAGCTGTATTTTCCAGCTGCATAACTTTGCTCTTTCTCTAACTCCCCTACCAAGTCTATGCAGGAGCATATGCAATGATTGAGATAAAGTATCTACTTTAGAAAGATCTGGAGTGTATGCAGTACAACTAGAAAATCTGTAACGGGAGCAATTGAGAGATATATAAGGGCAACAACAAGAATGCTCGCTTGCCACATCACAGAGCATCAGGAAGATGTAGCCAAAGGAAGACAAACCACAGAGCTCGCCAGAAAAGTTCTACAGCAAGGCTACATCATGTTGTGGTCCAAAACAGCATTGCTCAAATGCTGTAGTAGCAGAAGGATTGTATTTATTTGGGAAGCACTTCTCACAATGACTATAGATGCATGCAATGTTCCCACCCTCGACTTGCCCGAGATATGGGTAGCCTTATATCAGCGTTTAAACAACGAAATGCACCAAATGTCATACAATTAGCATAATTGCAATTCAACGCATGTGCCGCCTGCTGTGTGAATTTAAGAGTTTTCGAATATTCACTAAAGCTTGTTGCACGTTACTAACGGTTTTACTGGACATTTGATTCAAAAATCTTTAAGAATTTTCTGTTCTCCTTGGAACACTCTGCACATTCTTTTCTTCATATTGTTCTTTTTCACCTGAGGACAATGAACTTATATGTGTCGAAAGTACTTGCAATATAAGAAATATTGTATTAATGCTGAACTCAGTGCTCGTTATTAAGACATTATACAACTTTTGGCGTGAGTTTTTAAAATTTCCTTAACTTTATCCACCTAAGAAACATTATCTAGTGAATTTCCTAGTTACTTTTAAACAGCTACATTATTTTAAGATATTAAGTTTAAAATTTTCACATGAAGAGGGTGCAGTTTTGACCAAAAACGTTTTTCTTTAATATCACATTGGTTTTCTGAAACAAGCACTGATTTCTCTGTTTATTTATTTTATTTTTAATGTAAGACCAATCAGAAGTAGAGAGAGATTTGAAATTAAGAATTAAAATCTTGTTTTTAGCATACATTATATATTTAACATTTTATAATGATTCAACAGCTCTTAAAATTTATTGAATTGATGATTATCAGAATTGTAATTGAATTTCATCAAATTAGTTTTTGTTGATATTTACTGTATTTTACGGACTATAAGACGCACTTTTTTCTTTGGAAAATTGCCACCAAAATTCAGGTGCGTCTTATAGGTATTTTTTTAAAAAATTGCTTAAAATTAAGGTGCGTCTTATAGTCCGTAAAATACGGTAGTTGCATCTTTTATAATCATTTTTGTGTATAAGTATTTATTTATATTTTATAACAATTCTACATAATTTCTTTTGTTAATAATTCAGGTAAAATAAATGTTTATATATCTTATATATAAAAATATCTTTTTATAATTTATTTATCTATTTTTAGGATAATTCTCAGCTTAATGAATCATTTTCTGAATTGTCATCAAGTGACACAAATAAAGTACTTTTTGACAATCAGAATATTAAAGGAAAGTCAGAAAAGAATCAAACATTTCAAGAGAAAACTGAAAATAAAACTGAAAGTTCTTCTGAAAATGAGGTAGATTACACATTTCTAAAAATTTTAATAAGTAAATTAAAAATTTTTTATAATAATTTATTTATTAGAAAAAGTTAACATTGGAGGAAATGCGCACACACCTGTCAAAATTTAGTAAATTAGTAGACGTTCAAAAATGTCTGCTTGCCAATTATTCACCGAAGAAATTGCACAATAAAACTGATAAATTATGTAACGGAACAAGGTATGAAAAAATTTTAAATATAACAACTTGTTGGTAACAATTTAAAATTATTTTTTTTTTCTTTTCATTAAAGTAATGCAGATAAAACTCCAGTGACAAAATGTCCAGAAAAAAAAGATACTGCTACAAGAGCTGAAAAATTAAAATTATTAAAAGAAACTGCATCCAGAATAAGCACTAAGTCAACTGAATTGAAAAAAATACAAAAGAAATTGAACCAAAATGATGAATTAAGGTATTATATTATAATTGCAATAGTCATTGATGTAATTCTGTAAAATAAAATGAACCAAGTTTATGCTATATACATTAGTGGAAAACTGAAGTAAAAATCAATTTTTGATCAGTTATGTTTAATTAAGTTTTTCCCACAGATGATATGTTGACATTTTTTTAAATTATATTTTAACATCAAAACTGATTTTACTTTAGTTTACAATAATTTTGTAGTTAAAGTTTGTATAATTTGAAATAAATGCCAAAATCAGCTGGTTTTTTATAACATATATTATAATGCTGTGGTTTTAATTACCTGCATATGTTAGTAACTATAATTATTGAAGTTTACATTTTAACTTTATCAGAGGAAATCTAATATACAGTTTATTTTTCTAAATATTTAACTGTAATGAAATAATTCACTATAATAACTTTTTTCCCTTTTTTTACATGGGTACTCTATTGTTTTGTTCAAATTTAGTGTACGGTATGTATGAAGCTTGAGACAGAATTGATTTGTTATGTAAGGCAATTTCATAACACATTTAGCCTCTCTTCCTTCCTTAATGTATTAAAATTAATTATAGAGAGGAGAATTTAGCATATTAAATTAAATGGAATGGAACATTTTTGGTATGCAATTACATATCAAAGATGTAAAGGAGAATTTAAATATAATGAGACACAGTTTTTGATGTTATGATAAAAGATTGAACAAAAATTTATAATGTGGAGGATATAACATTTCTTTTAAATGTAGTAAAAATTGTGTAAGATATGTAAAGACATTTTATTTATTTTATATCATTATGTATCATTTATTTTAATATTAATTTAAAACATTTTTTTCTTAGTAACAAAGTACCTGCTTATCAGAAATACCATAATTTGGCAGCTGTTTCAACTACATCACTGTTATTGCCGTACAAATATAAAGTTCTTGTAGAAATTTTTCATTGCACTGACATGGTTATTAGTCTTTTACATAATAGGCAAGAAACTTGTACATTTTCAAAACTTAAAAATTCAGTGCAGGAAATGACCAAAAAGTAAGTTTTTCTTTAAATATTTTACTTAAATAATCCAGAAGTTAAATTATTTCTATGAATAATTCTTATTATAATATTCACAGTAATGAGTTGCATTTTGAAAAATAGGAGGATATATCTTATTTATTAAATATAATAGCAGTTTTCAATAATCGTAAATTTCATAATTGAAGAGATACTTTTTTACTTATTTGTAATTTGTTACATAAATCAACAACTTGACACTTAAATGCAAATTCTAGCATATAATGAACAAATAAAATTTAATGTTCAAACCTTTTCAGCCATCTTTCAGAGGCCCTCAACAGGAATGAATGCACAAAACACAAAAAACAGTTCTATCTTTTGAAAATTTCTGACTTTTGAACTCAACTGTGTTCCAATTTAAATGGTGTTTAATACAAAAATTGTTACGCTTACATCATATAAATTAATTATTTTTTAAATAAAGCTATAAATAAAGTCATTATTATTATATTATGTGGCATTATAAAAGTTAGTCCAATGTAAAAGTTTAACATATAAACAATGTTCGATAAGGAAATTGTTTCCTTTACATTGCATAAAGATAAATAAATAATTACACATAAAAACTATTGTTATGCTTTGTGGCATTGTAAATAATACTTCCATGATTGTGGAATCGGAATATAGTTGGAGTTAGTGCAACCTCCCTTCATGTCCACTATGTAAATTTCAAGAGCCTCCAACGAACGTAAGTTATGTCAGTCAAAAGCCCTATGTAAAAGAGTAGCTTTATCCCAACATGGAAAAACTCCAAGTTTGGTAGCATATTGGGCCAGTGCAGTATTATACTTCCCCTTGGACACATCATATTTGTGGTCCCGTATTCTAGCCTCAAGTGATCTATACATAGATCCGATGTATGTTATACATCTGTTAAAACGTTCGTGTTGCAATGGAATGCGGTACACTCCCGGTGCTTACTTGTCATCGGACTTGTCTTTTGCGTTAGTTAAAAGCCGGAAAATGTTCTGTTTTCTCTTATATGTTAAACGCAAGTTTAAATCCTTAGCGATTCTATTATAAATTTGTTGGAGGGACAGTTCGTAAAGTATAACAACCCAATTGTGCTCTGCATCATTAACCCTTGTGTTGGTGATAGCTATCCTAGATTGCTGGTTGGCAGCAAGCCTGTTGATTAAGGACTGATGGTACTCTTGTGCAGATGCTATATACTTGATGCATTTCAGTTTGTTGTAGATTAGATATCGGAAGTCTCCAAGCAATGGGAGTAAGCCCTTGAGACTAGGGCCTGGAATGCCACTACCTTAAAAGGCCAAGGGTCTGCTGAGTTAGCAGGTATAAAGAGGGGAATGTCTGTGGGTTTGCGGTAAATAGTCATGGTCATAATTTTATTTGCCATGTGAATCTTGACATCCAAGTAATTAACTTCTGTATGACTTTGCTGATCTAACTCTAGTGTTAGTCCATAGCCGTTGTTAAAAACTTTTAACACTTCCTCTATATCAGGTTTGGTTTTCCGTATAATCAAAATATTGTCTACATACCATGTATAACTAAGGATATTGGATTGCCACTTTTTATGTCTAATTTGTTGTAATCTTAATAAGTCTCTTTTTCTGTTTAAATTTCATATCTTTTGATATGAATCATTTGAAATTAGGAGATATTAGGATTTATAAAATACTTCTATTCTTTTTCTGCCATTTGTGAATTAAACAGTCATACTTATCAACAGTCATACCAGAATCAAAAATTCATTTTGAAATTAAATGATCCAAGGAACATGCTGCACTATAATTTATTATGAGTAATATGAATATTTTTTCCCATGTAAATGCTTGTATAATTTAATCCTAAGTGTATTATAAATTATATTGAATTTTTATGAAGAAATGTTATAAAATCATCAAATATGTATTTATAATTTGAATAATTAAATACATGATATGATAATGAAATAGCCAACGATTGCCTAAAATAATTTGTCACTAGAGGGAGACATTAGACATCATCTCTTAATTAAATTAATAATTATAATTTTAATAAATTATTTAATAATTTATTAATTTAATTAAGAGATGATGCCTAACATCTCCCTCTAGTGACAAATTACTTTATATTAATAATTTAATTAGCCAAATTCTAGCCTGATCTTTCAGGTGATCGTTGGTTATTTCCTTATATACTCATCAGGCTTTAAGATGTTTATTATATATACATATGATATTTATACATAATATTGCATATTATTTATAATTATTATATCATATATTTAATCAAAACCATTTCATAATATTGAAGAGGAATAATAATTGTTCTTTCAACTCTTACTTTAATAAATATTTATAATTTGATTATTCATATGCCAATGCACTTACATTACTTTAATCATACTGAATTTATTCATAGAAACCCTTGTAAAAATTTTTAAAAAATATTTTTTGGTTTAAATTTTTTTTATTTCAGAAATTTCACCATTTCACATTTAGGACAATTAAAAACAGTTTTTCCAAATGCCTATATTTTTCAGCAAGAGAAAGATAAGAATTCTATTAACAGTGAGCTTTCACATAATAATTATCAGTTATCAATATCACCAAATTTTCATTATAAATCGGACCAGAATTTAAGTAAGTTATTTCATTTTTAAGTAAAATTATAAATCTGATAAGTTGAATATTACTTACTTGATACTTATTAGGTTGATAATTCCATTTAAATTTTATTATTTTTAGCTGTATTATTAGTTTTATTTATACTTTATTTTAATATTATTGGATTGCAATTTTAAAAAATTGTAAACCTATAAATTCCCATTGTTGTCCATCTCTTGTCTGTCTTTCCTTAATCTGAAAAACGGAGTTAGGTAGATGAAAGATGAGACCAGATATGGAAACTTGGGGACAGGAAGCCCCAATTAACTATATATGAACTGCTGATACAAACCAAAAGTCATGTTATTTCAATTCAGAACTTTTCCCCAATAGATGACTGGTACAGTACAATTCCATTGTTAAAGGGAAAGTATGATTACAGGGGCAAGCCACTACTAATTTGAGGTGGAGAGCATATATTTTAAATGAAATAAATTAAAAATATGATTAAAAATTGCAGCTTGGCATTGTGACGATGTAACAATAAATATTTGCTTGTTTTATGTGATTTGTTTTGATTTTTCTTTCTTTCTTTTTTATTTATGATGATGATTTGTTTATTCTTGCACTTATTAAATATATATTTTTCATACTACTGAATTTTTTATACTTCTCTTATTTTTTGATAATATTGTTTTTCATTTATCACTTCTGTTATAACAAAAATCTTTACAAATTACAATCAAATGCTGTCTTTAATTATCTTGTGTGGTTTCTTTTATGGAACTTTTATCATATTTTCTAAATCTCAATTATTAATTTTATATTTTATATTGAACTTGAAGCTTGAAGATCATATAAAGAATCCACAACCAAAAGTCTCATTTGCAGCAACAGAATTAAAGTATTAATTAATGTTTTCAGACTACTGCTAAACCCTGCTTTAGGTTAGAGACATTTTCTGAAAAGAACACTTACATTGACCAAATTTAAATTTAATTCAAATTAAATTTACTTAAAGTATTAGTTGATGATTTCAAGCAGTTGCTTAGGGTTCTACTTAAATCCTGTTTTCCACATCCTTTTTTTATGTGAGTTGTATCATATGTTGTGAATAGTATTATAATTAGTCTCTTGATGAAAATAGTGTAGCCTTATTATTTGTTTTTGTGATAGGCTACCATGTTCACATTTAGTTCTAGCTTACTAGTAACCTCTGTTTTGGGATTGACTTTTACAGATGGGTATAGATCTAAACAAAATTTTTCAGCTTGAAATCTTGAGGTTGTTATATGCTGACATATACAGTATAATAAATGAATTTATATTTAAATATACAGTGGTATCTTGTACCTCAAATGATTCTAACTTCGAACACTTCAGAGTTTGAATGATGATTTAAAGTTTGAACTGTGCAGTGAAAAAAATGTTCTCAAATCATAAAAACTGTGTGTCCAAGTCAGTGTTTCTCAAAGTGTGTCCAAGTCAGCGTTTCTCAAAGTGGACGATAATGCCCCCTTGTGGGCGTGAGTAAATCTAGGGGGGCGCTGGAGGTAGGATACTGAACGGTGACCAAAGGCAAAAGTTGGGGTCACTGACAGCCATTCCCTTTCCTCTGTTAAACTGATAAGAGGAAACATTGTGTTTAATGGTTTCCAGATGTTGAGAACAATGTACGGTAAGGGCATAAAGTGTGAGATTCATAGAAAAGTTTTCCTAAGAATATTTCCAATCCTTTCTCACACAAGAGAAAATGGGTTAGGGGGCATTGGGTATAACTTTATGGAACAAAGGGGGCGGTGGATTGAAAAAGTTTGGGAATCACTGGTCCAAGTCATCTCTCACTCTCACTCCTGCATAGTGTTCATATACTTTCAGTGCATTTTTCACTTTATTTTTGGTGTGTTCAATTTTATATACTGTACTGTGTGTTATTCATTGATTTTACACAATTTCTTCCTGCAGTTTTTCTTTGTTGACAGTTTTTGGGCACCCCATAGATTTTGTATCCTTTAGTTCAAAATTTTTTGGATGGAACTTTTTAAACTACATTTGACATATCTAAAGTTTAGGAGCATCTTTCCCATATAAATTACAATTGTTTTTACTGTTTGTACAGTGTTATATTTTATTCAAAAGTCATAAAGCACAATTACAATATGTCCAATATGCTTTTTATTCAAAGACATTGCAACTTGATTTTATTCAAGCAAAATGTGAAGTAAAGAATTTAAACTAAGATTCTAAATAAAGGATAAAATCTCACATTATAATATGTTAAATTACACATCTATGTTAAGATGCAGATGTCCATTGTGTACTACCAATAAATACAGTTTTCATTTTATTATATAGTATTTAAGTATTTTATTTATGGCTTTCATGTTTTAATTTGTTATTAGGGCATTTTATTTTTACCTTAAATTATGTATATTTACTGTTATAAGTTTATTGAAATGAGTATTGTTCAGAGTCTGAGAATGGATTAATTTGCTTTCCATTATTTCTAATGGGAAAAATTGATTTGGACTTCAAATGATTCGGAGTTTGAACAATCTCCTGGAATGAATTAAATTTGAAGTACAAAGCATCACTGTATTTAATATCCTATTATACTATATTACACTACTTATTTAAATATTCAATGTAATTAAATGGATTTATTATTAGAAAATGTATCTACCTACATTGGCCAAACTGTGACGCTTGTTTACTTACACAATTTATTTTTATAAACTAGGTATACACTATTTACATATGTGTAATATTTTTGTAGATTTGTTGACTATTATGTAATCTGATACACTGTACACACAGATTGTAAGCATGACTCAAACCTTAACTTTGAACAGGTAACTGAACACTAAGGCTATGTTCATAAAGTCAGAGGAGTTAAATGAACATATACCTAGCAGGTCATGAAATAACAGTAAAGTAACAGTGAGAAACTATAGTATTTTAACTATATACAGTATAATATAAAATACCATTTTAGTAGAGGATATGGTTCTTGTGTATTTGTAATGGATGATGCACAGCTCCTGTTGTGATAAGATTTGGCCACCATGCTATATACTACGGCAATTGGCAATAATTTTTAACAGAGTTTATTACTAATAGATTTATCCATGATCAATATATATATATATATATTATTGTTTAATTATTTTATAATTAATATATAAAAATATTTTGTGACATTTGAACCCCTGAAAGCAAAAATGGTGTAAGTCAGTTTTTCCAAAAATCTACTGATGCTGAGTTTCAGTTCTTGACAGCATTATTTACATATTCTTTGTAAAGAATTAAGAATATTTATATTATTTACACACAGGTAAAAGCACTTAACAATAAACTTTCAGTAATTTTTAAATTGGTACTTTAAGTCTAAATTTCTTGATGTAGAAGAAAAGTGACTTACACCACTTTCACTTTCAACAGCTCATTTAACATTTAGTAATTAAATTTTATTTATATATATATAAATAGTTAATGAAGATTCATTACCTGAAACAAACAATAAAAGTCTGGAGTCATTTAAAGTAATGAATGCAACATGTTTATTAGAAAGGAGACAGATTTTTAATAACAGAATTTTGCAGTTTGTTAAAGACCACCATAAGGTAATATTTTTATATTGTAAATTCTTTTAAAATTTATTTTTAACATTTTTTATCTTGTATTATTTTAGAAATTTTTAGCAAATTTAAATCCTCCAATCTTAGTATCAAGTGATGAAATTTTACGATGGCATCCTTCATTTCCAGTGGATCAAGTACCTGATATTGCAATTGCTTCTCTACCAGAACCACCAGATGTGAAAAAATATTCAACAGCACAAGATGTTTTTAAATTGCTTAAAGACAAAGTTACTATTCGAGTAAATATTTTTGATTTTTTCTGTAAAATGAGATCTACTGTTATTATTATTATTATTATTTTTTGTATCAGTAGATGAAATATTAAAGTAAAAGAGAATATGTTATATGTTAACACAATAGTTTTATGCATTCATGTCATGAAGTTAAGTTGTTTATAAATTTATTTTAAAAATAATTTTACTAATTTTATCTGTATATTTCAGTAAATGTTCTTTGTTTT
Organism: Centruroides vittatus; assembly: GCF_030686945.1. Classification (NCBI taxonomy): domain Eukaryota; kingdom Metazoa; phylum Arthropoda; class Arachnida; order Scorpiones; family Buthidae; genus Centruroides; species Centruroides vittatus. Next base: position 567,536 of record NW_027121224.1, read on the forward strand.
TAATTTATTTTGAGAGAAGAAAGAAGTTTATTTTTTATTCTTTTACTAAACTTTAGTTACAGAAACAATCTGAAAAAAATTATTTTGTGAATTATTTCTTCTTTACTATGATCTTAGAGAAGACATGATAAATTACAGTTTGTAATCTATATATATAATTGAGACGAGTTGATGATAATAATCAGTGCAGAGCCCAAACGGTTAGGAGTTGAAAGTTGAAATTTGGTACACAGTTAGGGTACGTCACGAGAATGCACACTAAGAAGGGATTTTTCGAAATTCCTCCCCATGGGGGAGAGGGACAGGATTAAGGCTTAACACTTCCATCAACAATGGAAGTGTTAAGAGAAAGTGACGTGCAAGACGCAGATGCAGTTTTTTTCGTTTTTGCAGGAAATCAAACATATTTTTAGATCCGTCTAAAAATTCTCTAATTAGTCTGGAAACAGGGGGACCCAATTCTTGCATTCTGTGAAAACGAGTAAGGTTGACTATAACGTAATAATCTTAATCTTCGCTATCGTTACTTTTGCCCAAGCAACGCCGAGCCTACCTGCTAGTATAAATATAATATTGCTACATTGAAATTATAAGTATCCGTAATAATATATGAAATGGTCAAGGTATTTTTAATGAAATATCAATTTTTTTTGTAGCAAATAATAATAATGTGGAGAATTAAACTTCCTTAAAATAATATAAAAATTATTTTATTGCTTTTATATTAATCACTTTATTTACTAGTTTAAATATATAATCATCAGTACTACACATTGTTAGTAAAAAAATATATAAATATCATGATAAAACATAAGTACTTTATTATCAAAATATTTTAATTCATGAGATGTATAATCCATGTAAGTAAATATGAATGTGATGCAAATAGTTTGAAAGTGCAAACATATGCATATAATGCTCCACAACACATTACTAGATATTCTTTAAGTATTATTTAAATAACAAATTTATATAAAAAATATTTTAGAGTGTATATTATTTTTAAACATGATCTATAAACAGTTAATAGCAAGGATAATTTTTAAATATATTTTTTGGATATTTTATATTTAATTTTTTTCAGAATTTTTTGAAATGTTAAGAATTTTATTTATAAAATACAGGTGGAAAATGCTTTACAGAGTGTAATAGAAAATCACAAAGAATCTGAATCTGTTACTAAACCTAAAGATACAATGCAAAAAGGATTACTTAAAGGAGTTTCTCAAGCTTTAATTGAAAAGGTAAATAAATAGATATATAGAATTTTACTGTTTTATTAAACATCATTCACATTCTAAACCAGTATTTTGTCTGGAGGATTCAATTTTCCATATCAGATTGACCTTCTTGAATGGGTTTAACATGATGATACTCTCTGCTTTTAAAAGTCATGAGAATTGATTACATTGCAGCTTATTTAGCACAATGAAAGAAGAGGAATAACAGAATTTGATGACTTTGAACAATATCTAAAAATTGGATCTGATCTACTTTGAATCTGAAATTTATAGGATTTCTTTTGAATAAGAATAAATAAAATTAAGGCTTTATATTGAAAATATTTAAGTTATTTTTATATAAACATTCTACATAACTTTACCTTCTGTTAATCTTACTACATTCCTTTTATTCATATCTTTAGACTAGAAAACACATTATAGTTATTAATGAAATATTAATGAAATTTTTTTATCATTTTAATGCCTCTTGCGTTGCATATGTTTGGATTAATAAACAAGAAATTTCATTGTTAAATTTTGTAAATAGGAATTAAAATCAACAAAAATAGTAGTAATTTACACAAGAATGAAAGAAACTTATGTATAAATAGTGTTACAAGCTAGCTAAGTCATACCATATTTTCATGGAATGACCAGCATGCTGCATAAAAATGGAGGTTACTGGCATGCTGGTTAAACTGCAACTGAAATATAAAAATTAATCAGATCTAACAAAACTAATTGTTAATTAAACAATAAAGAAAACATTCTTCTGAGTACAGTGGGTGATCGGTTAACAAACATAACCTGTTCCAAGACTTTGTTCGCTATCCGAATTGTTTGTTAACTGATTATCGATTTATCATAGGTTTTTATGGGAATTTGATTAATTTATTCTGGAGACCCCAAAAAATAAAAAAATATATACTTTCTTACTACGTTTATTTATATGCAATAATAAAAATACATATATACACAGTCTTGCATTTTTATTAATCATGTTTTTTTCTGTTTGTGAGGGTTAGAGAATCTGTCTAATGTCAATTGAATTTCTCTCTTTTTCAGGATTTTTCAGAAGTAATTAATAGCATTGTAATTGTAGAGATCCCTAAACCTATTAACCTCAACCTGGTTTGGATACCATTCTAAGACTGTTCTGACATCCTCCCACTTCTTCAAAAGATCTTAAATAGCAGATGTCAGCATTAATCCTATATTTCGCCAAGTTTCTCAGTGTTCTTCATTCAAGAGTTCTTGGCATTCTTCTGTCATCAGATCAGTTTCATGTTCCATTATGAGCTCTTCAATGTTCTTTTATTTGCTTTCACAGACAGAATGAAGCGACAATTTTCAAACACTAGACAAATTCTTCATCTTTTTATTCAGTTCTTTTATTTCTCAGATGTGATTTTTGTTACTCCTTTAGCTGTTTGAGTCTTCTTGATTATATTGTATCTTTCTTAGATAAGATTGAACTGCAGCCTACTGTAGACCTGTTCAAGCTATATTGCCCAGCAACATCAGACATCTGCCCACTACCTTTGCTATTATACTCTCACCCTGAAAATAAAAACTGACACAAAACTTAATGAGTGCCCGCCCAACAGTCTTGCGAATACTATAAAAGAATTGTTCAGAAAAATAAAAGGCTGGAATTACAAGGGAGAGTTTCAAAGTTCGGAGGAATACTATCCAATCAATATATACTGAGTTGAGTGTCGATGCCAATGTCTCCTGTGCTCCGAAAAGTTTCAAATTATTTCCTGAAGACAAGGGAAGACTAGTCTGTATTCATTATTTTACATCACTTCTTCTCATGTTTGTTCTGTGAGGTTTTCATTGTCATAACATAAAAATCTTTCGTGAAAGTGTTCAATATCCGATTTGTTCATTAACTGAACTGTTTATTAACCGATCACCCGTTGTATAATAAAATAATAACATTGTAATTTGACTGACTGAAAACCAGAAAGAGAGTTTTTGTTTACAAGACAATAAAACAATTAATGACTTTCTGACATTAGTAATAGTAGTAGTTAATCAGTGTGGGCTACACGGCTCATCTACCCTGACCTTAAAAATAACCTCTCTCAAATTTCACACACAGTCGATGTTAATGGATGTAAGTTGAGATAATTTATGGTGAGTTTTTTAAATTTAATATGTTCATTTTTTAATCAAATTACTATAAAATAAACATTAAAAAAGCACTTTTGGAATTTTATCTTCTTTCTTACAATGTAAAATACTCATGGAATATTTTACATTGTTAGAAAGAAGATAAAATGAAGAAATTAAATGTATAATTGTAGTTTTTGCTGTAATGCTGACAGTTTCACAGTTTTAGAATAAAAACCAGTTTGTTTTTATGTGACATAACTCTTTTTAAAGTGCTCTCTAAAAAAGGATATATAACCTCATGTAAACTGGTATGCCATTTTTACTGTATGGAAATATATGATTTCATGGTCTCATCAGATAGACCAACATGCTGGACAATCTGCAAAAATATGGTATATATGTCTTATATGAAAAGAAAAGATGCATCCTATACTTTATTTATTCTTTAAACATAAAATTTTAAATTAAAAATAATCTGTTAGGAGTTAAAATACTACTAGTTATAGAAGTGTTTTATAAAGATAATTTGATAAAGCTAGCACATTGAAATACTAATAATACAGTAATTATTTCATGGTATTGTTAGTTGATTGCACAAGCTTTATGTTGAATACAAACCTTCAAGTTTATACTTTAAAGTTTGTTCTGTATATTGATTATGTACATCAGTTATAGTTTAGAACAGTCTTTTTCAATCTTTTTCTCATCATGGACCAGTCAAATTATGGATAACTATGCAGACCAGTAATTACAGTAGACCTGCGGTAATCCGACAAACGTTTTGCAAGGAGGTGTCGGATGATCAAATTTGTCAGACTATAGAGCAATGGTTGGCAGCTGGTGGTCTGCGAGAAAATTTGGGTGGTTCGTGGAGAAATTTTGACATTGATCAACTGAAGGTTATGCGAAGGATTACGAAAGAAATGCAAAATGCTTAGTTGCTTTTTTTTCCACTCATTGGAAGTTATTATTCAAATCTAAAACCAAATACGAAGTGATTGTTATCAATAAATAATGAACAATAAACAATATTGTGAGTGCAATTGTCGTCCTTTGTGGAAAAGCTCCAAGAATCTATTTCAAACAAGCAGCAATGAACTTTAGGCTTGCATTAATTTGTTACAATTAAACATGCGAGTTTCACATTAATATAGTAAAATTGAACTTTTACGATCATTATTGTACACATTTTGTATCATTTAAAAAAATTCATGATAGTGGTCTGCGGAATTCAAAATTGTGAGTTTAGTGGTCCGTGAGGTGAGAAAGGTTGCCGACCACTGCTATAGTGTACTGCCACTGAGCCCTTGTAGTCCAGAACTTTTTGAAAAGGAGTGCCTTGTAATCCAACAAATTACATACTTATAAAAATGGTAAGATCAAATCTATATGTACTACATAATATATAATATGGGACTTAGTGAATTAAACAACACAATAGATAGCATAGGGTTTATTATAAAATTAACATCATTAACGCTAAAGTACTTGCAAAAAAAATAACTAAACATATTGATGTCAATCAATTACATACAACATATGTAAGTATTTCCAAGATACATACTATGTATGATCTTAATTTGAAAATGGATAAACAAATAAATTTATGGTGCATGCAAAATGTTATAGGCACGTCAGATTATAGGGGGTGCCGGATTACCGCGGGTCTGCTGTATATGCAACTATGAATTATGCTTATTTATTAGGCTTACATAAGTTTATCTAGAGTTACTATACATAATAAAGTATATAGAATAACCCTAGATTACTAATTAAATGTCACCTGTAATCAGTTGTGCCAGCATCAGTATAGTCAAATATTTTTCTGCAGATTGGTGACTTTTTTTTGGACCAGCAGTTGAAACACTGGTTTAAAAAATTGTCTTGTTTTGATTATTAAATGAGTATTCATTGAATATTAAATATATAAGTACTGAATTATTAAACTATTCATACTAAATTGTATATGATTTAAGTTTAAAATTGTATTTTTATTTCATTAATTAAAACTTTCTGATGATCACGATGATTATTTATAAAAATTTTCATTTTCCTTTTTTTTTATAAAGATTAGAGCTAGAGAAGCAGCTCGAATACAGAAATTAATAACTCGCAGACCAGAAGAAGAAAAACGAGTAGAAATGTTAACTCGATTACCAGAAATGGTAAACATTCTTAGAAAGTATCCTTTCAAACAAATTTGAATAAATAAAGTTTATAGTTTGCTTCATTTATGAATTAAAAATTAAATTTCAGATTTTGAATATAATGTCAAGAATACAATTTTAAAATTTTTTTGGGATATTTGAAAATTTTATGATAGAGCCTAATTGTAATGTTACGCTATTTCATTTTTTTTTATTGCCATTTTGCGTTACTTTGGTAAAATATTAAAATAATAATTTTATATTATTTATATTTTGGTATTATCATTAGTATTAAATGTAGATTTATAAGATACATATACATTTTTATATATGTGAAAATGCAAAGATGTCTTATGAAGGTTAAAATATTAACACACAAAATTACATTAATTTAACTATTAGCATATTTATTATATGTTTGCAATTAATTCTAAGAGCTGCTATATCTTTAAACATATAATCAAACCATCATCTTCTCAGTCTACCTCTTCTCCTCCTTTTGGGGTTTCATCTGCAAACTGCAAACTCTGCAAACTGGATTGTTCTATGACAGAAAATACATAACAAAAATTCTCAGCATAATCTGAAGGTTTCCTCTCCATATGTCCAAACCACCACAATATCACCTCTGATTTTCTTAGAGATTTTCTCCACTCTCAAGATCTCAGCATGCTATTCTTGAACCTATCCCTTCTTGTCACTCTGCATGCCCACCTCATCATCATCTGAACTACCTCCAGCCTATTCACATTTTTCTTAGTCAAAAGCAGAGTATCAATACCATACATTAACACAGGTCTTATCACTAACTTATAAACCTCTCCTTTCGATCAAAGGGAAATTCTTCTATCACATAGAATACCTGTCATCCTTCCCCTATCCTGCCAGCCAGTCTGTATTCTATGTCTGACCTTCCTTTTATTATTTACACCCTGATCTATGAGCAAGTCCAAATCTTGTGTCTTATAAAGTATTTAGTGATTGAATCGATGCTTGTAAATTATTAGTATGGTTAGATTCCATATTGATGATACTTGGTAATAAGAGAGAAAAACAATAACAGCTAATTTTTGGCATTTAATTATAAATAATAGTTTTAAATATATAAAAGAAACTTTTTGATTTGTTTTAAAATACAGTAGTATAATTTTTTGCTAATGCAATATTATAAAAATTTATCATAACACCAATAACTCAATTTGTGGTAAAAGTTGTGTTATTTAAAACCATGATTAACCATGAATTCTTACAATTTAATTTTTTTAATGTTCTAATATCCAAAATATTCTATTCAGAATATTTTGATAATCATATCTAGTATAATAAAAGTGAAAAAAATTATTTTTATTAAATTGCAATTAAACCAATTTAAAAAAGCTTAGTTAATATTTAATGCAAAGTTAATATTCTGATTATGAAGATAAACAATTTATATATAAAAAACACACATTTTCATACATTTCCAGCACTTTATAGTTCTAACAAATGTTATTGGCTTGATTTACAGGCCTTTTTTAGGTGAGAAGCCGTTTCAATTATGCTGTGTTCTAAAATGGAATACAGATACTCCTCACTTTACAACCGCGTTCCGTTCCGACAACTATGTCGTTAAGCGAATTGGTCGATAAGCGAGGAACTCGTGCCGGGAATATAGGATCGTCATAAAATTATAGAAATTATGCAACAAACTTGAAATTTATTCATAAAAAGACTATTATAGTACGCGATTAGCCTATTATAGTACACTTAGTATGCATGTTACCATTCGCCATTGACCGACACTCAAGCTGAGAAAGGGGATTCCCCGAATCGCGGGTCGAAACTCGATTGGTCGTAAGTGCGAGTGGTCGTTAAGCAGATAGGTCATAAAGTGAGGAGTACCTGTAATTCAAAGTTTCTTTGAGGTTATTTAAATTTCTTATGTTGTAACTTGAGATATATAAATTAAAATAAAATTATTTATTGAAAATTTAAAAGAACCTATAATAAATATTAAGCACATGGAGGCAATTACAGTAGAGCGTCGATAAGTGGAACCAATTGGGGACTGGGATCCTTCCAGTTAATGATTTGTTCCATTTTCCGACTTTGTACGAAAAAATACATTAACCTGTCCGATGTTCAAATTTTTCTCTGTTGCGTATCGCTTCCTGTTGAATTTTTCTCCGTTGCGTGTCGCTTCGTGTTGAATTTTCGTCGATTTTAAGCCTAACGAAAATTTTTATAATAATTATCGAGGCTATCGTATCGTTAAAAATTATTTCTGCATTTTGTACAAACAAAATAAATATATTAAAGAATATAAAAAACATGAAAATTATACTTTAGAAGTAAATTTAGTATCAAAAACATTCGATTCAGCACGACACAGTCCGACTGAAAATCGTTCCACTTATCGACGTTCTCGACGCTCTACTGTAATAAAAAAAATATTGATTTAAGTACATTTAGATAAAAATGTTTGCCAAGCTTGCAATATGCTGAAGCTTTCTCTGTTGTTAATGCAAAAGCTTTTGGCTTGCTGCTTTATAAATGTCGATGGTTTCACTTATTCTTAATTTTTGCATATCAAATATTTTTCTTAATAATTCTGCATCTTCCAACATGGGGACGCCCCAGGCTCACTTGCATATCGGGCTAAGGTAGTGTTATAATTTCCTTGAAGGACATCATATTTATGTTCTTTTATTCTGGCTTCAATTGATCTGTTAGTTGAGCCTATATAGGTTAGGTGTCTGCTGAATGTAGAATCTTCTAGAGGTATGGTGTACTGTACATTCAAAGGGCTTTGTTCTTGTTTATTTGATTTTTTCTATTGGTTAATAATCTGAATATTGTTGGGTTTTTTAAATGCTATATTTGTTTGTATATCTTTTGCTATGCTAGAATAAACTTTTCATAACCTAGAGTCAAATTCAACTGTTATATATTTGCTGTTAGGGTTTTTGCTCTGTTTCATTATCTGATTTGTTTTTTAAAATTTGAGCCAATTCAGTAATTAGTTTAATACTGTAGCCATATTTTGTTGCTAGCTTTTTAATAGATTTAATCTAAATCTAATCCAATCAGGCTTCTAACCTGAAGAAGGCCTGTAAATCAAGCTGAAAATGTTTGTTAGAGCTACAAAGAAGTGCAGGAAATGTATGAAAATGTGTTTTTTTATATATATAATTTATAAAAATTCCAGCTAATGTAGATTTAGTTTGAAGGTAAACAATAAAATTATAATTGTTATTGGCAACATATAAAATTGGATAAAAATTTGGTAAATTGATGTGAGTTCTTGTATCAAAACAAAATAATGCAAAACTAATGACTTATTTTGTTTCTGTAATTTGTTTTTTAATAGAGGGATAATGATTTAGATTATTAAAGATTATCTAATTATTAAACTTATTTTAATAAGGTCTGATTAATATAAAAATGTTTCAGTGAAGTCAAACCATATGATTTTTCTTTATTTCTTTTGTAGTTCAATTTAATTTTTAAGTATTTATACACTAATATCAAAAGCTTTTGAATAACAACATCGTTAATGTAGAATTTCAGTGTGTTCCTTAATTACGATGTAGTTATTTTGTAACTGAACGTAAGGCAGCTATATTAGTAGAAGAAGCTTCAAAGAAAATCTCTGAGAGTTATCATTGCCCAATTTCTTTAGGTAAGCATTGTTTTGTTTAACAGATATCGACCATGCTGTTTTCTTAAGGTTACTGACTTAATCTTTATTTTAAAAATGCTTGGCTCATTTTCAGCTGTCTTCATTATTTTTTGTATAAGCTGTTTTTAATGGAACTATTTAAATATAATTTGAAAATTAGATAATATTCTAGAAATGTTATATTTATATTACCAAAATTGTAAATATTAAACATAAAAATTATTTTTACCATTAAAATAGCTTCAAGAGCTGAATAAATTTTAATTGTCAAGAATTTCACTTAAATTTGGATAATGTCTGAACCATATAAATGCAACACATTTAGGCATATTGGATTATTATTGAAATTAACTCACAATTTTATTACAATTATATGAAGTGAGCATTTTTATTCTCAGTATTGAATTAATGCTTAAGAGAAAACACTTCACTGAAATCACATGAACTCTAAATTGAATTTCAAATGCTACACATCCAAAATGCATAGCATTAAAGGTTTATAAAAAAGTTGATTTCATGGTCTTGGTCTTTAGTAAAAAATGGTTATAAGAGGCATAACATATAATTTTATGTTATTAGCCAACATAGTGATTTTCTAAGAAAAAAACTGTTCCATATGTCAAATACTTGTAGAAATCAATAAAATGTTATGTTAAAATAAATAAAAAAATATGATTTAAATTTTTTCTAACACTGATTATTTCTTTATTGTTCAGGTTTTATAAAATGCTTGTTGTTCTCATTCAAATTTAATTTTCTATGATTATCACTTACAAAAGTATGGACTTAAACAAATAGCTTTATTTTTAAAATATTTTTTTTAATACGTAGATTAAATGTGGTTTTAACATTTTCCAAAATTTGATTAAATATAATTTAGTTCCACAATAAACGATTCCTACAAAATTAACAATTAATTATTTGTTGCACTGTCTTTTTTCTCTACAACATTTAACAATCTAGAAGGAATTGATTTATAAAGATTTATAATAATATTTGTATAAAAATTATCAGCACAGTGTTGAATTGCACATTTTAACTTCTCATGAGAATTAAACTGTCCATGTTCATACATTTTCTGTAATGTTCAAGTCAGGACTATGAGCTGGCCAATTAATTACAGGAACTTTATTCTTTTCAAAGTAATGCCTAACTATGCCAGCTGTATGGATCATAGCATTATCTTGCTGCCAAACCACTTCCCCTGTGGAAAAGAATTTTCACAAAAAGGTAGAAATGTTGTTTTCAGATCATTCAGGTACTTCATGTTGTTATACTTTCCTTCAATGAATTTGATTATCAATTTTCCCAATTATTTATGGCACCCAGAATCATTATGGAGCCACCTCCGTCCTGGTGTTTTTTGCAATGAGGTCCTACCATAATTCCTGCAGTTTTCTCAAAATGAGACTTGGTATTATCTAGACCATCCAAACAAAAACGTTTTTCATTACTAAATATAATTAAAATAAAATTGAAATGTTCTCTGACATTTTTTTTTTTTTTTTCTTCAAATTCAAGATGTTGATATTTATGGTTATTTGTCAATGGCAAATCCTTCTTCACTTTTTCCATAAGAAAAGTTGTTAACCATAAATCAATGAATAGAATGCTGGGAAGCACCTAATTTGAGTTGTTCTTTGATACTTCAACTGTTGACAATATAGTCTCTTGCTACTTTTTGTGGAAATGACACTTAATTTGTCGTGCATCTCACTTCTTTATTGCTTTTGGGTGCCCAATATGCTTAGCTTTCTTCCAACTTTTGTTATGCAATACATTGAAAATAGTACATGGCTGCTTTTTGACTATCTGTGCTATCTTTCTTATGGTGAGTCCTGTTGCAGATAACTGGTGAATCTTTTTCTTTATTTCAACTGACAAAGTTATATCAGAACAAAGATATATTTACTTTGAATTAAATATTTTAACAGCGACAAAAACAAAGAAATTAACATTGAATATAACAGAATAAACAAAAAGTTCCAAGTGTTCTAAAAACTTTTGTCTGCTTGATTTTTTAAATGCTATTATGCTCATACATTAGAGCATATTTAATAACAATAATAAATATACATTAGAGCTATTAATTTATTAATAGCTCTAATGTATATTTATGAATCTTGCTTTCATGTGGTTTTGTGATGAGTCAAAATTATCTCAGTTTTAGAATCACTGAAGGAATATGACTGAAAGAATCATTCTTAATCCACACAGTTTAGAAAATCAAAATCACCAATAAGTCAACTCATTTTACAAAAATTAAATAAAAATATGACAAACACATCACATAATTTTTCATTAACGACCATAACCGTTTTTTTTTTAAATTTAAAATAATTTAAAAATGTAAAAACTATTAATAAAGTACAGTGTACTTACAAAAAGTATAATTTCCCACAAATAGATTAAGATTGCATTTTAAAATTTATTTCAAAATATTTAGATATGAGGTATAGAAGTTTCATTTGTTTGATTATAAACTTTATAATTGCAAGGAAAAATATTTTAAATAATTATGGAAATTTTTGATGGTTTAAGTATTATTAATTAAATGAGCAAAGTAAATTTATCAAGTCACTTTTCTAGTCACAAATTATTTATTTTGAACAATAATATAAACCATAAATTAATTTTTAAAAATCTATAGTAAATTATCATTTGTTCTGTTTTTCTATAAATTTGAATCCTTCCACGGCTGAAATCTTTAAAGATCTGTACATAAAGTAGAAAGTAAGGTCATCCTCTAGCAAAGCTTTGTCTTAAAAAAATGTAAAATTATGAATTAATGATCTTTTCAAGTCAGTTTCTTTGAACAAAAGACACAAAACTTCTTTCTTTTATTATAGATCAAAATAAAGTTGTAAAAAAACAACATTTTATAATAATAACAATATTTATAACAGCATTTGCTGATATGTTTTAATATCAGTAAATGCTGTTATAAATATTTCTCATATTCATAAATTTTTTGTCTGGAGTAATGACAAAGCCTTGTATTTTAAAATGTTTCTATAGTTTGTTTTTTTAGATTTCAACTAAGAATTTTAGTTAAAAATTTAATATGTATAATTTTATAATATTTAGACATTATTTTTGAATATGTAATGCGATTTATATCATAAGAGATTAAGAACTTTTATAAGTAAAATAGAAATTATGATATCTGAATAATAGTAATAGTAAATGTACATTTTTTTTTTATTTCAGAAGACACAGAAAAACATTTACAGTTAATGGCTGATTTACTACCTGAATGGATGTCTATAATAACAATTCGTAAAGGTTCTTATATAAAAATCGATAAAAATAAAAATGTCAATGTTGTTATAGAAAAAATTAATAATATGATTAAAAAAGACAATTGTTAAAACACACAAAAATATTATTGAATATTTTTACTTTGTACAATTTTTATAAATTTATTTTTGATATTTTTAAGCATGAAATATAATGAAATTTGAAAATAAATTATTTTCTATATTTTGGTTCTAAATAATTTGAATACCAATCGATTTCTTTAAGAATGGAAATGCTGTTTTTCTATATCAAACTTTACAAAATAACTTGAGGATGAGATTCTTTGCCAAATACAGTCAAACTTCTATATAACAAATTACCACTGGAAAATTTGTTACACAGAAATTCATTAAATAGAAAATGCACCATCAGTGAGTTTAAAATCAAAAAAAATATTTTCAACATTCTACAGAAGAATTTGTTATGTAGAACTTCGTAATATGGAAATCTGACTGCATATAGAAGATAAAATTTAAATTTTCCCATTTTTATCAGGAATGTAAAGAATATAAAACATACTGGCCCAACTTCTTATGGCTTTATACTCCATATATAAAATGTTTATAAATATTCTATGATTTAAAAAAGTTTCTGTAATTTTTTGACTTAAACATTTTTAAACATCAGTTTAACCTGAGAGAGTTACTGTATAAGAACTTGAATTGATTCCATCTATACCTGGATAATAGTTTAATAAGATTAAAATTTTATAGAATTATAGAATGGATGACCATTATCGTCATTTCTAAAGTTAGATTAAAAAAAGAAGTATACCACTTTTATTGACACTAACTGTAAGAGTATTTTTATTAATGTTTTAATTGAAATGTATAAATTAAATTTTGCTAGATTATTTATTAGTTTATTTTTATTTTTTGTATTTATCAGCAATTATATAAATAAACTAACTTAAAATTTAATTAATTTTTCTGTTGAAAAATCATATCTATAGTAATGTGCCTAATATATATATAATTTTTTTTTTTTTTTTGAATAATTATATAGATTATTTAACATTGTTGTTTTGAGTTGTTGCAAAACTTGTTTTTCATTGAAGGTCATACATTTTTAATTGCCATATTAATTTTAATTATTTTTAAAACTTCTTTTTCACTAGAGGTCAAAAATATTTTTATGTTATTTTATATGTTGTAAATATACTGGTAATCTTTAAAAATTTTATTAGAAAAATGCAAAATTAAACATAATTATACAATTTATTGTATTCAGCAAATGTACTACTACATCTCACAATAGATTTAAATACATTTTTCCTCACAACTGCTACTTTACTGACATTGAATTTTATTTCATCCAACAGATTATCAGAATTCTGTGGTGTAAAAACATGCTAAATTTTTATCTTAATGTAGTGTGACGAATTATAAGATTGGCTATTCAAAAATAAACAGACCAATGCTGCCAAGTAAGCCTTCAACAAAGTTTACATTTATAATGAAAGTAAAATTGTGTTTTTGTTAGAAAAATTCTGTTGAATGAAGAACTACTGTAAAAGATTGATATTTGTTTTATTTTTGTTTTAGTTGAATGCCTCTGCTAATAAAATGAATGAAATATAAGTTTTGTGGCAACATCCAATGCTGAATGCCGTGTAACAGTTATATCAGAAAATGTTACCAAATTTTAGTATGAGCTGGTATTATTATTAGGTCAGATTTTAAAAATTTAGTTTTTTCAAACATTAAACTATTTGAAAACTCATTTAACTTTCCTAGTGTAAACACAGTATTAGCAGTTCCTTATACTGTATGGACTTTATATGGTTACACTTCTAAATATTCTAAAAGAATGGCAATTACTAGCTTCATTTGTTTTGTGATCTCTTTTGAAGAATGTTCATATTTCATTTTTTAATATCTTTAAAACTAGTAACTTCTTTGCTCAACGAAAAAATTCAGTTAAACACAACACTTGTTCAGATATTTCTGAAAATACTGTAGTTTAATTATTAAAAACACTCCCAGTTACATTGATAAATATTTTGAAAAATTAACAATTCAACTTTTGTAACATTCCTCTATTTTATAGTTTAAAATTAAATAATTTAAAAATAAAAAATAATTTACTATTTTATCACAGATTTAAAATTATTTTGATTCATTTCAACACAAAAAATAATAAATTTATATAAGTGATTAGTTAATGTTTATCAAATAATTTATATAATTGATCTAAAACGTAGTCCTTTGCATTACCTTCTATACATTTTTCTAATATATCTTGTAATTTTGATGCAATATCAATAGGAGGAGAACTGAGAAGACCAAAACGTTTCATAATGTGACCGGAAAATATGTTACGACATATTCTCTGAAAAATTAATATTTAAACATAATTTATTTTAGCAAAAGTCGATTTATATATAGCAATATGTTATACATTTAGAAATTATGAAAAAACCATATTAAACAACAATTTAATGAGGTTAGTGCAACAATTACTCTCTTGAAATTCCAAACATGTGAAGAGAGGTTTCCCTCTTTCTATAATTCAAATGTTGATTAATAAGATGCATTTAAACTCACTAATAATTCATCAATAATACTCAATATCAGGAAAACTGTTCTATTATAGTTTATCATTTAGAAAAGAATAATTATCAGAGATAAAAGTTCTCTTACATGTACTTCAATTATAATATTATTATTATTTTTTATTCTCATAATAGTAAAATTACAAGGATTATTTCTGCTTGGCAAGAGTCAAGTACTTACTACACAGTAGAACTCCGCTAAGTCAGACTAAATGGGGATAAGGGTCACTTGAATTTGCAAAAATCCAAATTAGTGCAATTCTTTATGTTGTTAGGAATGAATATGATACATTATTAAGCAGTTGTTTTTGAAAGTGGTACAAGCCCATTTATTCATACATTGAGATATTTAAAGGTTTGCATTTGAATCAACTAAAAACTATTGGCAAACATTAATAAATTTGGATAATGTTTTTAAAATAAAAAAATTATTAAAGAAAAAATACACTTTCAATAACAACAAATTATGAAAAATATGAACAATAACAATTTTAGATTTATATTTTGATTGAAGCTGGCTGGAATAAAAAATAGTTAAAATGAGAAAACCTAAGTAATGAATAATCGACTTTATTAAGAAATATTTTCAGTTATATAAGAATTTATAAATAAACAACTATGAAAAGTATATTACTTCATTAAGGTAATAACAAATGTATTCATATTTCAATCTTATTTCTCCTTTACACTTAGCATAGTGAAACATTTATGGTGAATAGAAGGTAAGGCAGTAAACTCATCATATCATTATATTTGTCTCTTATTACAGGTGTTGAAGATGTGTAGAGTGGTAACAGTAATTTTGCTAAGATTTTTAGGCCTTCCTTGTTTCCAAATAAAATCAAGAACTTTTAATTTAACATTTTCTTCCACAAGTTTTGTAAAAATTTGTAATAGAAATTTTATAAAAAATTTTGTAAGGTAACCCTTTTCCCTTTTAAAACCTCATCCAGACAGAATTTCTTCAGCCAATTTGTAATTTCCCCATATGTATTTTTTTTCCCGTTTGATATTGCTTCTTCTAGGGATTTGGTTGAGGAAAAAAAAACTCATTTCATATAAAAGGAAATCAGTTTTCTTCTGGCAATTCTTTATTACATTATAATAGTCTGGAGCAGTATATAAATGGTTATAATGGTCTTAAAGCTTGAAAAAGAAAACTGAACAGAATGAGGAAAAGGACTTCTCATCACTTCATCTGAGGAATAACACCAATATCTTGTTTATGATGTTATCTTCTTAAGACATTATAATGGATAATAGCTAAAGATTTTTAGGAAAGTTGTTTCAATTATTGATTATTACAAGTGGACTTATTCCACTTTCAAGAAAACATTCTTGTGGTAACATTTTACAGTTAAACTTCTTTTAATTAATTTATGAAGATATTGTACACCATTGACTTTGTTATTATAAATATAAAATGAGGACAGATATGGCTCACTAAAACTGTCACTAATTAACTCATTTTTTTCTAAAAGTGGACTTATACCACTTTCAAAAAAACAGCTCAATTATAAATCAGTCCATTTACAAAGTTTTTATTATGACTTGAGCACATACAGTATATTGTGCTTTCAGAGTATACCAAATACAAAACATTACACTATTGGAACAATTTATTTTACTGTAATAATGATGTCTTGTTTGGAATCCAAAGAAGACAAAATTGCACATGATATCCTGTGCAAATTATATTAGGTTGATTTGGGAATGATGATATGGAATGGAATGTGCTTAGTTGAGGAGACTGTGGAAAAAAGAAGTTGCTATTTTTGTTTAATTTTTTAGTTTAAGTTAAAGCATTAAAAATTTGTCCAACTTAGTGGGGTTTACTATATATCAAAAACTTCCAAACATTATATTTTCAGAAAATATAGAAAAAAAATTCTGAAAATAATTTGTCTGTAATCAGTTACTTCAAATCTAAATACAGTATTGCTAAAAGTTGCTTATGCATTAATTAGTACATATGAGAAAACTATAGTCTTTCCCAGAATAAGACCCAAATGTTCATTATGAACAACATAATATATATAGAACATATACTATGTATTAGACAATTAGATGTTTTTAAACTGTTATAATTACAGTAGAACGTCGTTTATCCGAAAGCCGATCAACCAAAATGTCGGTTAACCGAAAGTGTTCCAGTCGGACTGTGTCGTGCTGAATTGAACGTTTTTGATACTAGGTTAACCTCCAAAATATAATTTTTTTGTTTTTATATTTTTCAATATATTTATTTTGTTTGTACAAAATAAAGAAATAATTTTTAACGATACAATAGCCACAATTATTATTTAAAAAAATTTACTTAAGGCTTAACATTGACAAAAATTCAACACATAGCGACACGCAACGGAGAAAAATTTCAATATGAGATAGGTTAATATATTTTTCATACATAATCGGTTATCTGAACAACCCCAGTCCCTAATTGATTCGGATAAACGACACACTATTGTATTTGAAATTTCCAATGTTTTTGCAAGAAATTTGAGATTATAAAACTATAAAAATTTGAAAATTCGAACATAGGTCATATGATGATTGATTTTTTTAGCTAGGTCAGCAGAGTATACACATTCAAGATCAAACCAACACATTAGCTCTATTCATATTATGGGAAATACTTGTATAAATGATTGTATACCTTTAACAATAATCTCTTAATTTTTGCAAACATAAGACATTATTATTGAAGGTATTATGAAATCTTTCAGGAGTTATATTTACATTCAATCATATGTCCAAAATATTGTCACCCAAATTCTTGAACATGCAATGCATTTTTGGTAGTAGTAGTAATAACTGTTATTTAGATTGACATCCACATTTTTTTTCACTCATCAGACAGAAGTAAACTAAATTTATAAATTTACAGCAAATTTTCTAAATATATAAATGAAACTAACTTTATTTTTATATCCAAATTTTTAAAGGCACTCTCAGAATTACTGGTAACTAATTGAAAGTGCTTAGTACTTCCTATCTGAGATTATAAAAAAAATGATACTATAATTTTATACACTAATTAATATATAATTTATTTAATTTATTACTTAATATTTAATATAATCATGTGCTAATTTTAAGTCAAATTTTAGTTTTCTAAGATCTGGAAAAAATAAATATATTTATTGTATTTTTAAACTCTGATTAATTTATTATATACAGGTACTCCTCACTTTACGACCTATCTGCTTAACGACCACTCGCACTTACGACCAATCGAGTTTTGACCTGTAATTCGGGGAATCCCCTTTCTCAGCTTGAGTGTTGGTCAGTGGTGAATGGTGACATGCGCACTAAGCGTACTATAATAGGCTCGCGCATACTATAATAGTCTTTTTATGAATAAATTTGAAGTTTGTTACATAATTTGGATAATTTTACAACGATCTTATATTCCCGGCGCAAGCTCCTCGCTTATTGACCAATTCGCTTGACGACGTAGTCGTCGGAACGGAACTCGGTTGTAAAGTGAGGAGTACCTGTATTTATACTAAAATCAATTATGAGAATAAAGTTATTTGATTTTAGCATATTGATAGTATATATTCATTTTCCACAAAATAAACTTTAAAACCTAATCTTGGTTTTGTATCTATGAAATTTGTTTATCAATAAACAATTTTTTTTAGATGAGATAGTTATATAAAATAGAAATAGATAAGACAGGAAAAATTGAAAAATAAAACAAAAGTAGAACTATAGGGTAAGCCAAAAGTTTGTCATCCATTTTAAAATTACACTAATATGTAGATAATGACAAGCATTTAAAGAATGACTAAAGTTTCCTGTTACATCTTGGAAGAAGAAATTGCTTAGAAAGACCATGAGCAAAAGCAGAAACTTAAGCTGAGATTAATATAACAGCTGAATGTTCACTTAAGAAATCATTTCAAAAACAATCACAAGAATTGAAAGTTCCCAAACAATCCACTGGATTATCTACTGGACTATTAAGACTCATTTAATGTAGTCCGGTAATTTTCAATGCCTACAAATTGAACACCTAAAGTCTCAGCTAAGTCTTTGGTAGGATTTTCCCGTGATATTTCTTGTGGACATTATCTGATCAACATTCCAAATAGCTTGTGACATTCACAGAGACTTTATTCCATACCAAATTAGGCTGAGATCAGTCAAGTTGCTTCAGAGGAGTTTATTTAAATCCAATGATATTTGAGTGTAAAGAAATGAGCTTTTCTCACTTCACACACTCAGCTCAATTAGATAATAAAGCAATTTGGCTGCCATCTCATGATAAATTTAATAATTGAAAATAAACTAATTTTTAATTCAAATTTAGAATATTCTAAAATAAACACTGGCCTGGAGCAGGACTTGAATCTGTAACTCCTGTTTACTGTGCAGATGCAATGCCAGTTACATTGCTTGGACTTCATTTAATCTCTGTTTCCAGAGCTATTAATAAATTAATTAATCTAGATATAACCATACTGGTCACTCACTCATGGTGCCAACTGGAAATAACTTTTGCACCCACAACTCCTCCATGGCTCTTGGCCAACAACTTAAGGTCAGTTCATACTTTGTGTGAATGCCTCTTCTCTAATATTCTTTTTCTATAAGCATCTACTTTTCAAAAGAACGAAAAAGAAACACACACATGTTTTCAGTACTTGCAATTAGATATATTTTCAAGGCTTTATTTTAGTCATAAATTCTTAAGTAGCTACATATAATCTTACTTTTTAACTTGAGAAGAGAGAGCAGAGACTATTATAACTTCATAAAAAAAAGCAAGGAAGATGATCCCAAAGTGAATTTTTTTTATATTTCAAATAAGTTTTAAATATACTGCATATGTAAAGATAATATCTATTTGGATTTGATTAACTTAAATACCATATATAGGTGATAAAGTATCATTCATCTAAGATATTTCTGCTCTAGTTCTAATCATTTAAATTTTATCAGTCCCATGTTTAAAGATACAAAAGACTGTGGATTACCAGCAGAAAGAAAAAATAGAACTTTTGTCATGAAATTAAGATCAAGAACATCAAAAGTTTTTTGATATTTACAACTGGTTCCAGTTTTGTTTTCCATTTTCTTGTAAAAGATAGTTAATATAGGTTTGCTATACAAACATATCTGCAATAGTGGTGAAAAACAAGACGACAAATTCAAATTAGAGTATCTGACCAGATTCAAATTCAAGTTTCTCAAAGTAGCAAACTAACATCTGCCAGCTGTGCACAATAAATAGAACAGCTGGACACAATAGATATACTACTTTTCATTTCCAATTTTGAAAATTTTTTAATATACTATTTGACCATATCTGACCATGTATAGAAGGATTCTCAAAATACAGATATCAAAGATCATAATAATATAAATTGATATGTTTTCAAATGACAAATATGACTAAGCAAAAACTTTTTCTAGGCAAATATACTTAGCCAACAATTTAAATACTAGAAATAAAAATGATGATGTACTTACTTGAAGATTGTCATCTTGAACAATCAAAGAACACTGCCCAGAAGTAAAATTGCAAGATCCTTTACAATCGATGAATGAACAGTCTTGGTGGTTTGAACATTTTTTTGTTATTCTGATATTATCCAAAAGTACAGATTCAAAAAAGACCATATCCACATCTAATAATTTAATTTTATCGTTAACGTTGCGTCCAAAGTGGCCTATCTTTACATCACATAGATGTATTTTGCCTAGTTCAGTCTTCATATGGTCACTGTCTAATATTTTTACATATTCTAATAATAATTTTGCTATTTCTGTTCTTTTGTAGAAATCTTCCTGCCAAGTTGGATATAAAACTAACATAAAGTTTTGAAGAGGTTGGGTATATTCAACAGCGTAAATATAACCGCAGCTTCCTATAATTTTAGGAAAAATATTTTGATCTTCTAAACATTTTGAAAATAAATATTCAGTTTGTTGCAACAAATGCCAAATATTATTCATTGCAATATGTTGCATGTCAGTTGAGAGATGAGATATATCTGAAATATTTGCTGTCCATAATTTTGTTAACATGTTATCATTATTGATGCACGATGTATTTAAATTTCTGCTGATGGTATCGTAAATCATCTTGTAAAATATTTTGATGTCCGGATATACTGCAGAGCCATTTTCATCTGTCCAGTATACCGGATCATATTGATTTTCATCCATCATAGATCCTTTTAGTACTAATTTCCTTTCTCCCCACATTGCTTTAAATACAACATCTTTTCCAACATGATGTGGCTGGCAATCTGTAGGTTTTAAAACTTCAGATATACAAAGGTCATGACATAAGTTGCCAAGTGCTTTACCATCTATATAATGTTTACACTGCAAAAAAAAGTTTAGTTTTTAGTTTTCTGTATACATTTTTAGTGAAAAGTAGATAATACCTACCGTAATTAACTTATTTAAATATTTTGAGAAGATAATCTATCGAAAATTATTTTAATTGTACATCTGAATCTTAAGAAAGATGAAACAGAATCAAAAAAGTATAAGAATTATAAATTAAAATTTGAAATGGAAACAACCATTTGGCATTAAAATTTTTTTTTTTAAAGAACAAATCATCTTAGTATTGATTTAACTTAAAAAGTCCTTTATTTCAAAGACAGGTAGGTACATGACCACTTTTGAATTAAATTGTTTTTATGTTTACTTGCAACAATTAGAGAAAACCCAGCATACAGGATACATATCCTGTATTGCAGAAATTGTCTTAGAGGATATTTATATATATATCCTGTAATTATATAATTAATTAATGTTAAGGGATATTGCTACCTCTCCATTCATTGTTTTATTTTACTGTGTTACTGATTTATTAAATGAGTTATTTTATAGAATTTTTCAAAGTGATTCAGGAGGTAATTTATATAGATAAATAAGATAAAGTATTGTTAATATGTAAAATTTGAAATATTTGTATTAATATTTTTATTTTGAAAAATAAAAACAAGGTAAAAACTTCTATGTTGTTGTTATTATTATTATTATTATTTTTTTTAATAGAAAATTACTGTGCTTAATGTATTATTTATGTAATACAATAAATAATCTTGCGAAGAATATGTATTAAACAGAATGTGCTCAGCAAATAATTAGCTTATCACAACACACCTTTCTCATTGCCGAGATAGTTTTATTGAAAAGTAACATTTTCGGCCTACTCTATACGCCGTCCTTGGGCTTAACGAGAGAATTGGAACATTGGCGTTCCATTAAATAGAATACATATTGCACCCCGGCAAGAAAAGTGACACAACTCAAAAAATGGCAGTTTTGAGATTATGTCATTGAAAAATATGTATGAAGTGCCCCAACGTTCACAACAAGCATCACATCTCTATCTTGCAAAATAACAAAGTTTTTAGAAAAGCAGAAAAGTGACATAACTCAAAGACCTCATCTATATTTAACTGATAACACCTGACATTTGACGAGAGCAGAGCTACAGATCCATAATTACTATAGTACCTGCCATAAATACTTACCTGAAATTTAAAAGCAGCTTATACTATAAGTTTTATAGTATTTTTTAAGTAGGTTTTACTCAAATAATGCTTTTTTGAGTTGTGTCACTTTTCTTGCCGGGGTGCAATATGTTCAAATTCAAAAAAATTGACAATGGAAAAATAAGAAAATAACTGAAAAAAATAATATATACAAATATACAATAAAAAACAAAGTCATATAAAGTAATAGAAATAAAAAATAAATCCACTAATAATACTTTAAATAAACATTAAAGTAAATTGTTAAGGTATAATTGATGAAACACTTAACTATAAACTAAGGTAGGATTACGAGTTCACAGCAAACTTTTTGACTATAAATTTTCACGCCGTCGGTAGGCCTTCTGCGTCCCTTGCATTTATGCACGCCTCTTCGAGTTAGCTCTCGTAAATTTCAATTTTTTTGGCGGTCCTTGCTAACGTTGGGGAGCGCAAATATTTGACAATAACTGCTTCATCCCATTTTACTATTGAGCCTCGGGTCTGCACCAATGTTCCAATTCTCTCGTTAAGCCTAGAGTAGGCCAAAAACATTAGTTTTCAATAAAACTATCTCGGCAACAAGAAAGATGTGTTGCGATAAGCTAAAAGAATATGTATTTTGAACTAGATCAGATTCCTTAAAAAACTGAATATGATGTTTTTATTAAAGTTTTAGCATGTTTTCTGATTATTTTTCCAAGTTATCTGTAGTAATAAATTCATAAATTATAAAGAATTTATTTAATGCAATGGTATAATGATAAATATTCATATTTTCAATATGAAATTCTAATAATGTAGCTATAGAAAATTATTTTATTAGTTATTTCTTATATATTTGATAATACTATTCTGATGTACTATGCATTATGATGTACTATGCATTAATGATGATGCACTTAACTAATGATTTTTTAGGTTTTAGTTTCTACAAATTGCTGGGTTAAAGTGTTATTTGAATTATTACTGACAGAATCAACATATGCTATTCCTAGCATTGACATTATTACCTTAAATGTAAATATTACAATAAAAACGTTAGAAAAACACAAGAATAAATATTAAAAAATACTGGTAATATTAACTTAATAATCAGTTAATAGCCTTTATAATAAAAGTATGAATAAAGGAGTTATCTGTTAATAATCAGAAAAATTAAGAGATGAAACATGAAACTTAATAATGTATATAATACTTTTGTTACATTAATGAGTAAAATAATTTGAAAAATTGTAATAATTGTTTATTGCATTTAAAGTTCCTAGTTGACAGATATTAAACTCTAAAATAAATAAATAAATAATAGTTGCAGTATGAGTGAATTAAATACTTTAAATTACTTACAATTAAAGAAACTGCCTGTACTACTTCCGAATGTAAACAAGTAAAATAATGTTTATATATAAAAATTATAATTAGTAAAAATATATTTAAAACAAGAACTAGTAAAATTAAAATTCGGTATCTGGATCTTCTCCGTAAACATATTAATGTTGTAAGTAATTGAGAAAAATAACGATTATATTTCATGGTAATTTAAGTAGAATGATTTCTAGCCTTGAAAGATTTATCATCCTTGTTCTACATCGCCCTATTCAGCTTTCAATTTCAAAATAATACACACGTGTGAAATAAATCGCCCTCTGTTGTCAAAAAACAGAATTAAATTCCGTGCATGGCAAGTTCCAAAAATGTGACGCTAGAGGTCGTGCTTGCGTCTCGAGTCCGTCAAGGTCTTACGGAAACGAAAACACGGGGACCTTGTTAGCGTTTACGTGAGTGAATTGTCTGAAAATCTCGTCCGTCCGCTTGTCTTCCCTTAATCCCGAGAACGGAGTTAGATACATGATATAGAAAGCTTAGGGGCAGGAGGCTCCGATTAACTATATACGAACGTCCGATGTAAACCGGAAGTCACGTTATTTCAATTCAATTTTTCCCTGAAAACAGATTATCGACACGACTCCATTGCTAACAAGAAAAGTATGATGTACAGGGGCAAGCCACTACTAATTTCAGGTGGAAAGCATATATTTTTAATTGAATAAATTAAGAATATGATTAAAAATTGCAGCTCGTTAACACCTAAATTGGAACCATTTCCCAATAATAGTCTTTCCAGGCAGTATTCCTTCTTGGCAGAGTCGATAGATATACTGATCTCTCAGCTATATTCTATAGTTAATGTGTCAGATTACCTATAGCTGGTGCTCGAATCTTTTTTGCGGAAAGAAGTTGGTTTATCTATTTGCTTAGTAGGTAGTTTTGCCATTTTCAAGCGTTTTTATCATTTTTTTTCTACGAGAAAAAGAAACAGCAGCATGCCGAATAAGTGTTTTGTGACTGGGTGTTAATCTGGTGAGGAGTGGCATTATTTTTTATATCACTTCCGAATCAGTTAGATAAGTGGAAACGTATAATTCTTCGAAAGATTAACAACTCAAGAAAATCGCAAATTGATTTTTAATGCATTTTGTTGAAAATTTCTTATTAAGAATTATGTGCATATAATTGAGGGCAAAAGAGTTGAGATTTCCGATGGAAAATGGCAACTAACACGGGATGCTTACTTATCCTTCGAATTTTTCCAATTGCCTTTCACATTTGTCAGTTTTTAATATTTTTTAATTTTTATTTACAGTTTTAAATTGAGTTAATTTTTTAAATGTCTCAATTTAAAACTGTTATATTGTTACGTGTTGTGTATGCAAGTTTTGTACATAATTTTCTCTTTCTGTATACAGTATGTCTGTTTAATAAATAGATGTATTTGCATTTTTCTATATTGTATTTCATTGCTTATCTATGACAATATTATTGGGAAAACCATAGCTTATCTTCTGCATTTAGGCCTAAGCAGCCACATAAATTTAACTAAGATAATGGCAAACTGTATTTTTTTCAAATAATTTATTAATTTTAATACTACAAGAAGTACAGAATTTTATTTGATTCAGTAATAATAAAAAGTATTTGGAATGTCATACACTTTGTGTTTTTGACACATTCACATTGTGTCAATATATTTTAGTAATTTATAAGATATTCTACACCATTGAAAGTAGAATATGAAGGCAGAATTGTTGAGAGCCTACTCTGACATCTTTCCTTGTTTATATGTTGGTCTATATACGTGGTACTGTACGATCCAAAAGTTCGGGGACTGCAGTAATCTATGACAACAAAAGCATGTATTTGAAGTTACAGCGTATGAAATGGATTCTACCGAACCACCTCTACGTGTTCAGGTTAATTTCACCCATGTCATGTGATTAAACCGCGAGCGCTGCAGTTTTTTTCCGAATATAGTTACCTTTGTTCTGCGACGTAATAAAAGTGCAGTTTCAAGAACAACCTCCAACATTTCGACTTGGCCATGGTAGAATCACCGTACACCTTTCTTAGCAATTTTAAAGTCTCCGTAGGTGTTTTACCTAAACGCTGACAAAATTTAATGTTGGAGGTTGTTCTTGAAATTCCACTTTTATTACGTCGCAGAACAAAGGTAACTATCTTCGGAAAAAACAGCAGCGCTCGCGGTTTAATCACATGACATGGGTGAAATTAACCTGAACACGTAGAGGTAGTTTGGTAGAAACCATTTCATACGTTGTAACTTCAAATACATGCTTTTGTTGTTATAGATTAATGCAGTCTCCGAACTTTTGGATCGTACCACGTATATATATATATATGAATATCAAGTAACATGTCTGTAAATATGAAAATTGACTTTTAATTCTCCTCACTCCAATCGTTTGCTACCTTTTTTTGGCTCAACTTTAATTACCTTCTATCTCATTAATAAACAATATCAATTGTAAATAACATTTAGAATAGCTCTTTTGTTACTGCATCCTGCAATAACCTTAAAGTTAAACCTTGACACACTCCAAAATCCACTCTAAATCTCCTTTTTGTAAAACTTAACCTATCCCAACACTTCTCAAACATTTCTATACATATCCATAATTAAATTTATTTAACTCTCATAAATCTCTTTTCTTCCTGACTCAAAAAGAATTCAGCGAGGGTATCCCATATTAATATTGTTTGTTTGTACAGTTATGGCAATGTAACACTTGGGCGATCTGCCTAGGGAGGGTGCCTTCCGGGAAGTCTTTTTAAGGAAAACTGGCCCCTATTTAGTTGTTAGAGACGTGGAGAAAACCTGGAAAATTCCACGTGGCCAGCCCGTCCGAGAGAGGCACGAACCCACGACCGAACTCCCAGTGTTCAGGGTACGAAGACTGCTTGGCCAGTAGTGAGTACTCCCATATTAATAATGTATAGATAGGGCTAATTATAATTTTTTTTACTATCTTTTCTTACCCGTAATGAAAACTCCCAAAAATATTTAAAAATGAATCCAAATTATGAGCAAAAACAAATTTTCCAATCAATTTAAAGTCTAAAAATCATGAAAGTGAGTTAATAGAATTATAAATATTAGCAACATTTATGAATAAATAATGTTCAAAACCGAATTAAAATAGTATTTACAAATAGTCTTTTAAAAAGACAATAGCAATATATGAGTTAAAAAGGAGAAAAATGCCATCTTTAAAAAGAATTTC
Source organism: Centruroides vittatus (assembly GCF_030686945.1). Taxonomy (NCBI): domain Eukaryota; kingdom Metazoa; phylum Arthropoda; class Arachnida; order Scorpiones; family Buthidae; genus Centruroides; species Centruroides vittatus. Next base: position 594,630 of record NW_027121224.1, read on the forward strand.
GAATGTTTTACTGTAGTTGTTCGAGCCTAGCTTACGCCACAAAGCGATTATAGCGCTCGAAGTGGCAGAAATATTTATTACTCCACTTTCGTAGCATATCAACTATTGGTAGATGAAAGACCGGTATATCTATCGACTCTGCCCTTGACAGACCTACCATGTGTTGCATTGCATTATCCCACCAAACTAATTTAATCCTGTCACTCAGTTGCATCAGTTTCGGATTTCAATTGTATATTTATCTGGGGACAGAAGATATTCAATTGTAATAAAATGTACAATTTAGCAGTGAAAAACCTATACTTCAAATCAATGTTTTTATTTCGCTTAACTGACAATCTTCAGATGACAAGACCGACTTGTATACTTAGCAACAAAATTCCAACAATTTGAATCTTTAACCGGAATTTTTTTGCATGAATTTCTTCGAAAGATTTCAAATACAAGGGCCAGAGCACAAAGTTGCAGGTTTATTTAAATGTTACACATCTACGTTTCATCGTTCATTACCAAATTACGTCTCAGCTTACAGTAGTCAAAAATTTTTCAGATATAATTTAAAAATTATGAAACTTTATTATATATAAGCCTATCTGGGTGTACTATAGATTACCATCTATGGAATTTCGGGACTTTGAGTATATATTTGAACTCAGAGGACCGAGACGAGTTCAACGGTACCCTACTTTTGGGCCGGAGGCAAAAAATAAGAAAGTTATTATACTTTTTCGGCGATCGCGCGATGATCGGGAGTCACGTCGCTCTCTCCACTAAGCCTATCGCGTGTTTAACAGGCAATCTGGCACTCGGCCATATATACCTTCAACAAAGGCAGATGTTGATCCACGAGCACACTGATCGTCTACAGTTCGAGTTAAGTCCTTTTTGCACACCCTCGCACTCGTCGACCTCGGAGGCTACGGCTCCTCAGTATCGCTATCGCTCGCGGTCGGCTCGTAGTACTAGCCGACCGCGCTATCGCGATCGGGAGTCGCGATGCTTGAACAAAAGGAAAAAAAGAAATGGCGTTCGACTGTTTGTGCTCCCGTCGGACTCACCCCGGGAGGGGAGCCGCTGGCAGGCCGCCGATTGTTTAACGTCACTAGTTATTGATTCACGGTAGTTATTGATAAAAGAAAAAAAAAAGGAAGTGGCATTCGACTGTTCGTGCAATTTCTTGCCTTTCAGAGTGCTTTTTTTAATTTGTTTGCAGACTTTACCGCGAGATGGCAGCACTAGCAACTACGGTGCCGTCTGCATGAAAGCATTAAAAGAGTATGATAATTTAAAACCTATGATAACTTTCTTATTTTTCGTCTCCGGTCCAAAAGTAGGGTATCATTGAACTCGTCTCGGTCCCCTCAGTTCAGATATATACTCAAAGTTCCGAAATTCCATAGGTGGTAATCTATAGTATCCCCGAATATCTTTTTTTTTTGTAATTCTTTCCGCCCTGTGGGCACTAAAGCCCTGGTCACGCTATGCGATTTCCAGCCGCGCAGGCGACCGCAACTGCAACAAGCGCGAGTCGCGCGCGTCTTCTCGTGGTCATACATTGTTCGTTGACGTTGCAACTCGGAAACACGTGACCCTATAATAAACCAATAAAACTACAGTAGCTTGTTTTTGTCTACTTTCGTGAGTTTACCGACATTTTACGTTTTACTTCGGAGTATTTACGGAATTTTAGCTACATTTCTTATTAAAATAGCAAGCAGTTCCTTTTCTGGAATGAATAAAAGAAAAAAGGCGCTAATTTTGTTAGAGATGGCGAGAATATACGAAGAGAAAAATAAAAAAAAAAAAACGTTTATGCTGGGTTAAAACTTGGCGAAATGAAAATCAACGGGCTAAACAATCGTGCTTTCACCAGCTGATGAATGAATTAAGGCTTTCGGATGCCGAAGGCTATAGGGGATATATCCGTATGAATATAATTTATACTTATATATGATTTAGGAGAAACGTTTCGTAATTTGATATACAAATTTAGAGTGGCCCATAATTCGATATTGGTCATTATCCCAGAAGTTTTGGATGCTATTTATCAATATAAAAGTGAATATTGGAGGGTAAGTGTTGTTTAGAGGAAAGCTTGAATGATTTAATTCATTTATAAACGATATATTTTTTCTTTTATATAAGCATTTATTTTATTCAATTGTATATTATTAAAAGTAATCAAACTTTTTAAAATAAATCTAACAATAACTTTTATAAATTCATATTTGATTTATATCAAATATAGCATTTAAATGTACTGAAACTGAGTTAATATAAATGTTATAATCAAGATATGTTGACAAATAAAGAACACAAATTATGACGTGGCACAAAGACATTTTCTGATTGGATGCGCGTTTGCAACCGTCGCGAGTAGAACAAACTTTTTGTTTCTAGTTGCGGTTGCAGTCGCGCCGGTTTTCGAGGGGTGATTACTAGTTAACGGGAACAGCCGTTGCGGTTGCAGTTGCCCGCGCGGCTGGAAATCGCGTAGTGTGACCAGGGCTTAAGAGGGCCTCTTATAGCAAGCCCATTATGGGTTCGGCCAGGCGGTGAGGGACGGGGACCGACACATCCGGATGCACCACCCCCCGAAAAATTCCTGGGGATTTTTCGACCCGTCCGGATTCGATCCCGGGTCCCCCAGGGCGGCAGGCTGCTAACCTTGACCGCTCGGCCATCCGGCCGTTCCCCGAATATCTTATAGAGCATTACTTTCATATTCTATACCGTTACAATTTTATCTAAATAAGAAAACGATGTCTAATTTCCATGGACAGGAAATTTTTTAATATGGCAATCGGCACCAGAAAATTGAGCACCAGAGCCTTCGGCCGTCAATTTAAAGTTTTAAAATCTTTAAATTGACGTTTTCACTTCCCGGGACGAGGACCCAGGGGTTGGATTTGTGGGAAGCACTGTATTTGGTATTTCATTTTGTTCAAATGAGAGGTGTTTGATATATAAGTGAATGGATGTGATTTTTTTAAACTCTCTCCTCCCTGTGGGCACTAGAGGGCCTCTTTTTTGCAAGCCTATTATGGGTTCGGCCAGGCCCACAAAGGCGTTAGGGACGGGGCCCGTAAGGATGAGATCATCTAGTATTGGTCAACTAAACAGTGGATATCTTCGTGCACAATGATGTTATGTCAGTTCCTTAAAAGAAGCAAATTGCTAGCAGGATATTTAGAAGGCAAGCGTGGGCGCATATACTTTTGGAATCAAACTGATCCAAGATCACTTCGATCGTTCAAATCGCGTATACAAAGGAACTACTGCGATCCGATCAATCTTTATTTGCGTATACAAACGCCATCTAGGATCAACTGGATCACGATCAAACTAATCCGAGCGGAGGGTAGGATCGTTTGATCGGATAAAAGAGATTAAAGATGGCGGCTACCATGGTTGAAGTTAAGCTTACAGTAAATAACGAAGAAACACGTTGACAAAGAAACTTATTTAAAACTTATAAATGGCAAGTAAAAACATCATTATTAAAATATCCGATAAACTGAGATGAAAAAATAAGTATTTAGAGATAATTTTGCGACGTATGTACCTCAAGAATAACGATTTTTTTTAAGTTTAATAAAGCCTTTATTCGTTAAAATGCTTTATTAAACTAAAAATTCGTCGTTTCTTAATGTAAACCCATAGACCACATGATGACACTCGACAGAACATGGCGGCGATGACTCGTGTGTCGCTACTCTGATATCTAGGTACTCTAGGTTATACTGCACATTGAGAGTATCTTACAGTGAAAATTGAAGATGCGATAAAGGTGCTTTATAACTAGGGTGACCAGAAGCCCGGACTTTTCTTGACATTTTTTTTTTTTTTTGTTCGTTATTGAGAGTGTTCCGGTACATTTATTTAAAAGCAAAACACCACTGATTTTATTTAATTAATCTGTTTGTTTATATTACTGTATTTAAAACTGCTCGAAATGAATTCTAATAGGACAGTGGTTCTTAACCAGAGGTCCATAGAAAGTTAATAAAAATCAACCCATTATCTTAATTTTCACCATTCTCTACTCTAATCAAACATCACTTTACTATTAAAATTATGCTATTATGCTATTAATTACAGTAGTATTAGCCAAATCTACTTCAACAATAAGAGCAACAGACATTTTCATACCACATTATAGTTGTTGCATATCTCGAAAAATCTACGCTCATTAATACAGTCAAACCTGTTTTTGTGCGACTTGTTTTGTGCGATTTTTTTATTTGTGCGATTTGTTTTGTGCGATTTTTTTTTGTGCTGTATATGAAAATTTCAATCAAATTGGAACATAATTGACTCCTGTAAAATTTTTTAAAACTCTATTGGATGTTTTCTATGACATCAGCAGGTTTTTTCATTTTTTATTCAGTAAAATTTTTTTCTCATACGTTTTTTTCGGTCCCCTCTCATTTTAATAGCATAAAAATAATAAATATTATGTTATATTTGAACAGATGCGGTAAGTTAGCTCCCCTCCAGCTTTAGACTGCAGGTGTGAAATTTCACGCCTTGTTAAATGAAATAACACTTCCTGCAGTTATATTTATCAAATAAAATCATTTTTAACGATTATTTTTAACTTATTAATGTTAGATTCGTATTTAAGTGGAATTAATTAATTAATATAAAAATTAAAATTCTTAGTGGATTTTTTCCCCATTAGGTGTTGCAGAAAAAGGCCCAAGGAGTTAAAAAAGCAATTCCTAGTTATTTCGTACGGTTTCGAGTTATTTTCTACGTGAGACTTTTTTTATGTGGTCCCTATTTACCGCATAAAAAAATATTTTTTTAATTGTGTTGCGAAAACTATTTTTTATAGCCACTCGTGAAGTTTCGCGCGATTTTTTTAATGCATTTTCTTTTATGCGGTCCCTATCCCCCGCACAAAAACAGGTTTGACTGTACTTTAAAATTTTGCGTTTTTGCGTGAAACTGTTAATTATTGCATTAAGAAAGAAGCGTAGACGGCCGGATGGCCGAGCGGTAAAGGTGGCAGCGTACCGCTCTGGGGGACCCGGGATCGAATCCGAACGGGTCGAATAATCCCCAGGAATTTTTCGGGGGGTGGTCCGTTCGGATATGTCGGGCCCCGTCCCTCACCACCCGGTCGCCCCATTGTGGGCCTGGCCGAACCCATAATGGGCCTACTAAAAGAGGCCCTCTTAGTGCCCACAGGGCGGAAAGAGTTTAAAAAAAAAAAAAAAAAAAAAGCGTATATATTAAAAATAAAAAATCATGATATATGTTTTGTATTTTTAATAAATATATTTCTATGTAACTGGTTTATTTCGTAATTTTATATATTGAAAAACATTATTCCGAGAAGGAATCCGTGACCTTCACCTGACTGGAAAAGGTATCCATGGAACAAGAAAGGTTAAGAACCCTTGTACTTATGCAAATAAACTAAATTATAGATATTTTAATTATTTTTTAAATAAAAAAAAAAGAATTATTACAATTAATTTAGGAATATGAAATCATATTTTAAAACTTATAAAATTAGTTAGGAATATTTCACCGAAGAAATTTCAAGACAATAAATTTATCAAAAATTATAAAAAATTTATGATTTACTCAACTCTGCCATTGCTAAATTCAATCTATTATTTACCTTTTGCAAAGAAAATGAAATTAATATCGAATTCAAGTGCGTAAATGGAGTAAAATGAGTAAGATGTGATAAACCGAAAGCACAAAATCGGAAAGTATGGATAAATTCTCCTTTAAATTTGGATTATCTTCACTGAAATTCAGTACACTTTAATTCTGGCATTCAAGTTCATTGATGATTGATTGAATTTTACTAACCTAAACAATCAGCAACGTATTTGCCTAATATAGAAGTAACCTTGAAATTAAAAAAAGAAGTTTAACGTATTACTTTCACAGATGTTACAACGTTCTGATGCATCGTCATCCCATGTGCAACATTATAATGCTTTACATACGATGTATCAGAATAAAATATTTCCAAGTCTGAGTGTAAAATAAATAATTATTTCTGTTTATAGTCATTTTTACTTAAATTTCAATACGTTTTTTCGGCACCCAAACCCATGCTCTATAGATTCGGTATTGAAAAATACGTATATTTGCTTAATGTATAGTCAATCTTAGTTCATCTATTCGCATCTGGTGTTTTGACTGTAGTGACCTTCACAACTGTAAATTGTATACTGTATATAGAGCAAGGTTTTTCAAACTGCAGGCCTAATTTGCAACTATTAGAGGTCTACAAACTGCAGGAATCGCGCGAACCACGAGTTTTTGAATAAAATATTTATTAATTTATTTCAATAAAAGGAATATCATAATTAATGTCAATTTATTTAAGTGATTAATTATAATACCTATTTTTTTTTATTTGTTTTAATAATGAAAGAAATATAAGAATTCATTTAAAGTTAGGAATTCCGAAAAAAGTTCTAAATATCGAATCAATTTAACTCGAAATTCTTCCGCATGATGTCGCAGCAATTTACAAAAGGAAACGTGTGTTGATGCACGTTCTTGTGTTACAGAAACGGGAAATCCATTTCATCTGGCTCAATTGCGAGAACGAAAGGCTTAACAGTTGAACGGTCGCCATCATTTATATTAAAAAGAAAAACAAAAAAACTAAATTACATATACAGTATATGAGGCTGCGTAATCGCAACTTTATTGTAACAGATATACCGTACTCCAGATGTGCTAGAAACCACGTGTTAACGATGGTGACAGCCTTCGTGACCAAATCTTGTCTTCATGACGATGCACATCACGTGGGTGAACCGGAAACACCCAAAACTTATCTACTTAAATATTCTGTTGCTGGGTGTGGATATCATCCAAGTTGAAAGTTTAAGTGAAGAAATATGAAGCTTTTATTAAGAAGTTTATGTTTTTCCATATTACTTTCGTTTTCTTTGCAAAAGGTAAATAATCGATTATATTTGTCAAAGGACGAGTTTGGGTAAATGTATATCATCATTTAAACTTATTTTTTTACCTAATTTTTGATAAATTTATTGTCTTGCAATTTCTTCAGTGAAATATTCTTAATTTTATAAAAGTTTTTTAAATACGATTTCATATTAACTACTTTATATAATAATAATTCTTGTTTTTCCTTTTAGAAAAATGTTCAAAGGTATTTATAATTCAGTTTATTTGTATAACTTTGTGGAAATCTTGAGGACGACACAACTTATATATATTTTAAATTGTCTTATTATAATTTTAATTATAATAATGCATATATTCTTACCAGTTCTTTTAAAGTAATATAATTATCAATTGTTTTAAATGAAAAATATAATTTTTAAAATAGTAAAAAATAAGACAAAGATAACCAGTTTTAGTTAATTAAAATATATACATATTAGTGTTCAAAAGTTAACTAATGTTAGCAACTGTAAGTGTTTTGCATTTAACAACTTCCAGATTACTACTTGAATATTTTTTTTAAGGCCTTAAAAAGACACTACTACATTCCAAAGTACATTAAATCTATCATTAACAAATTTTTGTCCTTCACTTTTCTTAATCTAGACCATATTTAGAAAGTTTTAACTTGTTAAACGTCTCCACTGAAATTCATCACAACAAATGCATTAAATGCTGAATGTACTTAATGATTATCACATTAAATTTTTGTCTGACTTAAGTACAGTTTTTTAAAATTACTTCTAAATTATTTAAAAATTTTTCTTTTATTTATAATGAGTTACTTGAAATAAACTATAAGAAATATCAAGTTTTTATTAAAATTTATTGTAGGATCCAAAATAAATGTATTTAAGACCAAATTAAATTGTTAAGTTTGTTATTTTAGTATCTTTTTTTTATTCATTTTCAGTTTAGGAGAAAACTTTAATAGAACAGGAACAATTAAACAGTTTTTTAAAAATTTTTCCATCCTGTAAACACAGGGTTTTTTCATATCCCTTGTGACTTTGACAAGGCTTACTATGGGGTGCTAGTGAGAGATGGATCAAAAATATTTAGGTTAAATTGCCCATAAAGATTTTGGAGCTGACTTGGACTCTAACTTTGGTTCTTCACAACAGCAGGCTGATGTCATTATTTCTTTGGCCATCTGGTTCTGAGTTCAACAATTGTCTTGACCTAAATTTAACTTTTTATTAAGTGTGTATAAATGCTTTTATACAAACCTAATAAAATGTTAATCATAGGAACTAAACATTTTAGTTAATTAAGCTGTTCAGTTCATATATATCTGCTTTTATAAAACAAGGTTTATTAATTTTACTTTTAAAATTATATCCAGCACATAATAATTTGTCTTAATTTCATTTCAAAAATGAAATTAATTTAAAAATTTTTTTTAATGATTTCAAGAGTTTTTCGTTTTTAAAAATATTGTAAAGTTTAACCATTCAACCTTTTATATTCTTTATAATATTGTACTTGAAAGTGGGTGATCGTATGGCTGACAAGTGAGTGGTTAAGATGCTAGCTTACTGCTTTGGGGGACTTTGGAATGAATCACGACAGGTCAAAAAAACTCCAGGAACTTTTCAGGGGTGGTCCATTCCAGATATGTCTTGCCCCGTCGTTCACCTCCCAGCCACTCATTGTAGACCTGGCCAAACCCACAATGGGCTTGATTAAAAGACCTTCTTAGTTCCTACACAGTGAAAAGAGGTAAAATAATAACAATAATCATAATTGAAAGTGAATTTACTTTTCTACTTTTCTGCCTCTGTTATATATAAGAGGGAAAGTATGGTGATTGGTCAAAAAGAAATGACTCACCAGACTTTTACATTTTTTGGACTCTGGACCTTGAAACATCAAGAAATGTAAAAAAAATTTAGTGTGGTTTTTTTTTTTTGTGTGGTATGATTTTGTTTATCTTCTTTGAAGCTTAATAACTCCTGTACATTTTGTCAAATATTTCTGAGATTTTGCTGGGAGGTTTGTTTATTAAGGAGATTGATGCTATTAAATTTTGGTGATTAAAGGTTGAGGGGATAGAGAGAAAAGAGGATAGTGCGTCATATCTCCAGTAGGGTTGGATGGACTTAATGACAATTTTACTCATTACTAGCATTTACAAATTTTTATAAAACCCATTCCTATTCTCAAAATTAAGTTTTTTGCCATTTTATAATAGTTCACGGAAAGTTAAGCAACTCGTTGCTGGATTTTTTCAATGTTAAAATTCATAAAATATATATAATTATATTCACTTAATTACTGCAACAATGATATATCGCAAAATAGACGTGGTATATAATTACTGTGACAGGTAGCATGTAACACTTTCCTGCGTGGAATCGAAAGTGTTACCCTATGAAAAATCTATAAGTATTGAATTTTCCACATCTAACAACTCGGGTTTTCTCATTTCTGAACAGTGTTTTTTTAATTCTAATAAGTGCCCTCCGGTAGCCGAGTGAATAAAACCACCAAACTCTGGTAGTTAGTCGTGGGTTCAGGCATGGCAAACAGGCTGGCCACATGGAGTTTTCTGGGGTTTTTTTCACCTAAATAGGGTCCAGCTTCCCATAAAAGTTTTCCTGGGATGCATCTCCCAGCAGATTGCTCATGTCATGTTGCAGTAACCAAATAAACCAAACTAATTCTAACATAGACCAGTATTAATTAGTAGTGGTTGACCAACCACTACTAATTAATACTTTTGGTCAAATTACTTCAACCCCCTTCCACAATGGTCCAAATTTCTATCAGACCAGCAGTATGATTGCATTGGGATTGGAAAATACAAAATATGAGGTTACCAGCCTGCACAAAATATGATTTAAGTGGTTTTTGAGGGTGCCAAGTTTAAATATTTGGTCTGTTTTTCATGAAATTTGATTCGTTGTCAGATGACCATTTGATATTTGGCTGTGAATGGAACAGTTTCTTAGAGGAAGAGAAAAAAATTATGATACCTGAAAAAATTTAAGATACGTTTTCAATTGGTGTCTACTTGACCAATGAAATTGTGCCATTTTGTACCATTTGAGTATCGTGATAAACATGATAATGGTAGGCTGAAAAAACCAAACGTTTTATATGGTTTTCATTTTAATATTTATTATAGTATAGTATTTGATTTAATAATTAAACCAGTACTGGAAAGATAAACTATTAAAAAACAAAAACCGTAATGTTTCCAGCAATAAAAACTATTTAATAATAATGTTTTCGTTTAAAACAGTCGAAAACGTTATTATTAAATAGTTTTTATTGCTGGAAACATTACGGTTTTTGTTTTTTAATAGTATTTGATTTATATAACTATGAAGGTTATCTTATGTAAGGGTTTATCACATCAAGTGACCAATCTAATTCATTTTAAAAATTATTTATCACTCTACTGTATACAATTTAAAGAATTTTTAAAATGCATGACATTAGACACTTTTGTATTTTAAACCCTTACGTAAGATAACATTCGTAGTTATATAAATCAAATACTATAATATAATATAATAGAAGGGTTAGAAGTACAAAAGAATCAAATCTTCATCTTTGCTGGTTTTATTTTTTTCCCTGTTATGTTTCCCTGTCCGTAGTTATATATATAAACTGCTAGTTTATATATATAACTATAAATAGCCACTTCCTTGTTTATTTTCAATGTATACAAGCCACATCAAATTCAATATAATTGGTAAACATTTTTATTGCCTGTGAGATATTTGACAAAAAATATATCATTTCTCATCAAAAAAATACATTATTGTGGCCACATTTATTCACAATAATATATTTATATGATATGATATTCTCAACAAGAAGTTACACTGTAGCATGTGAATACATTTTGAATTATTTGATAGTTAACAGCAAATGCTGCTTATTAAACCAGTTAAAGCAATACATTGTTGCTCATTCAGAAACAAAGTGCTCACCATATTGATCAGTATTTATACATTTCAAGTAGTTTAATCAAATTTGATCACTTAATGAGTTGGTAATTATGAATTTGAGGTTTATTTTGTAAGAACAGGGTAAAAAGCAATCACAAAATAAATTCTCAAATTTCATCAATTTTTCCTAATATAATCTTTACAAATCAAATTTGTTTTATAATTTTAGCACCATTGACATTTATATAGATTTATATAGCTCCGAGTATATAAATTAAATTATTGAAATTTAAAGGAAATGTTTATTAAAAAATACATTATTTGGAGGAAATTTATTGAAATTTTATGTTGATTACTTAGCTTTAATTTTTCTTGCTTTTACAATAAAACAACCAATGCATTGATGTTTCAAGTAATGTACGTTATCATTTGAAATAGCAATTATCAAAGAATATTGCTTTCAGATTAATGGATACACTTGCATACGATGTGTACTATACTTCATTTTTAAATTTTAAAATACGTATCTGATAACATTCAAATACAAATAACATCTCTTGTTTGTGTTCTTTGTGTTGTCAATTTTCTTGATCAGTAAATCAGTGAATTTTTATTACTAATTTAATCCAGCTAAATTGCCAATACTCTATTCAATTTCAATTTAATTATCAGCTTCAGTTTACTTACTACAGGTATACATTATCTGTAATGAAGTCGAGAGAGGGTGGAAGCAAAACAATTGCTTGTATTATTATGATCTATATTTGAACTATTCATGGAAATTTGGTTTGCATTCTATAAAGTGATAGAATAATCAGTCCTCATCCTGTCCATTTTCAAAATTGAATTTTTTTTCATCTGATGTTGAAAATCAAATTTATAAAAAAAATTTCTATTTGTACACTGTCGAACAATAAACAAACAGTTGAGTACAATTTGTCATTTTTTTCCTATATAATGTGCAGTTTAAAGTTACAACTTGAATATGCTGCCAACATATAGAGGTTACTGACTCCAGTTCTAAAATAGACATTTTACAATTCAAATCAGGACGTATTTAAGACTCAGTGAAAACGGGTCTAAAATTGATGAACTTTAGCTATTTATTAAAAATTTATTTATTCATTCATTCATTCATCTATAAATTGATGATGATATATTAATATTAATGAAATTGTTTTATTTAAATATTGAGTCTACGATCAACGTCGAAAACAAGCAAATATGGAAACAGGGTGACCAGGTGTCCCTGGTTTTCAGGGACTATCTATAATATCTATTCAACACAGGAATTCGAGTAAGTTTTCCAGTGTGGGTGTTAATATCCTGTATAGAAGTATATACGATTTCTAGATTTGACTATATCTAGATCTTTTAGGCATTTGATGACAACTTTTTCTGATAAAGTTGTCATTCAATGCCATTTTATAAATAAATATATTTCAACTCTGATTTTGATGTTATTAAAAACGAATTTTAAACCCCAATTTAAAGATTCTTGATCTAACAAAAAATGGAGTCCCATCAGACTTCAATAAGCCCTAGACCTCAAAAAACCTAAATCTGCCCCTGCATACATTGTTGCTAAATGTTATTTTATTCACACCAAATAACATTTCTGCCTATTGTTTAGTGCTAGAGATAGGCCCAGTAATCCTATTATAACTTTCAGCTTGCTTAAAAATTTTTGTCAGAATTTGCCCATGTCTTTGTGTATGCATAATCATGGATGTATATATTCAGTCTTACTCTACATAAAATACCAATTTTGATAGTTTCAATGTTTCTGTACAATGATTTCCAATCCAATGCATATAGTTCTGGGATTGGTTTTATTTACTTTTTAAATATTCCCTATAATATTTACACCACTCATTGATTTTGATGCTGGATGGTTAACAATCCAAAAGATCTTTAATTTATAAAGAATAGATGACACTAAATGCTGGTTAAAATGTACTAAATCAACTGACACAAAAGCCTAGAAGTAAGTGAAATTTTGCTGGTATTTAGGCTTTTGTGTCAGTTGATTTAATAAAGAATTGTTTGTCTAGAAAGAAACCATTTAAACTTTTACATAATTAATATCAACAGAATTGAAGGAATTGAACACATTTAAATTGAAGTAATTTTCAACATTAGAAATTTCTGAGTAAAGTTGTGGCTATTAAATATATTTTTAATGTTTTTCAAATTAACATGAAACACTGAAAGGGTTTATAAGTTTTTAAAATATTTTTTAATATTTGTTTTATATTAATAATTTTCTGTATTTAATTGATTATTTAAATTTCTTCTTTATGCAAACCACTAAAATTTTAATTCAAAATTAGTTTTAATATATTATATATAGTAATGTGTTTCCGGAGAAGGCAACGGGGAACCACTCTGGTTATAACTTCCCCCAGGATACACCTTGGCGCCTTGACTAACCACTTATTAACCTGTGCCAGGTGCTTGCCGACGTCAGGATTTCTGATATGGCAAGCAGGGAGAGAATAATGTGTTTAACAATTTAAGCAAAATTGTTCAACACATTACTCTCACAAAAAAAGGTCATTATAAATAATTATAATGACACACTCTTTTATAATAAAACAAAACATATAATATAAAATGAAATTATTCTTTATTTAATAACTTTTTAAATAGATTATTAAGGCAATATTAATTAGATATGCATTTCTAGATAGATTATATTCGATATAAACAGTGGTATAATTAGAAGGAAAATTAATATCCATTTTAATATAAATTATAGCTGGATACATCTAAAATCATTCTGGAAATGAATCATTTGTTGGAATATTTTACATTATTTTCAAGTTGATGTGTCTTTTAATTAAAAGTGTAAGAGTTTTTATTAAAACATTCAGTGAATCATCAATTAATTACGTGAAGTATATGTAATTAAAGGGAAGGGGGTTTTTCAAAAGTACATCATTGTAACACAAGGAAGGAAGAGTTCAAAACTGTGCACATAGCATAATTGGACTGCCCCTAGTTAAGTACACAGTACACAATTGACAATTATAGTTTATATAAAAAAGCATGTTCTTTACATTACATAAATTAAAATTTTCTATATATATTTTGAATTTATACTGGTAACTTTTTTTTCATTTTATTATTATTGAAAAATTTTTTTCAGGAAAAAGTTCCTGTTGTTACAGATAAAGTAGAATTTGGTATATCTATTGGTGGTAAAGATGCTGGAACAATTGTTCTTGGGCTATATGGTGAAATAGTTCCTAAAACAGTAAAAAATTTTTTAACTTTTGCTGGAGAAGGTTATAATGGAATGAAATATGAAGGATCTACTTTTCATAGAGTAATTAAAGATTTTATGATCCAAGGTAAATTGTAATTTTTGAAATAATAATAATAATCATTAACTTATTATTTGTAATATTTTGTCATAATAATAATAATAGGAAATAAATAATTTTAAATATCAAATTTTTATTAATTTTTTCTAAAAATTTTAGGTGGTGATATTATAAACAGAGATGGTAGTGGATCTACTAGTATCTTTGGAACTAAATATTTTGATGATGAATATTTAGATTTGAAACATGATCCTGGTGTCATAAGTATGGCAAATTCTGGTAAGAGATTACTTTCAGTTTTCTTTTATTAAGTTCTCAAATTTGACCAGCATTATCTTGAAATTTGTTACAGAAGATTAAAAAATTCTAATTAATTAATCTTTAATTATTATATAAACAGAAAAGCTTTTCAGTTTCAGAATGAATTTTGACTACAGATCTAAGTCTTGAATGAATTATGTCAAATTTATAATATTAAGACATTCTGCATTGAATAAATTTTATGCAATGCAACATATCTTTACTTTTGATTTTCACATCATATAAAACTGTAGAAAATTGTCAATCTTAGTGCCACAGCAATATTTGTTATTAAGCAATGTTTATAATCAACATTATAAGTTAGAAATAAATTCAATGTTTAACACAATTAGAGTAATATCTATTGCTTTATTACTATTACATGAAATTTTATTCAGTTTGCAACTACTCCAAAAGTTTAAATACCATATCTAAAATTAATTATTTCTTAAAATTAAATATTAGGTAACCAAGTAGTTTAGGGTTTTTATAATATCAAAAATATAAAAATTTATAAACTTTATTGGTTACCTGATAATTATTTCTATTTGTCATTTTAAACAATTTAAGTAATCTCTCTAATTTCTTTCTCATCATACATTAGTAAACAAAACTTTTCAGACTAACTAGATTGTCATCCCTGAAATCAAGTTAACTGTTTTCTACTTTATTGTTTATATAATGTTTATAATATTTGAAATAAGTAACATACAAATAACTAATGAAACAAGGAATGATTTCTATGTTTATATGATATTAATGTATTGTATTCAATTTAAACAAGTTCTTATATAATATTTATATTCTCAGAAATTCCATTTATTCAAATTGTCAAAATTGTCAAAAGAAGCAAAGAAAAGCTGAATGTATTAATTTAATGACTTACATATTGAATGTTTAATTTTATTTTTAAATTCATTGCAAATAAACAAACACAAAGGTATTAGTAAGATTGATGAAATTAACATATTTAGTTACATTTAGCTACAGATTGTAATTATTTGTAACCCTTTTACTATTAAATTTTAAATTATATTAAAAAATTTAATTTTACAATAAAATTAAATTTTTTAATTGTTTTATTTTTAAATTGAGATATTGAGATCAATTTAAATTCTGTTAAAAAATTATCATTTTATTTAATTGGTTCAATTTTGAGATTTTAAGTTGATTTTATGTAGGGCTCAGGTCAGGGCACAGCCTCAGGCAAGATGAAATCTCCTAATCAGAAAAAAATTAAGTCAATAGTATGCATATTAAATAATAAAATCTTAAGTAACAAATGCTTACTGTAATTTAAATAAATGAACATAACTTTTTGATTATACAATATTCTCTTTATTATAAAAAATTAAATCAAATAGGAATATCTATCTTTATAGTTATATTATATATCAAATTAAATTATGATTGAACTAAAGTTTAAATTATGTTTTTGCTATGCTTTGATGTTGAGGTAGGACACATCCATGTAAACATCTACCAAAAAGAAATCATTCTCAGTCTTCTAAAAATAAACAAAACAAAGAGAATGAGTAATACAAAAAATGATAGCTTTTTTTTAAACTCTCTCTTTTTTTAATTTGCTCTACCAATTATAATAAAGAACAAAAGCAAAGAAAATTTACATAGCCATTTTGAAAACTTGAAGAAAGTTTTTCTTACTCATTTTCATACCAACAAAACATCTTATATTTCCTGACATTTTAAGATTTGGCTTGTTTTCTGTTGGCAATAAGCTAAATTATTGAAATTTTTATTGAAGACAAGTTGGTCTTCAGATATGGTTTTACTTTTAATTTACTGAAATTATACTAAAAAAAAAAATGGTAATTGGTATTATTAGTAAAATTCTGAGAGCTACGCACAAATTGGCAATAATACTTAAAAATTATTTTTAAACAAAAAAAGTAATAAATTTAAATTCAAAGCTTTTTATATTTTAACTTGTGGCTTTGTCTGGGTTGCTGTCAGAATATTTAAAAATTATAATGTTTGCCCCCCAAAAATTTAACCTAATATAAAATATTTTATATTGATAATTTATAAGATATTTTATATCGGGTTAAATTTTTATCAAATAAATTTATTTTTTCATTTGTTTACATTTTTTCTCTTCTGTTAAAGTAAACGATGCAATTGTTTCCAAGGTCATTTTCCATCTGAAGTTGTGAATGAGTGTTTATTATTTGATGCATGTAGTTAGTTTTTATCTGTTTTATTCTGCACAGAAATTACAATTAACACATCAAAGTTGTTTATAAATAAATTGTATTAACTTAAGAAAACATTAATTTTGTCATTCCCCTAGATTCACTATAATGAGAAAATAATGTAAAAGATGAATGAAGTTCTCAAAAATACTAATTCAATGAAAAGATTGCTAGAGAAATGCATAATGTGAGCAAAAGAGGACAATACTAATGATGGAACTTCGTTCATAGATTACCCTGCTATTAACTATTAAATTTTTTTCTTGAAAAATGTTTATATCATGTGCACTATCTTGGAGGAAAAATATCCAGTGATTTGGTGCCTCAGAAAATTGCCTTTATTGCTTATCCCAAACATTGGTATTGATTGAACATAGTATCTCTTTTTCAAAACAAAAATGTCTATTGTTCTTTTCAAAATTATTTCAGTTTCATTCGTATTATAAATTTAAGACTATACAGAAATGTTTTTATTTTTTTTTTATATGCAATTGTCATCATAAATATATACTTTCTGGTATTAGTTGGTTTTACTTTAATTTACTATCATCATATGAAATTCTGTTATATTCTTCCAAATTAAATTGCTGTCTAGTAAGATATGGGGAAAATTTTAATTATATTTATTTCAGTTAATAAAAGTTGAGTTTTAAATAAAAAATGCTTGTTAATATGATAAAATATGTCTTAAAGTATGTCACAAATAAGTTTAGTCTTTATTTCTGAAATGTATACAAATATATTGAAAAGTTTAAGTAATTTGTTTTTGAATACAAATTGAAATAAAAATTCTTAACACAGAAAAACATTCAATAGTAGATATGTATATTTTTGAGTATTGGTAATGTAACCATTTCTAATCTGTAGTATATTCATTCTTTATTTAAAATAAGGCAATAAACTGTGTGAAAGTTTTAAATACTGTATATACTCATGAAAAAGTTGAATTTATTAGACCATTTTTTAAGATCAAATTTATGGGTCAACTATTACATGAATACTACTATTCAGGGGCTGAAAATCAAGCTAGAATCGAAAGTACCAAATCAGTAGCATAGCCCAACTGATTTCTAAACAAATAAAAACAAAAACACAATGAATTACAGTAATATTACCCATTTGGCACTTTTATAGAAAAAAATCCCCTTAATTGAGGCTTGTTTTTCTATAGGAAAGCAAAATTTAAAAAATTTTTCGTCTACATGAAAATAAAATAATCAATTGATTTCTTTGCAAGTAAAGATGCAGGTATTCATTTTTTAATAACTCGTGATATTCTTCCAGTTAAGAAGCACAATGTAGTAATTTATCATGCCAAGGGGATTAAAGTATGACTTTAAAAGTAGATTTAAATTCTAATCAACTTCCATATTTCAGGTGTGATAGTAAAAGTTGCAAAAAAGTAGTCCATTTTTCATAACAGATTTTAAAAAAAAATGAAACTGGAATTACATGATTTTTATATTTTTCATGTTTGTTCTCAATGAAAAAAATTCTGGAAAATGTTGACCTGTGGTCTATAAAATACTGGGTCGGCTTTTACACGGGATCTATAAAAATTCTGGATTTTTTGGCCAAAAATAGGGGGGTCAACTTTTACGTGAGATCAACTATTACTCAAGTATACATGATATAGTATTTTACATAAAACTAACTCTTGCTAGTAAACTAAGTATTTATTAACTTCATTTTTGGCATTACATTATGTAATCTAAAAGCTATTGGTAAATATGAGTTAGTATGTGATGTAGATTGTAAAGAAAACAGTCTATATTTAATTAAAATATATTCATTTTTTGTTTCATTTTAAAATAAGGTTTTGAATTATAAAATTATTCAGAATTTAATCATTTTATAGACATTTTAAATATCTTTTTGTTAGTTCTTTATTTATTACATTTTCTTTTCAATTGATTATTTAATCAGAAAATAATAGTATATGAATTATAATAAAAAATAATTATATGCTGTGTTTTTATTTATTAATAAAATTTGCTTTTGTAGTATTCATATTTCTTTTCTAGTCATATCATCTTATGGTTAATAGAAATATTGAGAAAAGAAAATGTGTTTATTTGTTTGATTTTATTTATTGAATTTATTAAAATTTTTTATAGGAAAGAATACTAATGGATGCCAGTTCTTCATTACAACTGTCAATACTAATTGGTTAGATGGTCATCATGTTATTTTTGGTAAAGTTCTGGACGGAATGGATATTGTTCACAAAATAGAAAATGTGAAAACCGATTCTGAAGACCATCCAGTTGATACTGTTGTAATTAAGAGTTCCAGAGTTGTGCCTGTATAACATTGAACATAGGTTTTTTTTAAAAAAATTTTATTTCTTATATATTTGAATAATTTGCTAAATCATATTTAAAATAATAATAATGCACTTAATAATCAGTGATCTCTCTAAACAAAACCATGTGAATTGCGCAAGAATAATTAACTCATTTTTATTTAGATAGAAAATCGGATTTTTTTACATTTTAATATTTTTATAGAATGTAAATGTTGTCAAATAATTTTATTGATTGATATAAAATTTATTTTGTAAAAAAGAAATATAATATAATTAGAAACTAAATTTTATAAATAAATTATAAATTTTGGTTTTTGAAGAGTTTGTTCTAGAATTTTTGTAATTTAATCATTTAGTGGAAAAAAGAAATAATTCCATAATATTTTATTTTCAGAAAAATATCCCATTTTCTTTTGGTTATTGTCATTCAAAACCTCATTAGTTGAGAACTAAAAACTCTCAAGTAACTCTATCTGACGACAAAACCTTTTAAATTACAGTACAACTATTTTTAATTGCCAATGTTTTCAACATTGTTCAAATGTTATCAAAGTAAATAGTTGTGCTGGAATTTAAGGTTTTTGTTTTGTTAAATTTAAATTATCTAGTTTGAGATGTTACTTGATGAAACTCATTATCGAGAAAATAGCAAATATTGTGCAGAATACTAGAACTATAGTTATTTTTATACTTTTATAAAATCAAAATTTTTAATATTAAAATATGAATTGACACTTTTTTTCTTTCAAATATTTTTTAACAATAAATGAGAGAAACTAATTTTATTAAAAATTATTAAAAATAAATCTTTATTTATAAAAAAAAAATTGATAACACAAAAACATATCTTCATTGTCTTTCTTTGTACATCATTCTTATGTGATTTTGTAAATCTCTATTCAACTTGATACATAACATTCTTTCTTTCCATGTTTTCTAGTTTGGGATCTGACTATTATTATATTCATTTTCTTTTGAAATTTTTTTTTTATCCTTTAGTTAATTGAAAAAATAAAATATATTGATAGATAGAACTGATATAGAACATTAACTTATTTATTTGGAATATGAATAAAATCTTAATATTGTCTGATTGATGATGATGCATTTAAATTGTTACTATTTTTCTTAGATTTTTTTTAAAATTAACTTTGGTAGTCTAAATGTCTTTATTTTAACATCTATGCTTAAAATTTTATATTTTTATCATGTTGTTGAATTTCAATATAAAATAATTTGGAAAGATTTTATATAGCAAAAATTATACTAGAGGACAGTCATGTTCTTCTAAGGGGAAAACACAACATATGATCTGAAAATGGCTAATCATTTTAAACATAGTTAATGTTCTTGACAGTAGATCTTAATTTTACTCTGTAAAAGATTAAAAAATAAATTTCTTTAATTTACAAATTAAGTAGTCAACACCAAATAAGCATGTTTCATATGTATCTTTATTAGTAATCCTTGTTATTTGTACTTCCAAAATTATTTTCTTCTATTAAACACACATCAGTGCATCATTTAAAGTACTTTAGAACAGCTCTTACATGTATTTTGAATAGAAAATAACATATGTTCAGAATATCTGTAGGACAACAATAGTTACTTTTTCTTGTTTTCATTTTAAAAAGTGGAATTACAACTATAATTTACTCCAGCAGTTCAATTTCAAATTACGATAAGTTACTGCAAAATTATAAGTGTTATTGTAAAAAGTAATTCAGTAACTATTATTGAAAACTTTATCTGTGATATCTTCATAATATGGTTTTTAAAAAGTAAATAAATATGCATATTTTACTTTTATAATAATAATTTTTTTTCCATAACACAATTTTTACGATGCAAGTTAATTTCATTACACAATTTTTAATACACAAGTTTTGCATATTAGATAAAATAATTCTGAGTATATTTTGATTTTTAAAATTTTCAAATTAAGTTTCTGAATAATTTGCTAATTAGAAACAAAAATCAATTTTTAAAAAATGTTGCAGTTACACTATAAAAATCTAAACTTTATAATTGATGTGTTATATAAATACTTCAAACTGTTTAATCAAATTTGAACTTTCTAGCTCACAGTACAGGAAATAATGTTGATTAATTATTTGATACACACATTAAACTTTATATCATTCAATAAATATGAGAGTTTCATATAAATATTATATTCCATTCTCTCTACTGCTATTTGCAATGTTCTGTATTCAAGTATGTATTTTATGCTGATTAAAAGAATAACAGATGTTTGAATTGAAAATTATTATTTAGTTTAATATAAAGCACAAGTTATTTAAAAAAAATAACTAACTTTCAAAACATCATATCTTTTGAAGATGATTAAAGATTCAATGATTTCATATTGAGGTTAAACATGGCTTTAATACAAGTATTTGTTTTTGGTGGTTCAAGATTAAAACTTCATTTTCTTTATTTACTTCAATAAGTTTAATTTATTCAAATGAAAATCAGAAGATTGTACAAATCAGTTTATATTAATTTTAAGTAAAAGTAATACAAAATAGAATATCAATTTGATTTATAGTTGTTTTCTAAATAAGTAGAATGCTGCTAAAAGAAAAATTTATGAATTTAAACAGACAAATTTTCAAATGAAGCAGTTTTATATTATTAGTGAGCAATTAAAAAGAATTTATTTCTATAAAAATTATTTTGTTCATTGGATATTAAGTTCATTCATAAATAACTGTCTTTATTTCTTTATTAATATTCACTTTCTAAACAAGATTGTAAGATTTTTGATACAATTTATTGCTCAAAATCATATTCATTGTATATTAATTTCATTTTATACTTAATTGGAATTATTGAAGTGGATAAAAAGATAATGCTCATAGGTTTTGTTTTTAATATAAAATTAAGAAATTACATCTAAATGTGTGCACAAAAAACACTGTAAAAGTTTCAAGGAGTCAGGAAATATTTAATGTAATAGTTTTTGGAATAAACTCTTCCCATCATCAGAAGATCATAAACAAAAAGTAACATAAAGCATTTTGAAATATAAAATCTTGAAACATTTAAATAGAAGAAGCAGTGTGCCATATAAACAAAATTAAGCAAAAAAATAAATAGAACAAACATAAAACATATATATTATTGTTTGACTGCTTGACTTTTTCAGTGTTTTGTGTGTAAATTTAAACATAATAGGAGTCAATGCACCTTTTGAAAATAAAAATTTTATAATTTTAAGGATTAATATACTTAATTATAAAAGTATATGTTTATTAATTGTATATGTGAATTTTCTTATGTACCACTATTCAAATAAATGTCAGATTACTCTTATAATGGTCACACTTGATTTAACAGCAACTTATGTTATAAATTATATCAAGTGTTACCTTTATAGGAGTAATCTGGCATTTCTTATGTATCACTATTTTAGAAAAGAAATATCAGAAGGTGTAAGACAGTACAAGGGAAATAAAATATTTTATATTTAATTTTTGATCTTAACTTGGAAGGCCTTATTTTGAAATTGACAAATATGTAAATTAAACAAAAAGTTAATTTAAAAATTTGTGGTTAGACAAAAAGCTATTAATAATAATAATATTATTATTAATACCCAAAAACTAAGAATAACCATTAATTTGGTTTATATATCAGGAATTATTATAACAGGATGAAACTTAACATGCATAAATAATACAATGTTCTGTATGTAACAAAATAATTGAAAAGCAAAAATTTAATTTAAATTATATCAAACCAAAATTAGTAAGTAAAAGTACTAAACATTGTTGTAAATTGTTTTGCACAAAAATGATTAATACGGTGTATGGTTGTCTCAGTATATATGCGCAAACTGTACAGTGAAGGCTAATTATGTTTGACTTTGCTCCCAACAAAGCTGTATTCTTGAACAAGAACATCTTGACTCTCCTGGAGTATTCTTGGTAGATGCTGATGAATGCAGTTTGTCTCTGAAGAGCATCCCACAGATATTTTTCTGGAATTTTGGTCCAGAAAAATATCTGGGAATGGCCAGCAAGATCTCTGGATCTTGCTGGCCATTTCATGAAACTAATAATTTCACTGTCAAGAAAGTCTGATGCATGCAGCCCTGTGTGCTCAGATCTTATCGTCCACAAAAATGAACTCTGTAACCAGAACACCTCGGAAAATGCCCACAAGAGACTTCAAAACCTCGTCTTTGTATCATTATATGATAATGGTACTCCTTGCAAAAACATGGCACTCAGTGCGGCCATTAAGCATACAGTGATACTATCACCTGCAAACTGATACATTTCCACGAACATCATGGAAATGGATCTCTGCACTAGATTCTGTTGATTGTGCTCCTATTTATGGATTGGAAGATATGCTTATTTTTGAAAATAATCTATAAAAAACATACAAATGAATAATATAATATTTCAGCAAAAAAGATTAAATTCCGAAGAAAGAAATTAATGACTATGATTAATTTTATACAACAATTGATTATCAAACATGCAAAATCGATACAGTATATAAGTCAATCTGTTGTAGGCAATAAGTTTTATCTTTAAGATTTCAGCTCTCAGTTTACAAAGTTTTGAAAGACTGATTTACAATTTCTCCTTGTAGTATATACGCCCTCCAACACTCATTTAACATTGAAAACTTGGGTAATATTCTTTGGGCAGTTAATTAACATAATATCTGCTCCTCGCCAAACTGAATCTCTTCTAATTTATCCTTGATGACTAAGCAAATGATATCCAGTCAATCGCTTTCTCCAGACAGTAGTTAGACAAGAATTTTTATTTAGGCTAAAACGAGACTCATCCAACAAGAGAACTTTGTTCTATTGGTTTAAAGTCCAATTACGATGTTCTTAACCCCAGGTCAGACGATGTCTTGTGTAGTAGTTATGAAAGAAATGTAAACTATTGTCCATCTTTGATACGTATAGCTATCTCTAACCATTTTATACACAAAATTTCTCTATAAATCATTGTTTCTGTCGCTGCAAAAGCTCAATAGAAAACTCTTTTGTAATCATATGCGTACGGTGATATGAAGTTAAAATACCAGAAAAAATTATCATGAATAGTTATACAGGGTGACAATAATTAACCCGTACAAAGTTTGTAGCAATGCTGCACCTGAACTTTTTTACTGTCACCAATTTACATACTATTGTTTAATTCTCCATGATTTCCTGCCCGTGTAGATGTACTTTCGATGTAATAAGGGTTAGTTCTTTATTTTTTTAATGGTGTCGAACAAATGTTGTGCAATTTTGGAGCTATTCCGGCAAGAAAAGCATCAATGTGAAATTGTTAGTCTGCTCGGTGTTCCAAAAATGACAATCTCAGATGCAGTTCGGCGATTCAAGGAGCTTGGCCACAATGGTGACCGTCCCGGACGTGGAAGAAAGCGCACTGTCAACACGTCTAGGAACCGCAAGATCATCACAAAGCGAGTTGACTGACATGCGAAGGTCTCCATGAGAAAAATTGCTCGTGAGATCAGAATCAATCGTGAATCGGTGCGTTTAATGGCGAAAAAGGAACTCGTACTCAAGCCCTACAAGTTCCAAAAGGTTCAGCTCCTCACCGATGAACACAAGTGCGTGAGACTCCAAAGATCCCGTTAACTCAAGCGTCGGGCCGCAGGTCGACGATGGGAGTGCATTCTCTTCACAGACGAGAAGCTTTTCTCCGTACAACCATCAAAACGACAGGAACTGGTCCGCGGGGGCTCCTGGACGCTCAGCCGTCATGAACATCACAAAATCCAATGTCAGTCATGGTTTGGGGCGGAATTTGTGCGAGCGGCAAGACACCCCTTGTTTTCGTCGATCAAGGGGCCAAAATCAATCAAGATGTGTACCATCATGACATTCTCGAAGCTGTGGTACTTCTGTGGGCTCAGCAGCATTTTGGCAGTGCGAAATGGACGTTTCAGCAGGACTCGGCGCCGACACACAGGGCGAAAAAGACTCAGGAGTGTGCAAGGCTCATTTTTCCGATTTCATCTCGTCTGCGGAATGGCCACCGTACTCGCCGAATCTGAACCCAACGGACCACAGTGTGTGGTCCATTTTGAAGGCCAGGGCCTGTTCTAAGCGCCATGAAAGTTTGGAGTCGCTGAAGCAATTCTTGCGCTGGGAGTGAGACAAACTGTCTCCAGAAGAGTGCGGCCCATCGCTGAGAATTTCAAAACGCGTTTGGGGCTCTGCATCAAAGCAAAAGGAGTCCACTTTGAAACTGGCTGAATATCTGATTAATACGTAAAGTATTGTCGCTGTTATATGCTGTTGTTTTGCTAATTTTCATTTCTTTAATAAATTTACGATACAAAAAACTTGTACGGGTTAATTATTGTCACCCTGTATTTTCGGATAACCCTGATCATCCATTTAGACACGTAACGGTAACATCCTTTTCCGATCAGATCAGATGAATGAGACCGAATACTATGAATTATATTCAACTTTTGGTTCCGAATCCGAAAAGCTGAATATGTTTGAGAATTTAGATTTTTATTTGACCAAGAAGACAAGACAATAGCGACAACGAAAAAAGGAAACAGCCTGGAAAGAAATTCTCCGTGACTCTTCCTTTTAATATCTTATGAAAGGAAGATTCATGGAGAATACTCCAGAGAAAGTAAGCTATCTTGATCTAATAGTAATGTTATTACGTGGTACATACAAATTCAAAAGATAAATGGTCAAACATCACGAAACAGACTGAAAATCTGTACTGAAATTGTCCGTGTCTGAAAGGATAGTTTAAATAGACCTTTACTGATCTCCAGTTTCTTGAAAACAGAGTAGACGAGAAGTCCATTAGTGGCCGAGTGGATAACACTACCGAACACTGGATCATAAGTTTGCGCCTCGCCAACGGGTTGGCCATGTGGCGTTTTTCGGTTTTCTTCACCTTGGTGACACCTAAATAGGGTCTAGTTTACCATAAAAGAGGTCCGCCAAGGGGGAAGTGCCTCCCGGGAGGCAATCCCCTCGACCGATCGCCCATGTGTTGCGTTGCTGTATACGAATAAAACCAAATCAAACATGAGAATTAAAGATTTTGAACTATTTTTTCAATCTTGATATTTTTAAAACTGATTAAGAGCGCCTTTTTTAGCAAATTAATTGTGAATTCTGCCAGACCCACAATGGAGACGGTGGGATGGTAGGAGCGGAGCTCGACTTCTTCGAGAAGTCCATCCATGAAAAAGTTCCTGGGATTGCTCGTCCAGATTCTATCCCGGGTCTCCAGAGCATTACTGATGCCATAACAGCTCCAAACTTTTTATAATTGATATAAAATATATTTTAAATATTAGAATTAAAATGTTTTTCACGGAACAAATTTGAAATGGAATGCCAGCAATATCGATATCTATAGCTTTTCTATTCTAAATACATAGTCCTGCAATATTATATCTCAGTACAAGGGCTACTGATGATAACTTCTCAAAAATGATTATTTTGTATAATACTTTTTACTTTTGAACTATTAATTAATTTGAATATTCCAAAGCAAGTTTACAGAACATCTAAGTAATAATTATTGATTTTGAATTAAACTTTTAAAATTATTTAGCAGGAACATGACTACATTAACTCTGGGCATATTCAGCCATGGCCGGAAAGATCTCTCCTCCTCAGAGACTTTATCTCACAGCTCGTAACTAATTTTTTTCATCTGTATCCATGTAAAGCTGTAAAGAAATTGAGCCGGGAGATTCAAAAGTTCTTTAAAAAAGTTTTAGCAAAAAGTACAATTTTAGTTTAGTTTGGTTTGATGGAATACGGCAACGCAAAATATGAGCGATGCCTAGGATGATGCCTTCGGTATGACTTTCTATAAGAAACTGATCCCTACTTAGGTGTAAGACACGTAAAGAAAATTGAAGAAAACCAGGATATTTCCACGCGTCTAGCCTGTGTTTGCACCTGATCGATGTTGATCAGGTGTTTTAATAAGGGCCAGTTTCCCATAGGAAAGCTCCGGGTGGACTTTCTTTGTAGATCGCCTGTGTGTTGCATTGCTTTATACCATATATGATTTATAGAAAACATCTACAAACACACATTCAGACAAACGTAGATTGTGTAAAATGGTTTTTTCGATATATACATTAAGATTACATGAAGTAAAAGAATATTTCTGTTAGATTATTACATTCTGTTACTTATTTTGAAACTAGAAGGACGTCATTTCAGACTAATTGATTGTTTACAAACAAATATATCTATGATTATACCTGAGAAAATCAACTATAAAAATGCGCTTGTTCAACTGTTCAACTATTGATACTATACATAGGTCCAATTCATTCCTGGGCACTATTTAAAGAACAAATTCATTACGATAAACATGATTATCATGTTTTTCGCTTTAAAAAACCATTATATTGGACACACTACATTTTTCATACAAATTTTTGGGGAAAAATACTCTTCACTGTATAAGATGCATTCTACTTATAGGCTGCATCCTAATTTTCAGATCAATTTTAGGTACAAAAAATGCATCTTATAAGGCCATCTATTCAACTTGTAATTTTTTCATACGGCAATACAGAATTGAATAGATTACAAGTTAGTCAGAATGTAATTAACGAGGGAAAATTAAACTTTTACATTTTTAAAATACAAAATTATAATGGATTAAAAATAATAATAAATTGTAGTTGCTGAATGAGTGTTAAGGTATAGAGCCTCACGTGATTAACGAACGTGCTTTTAGGGTATGAGAACGGAGTGAGAGTTTTAAGATAAATGGGCAAGGTGATAATGTATTGTAATCCCTTGTTTTTAAAGAAATATTTTATATACCATTAAATAAAATTGCTATCGTATAAGTCCACGGTATAAAACAGATGATCTTAGGTATTCCAGATTAGGTATAGATATTCCAGAGGAGAAACATCAAAACAACATATCCATACTGAAAGTTATTTTGTCGGGTCTATGTTAGTATTTATGTTTTTGGATATTTATATATTTGTAAATAATGTTAAAATAAATTATACATATGTAACTTATTTATGACTTTTAAAGGGATCAAACAAGGTAAGATTTCTTCGAAAATCATAGCAATATTCTTCGCAGCCGACATTTATATGCAATAAAAGTTGTAAAGATCTAAGTAGGTCAGAAAAAATTATACTGTATTTTCAATTACGCGCCGACGAAAATCGGAGGCGATTCAAAAAATTTGACCAGTGAGAGTTAGTATATTTTATATCCGTAACAAGATGTCTGCGCCCATATTTTAGCAGACGCAAGTTGGCTTTTGAGAGAAATGGCAACCAAACAAACAGTAATTTGTAATTTTTCGTTACAGTCAATTCTAATCGAGTTCTACAGAGGTTAGTTTATAATAAATATAAATATAAATTTGTGTTGGCATTAATATGAAGATATTATGTTGGTATCAACGATTTAACTATCGTTGATGTCAAATATTATTTCTTTAATGTATGTATCGTGAAGAAATAATATTTATTATGTCATGCTAAACGTGGTCACTGATCACGTTTTTGTTTATACCAATTTTTAAAAATAAATTAAATGATATAAAGCATAGTAATTTTACTTAAGTTAAAAGTAACTTGGAAATGAATCTGATTAAGTAATAGAATTTTGTAAGGTTATGTTAACGAGTTGTTGAAATAAAATATGAAAGTTAAATAATTTATTCAGTGTTCAATTTCAATTTATATTTTTAAGATTTCAATAATGTTTTCTAATTTTTTTGCCGACGACTTTGCCAGTTTTGTTTTTATTGCACGAAAACCTTTTGCACAGCGTTATTATTTTAAATATTATCTATTTCAAATGAAAACACGATCGTGTTCGATTTTCAAATAAATCCATAGGAGCAGAGAAGAACAATATTCAAATGAAATCCACAGGACCTATGCATGCGATACAGTCGATTAATACATATGCATAACTTAACAAAAATATAAACTTTGTGGGACTCTATAAATAAGTTTTGCAGAGGGACTCTTGACGCTTGCTCCGTTACTGGGAAGTACGATAAAATATCTGTAAAAGTACGTGAATGAATAAAAATTATTCAATTAAAAAACATTAAATTAAATTAAGCATAAGAATCGAAAAAATTTACAATTCAAAATTGATTTAATTACAAAGAATACAACGATGTTTACGTCTTACAATGACAATGGAATGGATTTTGCTTTATAATTATGAAGTAAATGTCTTTCGAATTCAATTTAGAAAACAGTAATTTGATCAAAATAAATTATTGCTGCATTACCTCTACTTCTTACTTTCCATCCAGATCATTTATTTGCTCAGAAAGATGCTTCAGACAAAACACATCTATTTTGCATTAATTCTTGTTCGTTTATATAATTTATGTTAAAGATGTTAATTTACGTTATTTATGGTAATGCTAACATAAAACACTTACTTTATTTAGTAGTGTCTGTGGCAAGTACTTTGGAACTACTAGATACAAAATGAACACCTTTCTTAGTTTATAAGATGACTCCTTCAAGATGATCTAAGCAGGGCCGGACTTATTCGTTAGACTTGTTGTGGCTCTAAGCTGTGGTATTCAACAGGCTCTTTCCTCGCCATCAAATAATGATACATGTAAAAATACGAGGATCTGCTCCAGAGAGACTCAACGCAAGGCCCTAAGCTGCAGTTTGTTAGCTTATGTGCAAATATGGCGCTAAATCAGCAGTAACGATGCGATACACTATTTTACATTTATAAAAACAATTTTAATTTTTAAAAATATATAACAATTAAATATTCAAGATAGAAAATTGTGAAAATATTTTCGAATTTTTAATGGAAACTTATTAAATCTTTCACAATATAATTGGACTGCAATTCGAAAAAATTGTAGATCTATAAATTCCCACTGTCGTCCGTCTGTCCGTCCGTCTATTTTAAATCTCGAGAACGGAGTTAGATAGATAAAATCCGAGACCAGATATGGAAACCTTAGGGAGAGAAGGGGCAGGAGGTTCCGATTAACTATACACAAACCTCCGATGCAAACCGGAAATCACGTTGTTTCAATTCAAAACTTTCTCTGAAAGCAGTTAATAGAAGATCAGCACGACTCTATTGTTAACGGAGAAGTATGATGTATAGGGGCAAGCCATTACTAAATTGAAGTGGAGAGCATATATTTTAAATTAAATAAATTAAAAATAGCAGTCCGGCATTGTGAAGACGTCACAATAAATAATTGCTCGTTTTATAATATAAAACCATTCAACGCTTAATTATATTTTTAAAAATTAAATTGAGTCCTGTTTATATTGCATTTTTGTATTAACACAAGAAGACCTAAAAGTTAGTTATATTTTTAAGATTTTCTAATTTTTCAGTTAAAATCATTTATCTCTCATTAATTAAACAATTGATTTTTTATATTAGGAATGGAACCGAGTTTTTTTCAATATTTTAGGCATTCTTAATGGGAAAAATAGAGCTGGGTATGTAATCTATATTATGTTGAAATAAACGCAATCCAATAGTAATTTTTTTTTTATCATATATTAAATAATTAAATCTAAATTTTCACTTGTTAGGATATACTTAAACATGCAAATTTTAACCTCCAATTATACGTTTTAAATGGATGAATACTATTGATACTTCCACATAAACGAGAGACGATGATCATTCCATCACAGTCGAAATACTAAGAAAATATATATTTGATGTATATATATCGTTTCAAAAACAAATGAATTAATTTACAGCAAAAATGACTCATTTTCTGATAATTGGATTAGTAATGCTGTATAAAAGCATTTTGGTTATTGTTATTTTGTGTAATTGTTAGCGAAAAGCTTCATTAAACCAGCCTTGTATTGTCATATAAACTTAAGATATTTCACAATTTTTTGATTTATTATCAATAATTTCTGAAATATATTAACGATTTTTTCAATGAAACCGTTAAAAAATGACTTTTTAAAATTAGAAAATATAATTTTTTAAAATTCTTTTTGGAATAAAATAAATAAATGTTTAATAAGTGAATCAATTTTGCTAAGTCTTAAAGTAACTCATTTCTTATTATTTAATTAATTTTGTGTAAATATTTAATATGAAAACAATTATAACAACATCTATACAATTAAATATAATTAATTGTAATGTAATTAAAACAGTTTTTCATTAAGTACACTAGAATATTATAATGTTAAGGTTGAAAAACATTTTTGTAAAAACATTTTAAACTCTTTTTTAAACCGTTCAATATTAAATAATAGTTTGAAAATTCTCATTTTAATTAATAATAAATTATTAAAAATCAATTAATTTTTGGTAGAAAAATTAAATTTATATTAAGTTGAATTTTTGGCTTTCAAGGGAAATAATTCCAATTTTGTTAAGTGAAAAGAAAGAAAGTGAAATGCTATTTAAGAGTTTATGATTTTATTTATTTCACTTTCTTCACTTTCTTCATACTATTTAAGAGTTTGATTCTATTTATGTAACTGAAACGTGATATAACATCTTTAACAAAGTACGGTGCAACTTAAACGTTTTTTCTCTTCCAGCGGATCATTCTGAAAATTTTCCTTTTTTGTTCAAGCAGTAGTCAAGAGCGAATAATAATCATTAAGTTTAATGTCATTTATTATTGAATAACGTATTGTTATTTGTTTTTCTAATTATTTTCACCTTTAAAGTTGGAATTAGTGTTAAAATTAAAGCATTAGTAACATTCTATCCACACTATGTTGTAAGATATTTAAAGTTTTAACCTGTAAACATTAAAAATAAAATAATATTTTA
The DNA here is from genome assembly GCF_030686945.1 of Centruroides vittatus. Taxonomy (NCBI): domain Eukaryota; kingdom Metazoa; phylum Arthropoda; class Arachnida; order Scorpiones; family Buthidae; genus Centruroides; species Centruroides vittatus. Next base: position 626,423 of record NW_027121224.1, read on the forward strand.
GTGCTAAAATATAATACATTTGTTTATTTAGCACTTAGCTAAATCTGAAAAAAGAACAATTAGTTTTAAACATAGATTTTGTTTCTATATTCTGTTTTAATTATTAAAGCTTCATTTGACTTGCCTTTGATATAGTTTTATAACTATAAAATATTACACGTGTAAACTACTAAATAAAATATACTTAAAGTCGGTTTTTATGTATCGAATTATCGCATGCGATTTAAAATAAATTAATTTTCAAATATTTTAAATTAATTATTATTTTTGTTTTTAATTACTGGAGTAGCCAGGAATTTAATTTGGTAGAGATAACAAATAAAATTTAAAACTGTTCTTATATTTGATTAACGCAAGCATCGAGACAACTAAAATTTGAGGTTCAATTTCCAAATAATAAAAAAAATTGTATAAAAAATTCACTTTTAATTTTTTATTATTAAAATTATTCTTTACTTGGTGAGGTTTAGAGGCTTCTCTTAGCTTTCCTGTATGTATCCAATAAGAAATAATTGTGTAAAGATGTGATTTTGCCAGATGCTCATTGTTTAAGCAATGAAAACGTGACTAAATTATTTGAAATTTAGTGCTTTTATAATCGACATTAATTATTTTTTATTTATTTTATAACAATTGCAAATATTACGAATATTTTATCCTAATACTTAATTTTTTTTTCTAGGTTTTTATTTAATCTTCAAAAATAATTTACTTTATTAATTTAATTAATTAATTTTCAGACATAAATATTACATCTTAATAAATTAGGATAAATGTAAGTTATTTTTAGACGACGAAATAATTCATTTGATAGTTTTATTGACAATATTAATTGAATGTATAATCAAATTTACGTAATTAATAACGCGTATTTATGATTTTTCCTAATAAAATTTGAATATTTTTAAAAAATATTAATAAATAATAATATCTCATTTCATATTTTCTTACAAAAATAATGATTCTTCTCCGAGTTAAATTTATTTCGGTATCATTTTTGTCATTCATAAGATCAAACTGCATCTCAATTTTTTTCGCATTTTTTTTTTTTTTTTATCTTTTCTTTCGTGTTGGCATATTTGGCTCGACTGAACCAGCCACGTGACCAAGAATCGGGTTACGACAGCTGTTATGACAGGAAGTGGTTTTCCAGCCGCATTTCCGGTGTCGGAATATGTAAGAAAGGCAGACGATTCATTCGAACATAAAAAAACACGTTTTTTTTCTTTTCAACGTCACTTTTTGAAATTTTGATTAATTAAAAAAATAATTTCAAAAAGTAGCTCCATGACTAATCAGTACATTTTTTTTTATTATTATTTATTTTTATTTTTATTTACTTTATTTTTTAAATGAAAGTTTACTCATTTATATTCTGGAAACTATTCACTAGAGAGTGGATTTATTAAAATTATTTATTATTATATATATAAATTTTTTTATATATTGAAGAAATTTAAGTTTTGCTTTTATTTGTTTTTGTTCGAGAAGTGTGTTTATCTTTTATTTAGGTATAGGTTGGATTTAAAGCAGAAGCATTTCCATATTTAGAACTGTGTAGGATGGAATATAAAAAAGTAGAAATTTTGAGTGCGAATAATTCAACTAAAGAATGTAAAAATTGAAATTAAAATTGAATATTATGTAATACGTAAAAATAGAAGGTATAAAGAGTTTACTGACAGATGAAAACTTAATCAAAATGAATAATAGTAAAGATAAAAACTCAAATAAATTTATTGTTTACTGTAATTGTAACTGATCTAATTTATTAGTAAAAAGAACCGTTGATTTATTTTTAGCAAAGCCTGTAAAGCTTTTGAAATAAGGAAGATATCATATTCCTGTTCTAACGTTTAAATTAATGTTGACAAAAGATGCATCACGACAGCTGAAAAAATTATCGAAAGGTAATAATCAAAAATTATTAATTTGTCAGTTTTGTTACTCTAAAGTTGAATACGAGTCGATTTTTAAAGTAATAAATTCTTACAAACATTAAAAATTGACTTTTTCGAACAAACATTTATGTTAAAATAGCGAGAGACTCTAATCTCTTCCCCCATTTTTTAATGATTATTTATTAAATTCAGAAAGAAAATTCATTAAAAATAAAGAATTGTTATAAAAGTTATAGTAAAATATACAGTACAAGGAATTTTTATATATTTTTTTACATTTTCGAATGAAAATATTACAGTTTTTACTTTTAAAAATGAGCTTTGTGTAATGTGTTCATTGAAAATTGTCATAAGAAAATGTAAACTGTAAATTTTCATTTGTTGTATAACCATAAACAAACTTGTAGATATTTGTAAATTCTTATTAGATATATACTTTTGATAATATTTTCCTATTTATTTTTATAAGTCATCGGAACTATTAGATATTTGCAATAATTTAATGAATTTTCAATTTGAAAGTAGGCTTATAATTTACATTTTACAATAAGAAAGCTGGGATGGTGTTACACAATGCAATTTGAAATTAATGTTTTATATCGTAAGTTTTCATATAAATTTTAGTATATTAATTAGAATTATTATATTTTAGTGTTATGTTATGAACATAAACTATGAGCGAGCGTAGCAATGTCTTGGTATTTTGTAGTCAAACTAATACCGGATGTTTAAATCATTCTACCTTTTGTCAGAATAAGAAATCATAAACTGTTTTTCGCATATTTTTCTTTATTTATAAAAATAAAAACTTTATTTATTCTTTATTTTCTCTGCTTTTCTTTATATTACCAAGTTGTTTGACGGACTTACAACTTCCATTTAATTGTAAAAAAATATTGTAATTAATAAAATGAAAATTTCTATTATATTTAATACTCTACACTTTTTTTTTGTTAATTATAAATTAGAGTTATAATTTATACAAACTGCAATTAATATTAATTATTTAATGTAAACATATAGACGATTTAATTACTTTCAGCGTGGTCAATAGCGCTTAAGTATGCATGATAAAAATCAAGTTTTGTTTACATTAAATTTAAAAGCTTTAAAATTTATTGCTTTTATGAAAATCCTTAATTAATGTTAGATCTTATTTCCACTTCTTCATGTGTCATTTTATAAAACAATCGATACAGATTATAGTAATTTAATAACAACACGAGCAACAGAATTACTCAAAATTGTATTAAGAGTTTTTCAATATTCAAATATTAATATTCTGGTGAAATATAATTTGACCATAAAGCTGCTGACATATTTAAGGTATAGCCAAATTGCTATATTAATAAATACGCATGCAACCGACACGCTCACTTACCCGTTAAGATACTGATTCAACAAAGCTTAGCCGAATTACTGACTCAGAAAAATGTTAATTTTAAAGTAGTAATATTTTGTTTATAAAGCGTTTTTAAACTTGTTTAATGTCAAAAATAGACTGGCGAATGTAACAGTAAATTTCAATCTCTGAAAATATTATTTTTTACTCGATTTTTCCATTTTCTCTTACCAAATTTCACGATTTTGGTACCGTTTTACAGAAACGATGTCAATTAAAATGAATTAGAAACGCACTAATTTAAAACTCGCATCATTTTCTTATTCAATTAACTATTACATATTTTTATCTGAAATTTGATATTTTATATCATCCACCCAGTCTAGAAATAGGCAGACATCTTAGAATCAAAGACTAAATTTGAAAAAATAAAAATAAAACAAACACTACGAACCACAATTATGTTTTCAAATAATAATAATAATAATAAAATATATATACTTTTTAGTTCTTTTTTTATTTTTGGCTCTTTCCATTCCGTGGATACTATGAAGGCTTTGTTTTCATACCCATTGCGAGTTCGGCTAAGCCCATAATGGGAGCTACCGGGTGGCCAGGAACCCGAAATATCCGGGACTTACTGCCCATGAAAAATTCTTGGACTTTCCCACAATAGCAAATCTAGAAATATTTAAAGGGAGTGATTTTGTAAGGAAACAATACCTTACAAAATCTTGTAACCTCAGACTTTACCCTCAGAAGGGGTTGTAGTTGCACCCTGTCACCTCCTAAATTCTCCCCTGTTTGCCCGGATTCGGTTCCGGGTCTCCTGAACGACGTCTAGATAGGACGACGCTTTAACCATTTCTGTTATCCGGCCATCAATATATTAATTATTTTTTTAATAATTGTTTATTGCCTATCGTCAGTAACGGATTATCTATCAGGCCTCTAGGCCTGGGCGTAAGGGCGTAAGAGTTTGGGGCTCAAAAATTCAGGGAAAAAAAATTTATGTAGAAACAATTCATAAAAGGAATTAGTTCAAATTAAAAGCTTAGGTAGGAACAAAATTAGACATATCAATTAAGCGGAATTAATATATGAATATATTTTGCGCGAATAGAGCGGTAGTATTAATGACAGGTTTTCAATAGTGCCCTTTGCCTTTCGATATTTGAAAATATGTAAAAATACAATTATTGCAGAATTAAAATTATAAAATTGAATCATTCAGTGCAAAACTGGTACTAGACCTATTAGTTTGAGGAGCGTTCGTACTGTGAGTCTAGGAGCGCCATATTTATAAATGCGCCATTGCCTATTGCATATATTAACTTTATTCTCCCACAGAAAAACTTCATCACCCAGATGATTGCTCTATTTGAGAATCTTTATGTTCCCAGAAATAAAAGTTTGATTCCAAATTGGATCCTAATGATTTTTCGTTAGTATAGTCCAACTGATCATTACCATTACTAGATTTACTAATGGGAAAAATTGAGTCATATACGATCATATTGCCTCACAGTATGATAATTACTTTCAAGAAAAATTCTGTATAATCATTTTATGCAGTTTTGATTATATTCTGAATTAAATGTAGTTATATTTTACAATATATTTTCTCAATTGATTCAAGTCGGTACTTCATGGAAATTATTTATTTTAGAAGACAGCAAACAATTTTCTTTAAGAATTTTATAAATATTTCTAAAATTAATTCTTTGTGTTTACAAGTTTTTAAAATATTTACCTTCGTTTTGTATTACTAATTTACAAATTGCGTCTTACATTTGAAAACTGAAGGTTTAGTTACAATAACTCAGTTATTATTCATAAATAAATTATTGGTTTTAAAACAAAAATATTTTTGTTTATAAAACTTCTTATAAATTGTTTACGGTCAAAATTACACTAGAAGATTTAAAAGTTATCAAATAAATGTTATCAATAATCCTATATATACATTGATATTTTGTAGCATTAATTTGTTGAATTAAAAAAAAAAAATTAGTTTTACAATTTAAGTCTATATAATAATATGGATTTAAAAGATTTATAATGCATATATAATAACAATATATTATTAATTATTACATCGCTATCAGATAAAAAATTATGTAAAAATTGTAATTTTGAGATTGTAATTTCCATTGTAAAATTTTGAGATTTTCCGATACAAGTTCTTTTATATAAGAAAATGTAGTAAAGTATTTGTAATATCATTTGTGTGAAGATTCAGACTTTTTTCTGAGTTTTTTTCTACATTCAAAAATCTAAATTTTGCTGTATTTTTTACGACGTTACACTTATTTACGAATCTCTTATATTGTCATTTACATTAACGATAGGAAACAAATATCCCAATTTTATTATCAGTTATAAAAGCAGCAATAATAGATATCGCGAGTTTAAATTCTTTTACTTAATATTTTTGTTATTGAGAAAGAGCATTAGAAAGATTTAGCTGCATCATTAAAATCCATTGAAACCAAAAGCAGAACCTTGGAAACCATGAGGATTCTCTAGAAGAATAATTTTACTTCAGTTTTCTGAACATATTAAATTGAATTACTTACCGAAACTATAGTAATTATTAATAATTGGTTGTATAGTAGTGTTAATCTGAATTTGAAATGGGATTAACATAAAATTGGTTTCATCCGAAAAATTGGTTTCGATTTCCTGTACAGAAAATAGAGAAATTTTTCTTTTTCGCATGGTTTGCTTGTTTTCCCTAATGATTCGTGCTCACCAGTGGTCGTGTGGATAAAACCACTGAACACTAATAGTTGGTCGTGGGTTCACGCCTGACTAACGGGCCAGCGCTGGCCACGTGGAGTTTTCTGAATTTACTTCACATGTTTAACACCTACATAGGGGACAGTTTTTCATTGAAAATCCTTCCGGATGGCACCTTTCCTCTTGAGAGATCACCTAAGCGTTGTTTGTCTTATTCCGTCAATCCAATCCCTAATGATTCAAAAGAAATCGAACAACAAAAAGCTAAATTTCTAGAGGAAATTATTAAAATTTGTCACATCCAATCTTAATCTGAAATATTTCTTTTAAGTTTTAAATTACAGAATAGTTTTTATTAGAAGTCTCGATTCGATTCCATTGATCTTCATTTATAATAATTATTTAGGTTTTAACAAAAAAAATATAATTATATTGTTATGTCCATTTTATAATGTTCATTAACTTAATTTAAAAAACTGTAAAATTAATTTTTATGTCTATATAATAATGTAGACTAATATTAATTTTAGACATGGTTTACGAATGACTACGTAAAATATTTTAAACTTATCTTAAGTAAATAATTATATATTGACTCATTGATGCATATATATATAGGCTGTAATGAGTCAATATAGACTTGTACCACTTGTATGTAAAGTGTCATTCTGTAAAATATTTTTATACATTAAAATCGAGGCAAAAACGAAAAATAAAAATTAATTCACTTTTTTAAAAATGATTTTTGATTTTTTAGTTATAAACTATTTAGTTAGTTTAGTTAGAAAAAATAATTCAAACGTTGTTTGTTAAATAAAAATGGTTGACACAACGTATTAAAATGTGAATTAACATCTGTTTATTAGGCAATAGAGTGACTAACATATAAACAAATTACTAACTGTCTGTGGTAAACGGTATCTTAACAATAATCCTACTTCCGACATATTTCAATATTTGAAAAGAAACGCTTTGCATAAAGTGTTATGATTTTCAGTTTTACAATGGTGTAAAGTGTAATAAAAGACTTATTCTCTATATAACTCAATGGCGGGATGGCCGAGGAAATCGGTCTACCGCTCTGGGGAAGCCGGGATCGAATCTCGATGAGCCAGTTGAAGAATTTTTAACGGTAATGAGTCCCAGATATTTTGGACACAGTCCCTCACCACCTGGTCTAACCAGATAATGTGCTTACTTCTACTTTTGATTTGTCTTTTAACTTAATTATGATTTTCAGGTTATGTTCGTTTAACTTCATTAAAGTAGGATTAACCGAATTAACTTCTATAATAATACGACCAGAAACATTTTTCTCTAGAAGAAACATTTTAATTTCTGGAATAAATGTGAAATACATTATAAACATATTAAAGATTTTAAATCTTTAATATGTTTATAATGTTTTGAAATATTTAAAAATTTAATTAGAAAAGCAAGTTAATTTTTGAAATTAATAAAATGCAATTAGTTTTTTCGCGCGCGTTAAAAATAATTTTGATAATATAGTTATTAAAATAATATTTTTTTCAAGGTAATTTCTTATTAAAACATTTAGGTTAAAGATCAGTCACGAAAGAATAAAGAAGTAAATAAATAATATGTAGTAAAACACTTCAATTCTAATTTACAGGAAATATCAACCTCATATAGACTTTATTTATTCTAATAGAGCCTTTTTTCAATAGTCTCTATTTATAAAAATCCTACGAAGGGTAGAAAGTATTCGGTTTCCTTTGATTATTCCTTGCATAAATGTTCATTAAATTGAAAATAAAGTGAATCGATGAAAACGAAAGAAGGAAAAAAAATCGATATGTTTATGGAAAGGTTCGGTTGCGTTAGAGTGATTCGATCCTATCTCCCCTAAATCTATTTAGAATAGCTCTTCAGAGTCACAAGAGTCCCATTAGATATGGTACAAAGAACATATTTTGGCAATGCACTCATTGAAGCATCTTTTGTATCAACGTTGTAGTTACTTTTAGATCCCATTTGTAAAATCAACATGAGTAGGATGACTTTTTTTTAAAAATTCATCTGACCAAATATGACTGGGAGTAGCGTAGGTACTTCAATGTGACAGGAGACGTGCGACAGTTTAAGTGTAACTCATTAATTTTTAACACAAACCATGATGTTGTGCATTAACCTATTAAGTTTATCCTTATCTGTTTAAAAATCTCGGAATTAATACTCTTGCAGTTTAGGCGTTGAAATGATGTGTGAGTAAAGCTATTAATAATGCGTGTCGGTTAATTTCGGTATGTAGTTTTATAACTTACATTTTGACAATGGATGAAATTAGTTGAAACGCCGTATTCTCGAAATATATCGAAACACGAGTAAAAAATATCACTTCTATGGACAAAGAAATAAAAAAAAATTAGAAGGACGAAGACGTTATAAAGACGAAGATCATCTGCAATCTATGAGTAATTGTGATTAATGCGAGATTGAAGAACGTACATTAAATAAATTTTATGTACTTCCTGAAGTCTGACGTTAAAAACACCGAAACATAAGTTAGTCTTCCTGTAAAAAATAAAAAAATTAAAGAAAATAAACTTTTTAATGCATTCTTCAGATGTAATCTCTCTCCTCATTTGTCTAAAAATATTCCATAATTTGATTATTTGGTTATGGCGAAGAATAATATCTAAAGTGCGTCACTAACAAAACATCCGGAGAGACACGTGTTGGACGCGCGTCAAAGATATCATGCTTCATGATGGTCGATTATTCTTTTTCTGACTTCATTTACCAAGTTGAGGCAAGAAGAAAGCTGGAGCCAATTAGTAATGAATCTATCAGAATACCTATAAATATATATAATAATTTAAATTAAATAAAAATAAGATTTCTATTAATAGACAGCTTAATAATTCAGTGAAAATTACTTGAAAATAAATTAATAAATCATTATTAAAATGAAAACTGATAAATATACTTTATTCTATTTATAAAAATCATTCCGTATTAATTTTGTTTTTATTATTTTATAAATAATAAATTTGTAAGAAGAAAAAGAGAAATTTTAAAGGCGAAATATATTACTGTTTTTTAAATTTATTTTATACGAAAAAATTCTAATAAATGGGGAAAATTCTATGTATTAAATTCGATTATATAATTTTAGTATATGATATAATGAAAGTAAGAAATATAAGATGTATGGGCTAATATTAAACAGATAAATTCATGTGAGTGCCTTACAAAGTTAGCTGTAACATCCAGGTTTTATACAACTGCTACAAATTTAAAGTTAATTATGAAGTTCATTTAATGTTAATGCGTTGAAATTAAAAAAAAAAAAAAAAAACATATTTTTATGTATTGAAAAATATAAAAACGAAATTAATAAATCCTAATAAATTCGAGTTAAGAAAACTTGTGCATCTACTCGATATTTTCTTTAATAGATCCAGACGAATCAGTGTCAAATGCAGTTCAGTGGTTGAGAATTTTTCCCACGAAAGAATTACATATAAAAGGTGTGGAGAGGAAACGAGAGAGGAGGAGGAAAACCTTCTTCCTGCCACCAACACGTGCGTTGCACGTGGGTTCTTATAACATGTGGCTGCTTTGGGCAAGAAAGTATTCTGTATCATCCAGATATTCATTTCAGTCTATTAGCTTTTTTTCTCCTGAAAATGCAGTAAATGGTAATATTAAGCCTGATTAAAATTCAATCTACATTAAAATAATTTAATTCAATCAAGAATCTTCCTAAAAATTATCTGTTGAAGAAATAATTAAAAACTTTGTGATATTCAAATATTTTATAAGTTTTAACAATACAAAGGAGCTCATTAATGTAAATCTTTACCTGAGAAATTAATACGCCAAGGCAATTATCACGTAACGTATACTAATTTCAGCTTTGATATACTTTATCATTAAAGTTATGAAAGTGAATATTGCTTTAGTTTCTTTGTTCATTCAAAGCTTATCATAGGCGTACTTAACTTTGAGTTTTTATATATATATGTATAATTTATGACTTTAGGAAATAACTAAACTATCAACGCATCAATAAACTTTATTTTCATAAAAAAAGAAAGCCCTTAATGTTTACTTATAATTTGATGAAATTTGGAGCAAAGATCGTCTCCTTATCAAGAATTTATATATATATATATATATATATATATATATTAATAAGAAAACTCTTCGAATCCTTTATCTAGTTTTATGTCTTGTATTAATTGTTGCTACGAGCTTAGTTACAAAGTAATATATAAATTTATTTATAAAATAAATGATTCAATAAGTTTAAATTTGTTTCAGAATATTCAATATTCTGTTTCATATTATAATCTTTATAGCTACTTTTAAAAATTATTCTGCAATAATTAAATTATAGTTAAATATTTTAATGGATAAAATACATATTTTTAAATTTAACAATTTTATTTTAATTTTTGTAATTCTGTGTAATTTTTAAGTGAAAAAATAGTAAAAATTGATATGTAAATTTTTGATTTTCTTATAATTTTAATTATTATTTATTTTTAATTGTTTTCATCAATATTTATATATCTAAGTATTAATTAGAATGAACTTGGAGAAATTTAATGTCGTTCATCAGTAATAAGTGAAAAAAATAAAAAAATTTTAATTGAATTGAACATAAAATAAGGAATTTTAAACTAAAATAAAGAATAAAAGAAAAATTCAGGAGATTCCTCTCAATCTCACACTGGCGCCTGAAAGGTGCCTGCAACCCTCCTGTATCTGAATCAGGTGATATTAGTGTATAAGACGATTGGACAGAGCTAAAGAAAAAAAGGAAAGAGCGCAGCCACTACAGGCGATATGAAAGGCGGCTATGTCGATAAACAAACCATCTGGAACGCTTTGTTGAAGCCTTCTCTATTGTTGGTTGCCGGAGAGGTTGAGAGAGCGTTTTTATCTCCTTGTCATAACGAACCCCAATTATGGAGTCTGCCACTGTCATAGGTTTAGATAGAAATGTCAAGTGGGTCCTTTACAGCTCTATCATTGGACAAACAAACAGAAAGAACACAATATATAGTAATTGTAATCAATATACTGGGGAAAAAAATGATTATCTAGAGACCACTTTTCTTTTGAAAGAGCGTAAATAGGCTATGCGGTTGCTACTATATTTGAGATTTACAATAGGATATAATGGGACAGTTATTTTGAGACGTTCTCCTTCTATAAAATGGCAATAAATGTTGATATAAAATATATCTTTAAGCCTATTTTGATCATTTAGTATTTCGCCAAAGAGTTTAAATTCTTTAAAAGTATACAGTTATCAATATCTACTGTTGAGTCGCAAATAATTCGAAATCTATTGTGTTTTTTCTGTTCGTGTATTTTTATATATTTAGTATCAAGCATGCAATGTCTTTCTATATAAAGAAAGCTCTCTAAATATCTGAAAAATAAAATAGAAGACGGAGTCCTACTTAAAAAATAGAAACTATAAGTATTTTATATAATAGAAAGTAGGACTCCATCCTACTTTCTATTATATAGGTCCGGATTAAATATAGTCCGGTCCTACTTTATATAATGGAATCTTAGTAGATCTATTTAAAAACTCTTCTTAGTATTTGTAGAGAATAAAAGAATAAAAAATAGTATCAATTAATATTTTGCTTTTATTTTATTTTAATAACACTATATTATTAAATAAACGTTTAAGCGCAATGATAAGATAATTATTAATGATCTGGAAACCATTAAATTATAATTAATAATTGGATTTTTTTACTAATTTTTGAAATATTATTTTGATTAGAATGGCCTTGAAAGAGGAAACTTTGTCTTAGTAAAATGCATTTTATTTTTATAACGGATGGTCACGGTGAATAAATAAGAATAAAATTGTTAAAAGACAAGGGGAATACCTCTAGTATTTCATTTACCCTTCCGTGATTTACAAGTTCCGGAGAAAGTCCAACCGATACAGACGGAGAGTGTAGGTTTTTGTTGCGTCACATCCGGATGATCTGGCACGCGCCGTTCACGTGACTATTATAATGAGTTTCCAAGTTTGCCTTTTGATTATCTTTTACAGAAACAAATCAAAATTTTACAAACCATCATTCTAAATATTTGAGTAAATATTTATAAAATTTACTTTTTCGTCCATACAAAAATGTAAAATTCGTATATATTGTATTTGATTTTGGAGGGTTCAACGCAGACTTTTGATGATTTCTGGATTACAATGTACCACCCGCTTGAAACTAATTACATCTCCCATTCAAATTTATACTGTAGCAACACGGGATTAACTCCATTGAAGAATATGGTAGTTATGATATAGAATCCCGATCTTTTCCACGTATCCGATTACAACCGGCGTTCGTCTGCATACAAATTGCGAGCAAAATCCGTAAAAATATATCTCCCATATGGTAGATTCTGATTTCTATGTCTTTTACGTCCCATTAAACTTAGCTATCGGGCTTTTTAACTGTTGTAGAAATTTACCAGACGTTATACCTTTACTAACTCTCTTGGCAACGTTAATCAGCACACGGTGCTTCAGCGGGTACAAGTTTCGCTTACAGCTTTGAAATGTTTGTTTTTACGTCGTCACCAGATGTGGAACATCTGGGTCAGATGACCTTTACTATGTCAGTTCGTGTTTTGTCTATTTTCGTGAACTAATACGATATTATAATTCGATCATAACACTGCGAGTGTCTACTGTAAGTCGGCCATCTTGCCGTCTTCAGAAAGCGTCTTCTACTCCGCACCATTGATTTTCGTACGGGAACCGCGCGAATTTTAAGAAATTTTTAACTTTTACTCCAAGGATTTTTATGTATGATTTTTTGAATAATTTTGCTTTATTCTGATGTCGACTTGACAATTCTCACCGGTTAAACCAGCTGATGACATACGAAAGACATAGCGTTGCACCTCCTGGCAAAGATCTGTCGACAGACTTTCGAACGCATGCGCTCAGCCACGTGTCGGCTCGTGACAGAGTTTGACTGTTGAAATCTTTCATTCCACTGAAATTTGATGAAACAAAAAAAAAAAAAAAAAAAAAAAAAAAATTAAATAAAAAAAGAGAAAAATTTTAATTGTAATTTAAATTTTCTTTAATTTCTTCATTTTGAATTATACAATAACAACTTAAAATTTAAATTTTTTATTCATATTTTTCGAATATTTTATATGTTTACAGTTTAATTTTCAAAATAAATAGGGAGGGGGAATTATATTAAATTCAACATATTTCAAAAATATAATCTGTTAAAACTTAATTTAATTTTAAATATACTTGTTACATAAATAATAAAAAAATAATTACTATTTATTACATACAGACACGTTACAGAGATAATTCGAAAAATATCCTCATAATAAGAAAATTAATGTATAATTTTTAAGCTAAAACACGAATTTAAAATTATAATAACGCATATTTTACATTTATATAGTAAAATAAGCTAACGTAAATAAAAAAATCCTATAAGACCAGGTTTGTATATATTAAAGATACGCAGAGAATCGTCATTCTTTGAAAGGAGAAAGGAAAAAAAAAAATTATATTCAAATCCAGATGGAGTTTATTTTTATCAAACATTCAATTTGAGGGAATTATAACATCGTCATCTCTCTTCTGACCCAGCTTCCGAGGTTGTGACCTTTGCTCTCGTAACACTGGTAGCCTTCCGGTGCCCCACTTGTTGCCCTCTCCTCTTCCCCTGATAGAATGGAGGGGAGGGATATAGTTTAAAAAAAAAAAAAAAAAAAAAAGAGCATCGTTGATTAATTCGGGTGCTGAGGACCACTTGGGTCCGCTACCAGAGTAACACGAACCCATCTAAACGTTGAGGACTTCTATTTTTGCAGTAGTCGGATCGTGTCTTGACAAGGCAACACTCCGTTATGCCTCGAGCCTTCCTCATCACTAATCGAAGGTATTTTCATGTACATGGAAATGGAAAAGGTAACGTTTGATTACTAATTTATCAAATTTAAATGAATTATTAATCGTTAAATATTTTAACAATAATTTATTTTTTAACATTTTTCTTATTTTTTTTTACATTTTAATTCGTTATTAACTTTCCGTTTTAATATTAAATTAATTAAAAATAATTATCGTTATATAAATGTTAAGTTTTAATAAATTGTAACTTATATAAATAGTGTAATTGGTTTCTTAATACGAATTTATCTTTAGAGTTAATTATAATTATCGATAGTATTAAATAATCGTTCATTTATATTTGAGATCGTTATCAAAATTTACGTAAAGAGTCGTAAATAAACGGAGAAATTATCGTATAAGTCAGGATCGAACGTATAAAAATTATATATTAATATAATTTTTTTAATGTCGGATCCTTAATTATTTAATATTTAATTTTAGTTATTAAATATTTTAATGATAAATTCGTAATTTAAGAAATTGTTCTGTATGATAAGTCTGATTAGAAACTCCTATCGAATATTAATTTTAAAAATATTATTTAATGTTTCAGTTAATTTATTTTATTGCGTTAAAATATTTTAAATATTAATTTTATTTTTATTATAAGTTAAATATGAAATTAATAAACATTGATCGAGTTTAAAGTTCTTTCTTTCAATCTCGCTCACAAAATTATGTAATTTATACATTTTTCGTGGCATAATTCCATCTTCCAATATAAAAATTTAAAGATTTTTCTTAAAATTTAATAAGAATTTTCGTAGAAAAGACTTTTTATTGATAAAATAGGTAATGCCACAGACAAGAAGCCCCCGATAAACAATATAACATTCCTTTACAATCACATAAAAACAGTAGTTTTATCACTAACTATATATTTTCGAATTCATTTAAAAGCTGTAATGTATTCAAAATTAACTATAATTTGACAAAAGTGATAAGCGGTTGCGAATTCACAACTTATAAAATATTGAAAGGATAGCCTTATATAATGCTTAAAGTATGCAAATACGCACGAATTTAAACGAGATTTATTTGAAATGTTGGTGATATTCCAGAAAGAACTTTGCATGCAATTGATTAAGTATATTTTCTATAAAATATTGACAGAAAAATATTAATAGAAAGAATAGAAATGAAATATACAACGAAGGAAGATGACAGATAAAGTTTGGAAGGTTTCTTAAGCAAATCGAACTTTAAACGGCACACGGCAAAACCTGTCATCATTGAAAGATGACAGTAGGCGTACGGTATCGAAAATCTGTTTGTAGAGCATTAACTCATGAGATGTCAAGTGGTCAACTTTGGCACGTGCCTGTGAGTTGATGTTTCATTCGAGTTTACTATACAAACAGCATTGAGAGAAGGTGCCACTTGAATAGATTGTGTACACTGTCGCTCTTGTATCTGATAAAGATGGATTTATTTGTATATCTTCTCTGAGCGTGCACTCGTTTGAGTGGCTATTAGCGATGGAATTCTCACTTGATTGGCTGCTTGGAAAAATTTGTTTGAATATTTTTTAAGTATCGAATATATTACATTGATGACCTTTTATAAATATATTTTCTTTTAATTATCCTTTATCATTTTCTTAAAATCCAAAATAGTTTTAGCTGTTCTTGATAATATTTAAAATCTTTTATATTTTACGTGAATAATTATGAAAATTACTTATTTACTTGATCTTTGCTGATCTTGAGTACTTAATTATGCAAAAATATTTATATAAAGTCTCGGAAAATACAGATAAAACTAGCGAATTTAATTTGTTTTAAAAATTATAATAAAGTTTAATTATTCTTTCGATTTTTATAAGCAATTAAATAAAACTTTTATCATTTTTAATGTATTTGTCTGTCTGATTTGAGTCTTCTGTATTTTAAAAATATATATATTATATAAAAATACACATAAAACATCAAATTCTTTATTGGACACAACTTTTAATATTTAAAAAAGCTTTATTAACTACAAAATAAATTTAATTTAAACGTTTTAAAATTATTTTAAAGAACTTATTAAAATAATTGCTAATAAAATAGATTGTTATTTATTAAGATTATATCTGAAAGATTGCAATTAATTGAATTTATTCACAGATGACAAAAATACCGGCATCACTGAAAAATGTGATTGGACACACGAGTCACCAATTAACGACTCAATTAAAATGCCAGAAATTCCTCCAAAGTCCTCCGAAACAGAGGTTTTAACTATGAAAGTCCAAGCCTTGAAGCCAGAAAATCCATCGAGTCCGGAAAGAGACGTCTACACAGCAGAGGGTCTAGAATCCTACATAATGCCGAAGCCTTCCAGTCCTCAGTCGTCAGCTAGTCTAGATTTCACAGAATGGCCTCAACAGATTATAACGGTCCAAAATGCTTACGTACCTATACTGTCTCAATATTTAGGAATAGATATGAGAATACCGGATGCGTATCCAACTTCTAATATTCGAAGCGCGGAAAATCACGTATGCCCGGAATGTGGTAAGAGGTATAGCACTTCTAGTAATCTAGCTCGTCATCGCCAGACACACCGTAGTGTAACAGATAAGAAAGCCCGAAAATGCCCTCATTGCGATAAGGTCTATGTTTCCACACCCGCTTATAGCATGCATGTTAGAACTCATAGTCAAGGATGCCAGTGTCCTTATTGCGGTAAGGCATTCAGTCGTCCCTGGCTTTTACAAGGGCATATTCGTACACATACGGGAGAGAAGCCCTTTAAATGCCACATTTGTAGCAAAGCATTTGCAGATAAATCTAATCTAAGGGCTCATATCCAAACCCATTCCACCAGTAAGCCTTATATTTGCCAAAGATGTGGAAAGGCTTTCGCTCTTAAAAGCTACTTATATAAACACGAGGAATCCTCTTGTATGAGAATAAATCGTTTGAATCGACATTCAGATTTAAGCCTGAAATAATATCATTCCGATGATGATAATGATTATTATTATTATTGTTTTGTGGTCCAATCGTGAAACGGTTATCGTAATCTAAATTAAATCATCAATATGACGATTAATATTTTGACATCGAAAAATGATCTTCTGAAATCAAAATAATTGGCTTGTTTAAATTAAAATTTGTTAGAAATTAATATAAATAATGACCTTATAAAATATTTTATAATATTTAATTTTATAATTTATAATTAATATTTATAACGCAATTAAGTATTTTATAATCAAAACATACTTTTATATCAATGGGCCTTTAAACAAATACAGTTTAGTATTTTAATAATTTAAACGACTCGAAAAAGGCCTATTTAAAGATGTTCTACTTCAAATTACTTTAAAAAAATTAACATTTTATTGTTTATTTTTCTTTTTTTTTATCCATAATTTTTCTAGAAATATGTTTAAAAAAAGTAAACAAAAGAATGACAATTTTGACAACGATTCATTTACAGAATAAATTTTATACAGTTTTAATTTCTGTTCCTTCCAATTTCTGTTGAGATTTCTGAATAAAATTCCTTTTTTTGTGTCAGAAATAATCTATGTATAATTATTAAAACATTAGCTAAAGCTAATGTTATTTTACCAAGTGCCGTCATACTAAAATGACATTCCTTTAGGTATCTAATCTAAAAATAAAAGCTATTTTAAGAAATTTATTCTGATGATCCGTGCCAAATGCTTCATTTGTCCTTACAGCATTCCTAACAATTACAATTATATATAATGTATAAGAAAATAATAAAAAAAAAACAAAAAATATTTTTATCATCTGTTGTATATAACCAAAGTTATTTATCTTTTGTATTTTTATACTCTAAAATTGTAGTAAAACGGCCCAAAGGGCAGCTAATTGTTTAAAAGAACCTAATATTGAAGAATTCGTTTTATTTATTATATTTATTCTTCCAACTTATTTATATAATTCAATACATAAGTTTGTATTTGTGAATAAAAATATTTCAATTTTTAATATTGTTGTTTTTATTCTTTATTTATTTAGAATGATTTTTTTAACGTTATTATTTTAAAATTATACAGTCGAACCTGCAATAACGGACACCTGTAAATGGCGGCCATTTTTCTCGGGAACGTCGAACAAAATTTCATACAAAATAACTTCCAAACAATAGCAAATTTTTTATGTTCCCGTCATTGGCCGCCGTTTACAGGTTTGACCGAATTTGTATGAATCTTTAACGTATTATTTGCTTTATTTAAAATTTACTCTTTAAATAGACGTTGGTCTTATAACGATTTTAAATACTAAATTTCGTCGTATTCAGATACTTTATTAATTAAAGACTTTACAGAAATTGCAGAATTACTTAGGTCTTACTATGTATTTAAAACGAAAATTTTATATAAAGTATTATTAAATTTATATAAATTTACCTTATGGAAAGCTTAAATAGCTCGATTTTATCATCTTAAACGTGAAATTGAAAGAAATTTTTGATAAATATAATTTTGTTAAGAAGCATAAAATAGTAGATTATAAATTTCATTTCAATAAACAAAACAATAAATTTCCTTACATGCAATTTAAAATTGTAATACCGAAACATATTTTTGTATTGAAATCCCGAAATTTCACGAAATTTTACGTGCTTAGAAATTAAATTAAAATTATGTACAGAGATTTATACACAGAACTTCTTACGTACAGAAATTTGTGAAGATAATCTATGTACACGAACAAGTTAGTTATTAATAAAAACTTAATGAATTGCATAATATATTGTAGTATCAAATCATCGACAACAAGTAATAGTACAGTAATAATAATAACATATAATTTAATGGAAATTGTATATTGAGTGATGAGACAAATTTAATTATATAATTATCACAATTTAAGAAAGTTTATATTTATAAAAATTTCGAATGACATTCCTGATTAAATACAGAAATTAATTAAAATTATTTTTATATAGGCCTATATATTTTTAATATTAATCCATAAAAATAATTTTAATTAATTTCTGCATCTAATCAGAAATATAATTAGATATTCCTGTATATATATATATATATATATATATATATCCAGGAATATCTAATGATATCATTAGGATTATATAAACCTACTATTTATAAATCATCAAAATACTTCACACGACTTTTATTCTTCCAGTTTGCATGAAATCAATGCATTAATTACAACCTAAATAGATATACGTACTTAACACCTTACTCTTGCCGAGAAAAAATATATTTATTTGCAACAAACAAATAAACGTTTTCAGCCTGCTTCACAGGCCATCTTCAGGCTTGGAATATTTAATTTCAAATGTATTCCAAGCCTGAAGATGGCCTGTGAAGCAGGCTGAAAACGTTTATTTGTTTGTTGCAAATAAATATATTTTTTCTCGGCAAGAGTAAGGTGTTAAGTACGTATATCTATAATGATTTGCTGAGTGCTTTATAATATTACAACCTAAATAGTTATAAAAATAATACAAAATGATTAAAATATTTTTATATATTCATAATTTATTTCATTAAGAAAAACGTCTTTATTAACGTCTTCCAGTTAATAAATTAATGTGGGAAATGGCACATTAAAGAGGCATATTTTTAATTCTGTACGAAAGAGAAATTCTAATAATAAATTAAAAATTAATTTATAAATTTAAGTATTTTTTTTTTTGCGATATTCAATAACACATTTTTTAAACTCAAGTGTAAATACTAATATATATAATTTGTTGTGAACGCTAATCCTGTCAATTTTTTCTACATAATGATGCAAGCATAAACTAGGACCGTTTTTTTAAACGTTTTTTCGATCGGTTGATTTTAATTTATTGGTAGAACATGTCATTCATAATGAGGGATTACGTTTAAAAGAGCGAGAACTAATTGAGAAACACTATATTAAAAGAAAGTAATGCTAATCTGTACATAAATAAATATTTTTTAAGAAAATATATTTAATGATAATTACATACTGTATTTGTTTTAATTTAGATACCGATATTTTATTATTTTTAATCAATATTTAATATTATTTTTAATATAGAAAAGTACTGTTTATATATAAAAATTTATAAAATAATTTAATATATTTGATGTAAAAAATTGCAACAAATTTCCTTCCAAGTACCACTTTCTTAATTTTTAAAAATGTTAATAGCAATTAAATATTAATACTATTTTCAGATGTAAACAATGAAACAAGAATGAGAAGCTCTTTGTATTGTTTGTAGATGTAAAAAATATTACTTAATAAAATCGTTATTGTCATTAATTTGAGTAGTTGGTGTAGTGTTTACCACGAGTTTTGCGGAATATTTTTTATGAAATATCTGTGGAGATGAATGCACAGAAAGATTATTAATTTTTATCATAAACATTTAAACCGATCAAATTGGCCGAGCCAAAAATAAAAACGTTAACTACAAAAAATTGGACTAATTATTCAGTGTGTCTACCGCCATTTAAAGTGGAAACCCCTTTAAGATTAGTGTAACTCGGACCGATAAGATCTTATTACAGAACAAGCTTCGTTTCTTGATTGAATAAAAAATTACATATATATTCACGTTTCTCTTTCTTTTAATAACCTCCGACAAATATATATGGCAAGTTTTTATTAATTATTTTTCAAATTATTTGATATTTGTACACACGAAAAGTGAGGAAATTAAATAATTCCCATGTTTTTTTGAGTTTATTTTCAATATTCGCAGCATTAATATTAATAATTATAAATATTCTATAATGTTTTTTTATATAAAACGATTGTATTTAACTTAAAAAATTAACAATTTTATGCGTTATTAGCATTTTAACCTATTCTGATAATGCACTGTATCTCTACGATTCACACTTCTCGTAGCGTGTATTTTTAACTCATACTCATCATGTGTACTTGTGTAATATTCCTTTCCGAGAGATTTCATTATACTTAAATGAGAACAATTCTAATTTTATAGTTTTGAGGTCAAAATATTCTAGTTTTCAGCTTGCTTTCGTGTAGGGAAAATCGCTAGTTTTCAAGAATTTTTACAAAAATAAATAAGCAAGTGATGAAAATATATAAAAATCGAATTTAAAACAATATTAATTTATCGATTTAGCTATAAAAACTTTATAAATTGTTAAGTTGTAAGGTTTCTGAAGCAAACTTCACACTCTTTCCTGTTAACGTTAGTTGCATCGGGAGTAGCAGGAAACTCTTAACATAACGACGCAAGTGTTTTTAAACGCTTTAAAATAAGAAAATTCGTTCACAAATTAATTAAACTACAAAATAAATACACTAAAATTTAAATATTTAACGTATTACACGTGTTAAAGTATATGCAGACAAACTTTTAGGTAATTTAAAATGTATTTGTAAATTCACTAAACGATGGGATTAAGATTTTCAGTTGCCGAATTTTCATTCATGACAATGTATTCGATAAATAGAAAAAGAAAAAAAAATCCATTTCTGCCACGCGTTGCCCCATGCGACTATCACATTTCGGCGTCGTCTTCGATGCTGTGAGTAAATTTGTTGCCTATTTTTTCGACAGATTTTTGTGTAAACACAATTTAATTCAATATCACTTCGTAAAAAAAGTATCAGATATTAAATTTTGTAACGGATTAATAATTAGAAAACTGGAAAAATTTACAGTTTTTACCATGGAAATGATCCTCAACACACTACATCAAGTGTGTTGAGGATTATTTTCACGATCTTCACAGTTATTTGTGTATCATTTAACGATAAACACAAATACTTTGGAATTTTTAGTAATGAAAATATTAATTTAAAATTTTTCAATAAATTTTCATTAATTTTCTTATTATTTCTTTCTTTCTTTTTTTTCAAAGAAAATTTAAATAATATTGAATGCAACACAGATTTTAGTGTAAAAACACTATATAACATAGCGTAAAAACACTAAAAATAATAATATTACACACGAAAGTATATTATAATTTTTATCTATATAAATTATTTATTTAAAATAATATTTTTCTTAGCATTTTTATTTCATAATAATAAGTAGAAACGAAAGAAAAGTGGATCATAAATTCGTTTCAGCCACGAAAGAAAAGTTATTAATCATTAATAACGATTGCTATCAAGTATTATATTACTTGCAAAATATTTTAATAGAAGTAGAAAAAATTTATCAACAGTTATCAACTTTTATTTATAATCATTAAATGTAATCTTATAATTATTTTTTAGCGGAAAAATCGAATTTTTTAAAATTGGGCCATACGATCGTGTACTTAAAAAAAATTTGGTCATATTTAGTACTTAAAACATATCTTCTACGAATTATATAAATGGAATATTTGGCTTTTTTTTCCAACTTAAGTCTATGTATTTTAGCTTAGAAAGTGACATTTAAGTTCATCTCTTCTAACATGCTAAAAATAACGTCGAGATACATAGCATAGAACTTCTTGTTCATCAAAAACAGCTTTGAATTCTATAATTTACCAGCTGTAAGAATGCATTCCTAAAGATTCACCCGTCTCGGTGTTACTAAACTTAGAAAGGTATATTATAGCTAGGACCACAGCTGAAAAGTTGAGCTTTGTGTTGAAAAATGTGGCAAAAAATATAAATTACTAAATTATAGCTTTTATATTATATGAATACACAATTAAATCTTTAATTTTACCATGTCTACCCTGAAAATTAAATGTACAAAAAAATATATAAAACATGTAAGAGTTAGTAATATATAATCAAGACTGAATACTGCATATCTCATTATTATTAACGTATATTTTATGATGAGAAATATACTGTATATAATTATAATAAAATTTTAAAATATTTATATTGTTTTTAATATTATGTACATGAAAAAAGTAAAATATAAATATAATTATTTATGTAAAGATATACAAGAAGTCTACTTTATCTGGGAGAAATACAAATAGAATAACGATTAACATAAATTAACATTTTCTAATATTATAGGTTATATTTATATTTAATTTTTAGTGTAATGATTGAAGGGTTTTTTTTCATAAATATAATTATACTTTTAAACAGAGGCTTAATTGTGATAAGAAACTTTTAATTTTCTATTTACAAATACAAATTATAAATTTTCTTAATTGCGTTATATATTAATTTATAATGAAGATTAAGTATTTATGATAATATTAAAGATAAAATAAAATTTAAATTAATAACATTAATAAATTAGTAAGAAAAGATATAAATATTTTATGAAAATAATTTTATTTTGCTTATAACTTTACAATTTTGGATCCTGAAATCTATGTTAATATATATTTTTTAAATGATTTTATAAATAATTTAAAATTAAAGTCATTAATTATTATTAAAATCAAAATTTAGATCAATTATTTACATCAAATTAATTAATTAATCAATAATTACTTAAACTTTATTTGAAAGTTTTAATTATTATAATAAATAATAATTTAAGTAAAGTTTATGTAATTAACTAATTTGATATAAATAATGTCTTTAAATTATATTAATTATATTTAGTTTTAAATTTTATTTATTAATATCATTTACTGTAAATGTAGCATATATACAGTATACAGTATATATTATTCTCAACAAAATGAGAACATGGTTACAAAATTATTGAATATTTTTATTTAAATTTAATATTTTACATTTTAAATATAAATGCATTTTTAAAATTTCAGAAAATTTTGGTATGATTGATGAAAAAACTTTAATATACAGTCAAACCTCCGAGCAACGGCCACCGACAGGGACATAAAGAATGGCCGCTGTTTAGAGGTGGCCATTATTGGGGGTTCGATTGAATTTCCTGAATTTAAATAATATTTTCTATATTTTATTTGAATTTTATATAAAATTCTTTATGTAGGCCACATTATATACAAGTTTATTATTATTTTTTAAAAATTTTTTAGAGTTAAATGCAGGAAAATCTTAGATTAATATAAACTCCGCTGTTAGAGGAAAGTGAATTTTTTTAAAAAATTCTTCAGTATTTTGTTATTTTTGTACTGTGAAGAATTCATCTCGCATTCGTGATTTATGTCTGGTATATCATGGGACATGACGAACATAAATCATTTCACGAGAAGAAATAGAGTATCATTTATACACCTGTGTAAAAGTTTGGCATAGTTTTTAGAATTTATTGTAACACGAATGTATTCTATTACTCTTAGTGAATGGAAGTGATGAGCTCTAAATGTTATATACAGGTATTTCTGTTTTTGTAAATAATGAAATACAATATATAAGCATTGTACTACAATAGGGTTTCCTAACGGGGTCAGTATATATGTAACTGACTCCCTAAGGGTCAATAAAACTTTACAAATATAAAAAATTATTTTAAAATACTATATTAAACATTTTACATATTTTCTTGTCTCAAATAAACGTAGGAAGATGGCTTTAAATTATGTAGGAGACTGTTACATATAGAAGGTTGGGAACCTCTGTACTTTAAGTTGTACTGCGTTTATACTCGAGGAAATTCTTATTGTTATATGCAATTATTTTTGTTATATTTATCTAACTACTTTAAATAACAATTGATGGATATTTGACAAGAGATTCCACAGTTAAGTATTAGTAAGAAATATGATCATTAATCGATATACAGTAGGTTAATTCCGTTAGTGTTTCTCGACTTTTTCTTAGAAATCCTCCCATAAAAAACATTTTTAGTAAATGCTTTTACTAATCGTCTCCTAACAAAATTTAAAAGAATAAATACCTTATACTTATTATTTATTTAATGTACGAGTACGTAGTTTAATTTAAAAAAAAAAAAAAAAAAAAAAATAGATTTCAGGCTAATACAAAATTCTTTCTCTTCGGTATTGAAATTTTCTAAAAACCAATTTTAAGCGCATTTTTTCCCTACTTAATCTTATTTGAATTTGTGGCTTATTTAAACAAGAATTTTGAAATTTGATGCTGCATGTTGTATTGTCTCATTAGTCATGTGACACACGTGCACTTGTCATCAGCTAGAGTTTTTGAAAATGTCCTTTCTATCAAGTTGTCAATATAGAAAAAAGTTTAACGACTTGATCTTAAATTGCAGCAATAAATCGTTCCGTTTCAGAAAACAAATCCCCATAGACAAGTCAAGAACATGTTGCTTCTTTATCAAATATAGGTGTTGAAGTTCTTGGCAGTGTTTTCACATAATGTTTTCGTGTTTAAACAGTAAATTTTTCTTGTGTACTTCCTACGATAACGTATTTGGTAGTGTTTCTACTCTTCAATTTAATTTGTGTCTACTTCAATTTACACAATTATCATTTGAAAAATTTATAAAATAGAAAACAATTCAATATATAATAACTTATAAATTTTAGGAGAGACTCTAAGAAGAAAAAAGTCAAAAATATATCAAAATATTAGAAAAATGGCTCACTCTGATCTAAATAATTATTGTAAGCGATTATTCGAATTAACGCAGGTTCATATTAGAGTGTACTATACTATTACTATATTATAGCCTATATAGTATAACTTTGTTAAAAGAAATAAAGTATTTGAGATCATAATGTGCGATGAAATGGGCCCTAAAATTGATTCTGTCTAGAGCCTTCGAAATCCCTAACACGCCACTGATTAGACATATTTAAAACTATTGAAACGAATTTAAAATTATATTATTTAGTCTTATTATATATAAATATAGTCGAACCTCCAACAACGGCTACCTCTAAACAGCGGTCATTTTCTCCAGGAACTTTTTAAAAATAAAGGTCATTTTTATGTCCCCGTCAATGGTCAAATAATGCTTGTTTAAGGCCCGTTCAATGGTGAGTGTTCGGAGAAACCTCTGTTCGACGGCCACTGACTGGCCTTAAACTTATTGTTGTGGATGTCAATCACGAATGTGATAAGAATTAATACACGTTATAGCCTATAGAGGAATGTGGTTTTTTTGGAGGACGAAAATCGGACCAGAATAGATTGGAAGAAATGTGAAAGACGTCACTGATTACACTCTCTATAAACAAATGTTGCATAACCATTTCTAGTGTTTTTATAGAATAATGCCCCGAAATACTTTAAAACAGCTTATCGTTTATGTTGACTCTCCAATAGCCATTCATATTAATCATTTGGTTTATTGATTTAAGGGATTTATCACTACATCAATAAATCAAATGATTAATTAAGGTTCGAGAAGTAGTTGAAAACTTCTGTCTACAATGACGTTATTTTCTAAACGAAGAAAGAAATATGGAAATATTTATGACTCGCTAAGGACTTTTCCCGTAATTGTGTGTCCAGTAAGGGAAGTGTCATTCTCGAGAATAACGAAATTTAGATGGCTACTCCGAAATACCGGAAGAACTCCTCATTAACCAGTTTCACTACAGCCTCCCGAGTATAGAATTAGGAGGAGGTTAAGTACGCAGTGGAAACATTTTATCCGTATTAAAACACTTAAATAAATTACATTATTAATTAAATATTTATTTAAAAAAAACATTTCAAATTATTTAATTAAGACAATATTGAAGATAAATTTTCATTATTTTAAATGAATTTTTAGTAAAATAACACAGTAAAATAACTCCCAAAATTTTCATTCCTTGAAACTAAACAATCAAGCAAACAATATACTAAATTTAATAAAATTTTAGCTTAAATAAATAATAATAATATTCATAATTTACTTATAAAACTCATAAGAAATTATTTTAGAGAAGAATATTTCGTGTTTATTTCGATGTATTTCTCTCAGTCACGTTATCTTCACCAAATTCTTTACTATCGTAAAACAAAAATGGCGAGGTTAGAATAATTGGCGCCTGAGACTATCAAAGTTTAGTGTCATGTGTCGCCCACGTGTATAATTTATTATATATAATGCTCTTCAAAAAATTCACGTTTCAAGTAAATACGACTTCTTAAATATAGCATCGTATTATTATTATTATTACGATAATGTTCAAAAAATAAAAATGATCACTTAACTTGGATCCTTTTACTAGAATCATGAATAAGCTTTCAGATAAAAACAGTTGATTTTTCTTTTTTAATTCTAAAGCAAATTTATATAATTTATAAATATATTTTGAAATTTAATTTTAAAGCTAAATTTTTATAATTAATATTACTCTGTAGTTTTGTAATTTGTACACATAAACAAAGATTTCATAGATATTTTTAATTAGATTCAGTTTACTTTTAATTATTTATTTAAAAATAAAATAGAAATAGAATGAATATGAAGATTAATTAATTTAAATTAATTAATATTTGATTACGATGCTAACTAAGATAATGGTTATGAGCATTATTCTGTGGGCACGTCCTTTTATGAGCCTTATGGATTTGGTTAGGTCAATAATTGGGCTACTGGCTCAATTTGACTTAACCAAACCTATAATGCCCATAAAAAAGTGCCCACAAGACAATAGTACAAGACTAATAGACAAGGCGATAGTGTAACAATAGCTTATGGGATCAAGTTGAGTTAATCTGAAAGATATTAACACTATTCCTATTATTAATATTTTACAAATCAGTATTATTAACAATTTAAAAAGCTTAATTAATTAAAACTGAGAGGAAAAAAATTTTAATTTAAAAGTCAATGCATAAACAAAGGCAACATAAACCTGATAGAAAACAAAATGAAGGGACTATACTGTACATTAAGTTAATTATTTAACTGTTATGATTGATGTTTTTTTTATATTTCAACAGTAAATAAGTTGCTAAGAAAATTATCTAGGTCTTAAACAAAACTAAAAATAGCAGTAGCAATAATTTGTTTTCTATATTTATTGTGAATTAAATTATATCGTCTTCTGTAAATATATTTGTTGTTAAAATTTAAAAACAAATTTTAATTTTGAAATATTTAAAAGAAAAAAGAAAACAAAGAAATTTATAAAATGTATAGAAAGTTATTAATACAAAAAAAAAACAAGTTTAGGTTACGTAAAGGTTGTTTATAGAATGGCACAATAAGAGTTGAAAAATTTCAATAAGTTGATTGATCAATGCAATTGACATGAGTACCTATTCTTTAAGAGATGTATTTCTGAGCTCTTTTGAGGTTCTGAGTGCAACTATGCAGATTCTGATAATGTATACAGTCCCGTTCACAATGAATTAGGAAGATATGTAGCAGACTGGGTAATTACTGTATATCTTCCTAGAGGATCCATACATGTTAGATTAGGTTTTAGTCAGAAATACTTGGCCAATTTGTTGAATGTATTCATTTTCGGGGTTTTGTTTTCATTTTTATCAAAAAAAAAAAAAATAATAATAATAAATAAAATAATAAAATCAATTATACTTACGAAAAGCATTTGAGGTTCCAGTACCTCAAAAATATTTCACTATGCAGTTATGTATTTTTATTTATTTTTTTATTTTTGGCTCTTTTCTCCCTTTGGAAACTAAGAGAGCTTTTTATATACCCTCATGGGTTCGGCCAGGTACACAATGGGGGCAACCGAGAGATGAGGAACGGAGCCCGCCCGACATATCCGGGACAGCTCAATCATGAAAAATTCCTGAAGTTTTCTGCCCGGATTCGATTCTGGGTCTTCCACATCGACAGATCTTTACCACCTGGCCATCTGACCGAAAAGTCATGAATCAATTTAACAAATACAAATTAGAGGGCCCATATTCTTGACATTAAAAATTTTCGATTTTCTTCATATAAAAATCAGTCGAAAAGCATTCTGAAAACTAAATTTAAATTCACGAGAAAAAAGAAACACAGGAAACTCTCTCATCCCTTTCCACTGATCTAGACTAATTATAATATAAATAACTCCAGTATGAAAGTGCTATTTGTGAGAGGATGCTAGTGAGACACACAAGAATCTCTCTGATCGAGACAGAGCTATAGTTAAATCTTAAAACAATGCGTGCGATGCTGCAAACACAGAGTTGTGCTGACATCTACGACGTCTAGCAGTTAAGGGCCAGATGATGATCATCAGTCAGTATTGTAACCCTTAGGCGACCTTGAACTGGTCTACCGGATACATCTTCTAACTCTTAAAATCTTTTCCTAATTGAAAATGAAAAGTATTGAGGATATTCGCGATCACAGATATTGCAGCTTATATCAGGCCTTTCTCCGTTTCACCAATGATTCTTCGTCAAACTGGCGATAACGTAATGCTTTTAAGACGTTTTTAAACTTTTAAAACTAAAATACTAAAACAGAAAAACTTAAAATGAAACTAAAATTTGTTAGAAAGAAAAAAATTAGCAATTATTTTACTCCCAATTTGCATTTTAACAATTATTTTTGTTCTATTTTAATACAATTTAATATTAATATAGGCTACTTGATGAATTAGCAAGTACAAATTAAAGGGTCTTTTAATTTGTACTTTGTCTTTTTGTTTCTTAGACCTTGCAAAAACCTGAATTTTTCTTTTAATTTTGGGTTGTCCATAAGTTAGGTAAAGCAAATATGAATGGGTAAGTATGCAGGTAATCGTTATGATGCGTTACAAGGGGGTAAGGTGTTTACAATAACATTACATAATGCTAAAGTCTTAACCTTTGGGTATAGAGAATGATTCTCTGCTTTCTACGTTTATACATGTAATTAGGTCTAATAAAATATATAATGCTTTTTTCCATGCTGTGTACTATTCCTTAGTACAATTAAGAGCCCTTGGTTGATCGAAGATACGCGTTACGTAATTTTGGGGGTAGGTATATTCAGTGGTACTGCAGAGCGTTACAGGGAATGAGATGTAGTTTTAAAGCATAAAAATAACGTTACGTAATTTACGAATGATCCCTTTAGATAAGAAGTAACTACGACGATATTTATCATCATTACTAAGCAACATAATTATGATAATTCACTAGCATTCTAATTAATGTACACATTATGTATTGTATATAATATATGTTTATACAATAATATATTAACATTTTATACATATTTAATGCTAATTTTTATACAATTGTGTCAACATTCAAATTAAAATATTAATGGGTTTTTAATAAATTGTTAATATATGAACACTGTTATTTTTTATATTACCGAAATACATTCTACTTTACATTAGATTTATATTATGAAAGAAATGCATATTAATGTATTTTGAATAAAATGTTTACCAAATTAAACGGAACAAGAAATCTAATAGTTTTAATAGTCACGTACTCCTCTAACAGCTCGGGATAAATTCTTTAGTAAATTATCCAGGTAATCTATATTTATAATAATGTTCTTTTTCGTTGTGCATTACCCTCGTAGCATTTAGTGGCTATCTGTGAAATACTTTTATTTTTCCAGTATTAATTCAGTCACTACAGTAATATACAGAGCTCTGGTTGCTTTGGAGTCACGTTCATTCTTTAATTAATATAGAGTCGGTAATTGAGGACTCAGAGTTGAGAGGCAAACAATCATATTTTGATTCAAATAAGTTAGTTACGTTGAATTTTTAACTTTATCATAATTTTTATATAATCAAAGATTTCATTTATAAAGTTTTTTTTTAAATATAATTGTTAAATTGAGTGATTAGTCATCTCAACTCGTCCAGAACAAGCCTGGTAAATATTCTAGAATTTTTTCGGGTAAACTAAGATGGCAAATTATATTATTTTGCATACTAACTAAAATGACAAAAAATCCAAGGTTTTATAAATTTTAAAACGCGTTACCAGTAAATATAAATTCTGAAATAAATCTGATTGTAAAGATCTAAATAAATGTATAGTTTCAACATTTGTTTAATCTTTGAAATAATCTACTCAAATATTCCAGTCCCGCATGAACTGAGGACTTTTTCATACTGAAGGATTCGGTTTAGTCCGCATCAGAAAAGACTGGACGGTGTAAGGGATACCGGACATACCTGGGTCTACTAATCTAAGAAAATTCCTGAGCTGATCCGGACTTGAACTCGCATCTTCCAAAGCGGTAGATAGTGCTATTGCTACTTTGTTCATCCGACCATTGCTCTTTTCGATTTTCAAAAATGTTAAAATAATAAATTGATAGCGTGTAACGTCATCTGTGGTTAGTCAGTCTTGGATGACTACGTTTTATTATTGTTTTTTCAATTTAGCAACATTACATCTTTGAAAATCCGAAAGATTAATTCAAACTCAAAAGAGTTGTGTTTGGTTCACGGCACACTAGGGCTATGGATAAACTTTTCCTTTTCTCATTGGGTGATTCTCTTTAGCGCATATGTGGAAAAAGGCTTAATTGCAACATAAGAGGAACTTTATTAAAACTCTTCTCACTTTGTAAGCTTTTTCATGAAACAAAGCCTTTTTGTGGGTTTGAATAGACTCACAATGGACGGTTGAAATGAGAGACAAGATTCAATATATCCGAATCAATGAAAATTCCGTCCATGGAAATTTCTGATGATCCGAACCAGATTTATACTTTGAACCCTCATAACTCCAGGCTAATGTATTTATTGATTCTACCATCTATCCTAATTTTATAGGTACTTCAAAGATAAAAACTTCTTGTGTCCCATTTTATCCCATTTGAAAGTTGGTCAGTTTTATAGTATATAATAATTTATATTTAAATTTCCAGAAATAAATATAATTTTTGAATTTCTTTATATTATATGAAGTAGAATGTTAATCTAAATGCAACCGGATGATAAAGCGACACCATATTCTTGAAAATCGAAAAGATTAATTAAAGGACATGGCCCAATATATCCGAATCTGACCATTCATAAAATTTCTTAGTATTCGATCTGAATTCGAACCCGAACCTTTCAGAATAGCACGATGATACTTTTACTGTCTCAATTTTTTGGCCGCGTGATAACGACCTATTGCCATAAAGAATCCAATTCATTGCCCACTAATTTATGTTATTATTTTTTTTTAAAACTGTTTCCGCCCTGTGGGCACTAAGAGGGCCTTTTTTTTTAGCAAGCCCATTAAGAGTTCGACCTGGCTTAGAATGGGGCGGCCGGGTGGTGAGCGACGGGGCCCGACATATCCGAACGGACCATCCCCGAAAAATTCCTGGGGATTTTTCGACCCGTTCGGATTCGATCCTCAACGGATGGTTGTCAATTTATTATGGTTAAAGCTTGTTGTGACGCCATTCTCAAATATGTAACCCTGCTTGTCGATCCAACTGCAGGCTAGCCCGTTCATTAAGATGAGGAATTGTGATTATATAACATAATATGCTAATATTTCTAGTTTTCAAATCAATCAATGAATATTTTTAAAGATTTTCAAAATGTAATTTAAAAGAAATTTTAAATTTATGGAATTATTAATTTTTAAAAACTAATTTAATTATATTATTGAGAGAATCTTTAAAAGTAAAATTATTTTGAAAAATTTTTACAGAATCTGTATCGTTTCTCGAATAAAATCGAATTTTCTCATCTGACAATGCTGGCGCCACACCGCGATTAAATTTAGAACTATTGTTCGAAAAACTTGAAGTCACGTGACAATACTAGCATTACCCGCCCTTTTCAAATGTTTACCATGTGCTATTGTTAAGTACACGAAAATCATGCAATGGTTTTGTCAATAACAGTTATACCAAAAGAATGCTGTGAGAAGGTAACTGTTATATATAAAGTATATATAATAAAGTAAATATTAAGTGATAAACAAGTACAAATGGAAGAAAAGACGAAAGATAATTTAATGAAATTAAAAATTAAGATTAAAAAATGG
The DNA here is from genome assembly GCF_030686945.1 of Centruroides vittatus. Lineage (NCBI taxonomy): Eukaryota > Metazoa > Arthropoda > Arachnida > Scorpiones > Buthidae > Centruroides > Centruroides vittatus. Next base: position 658,961 of record NW_027121224.1, read on the forward strand.
GAATCGAACTTTTACCAACAGAATAAACGGAAACCTGATAAAGTAAGTCGTTTATTTGTCAATACAACGTTACATTTAAATTTATTTTTTATTAAATTCTTTTATTATGATATAAATTATGGATAATTACCACAAACAAATAACATTTAAAACATTTCATGCTGTATTAGTGTTAGTACAATGATGCCCATCATTGTCTTAACAGTGCATACCTATAACATTACAATGGGTTAATGTTACCCTAGGTATCGAGATGGCTGCTCGTCTCCGATTCCAGAAAAACAGAAGCAAGGAAACAATGGGGACGCATGTTCTAACCTAACCTAACCTAACCTAACCTAACCTAACCTATTCTAATAATTATGGTAATTTATTAGAATAGGTTAGGATAAATTATCAATAGAATAAATTACCATAATTATTAGAATAGGTTAGGTTAGGTTAGAACGTGCATCCCCATTATTTCCTTGCTTCTGTTTTTCTGGAATCGGAGATGCGCCATCATCTCGATACCTAGGGTAACATTAACCTTACAATGTTATAGGTATGGTGATCAGATTTCTGAGTCTTCAATATAAGATAGGTTTGGAAAGAAAAAAAGTACAATTTCAACACCCAAAGGCCAAAAAACAACCCTTTACAGTGGTAATTTCCAACTGCCTGTTTGTGAAATTTTTGCCAGTTCATAAGAAATCATTGAGTCTATTCATTTTCATTCAAAATTCAATCAAAATATGAGATCTATTTTATTTGTGCCTCAAAAGGCAAGCTTCAATTACATATGCTGTGATTGATATATGTATAAACCATTAAAATTAAATTCTTGAAATACTATTTTTTTGAAAGCTGCATATCATTTAACCATCTCAATGGAATAAATTTAAATTACATTGAGGTTTTTTTCTGATCTGAAGATGGAACTATTCCAAAAAAAAGGTTTGATCCTTATGAAAAAGTTGATTTCTTCAATTATAAGTGTTATTTGTTTTGATAAACAATATGAAGTAAAAAATTACAAATAAAATAACTTTATTTGTAAGTTAGACAAGTTTATAATAGACATGAAAAAATTGTAATCATATTGCTAACTGTTTTAAAATAGTGCAAAATCTAGCAATAAATCTTTAGATCTGACAATTATACTGTTTGCAAGAATATCTAATTAACAGAAACAGAACTCCAATGTGCTGATTCCTCTCTTCTGTTTCCAAGAGACATTGCAAGTGCTCTCCTTATGTTAACATCGAACTTGAAAACAGATGACTGTTAATGTTACTTATGGTAGAAAACATGGCAGCGCTTCGATTAGGTTAGTTTCATTCTTGTTAGATTAACTATATTTTTAGTAGATGTTTCCTTTTTTTATTTAGTTTGTTCAATAACTACCGTGAATCAATAACTAGTGACGTTAAACACACGGCAGCCTGCTGGCGGCTCCCCCCGGAGGAGTTCGTCAGGAGCATGAACAATCGAAAGGGCCACCATGTTTGCTACCATAGGTAATATTACCCCAGATGACTTTTTTTATTAATGAAAAATGGATTTATTTTTGATCATTAGCAATTATAAGAAAAGGTAACATTCTTTTACAAGATATTCTGCTCTGAAGTTTGTCTTATATCTCCCTTCTTGCTTGGTCATGCATGGCTCCTATTTTTAAAATGTTTTTCAGAATTATTATCTTAAAGGAAACTTTATCTGTTTGTTATATATATTTATAAAACTGTCAGTCTTGTGCATTAAATATATGTAAACAAATAACCTTTTATTGGCAATATATTTCATACCATATAAGCATTTTTACTTCTGTCTTGTAAGAAAGAAAGCATTATCTTTAAACATCGTTTTACAATGTTATTCCAATTTTTTTATTTAAAATTTACTGTAAATAAAATAAATCAAAACTGAAAACAAAATTGATGAATAAAATTTAAAATTTACATCAATTTTTAAATTAAGAAGCAATGTTTGCAGGAATATATCTTTTTAAGGTTTATTTTCTGGTTCTGCAATTTTTGTTATTTTGCTTATATAAGGATAGTCTGTAACCTTAGCAAGGTATTAAACTCCTAAATTCCAGCATAACAGCTTTTTCTTTTGCTTTATATATATATTTCTTCTGTTCTTTTATTACATATTATTAAAATTTTACATTAAACTTTATATATTATATAAACCAGTGCTTCTCAAACTGTTTGTTCACAAACCAGTTTTTTCATTACAATCCCTTGAAGACCAGTATTTTTGTGAAATTAAATAAAAATAATTATAAAAAGAAAAGAACAGCATTTTTTCTTAATTTTTATTATAGACTGAATTAGTAAGAAAAATACAATAATAAAATTTGGTTCTAATCATTTTAAAAAGGATTTGTGGGCTATTTCCTGAGCCGATTTCAATCAGATTAGTGCCTGGCACTACTTGTTTAAATGATGAAGACAAAGGAAAGTTATTAAATTAAAAGCCTTTTAAAAACATATTAAGACATTTTAAAATAGTTTTATTAATGTAATATATAAAATGAAATTTTAAGTGAAATCTTGTTGTAACCCAGTATTAAACTGTTTGCAGACCACAGTTTGAGTAGCGCTGATAAAAACTTTATTAAACTAGTTCTTAATTATCTTGCTGGAAAAAAATACTCTTTCTTTTTATCAAGAAAATTTGAATGTTCTTTATATCAAAACTACATACACCAGTTTTGTATTTTTGTGAGATTGAAAGCAATACACAATATGTCAGTCTTGCATTTAGTTTTGTATGTAGTCTTTTAATTCCATTATCTTCAATAATTATTACATCTAAAATGTTTTAGTATAATATTTTGGAAAGAAAGGAAAGTTAAAGTAGAGTTTTTAGAACTATAAAGCTCTATTGATATTTGTTTTTAAATTAAAATAGTTAGTATTAATTAAAGCAAGTGTTTGCTCTAAAAAATCCAGATTTTACTTCTTATATCTAATAGTAAACATTGTTAATAGTAAAATATTAAGTCAGTAAGTAAATGCATAAATGTTTAATTTGTAGCATTATAATAATTTTTAATGTTGTTTTATTCCAATGTAGTTACCATAATTTCTTTTTTTGTTTGAACATATCTTGATTTAGTTCCAGTTAACTTAGAATGTTTGAAGATAATAGCATCCTATTGATAACAGTTGCATTATTTAAATAAAATTTTGCACTCAAAATAAAGTAGAGTTATTTATTTTTTATTTAGTGATGAATGAGTTATATTACATATACTGAACTAATAAATATGCAGCATACTTGATACAGGAGATTACTAAAATGTGATATTTGCATTATAAACTCAAGTGCTTGTAGTTAGAGATTCATTAATTGAATCTAACAAAATTTCATTTCTTTGTTACATGATTAAAACTACTTTTAGAAGTTATAAAATTATACATGTATTATTTTTGAAATTATTAATTTAAATCATAATTTTCAGAATGACGTGAAAAATGCATCTAAGGAAATTCAAGGTATGTTGAAATTTTAAATTTTTCTAATACAGGGTGTCCCAAAAAAGTGTACATTACTTTAAAGAATTATAAAGTCAGTGTTTATTAAAATACATTTCATTTCAAAATGTAACTGAATCTACAGACATTATTTAATTGTTTTGTCAATGCCCGTTTTCAAAGTGACATTTGTTCTGGTCCACACACTGCTGACAACTTGGAGCAATGGAATCGCAAACATCACAAAACATTTTATTTGGTATTTGTGTGCATTCTCGTCCAATGGCTGCTCTCAATTCAGCAACTGTTGCAGGTTTCATAGCATAGACTTTGTCTTTTAAGTGTCCCCATAAAAAAAGTCTAAGTGGTGTGAGATCTGGTGAATGTGGAGGGTATTCTATAAAACCCCTTTCTCCAATCCTGCGTGTTTGGCAAGATCTCATCATGGTAGGATCTGGTAGTGTGGGGGTGCCCAATCTTCAAACTTTTCTCTAATTTGAGTGATTGTAAGTTGTGTTGGTGGATCTGTTTGAAACTCTCTCCTAAACTCTTTGTACTTCAACTGCATTTTCACACTTCCAGTAGCAGAATTAGAATGAATTTTCTTTGTTCAAAGCTTAGTCTGATTTCCATTATTAATTCTAATGGGTTTAACCTGGAAATAAAAAAAAACATCAATTGGACTATCATCTGTTAAAGTGTGTATACATTTTTTTGGGACATCCTGTATTTTACATTTAGAAATAAGTTGGTTTAAAATGTAATAAAATAAATGATTTCAAAATAACACAAACACATTTATAAAATTTTTAGGTTTGTTGTAAGTTTTATATGTTACATTGTTAGATGACTTAATTATACAAAATAAAAAAATTTTGCAGACACAATTAATATTTATTTATTTTTTATTTTACATTCACATCAATAGACTAGCCGTGACTGAGAAAAATTAAAAATATAAAAGAATTTAGTAATTTTAGAATATTACAGGAATTAGAATATTAGAAAATATAATTTCTGTAATAAACTTTTTGAAAGATAAATTATTTTAATTTAGATTTTAACATTGACAATGCCATATATAAACAAATAGATATCCAAATGCACTATAAACAGTTTAAGGCATTAGATTTAATTGGGATAAAATGTTTTTTGAGACAGACAGATTCAACTTGTTTCCAAAAAACAGAATTCTGATGACATAATTTTTATTCAAATTCTGTTTCTCAGAAATAAGTTGTTTCTGATGGTGAGATGTCTTCATGAAAAATGTTTTATCCTGATTAAATTTGGCTCCTTGAACAGTTTTAGTATGTTCAGAGATTCATTTATTTTAATTTAAGTAATAAATTTTTTGAATCGGATTATATCTATAGATTTTAATATGCTTCATATTTGTTTATAATTTAGAATGGTATGAAACATACTGGCATCTCCGAAATAATAGTCACAGAAATAAAATTTGCTCAGCTGAAGTAAGTATAATTAAATGAATACTATTTGAATGCTTATATACGAAACATTTTTCTAAACTTTTTTTGTTAAAATTATTGTATTATCACAATATGAGATTACAGAAATTTATTAATATAATTTTTTACTGTAATAATAAATAAACTTAAGTATATAATATATACATAATAATAATAATGTATATGTATATGTATAGTATAATAATATGTAACAATTTTTATAATAATAATAATAAATACAAAATTTACAATATAAAACTGTTTTGGTTAGTAAATCTCTTTTATATTAAAAATTATTTTAAAACACATTATTTTGCAAATAATTTTGTCTGTTTTGTTGCAACATATCAACTTTTCTTTATATAATGTAGATCTAATAAGTTATTAAAAACACAAAAGATTAAAATAACAAATTTATGTTATTTGAAGGAAATAATTATAAATGAATGTGGTTTGAATGTTTTCAAGGTAACACTCACCTTCAGGAATTAAACCAAAAAAAGCCTCATTTGTTTATAAGCTATTTTTAATATTTTTGAAGTTAGGTGTTGATGATAAAAATTAAATCAAATAAAAATAAATCTGAAGTTTAGCATAAACGATAGAAAAAAAATGCTTGTATATATTGTATTTTATATGAAATTCCTAGCATGATAAATAGATCTGAAATGTTATGCCAAATTTGAGTGAAATACTTAGCTTACCTTTTTATGATAGTAGCAAAGATTACCTTTTACATTTAAATATATTATAATTCTTTAATAAATAATTAACTAAAGAATGAGGATATACACCCAATTTTGTTTTTATACGGTAGATACGTTCCAGACAAAACCGTGTAAAAAAAGACATGAAGTACATAGAAAAAAAGGAGATTAGTTCCATATCCTTCAACCCTGTAAAAAATAGTTAAAATAAAATGATTCATACAAAAAAAATATTATGAGAGTCTTTATAAAAGCCAAATTAAACTTTTATGTGCATTAATGCACAGTTTATTTCATAAAAAACAAAAGGCAATTCAAATCTTAAAGTAAAAGTAACATAAATATAAAATTATCGCAGTTCAGGAACTGAAAACTCGTACAAGAAAACAATATGAATTAATAAACAAAAGGTACATAATCCAATTCTTAAAGTAAATTAAAACAAATTAAAAATCATCAAAAATTCATAAACAAAGAATTAAAAACAGTCAAGGTGATGAAAATAACATAGCTCTATTTGCTATCATCATCGGATATCATACGCGATCGCTTGCGTAAGACTGGTTCAAAATTGCTATCATCATTCGAAATATTTTGTACGTCATTATCACGTTCCAATTGTAAGGTTCTCTCTGTGGTATTTTTAACAAGATTAGGATTTTCTCATAGTGATATCATGTAAGGAACATGATTGGTCGATTTGAACTGGTAACAAGCACTGCCGAGGAGAGATTGTTGGTTAAATTTGAATTGGTGGCGCATGTATCTCAAGGACATTGGACAATCGCGGAATGTAATGAAATCGTATTGTCAGAAAAAATAATAAAATAGTTTTATTATTAATTAATAATTTTTCTTGTTGTACTTAAGAAAATATTAAAAATTAAAAAATACAGTACAGTATACAGCTGCTATGAAAATAAATTAAAAAGGGGAATTCCCTAACTATTTTATAAATACAGTACAGTAACAGATAGAAAAAAAATTTCTAAAAGATTACGGTTAACAAAAATATTTTTCTTTAAAATTTCAATCAAATAACTTTTTTTAATCGTGCTAAATTGAATAAAATCATGTAAAAACGGAATCAATTTTTTTTTCTAGACCGTGTTAAATCAAAACCGTGTAAAAAAAGACTGTGTAAAAACAGAATTGGATGTATTGATTTAAATATTTGGTGTATTTTTTGAGTCTAATTACAAAACTACACAAGATAAAATCAAAGAATGTGCCAGATATTTAAATTGATGATATGTTTTATTTAAACCAGTGGTTCTCAACCTTTTTTTACCCATGGACCCCTTTCCTTTTAATTTTTTTTTTTTTTTTGTGGACCCCATAGACATTGCACAGAAAAAGAAACCTTTATATTTTTCACTAATAAAAAAAGAAAGGAAAATGTTCAGAAATGTCACTGATGGTTTAAGATTCTCCTAACAAACCCCAGCTTTATAATCTCTCTTTGACTTTTGTCAATGAGATGTACATGTATCATTCAATATTTTAAATGATTTATATTTTAAGCCTTATGCAAGAAATGAGTAATAAAGAAATTGACAATATATATACCGTAGAAATTTAATTCTCAGTAAAACAATTGTTCTGAAGTAGAATTACCCTATAGACCAGGGGTGGCCAACTTTTGTGCACATAAGATCTACTTTTTATCGTAAAAATGTGTCGCGATCGACTTGTTGTCATAGGCATAGTCTAAGTGGGAAGGGGGAAGTGTGAAATACATACTATGTTTATACACTGTTTCAGTACGAAGTGCACTCACTGCTTGTGAGTCGAGTCATAACTGCATGCAAACAGTTGCGTTCGGTTACAAATATAATACATTAAGTCAAGACATTGCTAGCGATCGACCAAAATTGGCTTGGCGATCGACCGGTCGATCGCGATCAACTTGTTGGCCACCTCTGCTATAGACCACTAAAATATCACTGTGAATCCCCAGTAATGTTACATGAACCCCAGTTGAGAACCACTGATCAAAACCTTTATGTTTGACATTATATTTGAAATATATAAAAATTATAAAATTTATAGCATTAAGTGTTATTTTATTATGTATATGAGTATTAAAAAATACCAAAAGTGGCATAAGCTAAAACTTATTTAAGTAAAGTATAATTTCTGCTATTTTATATTATTATTATTATTCTTATTATTAAACTATATTAATACATGTATATATTTCAGGACAATGAAGTATTTAGTTCAAGTTTCAATAAATCTAACAAAAGTGAAAATAAGTCAATATTAAGTAACGTTTCTTCAACCTTAAGCACGTACAGTCATAAATTACAAGAATATGCCAAAAAACAGGTTAGTTTATAATAAAATGTTTAATTATGAATTAAATTATGATCACAATTTATTCAGACTAAATTACATTTAGAAAAATCTTATATAATAAAAAGAAATGTTTTTGCTATAACTATAATATCTTAATTTTATATTTAAACATATCTTTTATATTGTCTTTATGTAAAGAGTGAATTCAAAATATATTCAAAAATGTGGTAGAAATTTGTTATATTTATGAAAATAAACCCGAATAAAGTTATTAACGTATAAGATCATATTAAAAATACTCTGATAGCATTGATATTTTTTAACTAATTGTTTCTACCTATTTAATATTATTAATTGCATTGTTTAAAAAATTATAACATTTGAACTTAAAATTGCATTAATGTAATTTTAATGCACAACAACTAAGATTTAAAACTTTGATTTGTTAGAATTCAAAATTTTATAGAATTTATTTTGTACTTTTTATTGAAATCGTTGTATAGTTATTTTATGTCGAAAAACTTATTAACATATTGTAAAAAATTAGAAATCTATGATGAAATATATATTTAAAAAATGTAAAAATATAAAATATTGAAGACTTATACAAAAAATTTTTGATGTTTTGGAAATATCTGATGTCACAGGAACTTTTAAACAATTTGCATTTATATATATAGGCACAGAGTCTGTAAAGAAAGTTTGATTTTGCTAGTGTAATTTGTGTTCCAGTGATTGTGAATGGACATTTAGAAGACTTCAAAAGATTTTTTTCTTATAAATCTTCAATATTGTATATTTTTACATTTTTTAAATTATTAACTTGTTATTTTGTATAAAGTTTGCAATTTTTTTCTAAGTTTACATTAATTTTAACAGGATGAATGTCTAAAGATGAATTTACATTTGAAACCAGTTAACAATATAAATAACTCTGAAGAAAATGTTAATTTATTAAGTTCTGACTTAAAAGCTGAAAATGACAAAGATGTAGATAATAATAATATAAGTGAAGAACTGATTGAAAAAGACAGCAATTACTTAAATGTAAATAATATGAAATTATCAAACTTTAAAATGTATAAGTACAAACGTCCAATTAATGCCTGGTCATTAAAAAATTCTAATAAAAGTCAAAATAAATTTCTTCATTATCAAAAAAATAAAATAGATATGGAATGGTTAGAGAGGTGTTTGGTAGAAGAAAAAAATGAAAAAGAAAACCATTTTCAAGTTTTAGACAGAACTATAAAAACTAATGAAAACCAAGTAACTCATCATTTTGAAGAGTGTTCATCAAGCAATAATAGAATGCAAGTTGATTCATGTGAAAATAGGTCAAATAAAAAAGAAATTGCTTCGGATAGTGATAATAGTGAATGTCAAAATAATGATAATCAATATTGTTCTGTAAATGATCATCAACCACCTCTTATTGATTCTTTAAATAGAGAAGCAATTAAAGAAACAAATAATAATCTACAGAGTGATAAAACTAAAGCAGAAAATATTAAGTTTTCTCATCTGAAAAGGTAAGTATTGTTTTTCTTAAGGTTATGAATTTAATAATTTTTAGTAATAATTTTTAGTAAATAATTTATATAGTAAGTTATATAGTAAGTTAAAAATTCAAAATAAAACTGAAATAACTTAAGATTTAGTGCAGACATAGCATTAATATTCTAATTTTAAGTTTTTAATAATAAAATTTTCTTTTTATGGATTATTAAGTTTAAATTAAGTATTAATTTAAGCATTCTTCAAATTTATTATATTCTTTTAAAGTGGATTTTATATTTTTATTGCAGAAAATTATCAATGGGCACAATTAATGAGAATTATATTAAAATCAATATTAAAAAGAAGAAATATGTCAGAGGATATAAACATTTCTCAATTAAACAGTATAAAAAAATAAAATGGAAAAATATTAAAAAGCAAAAAGAAGGAAACTATTCTGTGTCTTCATCAACATGTTTTAACTGCAATAGAAAAGGCCATTGGTCAAGGAATTGTCCAGAAAGAAAAGGTAGAAAATAAACTTTGTATATTAATATAAGTTAAATATTTATAGTAATTTATTGAATTATATATTTAATTTGAAATCATTTTTAAAATGAAATTTTAGATACATTTCTTGAAGAAATGACCTTAAGTGATGATTTACCTCTTCCTACACTACAGGATGCAAAAGACTTAGCTCAAGGGTTTAAAACATCTACATCAATAACTCGGATTATGCCTAAAGGTATGTTGTTACTTAAAACTCTACATGCATGCTTTGATTTGGATGAATTTGATTTGTTTTAACAAAGATTAATGCTTCTTAGAAACAACATTGATACAGACTGAATCTATATTGAATAAAACTGATACTGATACTATTGAATTAAATAATGTATTAATGCTTCAACAGACTGTTAGTCCTGTTTTTAATCTTCTCAATGGAAAAGTCATAAGTATGATAAATTAGTACTTATAAATTTAAATTTTTAATATAAAGTATGCTGATTTAATATTATTAAAATGTTTAGAGACTCCTGATTGTGTTTTTCAAGCATTACATAAAATGGGACATTCCACTTTCCGATCTGGTCAAGAAGAAGCAATTATGAGAATATTAAGTGGTAATTTATTGATATAGTTTTAATTTTAATATAATTATTATCTAATTGGGCTGCAATTTGAAAAAACTGTAGACCTATAAATTTCCACTGTCGTTCGTCTGTCTGTCTTTCCTTAATCTCGAGAACGGAGTTATATAGATGAAAGCTGAGACCAGATAAGGAAAGATTAGGGGCAGGAAGCTCCTATTAATTATATAAAAACTTCTGGTGCAAACAGGAAATCACATTATTTCAATTCAAAAATTTTCCCTTGAAAGCAGTTAGATGGATGACCTACACAACTCTATTGCTAACGGAAAAGTATAATGTTCAGGAGCAATATACTAATTTGAGGTGGAGAGCATACATTTTAAATTAAAAAATTATTAAAAATATGATTAAAAATTGCAACCTATCATTGTGACAATGTCACAATAAACAATTGCTGCTTATAACTATAATTAATTTTCAAATGTTAATTATAAGTGAATATTTAAATATTTAAAATGGAAATGCAAAAGCAGTAAGCTTTTTGAAGCTTCAGTTCTTAAAATATTATTAATTGTAATCTTAACAAGTAATAGAAATTTAGATAGTTTATCATTCAAAAATATTAAATTCCTGTCAAGAAAATATTTTATTTATTTTTAACTTTTATCGATTTAAAAAAAAAAGGATGAAGTAGCTTTTAAATAAAAATATATCTGAACTGCTTATGATATCGTAAAGTGCAAATACTTATAATAATGCTATTTAAATGAAATATAAATTGCAATTTATTATATATAAAATTAATTATTTATACCACAAACGTTTTCAGCTTTATTCAGAGACTTTCTTCAGGTGAAATAACAGGAAGTTTTAGCTCTACTGAGCATTCATATATTCTAATACATATATCCATATATTTGAATATCCTGTTCTAGGCATTCCAAAATTTATTTTGCTGAAAGTTGTGTTACGCATAAAATAGTTAGTATAAAATTCCATCTTCTGTGATGTTTCTATTAATTATTTATAGAAAATTTGAAAGTAAGATGGAATATTGATTTATATATAAAATTTTGAATATAAATCATCTCATTTATCAGAGTAGGTTTTTGCCTACAAATAAATTAAGTTTTATTTGAAACATTGTTCATCTCATATTTTAATATTTGGAATAAAAGAAATTGATTTGTGTAATTGTTATTTCTGTGATACATATTCCTGTGATACATATTCCTGTTAAAAAAAAAGTAGATTTAAAAAAAAAATAGGAATAGGCAGGACAAATAATAAAATTAGTTGTCAAATTATCATTAAAATTATATCTTTAAATTTCTCTTCTCATTATAATTATAAATATTAAAAGTGTCAAAAAAATTTCTTTTAGGTCTATCATCTTTGATAATATCATCAACTGGTTCAGGCAAATCATTATGTTATCAACTACCAGCTTACATATATGCACAGCATTTCAGATGTTTCACATTGGTGATTTCACCTTTAGTGTCATTGATGGAGGATCAGGTATTATTAGAGATTTCATATATGTATATCAAAATATATCAAATAATACTATTATAACAGTGTTAAATATTCGTTAAATAACATATATTTAAAATAATTAAAAAGAATATGCTTAGTTTATTGTTTTAAAATAATGATGCTATAAATTATTTGTATGCAAAAATAGTCTATCATCAAAGAAATAAAAACATAGTTACAATATTTTTAGGAAAGAAAGAGTTCATTTATCAATTACTTTATATTTATAAATATTTATTATACTAAAAACAATTTTTTTTAAATATTTGATCAATTAAATTATAGTAATTTGCAAAACTAAATATTTTTATTTATATTAGTATAAAGAAATTTTTCATTTAACTCTTTAGCTTTCTTTACAGACATACACTTGTGTTCAAAAAATAAATATAATCATTAATTTGGCTTTTATCTTGGAAACTACTGATCAGAACAGCATGAAACTTAACATAGAATGGAACATTGTATTCTTTATGCAACAAAATAACTGAAAAGCAAAAATTAAATTTAAATTACATTAAACTAAAAACAGCAAGTAAAAGTACTAAGCATTGTCATAAATTATTTTTCACAAAAAAGAGATTGATATGTATGGCCTGTGGTTGCTTACTGCATGCACACACACATTACACAGTGCAGGCTTATAATGTTTATGTTGTTTATCATCTCTGTTGGGAGCAAAGTCCATCTTGAAGTTTCTAGTGTTCTTGGTGGATGCTGATGGATGAAATTTGTCTCTGAAGAGCATTTCACAGATGTTCTATGATATTTAGGTCCAGAGTTCTTGTTGACCATTCATGTGATGAATAACTTCACTGTCAGAAAGCCTTTGATGAATGCAGCCCTGTGCAAGCAGGCAATCTGCAAAAGTGAAATCTGCAACCAGAGCACCCTGGAAAACTCACTTGGGGATCCAAAACCCCATCTCTGTACTTTTTTTGCAGTTATGGCAGCTCTTAGAAAAATTTAGAGCTCAGTGCAGTCATTAAGTAGTATGCTGCTCCAGATCATTATATTATTACCTGCAATGGTCTCTTTGCATGATGTTCAGGAACTGATCCAGTTTCTCTATTCTCTCTAGATTTTAATCTGAGGAAAATTATTCTATAGACTGTAACTGGACTCTTCAGTGAACAGAATATTATTCCATTCCTTCAAAGTCCAATGTTGAGGTTCTTGACATTATCTTAAATAATTTTGAACAGACTCTTTGCATAGAGATCAATGGAATGCACTGCATTATACTAGGCATTTGGCAAAAAGATTATTTGTCCAAAGCCTCCTGTAGACAGTTTGTCATGAAACACTAACACTTGTGACCACAAGCAGCTCTATAGAGCTGTCTACCAGACATTTACCATTAAAACATGTTATTAACATCAAATAGTGGTCATGTTGAGAGATGTAACTCTTGGCTATGTACTTCTGGTTGACATTCAACATATCCTGTTCTTTGAAATTTGGTCCAAAACCTAGATGCAGTTCTGTAGCACCGCATTCAGGGGTTGGACACATTTGTCTATGACTAGCCTGATCCTAGTCTTTCAATAATTCTTTCTTTTATAGAATTGTCTATGTCACACCTTTGTAGTAGCATCACTATCAGTATCATATAGTAAAATAGTAACAAACTGTTCTTGATGGTTAGTCAAGCAGAAATAACATCATGTTATTGCTGTATTTATGTACCTTGCATGTTTTGCATAAATTTGTGGTTTTTAATGGAGCATTCAACTACATCTCGAGTATTTGTATGATCTGAAAATATTCACATAAATTTTCTGCTGTTTATTTTGCTTATTTTTTGTTTCTTGTATGGATTGGCTGATTAAGCTAATTTTTGGACCTAAATGTAGATTCAAAATTAAACTGATGGAGATGTCAACTATAAATATAACATTCCAAAAATTTTTTGTTTAATTATTTCTAGACTAATGCAACATGTAAAAATTACAACAGATATAAACATTTTGGTATAAAATAAAAATATAATAAGTATATAAGGCTAATTATATATTATAAGGATAAAACTCCTCTAAAAACACCGGACTATAAGCATATCTTCCATTCCAAACCTAATAACCGGTGCAAAACAATTATATTCTGGCTAACGTTTTCGGTCCCTCCACTGAGACCTTCCTCAAGCCTCTATTTCTTCTTAAACGATCTTTTTCAAAACGATTTTCGAACAATCGAACCTTAAAAATTTTCCGTTATGCACGTGCCACCCGATTAAATCGAAAAAATCGAACAATTCTGATTCAAAGCGTTGAAAAACTTCCGTAAATCTTCCAAATCCTAACGCTTTAATCGTATAACCAATCCTATGCTAATTAAGATCGCTCATATGGCATTCGTAATAAAAGGGATGGCAAGATACTTTTAGAGGAATGATGGAGCGGTCTTAATTAGCATAGGATTGGTTATACGATTAAAGCGTTAGGATTTGGAAGATTTACGGAAGTTTTTCAACGCTTTGAATCAGAATTGTTCGATTTTTTCGATTTAATCAGGTGGCACGTGCATAACGGAAAATTTTTAAGGTTCGATTGTTCGAAAATCGTTTTGAAAAAGATCGTTTAAGAAGAAATATAGGCTTGAGGAAGGTCTCAGTGGAGGGACCGAAAACGTTAGCCAGAATATAATTGTTTTGCACCGGTTATTAGGTTTGGAATGGAAGATATGATTATAAGGATAATTAATATTCTAAGTAAAAACATTCTGTGATTATTAAAATGTTACTTAATGCTAAAAAATTGTTTTCTATACATATAATTAAAAAACTTGAATATAAATAATAATAATAATAATTACTATTTTTGTTTTTAAAAGATTAAAAGATTACCACAGTGTATAAAAGCCGTCTGTGTTCATAGTGGAATGAATGTAGTACAACGGCAGGAAGCTTTTGAAGCAATTATAAATGGAGAAGCTCAGATATTATTGTTATCCTCTGAAGCTATTGTTGGATATGAAAACTCCAATAATTTTTTACCTTCAAATCTTCCACCAATTGCTTTTGCCTGCATTGACGAAGCTCACTGTTTGTCCGAATGGTCTCATAACTTTCGACCTTCTTATCTTCAGTTACGAAAAGTAAAATTTAATTTAAAAGTTGATGGCTAAATGGTTTTCTTGCTAATTTAAAAGGCTGAAGTTTATTATATTTTAGGTTTTAACGAAGAAACTTGGAGTAAAATGTCTCTTAGCTTTGACTGCAACAGCAACTAAATACACAGCAATAGATATAGCTCAACATCTAGAAATAGATATCGAAAAGGGAATTATAGGGGAAACTACATTACCAGAAAATTTATTTCTGTCTGTGTCTTGTCCTAAGTATCGTGATGAGGCAAGTTTATTTTTATATTTTTTGCTCTATAATTACAAATTTAAAAATAAACATAAGGATAAAAAATTTTGTTGTAAATAATAGAAATTAAAATATTATATGAAAACATTTTAAAAATTAACCATTTGCAATTTTTAATGAATTATATTATTTTTTAAATGCTAGAATATAGTTTTGAGTAACATAAGTTTTTAATTTAACATGTTAGATAATTTAAACAAATTACCTTTAGAAGTAATCATTTGAAAATATACACAAAAAATATCTTGTTCTCATTTGTACATGTAGTTTAATATTATATTTAATATATTTTGTTTAGAGCTGGGCAAATATACCTTTTCTCAAATTGAATATCAAATTCAAATAATTAAACATATCAAATACTGAAATATACCAAATACTTAATGAACTTATTTAGTTAATAATTTGTTTAATATTTATTATTTAACTTGTTTTATTTGTTTCAATATATTAATAAAGTAAAAAGAAAAACAATTTACTAAATTTCAAGAAATGAAACTTTAAACTTTTAATTTCACTTTGAGTTTTAAAGTAGCTAAACTCCTCTGTATATAGCAATGTTTTATATTGTTATTATATCAATTGGCCTTGGCTTTATTTCATTTTGTCTGTTAAACTGTTTGAAACTTTATAAATAAAATATTTTATATACTCTATTTTAATGTTAGAATTTTTTTTTTAATTTAAAAATATTTTGTAAAGTTTTATATTTTAAAACTCTCTGATTAATATTTGTTTATAAATGATTGAATTCAAATGTTAGAATTTAAATAAGTGTAACTATAATATCAACATATTCAGTATTAAATAAATAAATGTGAGAATTATTTAATTATCTCAATTAATCAATACTAAATTAGCATATTTTCTATGAAGATATCTAAAGAGTCTGCACTGAACAGTCCAGAAAGTTACTTGAATTATGAATTTGAATAATTTTGTGTATGATAAATGAATAGTCTGTAGTAAATTTTAAGATTTTCAGTAGTCATTTTAATTTGTATATATTTATGCTGTTTAATTTTTAATTTTTCAGGCAATAATTGAATTACTAAAACATGAAAATTTTGTAAAATGTAAATCAATTATCATTTATTGTACTAGAAGAGAGGATACAGAAAGATTGGCTTCTTTCATACGTACTCAAATGCAATATATTGAAATATGTCCAGAAAAAGTAGTAGAAAAAAATGGAAAAAGTTTAGTAAATTTTCATAAATATTTGCTTTTGTCTGTATTAAACATAATTATAATAGATATTTTAACTGTTATAGGGAGAAAGAGAATTTTGAACTGGAATGCAGGAGCATATCATGCAGGTTTAACTATGGCTCAAAGAAAAACTATTCAAAATTCTTTCATGTCTGGTAAGAAAAATACTTTCTAATTTAACCAGTAAAATTTTAATTATATCAATAACATCTTGGTTGATAAAAATTAAAAAATTATTGTAGGAATGTTTTGGAAGTAAATTTATTATAAAAAATTCATTTATTATTTATCAATACCATGTTTCTATGCATATAAGAGAATGCTCTTATGTGTGAAAATCAGATATTTTTGCTTTTATATCATGCATCTCTTATAAGAGCATTTTTCACATATAAGAGTATGCTATAATGTGTGCCATTGTGTTTTGACTTAGAACTGCACTGATGTATCAATGTAAATTATATGTAAAAGTATTGATATAGTAACTATTCAGTGATACCTCTGGTAACCATCGTTAAAAATAAGCCAAAAAAAAAGTTGTTTCCAAAACTATAAAAGTTTTCTTTTTAATAGTGAGTGTTTTTAGGTATTTTGCGGAATATTTTTTAGAGTGCCTTTTGAGCATGCTCTTATATATATGAAAATACAGCAAGAATATTTGTTGTTATAATTATTTAATTTTTTTTATTACTTTGTTTTTCATGTGACAAATTTTACAAAAGAACAAGTATACTATTTTAAAATTTTAAATTATTTATATATTTATTTGTTTGTTTATTTCAATCAACTAATAATAAATTATTTCTCTGAAGGTGTAACATATGAATATATTTCGTCATTTTCCTTGACAACTTACTGAATTATTGGCCAATGAAGTTTATGAGTTTGTCTATATATACGTCCTTACTTGAAACTAAGCATTCATACTTTATAAATTTAACTAAAGTTTGAATGCAAATTGACATTTTCATTGCTAATAATGTCACTCAATCAGTATATTGGCCACTCTTGTCATTTCCATTTTCTGAAGTAGATGGAAATGACAAGAGAACTATAGATTTTGTTGATAGCAAAAAAGTATTTCATAAATAAACTGTGGACGAAAACAAAAATAATCAGAATTTGACATCCCATTGAATTCTCTCTCTACGTATTTGAGAAAAAGGGGAGGATTTTGGAAAACTTTAATGGACAACAGAATTAAATAGAATAGAAAAGAGAATGTAAATATGAGTGTCCTGCAAATGCTCAAATACTGTATAGAGACAAGAATATTCCTGTCAATGGAAAACTTGTTAAAGGGAAAGCCAACAATTCAGACAACAGTTGGATCAGCCAGATTCAAAGCAAGCAGTGGATAACTGATAAATTTAAGAAAGGACATGGAATGGTTTTCAATAAAATTTTTGGGAAAATGCAAGGTTGTTAAAAAATTTAGATGAATGTTTTTAACATAGACAAAACAATAATGTTTAAAGATGATTCATATTATAGAGGTAGAAAAAAGTAAAGAACATGAAATTCCAACTGTCATGTTTGCTTCTGAAAGAAATGAGAAACTGCAAGTGTTTTAATTACATTAATGTTACTTGTACAGTATATATAAAATAAGAAAGCATGGATGACATCAGAGCTTTTTTCTAACTAGCTGAAAAAGTTATGACACTTGTATGATTGGAAAAACAAAAAAAAATTATTCTTTTCATCAACAATTGCAGTTCACATTTGGTGATTCCCATTCTGAAAGCTATAAAAATTTAACTTCTAACACTAAATATATTATGTCAAATGACTGCCAAATTTATTATTGGGATATTTTTTTGCTACTGTTAATAATTAAATTCTAAATAATTTGGGTAGCATAACTGGCAATTCATCCACAGCTAGACAATGAGAAAAATAAGGTGAAATTTTAAAATCGTTATATTGAGTTGTTTATTTAAGAAAAGCATTTAATCTTTTATTTAAAAAATGTAGTAAAAAGTACTGAAATACATTAACACCATTTCTATTTTATCACAAATAAGTGTGTAGTAATTGTAATAAATAAATCATATAATACAGTTGATTCCAATTATTAGTCCAGTCGGTTAGTAGGACAGACTACGTATTAGGACAAAACATTCAAGAACAGAATCAAATCCTATAATGCAAGCATAATTTACTTTGCCTACTGACCCTGAAATGCCACTTGGTAGCCTTGTTGGCACAGTATTTTTCTTAGAAAATTAAACAAAAGAGATATGATATGAATTTGGATATTTTTGGCTTTTTCATATGTGACCTCTGTCTGGTTTCCTTTATCAGCTGTCAGTCATTGGAAGAAAATCTTTTCATTTTCTAGATTGTACTGCAATGATTTTTTTTTTGTACAGAAATAATTTCTTGTCATAAAATGGTTTTATTGCGCTCAGTTGTTTGTTTTATTGGTGAGAACACGCATTGACATAGCTCTTTAACATAACTGGTTATATCATATTTCAATTGCATAACTTATTGAGACATTTGTTTAGTAGTCCTGAAAAGCTCCGGTTTCAATGCTGTACTGTTAAGCAGAATTGACTGTATAAACATTGTGTAGATTTAATTGGATTTGATTTTAGTATATATTTCATACATGTCTTCAATTCAAAAACTTCATAATTTTTAATAATAATTTTAATTTATTTGATTATCTACTACTGTTATCATTATAAAAGAATTTATACATTATTTATGTATCGTGATTTTTTATTACTGATAGTTCAGTCAGAGAACTTTACTAATTAAGAAGTATATGAATTATTTAAATGATTTAGCATCTAAACTGATCTGTGCAACTATACAACATGATGCAGAGATCAGTTCAGATGATAAATCATTTACCCAATGTTTGTTTCACCCAATTCATTTTAGTTCAATCAGTGATAAAATTTTTATTGTAATTGAGTATTGAGAAATGTACAGTACAGCTAAGTCAATGCTGTGATTATGAAGATCTACAAATGTTTTATTTTGCTTTACAAAATCAGATATGACATATATTTTAAATAATTCTGTTTGATTCACATACTTCAACTTTTTTACTACTTAAACATTTTTGTTTTTTTTAAAAAAAATTCAATTCTTGTTCTAACTGGGGTTTATTATTTTAACTATCAGGAAAGCTAAGAGTTGTGGTAGCAACTGTAGCATTTGGTATGGGCCTAAATAAAGCTGATATACATGGAATTATTCATTATAATATGCCAAAAAGTTTTGAAAGCTATGTTCAAGAAATAGGTCGTGGTGGAAGAGATGGAAAAATATCACATTGCCATGTATTTTTAGGCCTCGGAGTAAGTAAATTTTTAGTTTAAAAATAAAAGTTTGAAATTTTATTGAATTTCTTAATTTTAAAATATATTCTTAAGCTTATTATAAAGTAAAAATTGTCAAGTTAACTATAATAAGTAGGTTATATATTGTTTGAAGAGCAGTGAACAATTAAAAATGTTCAGTTAGTAAAATTAATTATTCTAATTACCAAACATCAAAACCATGTTAGAATTGGATTGATAAGTTATTTAAAAAATTCTAAGAAATTTGGAATAATTTAATCTAGAAAGATACTGATACCTTTCAGAGTACGTTATTTCCGTTAAGATCAGGAGAAAGGTGCTTTTTCAATTGGTGATTTCAGCAGAATTATTGTTAAAATCATATTGAATAGAAATCTAAAGATTATTATATACAATAAAAAGATATTATAGATATATTTGTAAAAAGACAATTTAAATAAGGATGTGTCATCTTTACCTAAACCAAAACAGAAATATTGTAAGATGCACAACCTTTGATTGCCCTGACAATTAAAGAACAAAAAGATACTGGATATAATTTATATCCCTCAATAGATTTTTTTAGTACATATTGTTAACATCTGAAAGTGTTTTTCAATATAAATAAAGTAGAGAGTCGTTAATCTGAATCCCGGTAATCCGAATCGCCGGTTATCCGAACGATTTTCAGTCGGACTGTGTCGTGCTGAATCAAATGCTTTTGATACTAGATTTACTTCTAAAGTATAATTTTCATGTTTTTATATTCTTCAATATATTTATTTTGTTTGTACAAAATAAAGAAATAATTTTCACGATACAATAGCCTCGATTATTATTATAAAAATTTTTGTTAGGCTTAAAATCAACAAAAATTCAACACAAAGCAACACGCAACAGAGAAAAATTTGTACATCGTACAGGTTAATATATTTTTTTGTACATAATCGGTTATCCGAACAAATCATTAATCCGA
This sequence comes from Centruroides vittatus, assembly GCF_030686945.1. Classification (NCBI taxonomy): domain Eukaryota; kingdom Metazoa; phylum Arthropoda; class Arachnida; order Scorpiones; family Buthidae; genus Centruroides; species Centruroides vittatus. The sequence continues at coordinate 679,904 of NW_027121224.1, forward strand.
ACAACCCCTGTCCCCAATTGATTTGGATTAACGACTCTCTACTGTACTACAATTATTAATCAGAATTTTTTTTAATTATTACAATCTTATTTCAACTTCACTTATATAGAATTAATACATTTTTTTCATTCGTAAATTTTCAATGTACTGAAAGTTTAAAAGACATTTGAATAGTTGAAGTGGTTTTTTAAAAGTCAATATAACACAGTTTTATTTTAAATTATAAAATAAGCAACAATCTTTTAACAAATGAATAAAAAATGCCATTACTCTGAAATAGTAGTTTGATCTAGAATTTGTATATTTTTTTAATTCATGTAATATTCATTCATTCTAAACTTTTGTTACTTTAAAAACATTAATCAAATCCATTTATCAATAAAATGTAAGTATAATAACATATAATATATTAATATAAATATAAAATATTTACTTAAATTTAATTGAATACTGTAATTTCAAGAATAATAACATAAGATGATTTATTGTAGGCAAATGATATGAATGAACTTCAACGTCATATTTACGCAAATAGTATAGACAGACATGTAATCCGGAGATTTTTGGGGAAGTTATTTAATCACATAAAAGTTTGCTCATCAAAAAATATATCTCAGGTAATATTTTTCATTTTTAATTGATATAAAACTTAAATTAATTAAAAAACTTTATGTTAAAATTAAGATAATAATTTAATATCTAATTTATGCATTTTACACCAAATCCAGGAATATTCTTCATTTTGTGAAATAGGCAGTTGATGTCTAATTTCATAAAATGAGCAACATTTCTGGATTTGGCATAATATATATGTTACTGTGAAAGACCAAAATTAGAGAATGTCGAGATTCTCTGGTGAATGTCGACGCATATGACAGCCCATTGGTGAAAGACCAAATATTTGCTGATATTATTCATGTTACGTTATGTTAGTATAGATTTAGGTTAGGTTGGGTTAAGTTAGGTTAGGTAAAAAAATGTACTTCAGACAAGCAGCTGCAACTAATTCGAGAAATGGAAGGAAAGCTATACATGCTGTAATTGCAAAAAAAATTGTTCTACGACTAAATGCTAGGAACAATATTTTTATTCAATGTTCACATCAGTGCATGCGGAATGTTTGTGTAAGTGAGAAATAATATTTAAAAAATATTTTGTACATGCACGAAACAACTGTGTGAATGCCGACATTCGCAGGATTTCGGTCTTTTACAGTAACATATATAATAATCTAGTAAACTAGTTTAATAAAGAATTAAAAAATTTGCTAATTACTTTTAGCGTGAAAAAATATTCATGCCAAAACATTTAAAAAATATAATAAAAAAATAAGAAAAAGTCAATGAAAAATAATGATCGGTTTTCTGGAAAACAGATAACAGAATTACCGAATAACAGAATTTAATTCTTTCTAAGGTTACTCATATATCTTACTTTCATGGTTGATTCAATTTGATTTTAATATTTAAATAATAAAATACTTACTTATAATTTTTGTCAGGAAATTTAAGTGAAGAAAAATTAAAATAAGATTTTATTAATATAAAAACTTATTCATTGGTTTATTAAAGAATGCAGCAGAATATGAAACTCATCCCTGTCTTGGTCATGAAATTGCTATTCCCATAGAATCTATTGTTCAAGATTTAGATATTAAAGAAGAAAGTAAGAATGATTTAAGAAAATTTTAAAAATAATAAATATTCATTTAAGCTATTGTGTGTAATATGAATTTTGGATGTTTTTTCAGATCTTTTAACACTTTTATGTTATGTAGAAATAAATTATCCAGACATTCTAGAAGTTCTATGTCCAATACATGCATACTGTTCAATTAACTGTTATAAGGGCTACAAACAACTTGTTATGGCAGCAAAAAAAGTAAGATTTAATAAATATGTTATTAAAATAAGTAATATTAGGATAATTATTTAATCTGAAGTGTGAATTTAAATGCATTTATTTTTCACATATTCATCTTGAGCACATTATAACAAAATGTTCTGATTTTCCATAGTGCAAAAAATGAAACTTTTAAAAGCAAATTAGTATATAGTTGGCATTTTAATATAGACTTTTAATAGTTCATGAAAATCAGCATAATTTAATAAATTTTATATTGATTAATGCAGTGTTCAAAATGATTTTATTCCCTTGAATGTAGTTGTCAATGATTCCATACTATTGATATATAAAAATTCTTGTTTAATGAGCATTTTTATTTTTGTCTATAATTATATTATAAATAATTTTGCAAACAGAATATTATTTTGTATTTTTATAATTCTGTGGTGATCTAATGAATTTCAAGTGGCTAATTGAAGTTTGAGAGTTCCAGATTTGAATGTTCAGATCCTCTGAAATTTTTTGTAGATGATTAGTCTTGCCTGACTGAACTTGTAGTACATGTTAAAAAAGAAAAGATCCTAAAAGCATATTAAGCTTTCTTTCAGATTCTGATCACAAGGAAACAGTCTTTGAAAATATTTAGTAAATATTAAATATTTTGACTTTTAGGAAGAAAACTGATACTTTTACATTTCTTTTAAAATTAAATAAAAACAATGTGTAAACATGTAATTAACATGTAAAAAAGTAGTATGAATTGTTAGGTTTGCAACATAGAATAACTAGACAGATAGAAAAAATACCATAAGTTAAAACAATACTCTCATCACTGAAGAATAGTTCAACAAAGGACAATCATTGATTTGTGGCATTAGTAAATAGAAGAAAAAATAATAATAAAACAGATCACCTTGTAACTTCAGCAGTAGATTTGTAGATAACACAATTATAAATCTTTTTATCAGTAATTATTAATTAATAACAGTTTAAAACATATTTTTTTTTTTAACATTAACAGTATCATAAATAAAAAGCATGTCAGTATTCTTCTCAGTTTATTCAAAACAAACATTTTACATAATATTTTTTTTGCATGATACTGAAGAAACATAAAACACAGATTATGTCTTAAATTAATTATAAAACAGATATTCATTTCATGCTTCTGATGTTTTTGATGCTGCAGACAAAAAAAAAAGCATTTTGCATTATTTGGCATTTTAATATTCATTTAAACATTTTATATAATTCTTTTAATGCAATAAATATCATAAAAGCATTAGTAAATGTGTAGTAGACATCAACCAGGATGCTGCAGATTTGTATGGTATTTACAGCAATTGTCAAGTCAGGTTATAATAATAATAATAATAATAATAATAATAATGGTAAAAATAAAGTTGTATCAAGTGATATAGATAATGGTAAAAGAAGTAATGAAAATAAAACAAAGTATAAATTTAATAATCAATTTTCTGGGTTAACTAGAGTTAGTTTTTCAATTGTCATTGAGAAAAAATTAAATCCACACTATGGATAGAAAACATTAAGGATTGAATTGATATTTCATTTTTGAGCATTCTCAAATAAAAATTGAAAGTGAATCTAAAGTAGGTTGAAAATATTTCTATTTCAATAAAGAAATTTGGTTTCTAGAAAGAAGAGCAATTTATTTTTTGTGTTATAAAATGATGCCAGTTTTTACACAATTTGTCAAAACATTAAGGAACTTTGATAATTATTATATATTAATTTGCTTTACAACAATTGCAATTATCAAATACCAGACTTTAATTTTCATCATTATGATGATTATGATGAACTATAAAATTAGTTTTCTTCAAATAGTGTAATACTGTGCTTTGACAAGAAAAATTATATATCACAAATTCTTTTTGTGGTGTTATATACACATATATGTATGCAATTTTATTGAAACTTTTAAAATATTACTACAGTAGAGCATCGATTATTCGACTCAATTGGGGACTGGGGTTGGTCAGATAACTGAAAAAACGGATAACCAAAAAGTATGAAAAAATACATTATTAGTATATTAGTGTATCCCATGTAATATGTATATTAGTATATCGCTATTAACCTACTTCGTGTTGAATTTTCATCGATGTTAAGTTTAACAAAATTTTTTAAAAATAATAATTGTCGCTATTGTATCGTTAAAAATGATTTCTTTATTTCCACAAAATAAAGACAAAATAAAAAATTAAGCATGGTTTAAATACTGGTCTCCCTTTCATGGTCAAGCCAGTGTTGCCAGCTAAAACATGCAAAAATTTAACAAAAATAATATTAAAGTAGCCAAGACATAGCCAAATATTGTAGCGCCACGTCACTAGCGGACATTTGAATCTGCCGACTAGAACGCGGTCGGATAATCGATGCTCTACTGTATTTGTTACTTTGAACTTTATTATTTAAGTGATAAAATTTTCTTATTTTGTTTAATTTGTTCTTACAAATTAAACATTTATCTCACAATATTCATTGATTATGTGTATGTGATAACTGAAATTTTGCAAGAATGATATTTGAATCTAGTGTTTTTCAATGTTATTTAATAGTAATCTCATCCTGGTAATTTTTATGGTACCTCTTCTTCTTTATCAATGTACTGGGTTGTTTGGAAAGTAATTTCGTGTTTTTATTACTAGAAGAATTAGATGTATTTTTACCAGCCAATTTTATTTTAAACCACATTTTCATTATATACTTCAACAGCTGACATTTTGTTTGATTCTGTACAATTGTTTTTTTTTTTTTTGGTGACTTATCAAATATGGAAAATCGAAAGCATCATTTTCGGCATATTTTGCCTTTTTATAACTAAAAAATCAAAATGCTGTTCAAACAAGAAAAAAATTGTGGTACATGTTTGGAGATGATGTGTTGAGAGAAAGACAGTGCCAAAACTGGTTTACAAAATTTCGCTCTGGAAATTTTAATATCGAAGATACACCACATTGTGGATGGCCATTTGAAGCCAATGAAAACAAAATAAAGGTACTGATTGAAGCAATCTGCCATATAACAATAAGTGAAATCACTAAGAGATTAAATCTGTTAAATTGAACCGTTTATTATTACTTAAAACGAATTGGTTTCGTTTTAAAGCTCGATATATGGGTTCCACATGTGAGATGGGTTAACGAGAGATGCTCTATGGTTGGATTTTAAAGAAATTTTTTTTTGAGCTTTTACCAGACAATTTAACAATTGATTCGAAAGTGTACTGCCATTGAGTAAACAAATTGAGTAATATTATCAAACAGAAAAGGCCAGAATTGATCAACAAACAAAGTGTAGTGTTTTACCATGATAATGCCAAATTTCACACAAGTTTGGTAACTCGTCAGAAACTGTTATAGCTTAGATGGGATGTGTTATCATACCAACCATATTCACCAGATCGGGCACACTCAGATTATTATTTGTTCCGGTCTATACAAATTTTTTTTAACTGTAAGACATTTACTTGAAATGACAATGTCAAAAATCACTTGGATCAGTTTTTTGTAAACAATGATCAAAATTTTTATGAATGTGAAATCATGCTACTACCAGAAACAATGACAACAGATATTTGACCAAAATGGTCAATATATAATTCAATAAAATATTTATTTGTTATAAGAATATTGCATTTATTTTTCTATGGAAAAATGAAATTACTTTCCAAACAACCTAATAGTTATTGTGCTTTTTGTAGTTTTAGTAATACAAGTAAGAAGTGTTATGGCACTGTTCAGCATTATTTTATGGAACTTCTAAAATCCCTGATTGAAAACAGTACTTCTGTGGTTGTCAGTTACATTATGTTGCAGCATCCCAGTTGAAAACCAATATTTAATCCCTTAAAACAAGCAATACAATATACAGTATTAATAAATAATGCCAACAAAACCTTCAAAATTAAATCAGCAATTATATTTTAATATAAATATGTTATGACAAGCACTTTCAATCCTATTTGGGATCTGCTTCATAGCATATTTATTAAATTAAAATATAATTGCTGGTTTAATTTTGAAGGTTTTGTTGGTGTTATTTACTAATACAGTGGGTGATTGGATAACGAACACTTTCACAAAAGATTTTTATGTTCGGACAATGAACACCTCACACAACAAACACAAGAAGAAACGACATAAAATAATGAATACCGATTGGTCTTCCCTTCTCTTCAGGCAACAATTTGAAACTTTTTGGAGCACAGGAGATGCTCAACCGGTTGGATAGTATTCCTCAAAACTTTGAAACTCTCCTTTGTAATTTCAGCCTTTTATTTTTCTGACAGTCTCGCGAATACTATAAAAAAAATTGTTTCTATTGGATGGGCACTCATTTTGTGTCGATTTTTATTTTTGAAAGGTGAGAGTATAATGGCAGAAGATGTCTTAATGTCAGTATGGCTTGAACAGATCTACAGTAGGCTGCAGTTCAATCTTATCTAAGAAAGATACTGTATAATCAAGAAGACTCAAGCAGCATAAGGAGTAACAAAAATCACATCTGAGAAATAAAGAACATCGAAGAGCTCATAATGGAATCAAACTGATCTGACGACAGAAGAATGCCAAGAAACTCGGCGAGATACTTTTTCTTCTGAGAAAGATGATTAATGCCGATATCTGCTATTAAAGATCTTTTGAAGAAGTAGGAGGATGTCAGAACAACAGTCTTAGAATGGCATCCAAACCAGGTTGAGGTTAATAGGTTTAGGGATCTCTACAATTACAATGCTATTAATTACTTCTGAAAAATCCTGAAGAAGAGAGAAAAGCAATCAACATTAGACAGATTCTCTAACCCCCACAAACAGAAAAAAACATGATTAATAAAAATGCAAGACTGTGTATATATGTATTTTTATTATTACATATGAATAAACGTAGTAAGAAGGTATATATTTTTTATTTTTTGGGATCTCCAGAATGAATTACTCAAATTCTCATAAAAATCTATGGGAAATCGATAATCAGTTAACGAACAATTCGGATAGTGAACAAAGCCTTGGAATGGATTGTTTGTTAACTGATCACCCACTTTATATAACCAGCTGGTGGGAAGATTTAGATACAGTACTAAATAATCTTATGTATATATTGTATTTTAAATTTAATGATTTTCTTAAAATAAATAACAAAAATAATTTAACAGCAATTAAATTATATGAGTCAAACATTGATAAATTTTAATTATAATAATAAATTTACTATCACGTGAAATATTAGTATAAACTTTATAATAATTTGTATGAATGCACTTGTTTTAAATTTTAAGATTTTAAACATTGAAATTTTATTTTTATTTTAGTGTGCTCCATTAGCTGCAGCATTGGCATTAAATCAAATTGATATTAACAAAGACAAATTAAATCAAGTTAAATTTTCTGTAATAGAAATTGCTGCTGAAATGAATTGGGATTCCAAACTCATAATAAAAGCATTAAAAAAATTGGAATGGGATAATGAAAATTCAGGTAAAATTAACAGTTACTCTGATTAAATATTAATATATTTGATAATACAAAATTATTGTTGAATAAGTAATTAATCTCCATAAACTTTTATTTTAGTGAATTATTAATGTCAAAAATAACTTTCAAGTTATTAAATTTCAAAAAAGTAATGTTTGTATGTTGTATTATTCCAATTCTTTAAATCTTAAAATTTAAGAAATAATTATAAAAGTTTTTGATGTGAAATTGTTTCAAAATCATACAATTAAGAAGTTATAATCAATGATTATTTTTTAATTATTTTTAGAAAAGAATAATAAAAAGACTGGAATAATAGTGAAATTTTCTGATTTGTCCTTCCATATAAGAATAAAATGTAATTTAAATGAAAGTAAAAAGGATGAACTATTGGAATTTTTATATAATAAAGTCATAGAACAAGAAAGATATGAATTAAATAAATTACAAAAACTTCACTCTTTGTTTAACAGGTATGTTAAATTTTATTGTATTAAGAAGATATTAAAATATTAGGAAATTTATGGCATATGAGACAAGTTTTATCCAGAAAAATCTCCATATTTTATGTTGTGGTCTCCCATAGGCTAATGAATTCCCCAAACATCAGTAGGAAAAAGGTGCAGAATATGTCTGATTGCACAAACATGGTTCAGGGAAATTAAAGTGGTTCTGGAGAAATTTGTGATAGAAAGAATAACCATAAAATTAAGTAGCACCTTGGCTAAGCATATAGACTAATTCAGGAAATTTGCCAAAATGTAGGGAGATCCTGCTTTTTAAAAGTGAAATTGAAATATGTTTACTGTGTTTCTGATCAGTCCAGTCAGTTGTTACACTGCTGTTTGCTTATATGGTTATGCACTTGCAGTAAGGCCCAGCTGATCTTGGTTTTTGGTTTTGTTTTCCTTAAAACTCAACAGAGCTTTAAAAATAATTGAAAAAGAAAATCCATTTTTATTTCAAAACTCTTTTTCACACTATTTATTGGATGAAATTTTGTGTTGGCTTGAATTAAATTAAAATATTCACTTGTTCTTCTCCCATATGGAAAATGTGAAAATTAATAAACTGCATTTAAAACTTTCTGAATTGTCTGAATTAAATAGCTAAATAGAAGTTTTATCATAATTTTATAACATTACTTTTCATATATTTTGTTGATTTGTTAGAAAATAAAAACTTCAAAATATATTCTAAAATATCATAAAAGTAAGGTGGAATTTTTAAAAAATAACGAAAAGGCTAGTTAAACTCGAACCAATTTTATGCAAAAAGAAATTTTGTCAATTTCTTTAATAATTTTTTATAAAAAAATTGCATGATGATCATAAATAAATTTTGTGTTTTTGGATGTCAAAAAGTCTGTTATTAAAGCACCTTGTGCTAAAAATAGGTCATTCGTAGATGACTTCAATTTTATTTCTGTTAATCAATGCAATGTATATGCTATCCCATGATAATGGCCTATGTTTAAATTAAAAGAACACTTTGTTAATTTATCAGTTTTGTGTTGCACAGCAAATTACACAGTATGCCTATTTAATTTGAATTTTCCATACTGTGTAGTAGTAATTTTTAATTGGTGCATAAATTTTTTTTTTTTTTTTTTTGTGTATATTTCAAGGAATTTTGGGTCCTGAAAATATTCTGTAACCCTGCAGTTAACTTCTACCTAGTCCAACTCTTGAATAAAATATTATTTACTATAGCTAAGCAACCTTTGCATGTATTCGTGTTGAATATTTTAATGGTAAATCTTAACTGTAAATAACTTCTTTTAAACTCCTCCCTGATAAATAAGTTTGCATTCTAATTTTACCTTTTCAAACCAAAATACAATAAAAAAAATTTGGGACCCAATGCCAAAGATGTGGGATGGAGATGTGTCTTATATGCCATAAAACTCAATAGTATTTTTAATAAAATATTTTAATTTATTATTTTAAATATGTTGTTCAATTTATAATTACTTTGCATTATATCAATAACAGAAATGTATTATTTTTAGTGTGTCTTTTCCAACTACAACATTTAATTCAGAACAGAGTACTGAATTAAAAACTCATTTATGCAAGTATTTTAAATCTGAAACAAAGATAGAAATTGATTCATTAAATAAAGGCAACAATATTCAAATGGTAAGAATAATTATAGTTATTTTTAAGTTTCAAGAAAAACTTAAAATATAAAATTGAATGTTTTTAAAGAAATCTGAAATGTTGGATGAAATTCGGAACACCATCGGCAATCTCGTCTGCACTTATCAAGATCAGAACTTTACCGGAAGAGCAGTAGCACGAATATTACACGGAATAGGAAGTCCACGTTTTCCTTCAGAAATATGGAGTAGAGTGCGCAAATTTTGGAGATGCTATCTTGATGTTGATTTTAATTATTTAATTCAGATTGCAAATCAAGAAATATTAAGATTAAGATGACTTTATATAATGAAAATTTTAATAAATAAACCAAGAGACGACCTTTTAGAAGTGTGATTTCTCAAAAATAATTAAATTAAAAAGAATTAAAGTGCTCATTGTTAGAATGTTCTTAAAAATTAGCATCAAGATTATAAAATCATAATTACACATTTTATAGCTGTGAACAACAAATGAAGATAGTAAGTTAATTTTTTTTTTGGTTCATATATTTAAAAATTAAGAAAAAGTACTTTGTCATTAATTGTCAGATGTTCTATTTCATTCTATGATGATTAATGTGCACAGGCACGCTAAACATCAAAGAATGTTCTAGTCGTGACATATCCTTACTAAAAATTATTATTAATGTCAAAACAAAATCATGTCTTTTAGTACTAAGTTCTTTTAAAATTACAGCATTGATTTGTTAGGTAATTAAAGGCCCATAGTCAGAAATCTAGTTGATTGGCTTTTTTATTTTTAATGTTTTTTATTATTTGTAATAAAATCTGAACAATTCTCAGCTCATTAGTTGCAGATATAGGGTAATTCTTGTTTTCTCATTTCAGTTCTATTTCTTTATCCATTGCATATTCTGCTAATGCTGTCACAACAGGTACTCCTCACTTTACGACCTATCTGCTTAATGACCACTCGAGTTTCGACCTGCAATTCGGGGAATCCCCTTTCTCAGCTTGAGTGTCGATCAGTGGCATACGGTGACATTCGCACTAAGCGTACTATAATAGGCTAATAGTGTACTATAATAGTCTTTTTATGAATAAATTTGAAGTTTGTTGCATAATTTGTATACTTTTACAACGATCCTATATTCCTGGCGCAAGCTCCTCGCTTAATGACGTAGTCGTGGAACGGAACTCAGTCGTAAAGTGAGGAGTACCTGTATTTAGCTTTTGATTAATACTTTCTAGAATGCTTCTGATATATTTATAATATTTTTGGTATCATGTACATTTTCAATTAAGAAAAATGAGATAAATTGAAAGAATCATTCTGTTCCCTCATTTGATTTCTTTTGGTGATTTTGCCACTTTATTACCAGCAGTTTTTAAAAATCAACTTTGGAAGATTTCATTATGATTGATTAAATATTTGTCAATAAATTTTCTTTGTTATAAACATCATTTCATTTAGAAAATAGTTGAATTTTTTAAAATTGTTTCATTCTCACAATAAAAGTAAACTTGATATATATGTTTTATAAATTTTTTGGATATTTAAGTTTTGAGCAGGAAATAATAATTTATATATATATAACTTATACATCCCTGTTTCATAAAGATGGAGGTATTATTTATATGTATTGACATTATATTATAGTTTCCATTGTTTTCTAAATAAATAAAACAAACCATTTTACTTATTATAAAAACAAGATATTTTACTTTTTCATAATAAATTCCTTTCAAGTTAAAAGAATTTATTAAAAAATATACCAAAATCAAGCATATTTTTTGAGAAAAGATATATTTAAAAAGACAAAAGCGATTGGTTGTCAACAGATCTTTCTTTGTTGGCAACTTCCAGAACCTGAAGGTTGATATCTTCCTAAACTGTGTTATATCTGCATACATTGATTTCCACATCCTGTAAAGCAAAGAGAAAAGCTTCATTTAAAATGGACCAAGCAGCACAATAATCAAATAAAATGATTTTAGAGAATATTTCCAGCTAACATATCTCACTGTCTTAATTAGTTTGTCTATATGTTTTAAAAAATGTACTTATCTAAATTTCTTTTATGTGATTAGAAGAAAATATTCAAACTAAAATTAGCAAAGAAGCAGATATGGCTGTTCTCAACTGACGCTGCATTCTTGATCATAATGTTGTAGAGAATAATCACACCCACTATTTTGCTTATCAGAATGGCAAAAGCTGTATGCCAAGTTTTGCAGTAATATATTTCAGACAGGGATGTAAATTATTATAGTTGAGTAGCATTATCTGGTATGCAATTTAATCACAAAATGCCTTAAAATTACTATCCAGAATCCTGTAAAAATGCTTGCCCAAACAATACAAAACGCATACAGCACAACTGAGAGATTTTCCTTATATTCTGTATGCCAAAACCCACCAAAGAATAAACATAATTATGTGAAGAATAGTAAGATATAAAAATTAACATGAAAATTTATATAATGTAATTGTTTTTAAATATCTTTCTGAATGCTAGTTGGTAGGCTGAAGTTTTTCATACTAGATATTAAGTGGTATTAAAGGTGTGATGCCATGTGTACATCTTGATTTTGAAATGTTTTGGCAATAGCCTTTTGCCTTGGGATAGTAGTACTGGCATGCTGATCTAGGGAGTAATTTAGGGTGATTGAGTTATGTACTATACAGTATATCACTCAATCACCCTAAATAGTGGTATGAGGGCCATAATGGCAAAACAATATGTTTAGGAAATCTTTCACTTTTGTATTGTCTTTTGTGGCTGGGCTGTAAACGATCATTTTCCAGCAAGATAATGTTTGGTCACACACAGCTACAGTTTCCCATGAATATCTCTGTCATATTGCCACACTTGTCCTGTGGTCTACAGATTTTTTTTTATATCAAGAATTTATGGAACTGATGAAACTCCAGTCTTTGGCCATCTATGAATGTGAATGATCTGGAGCAATAGTGCAATATTTGTTTGCAAATCTGTTGCAGGATATGATGCCTTTATGCCTCCATGCATCCAGACAAGAAGAGATCCTGTAAGGCACTAAATATTTCTTTAATCATTATATCACTGTTTCATGGGAAATTGTCCTCTTACTATGATATTGTAATCATTTATTACCATTGTTATTACGTTTGCATTAATAAAGTTCATTCGATTCCAATGCCTCCTCCTTAGTGCATAACTTTTCTGTCAATTAGTGTAATTGCAAAATAAGTTGCAATTATTGAATGTACTAAATTGCTACTAATTACTTGATTTTAATCTGTAAAAATGATTTATTTAATCCTATCAAAGAATACGATTTAAAGTTAATCATATTAATATATGATTTGTATAAGTTGGACTGTATTATGTTGAACTAAAGATTTATGGACAAGAATGGATTTGTGGAATGAGGCAATGGAACATATGGACAATCTGCCAAATAGGGTTGGTCTCTCAAGAACACTTTATAGGAAACTGATCCCTATTGCCAAGTTCAGGGAATGCCTTCTGGGAAGACTTTTATTGGAAACTGGTGCCTATTTAGATGTTAAAAATGTGAAGAAATCCCAGAAAATTCCAGTAACCTGCTTGTTGGTGAGAACCAAACCCTGACCAACTACTAGTCTCTAGTGTGTTATTCATTTGGTCAAGGTGTGCTTTATGGGCAAGGACCAATATACATAATATCTGCCAATTGGATTGTAGAAGTTACAATGCAATGGTACAATATTTAAGATGAGAAATTACATTGTCTTTAAAAATGTGTATATGCCAAGTCACAGATTGCCATACATGACACATCACAGTCTATGGGGGATCAGATAGAACATCTCAAAGAACTGACTTATTTGGCATCTCTAAAGTAAGTAACAGAATACGATTTCATAAGCTACTGGTTGGACAACACTCTTTAGGAACTCAACAGCATCTCACATGCAATCTTACATTTGAGATCTTATCTATCATCATGAATTTTGATTGTTGAGTACAATGACTGAAAAAACTACATAAATGAATAAGATTATAGAGATTGTTATTATGTTATTACACTATGTACGTACTGTACATATTTTGTAAAGAATATATTAGAATTCCAGAATGTGTTTTAAAATGAATAATTTAAAGATTTTCAATTTTATTACAATTGATCTGACAAAGAAACACTGTATTTTGAATGTAAGTAAAAATTTGTCATTTCTTGTATAGAGTTCAAATTTCAGAGAATCAACCTAAAATAACTTACATCTAATTTATGAATTAGTAAATTAACACAGAATTGTAGAACAACAAAATTATTATTACAATAATTTATAGAGCGGTATCTCGTACTTCAAACACTAAAGGCGCCACCAGTGGTGAGTGGATAAAACCACTAAACACTAGCCGTGGGTTCGTGCCTGGTCAACGGGCTGCCCAAGTGGAGTTTTCTGGGTTTTCTTTATGTTAGTAACACCTAAATAGAGGCTATTTTCCCTGAAGAGATCTCCCGGGAGGCATTTTCCCTCAGCAAATCGCCCACGTGTCGTGTTGCTGTAACAAAAAAAAAAAGAAAGAAAACTAACCTCGAACTTGAAATTTGACAAAAGTTTGCTTTGCAGTTCGAACTGCGAGCCCGGTGAAAAGCGTAAATTGTGCACACAAGTCTCTCACTCTGTTACGCTCGTATGTTTTCAGTGATTTTCGCTTTATTTTTGGTTTGGTTACGTATATATTGTGTGTTATTCCTTAAATTATAACAATTTCTTCCTGTAATTTTTCTTTATCGGCAGCTTTTGGGTGCTTCCTACGTTTCGTATCCTTTAGTTCAAAATTTCCTGAACTGAATTTTTTAAACCACATATGTTTGAAGTTTTTATTGTTTGTATCCTTTCTGAAACTCTAAATGCGTATCAGCATATTATACTTTATATCTGAAGACATTTCAATTTGATTTTATTCAAACAACATGCGTAGTAAATAGGTTTCAAAAGTTTGTATTCTTTGTTTAGAAGTTATTTTTTTATCTCACATTAGCAATAATGTGTTAAATTGTTATTAAATCACACATCTGTGTTAAATTAAGTAACTGTACTTGTTAAAAAATATACAGAAAAACCTTCACTCAATATTACCTTTACTCACTAACCGTGTCTAATGGGAAGGTTGTGATATCCACAATTGAGATGGGGGAAAATTATCGCAAAGGCGAAGCGGTACACTTGACAGATCTGGCGGCCATTTTAGACTTGAATTTTTACAGAATGGATTAAAAATAAAAGAATATTAATTAAAAGCAACTTCATTTTTCATTTTTGTTCGACACTACGAGTAATCAGACAGTGAGGGCCCGATATATAAGGATCAACCCACCCATGAAAATTTCTGAGCCAATCGGTACTGGAACCAGGGTCCCCTAAACTGCAGATGTTTTCGTTTTCTAAGATATGTATTTATTCTGTTAATATGAATAAAAAATTCTAATATAAAATAAAAATATTTATTATTAACACAGCCTTTACATGTATAGAATTTGTATGTATTATATATAAAATAAAAAATGTTAATTCACTTTAGTTTGTAAAGTTACATATTCACCATTAATATGTTTCAGTGACCAGTTCATTAGAGGTGAAGATTCCAAACAATTAGCAGTTTCTGCTTCTGAAGTGCTATCAACTGTTGAAGGAATAGGAATAGGTAAAGGATTCTGATCTTGTTTAATCCAAACATGCGGTGGTGATGGTTGTAATTGATTAAGATCTGGAAATGCTAACTCAGAAGAATTAACATCAGCCACTTCTACACTTGCCAAAGGTGCATCCAAGCACGGGGAGATTAAATTTGGTTTATTAGCCAAGATTTCTACTATCTGGCTGGCCATTGGCCTTTGTTGTGGATTTTGATACCAGCATTGCAACATCAACATTTTTCTACATAAAACAAAATTACAAGTGAATTTTAATCCAGAAAAATTAATATGACAAAAATGATACTTACAATTCTGTTTTGCATTGTTTTGGAACAGAAAGTGTTTTTCCATTTATAATATGTTCATAGACTTGATTATTTGAAAATCCTTGAAATGGGAAGCTTCCAAAAGTGACCATTTCATAAAGCAAAACACCATAACTCCATATATCTGTCATTGGTGAAAATATTCCTTTTGACAGACTTTCAGGTGCCATCCACCTGATTGGCATCTTACCTTAAAGAAACAAGAGTGGAACTTTTAAATGGGAAATTGGAATAAATATCATAAAAACATTAGTATACCTTTAAATTTATAACAGTCGCAGTCAAACACAGGTTTGCAAAGGCCAAAATCTCCAATTTTGACAACTCTTCTGGCATTTACTAAACAGTTTCGACAAGCCAAATCGCGGTGAACATATTTCATTTCTGCAAGATAGCTAAGTCCTCGAGCAATATCTAAAGCCATATTTGTTAGACAGAAGCTAGAAACTTCTTCGTTGGTTTCGTTTTCTTTTACGAGATTTCTTCGGCTAAGAAGATATGTTTTCAAATTACCTGCGAGATACGAATGTTCATAAATTCCAGAGAACTTTTATTCAAATTTATGAAAAATCAATACGTACCATATAACATAAACTCCATAATCATGTATACAGGTTCTCCTTTGGTGCAAACACCAAGCAAACTAACAATGTTGTGATGATTGAATCGTTTCATCATATCTGCCTCACTCAAAAAATCTAACTAATAATAATTATAAAGTAAAATTAATCGTAATGAACATATTCTAAATTTATATTAAGCACGAATTTATTCTTTTTTTTTTAACAAAATTTCTTTATTAATCTGTCAATGCGATTGAGGTAGTTGAGCATCAGCCCATTGCCGATACTGCGGAACCTGGGAGTAAATCCGAGCAGGCGATTACCCCAAGGAATTTTTTAGTAGCACACTGCCCTTGGATCCCTTACCACTCGATTGCATCTATTGTGAGCTTGACTAAACTCCAAAAGTGTGATAGAAAATACCTATAAAAAAGCATCTAAATTGCTACGAGTTTGAAAAAATGTGTGAAAAAACAACACAATAACTGCAACTACTGTACCAATCAGATATTTTATTTAAATTAAAATTCTGGAGATTATGAAAATACGATATGAAAACCTCATTCAAGTTAAACAGTTTGACAAATTGGCGTAACCGGTTTGATTTAACGTGTAAGTCCCTATGCTAGACGATGGGGGAGGGGGAATGACTTCGAGTTAACTATGTTCCACTAATATCGAAGTTTTTGATCATAGAAATTACGGAATAAAATTGGTTTCTAAACTAAATCAAATTGTATAGGTGTAGTCATCAGAATTAATACTTTAAATACATTTACGCATTTTTATCGAAGCATAACGTAAACAAAATGTGCTATATGCAAATATCGCACCAAAATTATTGTCGAAAAAACAAGTGAAAGGAGATAAAACATTTTAAAAATGAAATATTTTTTAACAAATTCAATTCCCTTCAAGTTAAAGCTAAAATCTGATTAATTAATTTTTAAATTCAGTTTAATTCATGAATATAATTAATTTTAAAAAATTATTTTTTAAATTCTAAAATCGTCGTATATTTTAATACGACGATTTTAGAAAATAACAGCTGAAAACCGTTTTAATACTCACAAAAACAAAGTAAAAAAAGAGAGAGAAGGACTAATGACAGTGCACAACTGATATCACACTAAAGTTTTTTAAATTCTCGTAACAATAAATTGGACTTATCGTTAGTAAATATTGTAACAAACAGCGGACACAGATTATGTTCAACGAAATCAACAATTCTAATTGAGCAGTGGCTGCATTAAATTATGTAACGTCAATGGATCCTCTGTACCATACATTTTGCATACATTTGCCGATAGCTGTGTACAAGTATTGACTATATGGATTAATACATGCCTTCAGTTTCTTAAATAATATACGCTTCACTTGTATGGGAGCAGCCATCTTTGATTAATCAGCGTTATCCGAAGGTAGTGTAAATGAAGTCCACAAATGTGATGTCAATACGCTAAACATGTTTCGAAGTAGCGCTTTTATTGAGGGTGTTTGGCAAGAAAATACTCAACCGCTACAAAATCGTTTAGTCTGATGAACGCAGCTGTTAGATATGTATAAACTAAAATTCAATGTTTTATTAGCGAGGTTGAGGCCGAAGTTTTAAACGCGAAAACGTGTACGTCGGACGTTCGGCGCTGCTTTCCTGTAAGCCTAGAAGTTTGACAATGGCGTTTGGAATGTCGAGCATGATTCCACTGACTTTCCAAACGCCATTGTCAAACTTCTAGGCTTACAGGAAAGCAGCGCCGAACGTCCGACGTACACGTTTTCGCGTTTAAAACTTCGGCCTCAACCTCGCTATTATTATCGAACTTCGTAACTTCAAGAAAATAAGTAACGAAATGAAACGAAAGTACTGACTGAAAAATATTGCAATGATCAAATCTGAACGTTATATAAATCTTGGATCGGAAAGAATTAGAAAATTACTTTGTAATTAAATCTATACTAAGAAACAGGGGTGCTTTTATCAAACCATTAGATTTAATACCAAAAATATCCCAAATACTAATTTCAGATTACACTAATAATTCATGGCTACTTTCCAAATACGTGTTCCGTGAATTACTTACTAGTGTAATCTGATCACTCGAAGCCTTTCAGCGTCAGAAAAAAATCGTGTCTTGTTTGCTACGTTTATGACGACAATCTTTTGTTATATCTTATTGGTCCCATTATAAGAAAAAGGCTAATATTTTTGGAATTAAATCCTCTTAAAATTTGCCACTGATCGAAGTTGTCAATTTTACGTACTACTAATTAACATTTTCACTTACAGCAAACCTAACAGTTTGCCAATGACTAGTCAAATAATTCACGCGAGAATTCTAAAAGTTGACACTGGACGAAGTATTACAGAATTCCTGCAGGAAAAGAAAATGTTCCTACCAGAAACGAACCTTTACGCGTAAAATAAATAATATTCTTAATTCCTAAACTAACTAATGTTATTTTTTTCAGAAAAATCCTCGAATATAAATTTGTGGATTTATTTCTTTAGGAATTGTATAATTAATCATCATTAATTTATCAATGTTAATAAAATTAAGTGCTTAATCTGCTGTAAATAATAGTTCATCCATACCCGAGTTCACTCGATCGGTGTTCCTTTCTAACATTTCAATTCTATTTTTCGGGGGTGGTCCGTTCGGATATGTCGGGCCCCGTCCCTCACCACCCGGTCGCCCCATTGTGGGCCTGGCCGAACCCATAATGGGCCTACTAAAAGAGGCCCTCTTAGTGCCCACAGGGCGGAAAGAGTTAAAAAAGAAAAAAAAAACATTTCAATTCTTAGATTCATTGAATCTCCTTGTTTTCATAATATCGAAGTTCGAAGCCATAAACTTACAACATCCCTTAAAATTCGTAAGAGTGATTCTATTTTTTCCACATCAACTTTAGTCTTGCAAACGAAGATTCTGACCAAATTTCGGACAGGAATTCTTATTAGTTTGTGGAGTCAAATAAGAGTCCATTCGTTGAAGTTTTATCACTGGCTCTCTCGATGACCTTTTCCCTGAATAATGGAGTAACTTGACATTCATACTTTCGACTGCACTTCTAAAGGGTGAAGTACGAGTTGTCACGTTTCCTTTTGAATAACGGAGTAATGGCCTCACAATGATGGCCTTCGAGTTAGAGCAACAGGCAGTGGATCGCAACAAAAATCAGTCATTTTACTTAGTTCAAGGACACTGATAAATTAATGGATAAAAAAACAATTCGCCAGAAGTAGTGACTATGTACTGTAACAAAGCAACGTTCCCATCAAAAAAAGAACCTAGCAAAAATCTTGTTAAAATTCCCGACATTTAAAACTGCGATTAAAACTCTTTTATGATATTTTATTTTAAAAACTTTATATTTTTAATTATTATAAAATGGCAAAACGCTTCATTTTGAGGGCAAGGATGAGTTTTATAAAAAAGAAAACACTGTAAATGCTTACGACAAGTAACATCATTAAGTCCGACCTTACTCGAGATATGACACACGACCCCCCCCCTCCATCTCCCTACCCTCTTGACTTATAACCTCTAACATTTAATAGCATCAATCCGCTAATACACAAACTTCCATGCAAAATTTTTGTCGACAAAAAGCACGGGAATTATTAAGCTCCAAAGTGGTTAATTTACTTAGTCGTTTTTGTTTGTCACTTAGAAGCACTCAAAATATCTATCTAGATAACATCAAAAAGTTTTGCATTAAATGAAAATAAATCAGATGAGTCACCACTGAAATAAGAATGTAGCCTAGCTATAAAAATGCATAAGTAGTGCTGCACAATTTATGCGTTTTGCGTTTTTATTGCTACACAACATTTCTCGTTTCAGCGATGACTCGTTTGATTTATACAGAAGGTCACATTATAGTAACCTTCCGTATACTTGTATTATACAGAAAAATCTGTTCAAATAAAAAAGAAACTTTCCTAAATGGGCTATTCTCTATGTTATAAAAAGTCTGTAACCTGCCAAATTAGAAAAATATTCGGTACCGTGCGATTCCGGTTTACGCAGGTTTCACTATACTTTTTATTTTCCCAGCTGTTAGGTAGGCCTATACGTAAGAAGGGAAAGTAATAAAATCGTGTCAGATTTGATCCTCCGAGTTTTTTGCAAATCTTTACGTTTTGAGACTTCCTGAACCCAAAAAGTAAAAAAAGAAAAATGGCAAAAAATTCCTTGGATATGTGTGTGTGGAGGAGTGTGTGTGTTGACGTACATTTTGCTTAATATCTCAGGACGGGATGAAGATAAAGAAACCAAATTTGGCAGGGTAGCTTGTGTATAAGGGGCATTGATGCTATTAAATTTTGGTCATGAAAGGTCAAGGGGATGAAGAGATAGAGGGTAGTCAGTTATCATATCTCGCGAGGGGTCAGATTTAAAGATTTTATTTGTTGTTAGCATTTAGTGTTTTATAAAACTCGTCGCTATCTTCAAAATTACGTATTTTTCTTATTTTATAATAATAAAAAATATATAAAGTTTTTATATAACAAAATATCATAACAGATGGCGCCACATACAATTTTAGCTATTTATCTTGATTAATAATACAAATGTTATTTTTTAAAAATAAAATCTCATAAAAGCCGGGAAAGTTACGCAAGTCGTTGCTAGATTTTTTGAATTGTATTATTTGTCTCTCGCCTGTGAGTACTAAGACAGCCTTTTTTAAATCACACTCATTATGGAATATGCCAGGCCCACAATAAAAAAGACCGGAAAGTGAGGTACAAGGCCGACCACCTCTCGAAAAATTCATGGAGTTTTTCGACCATTCAGATTTGTTCATGGTTCCCAAAACAGCCGGCCGACACTTCGGTCATTTGTTCGTCAGAATTTGATTTATTAAGAGAGTTTGGTAAAATTTTTATGATGGAAAATATAAAATATTATAACAGATTTCTTTTCATACATTTATATATTATCGAAATTTTGAAATATAATTTTTTCAATTAATATTTTAAGTTTTTTATTGCCTTTTTTGAGATATAAATATATAAACTCTGCATATATGAAACTGAAATGTTTAATTAGTTATTTTCTATTAAACTGATTTCTCCTGCGATTGTTAATTACTACGTTAAAACCAGCATAAATACAGTATAAAATGATCAGATTGGACGCGTGTGATTTAAATTATTAAATTTATTGAAAATTTTTAAAAATTTATACTAAAAACAATTAAAACTATTTTCAATTTTTAAATACCTTTTCTTCTACTGAGGCACCTATTTTAAGTGTTTTTACAGCAGCAGCTACCCATCCTTTAGATTCTATGAAAGTTTCTCCTCCATAGACAGTACCAAAAGCGCCTTCTCCCAATTTTCTATTGATAACAACATGGTTTCTTGGTATTTCCCATTCATCTAATGCTAAGAGATTATGGGCGGCAACTAATCCTAATTCCTTAATTCTCTCTTTAGTTAGTTTCATTTTTTCTTCGTATCTAATAAACATTAATAAATCATCAATAGAAAATGTTTTTCAAATAAATTAATCAAAGTTTTATGAGCTAACCTTCTTTTCAACAATATAAAAACAATTGATAATACTAAAGCAAATATGGAAAAACCGAGAATATTCATGATAACAAGGGCGAGTTCACAGCTGACGTTCAACATTGCTCGAAACTGCTCAACAGAACACATTTCTGGATCTATTTATAAAAAGTTTCTCAATAGTAATAATAATTATCTTTATAATAGAAGGTAAGCAATCACTTACCTTCCATTCCATCAGATGGTTGCCTACCGTCATGCGTTAACCAAACAATGGCCGATTTATTTATTTCTAAAGAACCGTTCTCTTCCGAGATGGGAATGTATCTTCCAATTTCACGTGTAACATTACCGTGCCATTGCCAAATAACAATGTCTAACAGTCGACTGGATCCAACGAATTTCACACGACCCGATACTCCCATAAAATTAGTTTTCATTAAGAGAGAGATAAACTTTCTGTAATTTTAAAACTTTTTCATTAAACAATTTTATGTATAAGCTATACATCCTATAAAATTAAAGTATGTAACTTAAAATATTTTTGAAATCAAACTAACCTGGTTACTGTATCTGAATGCAAAATTGCCACCATGCTGTCATTTTCGTTTAACAGATTATCTAAAGCCAAGGCATAAACCCAAACGGCATCATACGCGTATCCGCCATATTTACTTATGGTTCTATTCTATTTAAAATAAAAATAGTTTAGATTTACAAATATAAACCGATTAATAATTTTATATCGTTTAGAATACTTGGGAACTGGCATAAGTTTTGTATGTAGATGTCCATTCTTGGATGGTCTTTCCTTCTTGCATGACAATTTGTGGATCAGCATAAAAAGTATAAATAAGGGTAATATGACCATCGATAGCTTTACTCATCTGTTCTGTGGTACACGGAATTGATTCTCCTAGAGTGTTAAAGTAATCGGTATCAAACCAATTATTGCTAAACCATGCTGGTAAAAACCACTGGTAACCTTGATAAGCTGTCATTTTCTGTGCAAAATTAAAGATGTATTTTAATATTAATTTTACATAAAATTTTAATAAAAATCTAAATATTCAATAAAATCTTCGGTAATAATTTTTCTATTGAATAATTTTTACTAAATAAAAAAAAATTTAAATATTATATTGTATTTTATAATCTGAAATACATTTACTTCGTATTATTCAGGAGAGGTGTAACAATAGTTTCTAGGCTTTTTGTTTGTTTGAAAACAACAGTCTGATTATTCTTGCTGTAATTTTCATAATAATGCATAGAGATAATGCGTCAATTTACAATATGACACTTTAAAAATATAAGAATCGTGTTAAAAATATTGTCAGAAGATATTATGCCTATGAGGGGACTGTTTGGACATTGACTATTGGAGGGATCCCAAATCGTTTTGAGTTTACAATTTTTTCTTAAGTGAAATAATCGTTAGAAATTATAAATATTAAAAATATCAACAAATTAAACGTTTTTTAAATTTTATATATAAACGAAAAAGTTAATAATTTACTTACTTAAATTTTAAATACTGTGGTTTTATAGTCTGAGACATTTGCATCCCTCAGGTATTGTTTCAATTAATTCCAGGTGATTTACTCGGAACTGAACACTTTCTTTCTTCAACATCAAGATTACACAATCACACTTGAATAACAATGTAATGTAAAATACCTTGGTCGACTGTGGACTATTTCGTCATGGAAAAATCACTCCGTTTGTGTTTCATGTTCATATATACCGAGTTATTCCATATAAGTTTCCAGTTCCTAGTGAATCACCCTGTATTTTTATCGTATGTATTGATTCTTACTATAATTATTAATGTTAAATATTTATTTTTTCAGTAAAATAACGTGAAAAAGTATTTCCACAAATATTTTCATGAAAGTAATTTCGATTATGTATTGTAAGACCCATAAATATTGTTTTGTTAAGAGCTCTTTGAGTTTCAACTCTTTATTGAATATTGCAAGATAAAACAACAATACAAGATGAAATTAATTTTAATTTAATAATTTATTATTCAATTTTTATTTATTTTTTACTTTTAATAAATATATTAACTTTGTTTTTAATGTTTAATTTATATAATCAAATATACGACCTCACGAACGTCACTGATCTTCGAACAGTATTTTAAAACTATTTTATCCTGTTTTATTCTGGTGACACCTTCTTACATGACAATTTGTGACACTAGTACTAAAATGCAGTTGCATATCTTACACTATTTATTAATAGAAATGTAAGATATGCGGTTGCAGATCTTACATTTCTATCTCTGTCTTCAAATATCTCTCTCATTATTCACTCATTGTATGTGTTAAACAGGGCATAGAACAATTCACATCCCTATCTTACTCGTGTCATTTCCCCATCTTACTTTTGCTTGTTGACCCTTATAATTTATTAAAATATTTAATTCTATTCCATTCCTAATTTTTGTAAAATTTTAAATAATCTTTAATCCTCAAACATCTTTAATCCTGATTTAATCTACCAAATCTTAAAATAAACGTTATTTGGCATATAACATATAATTAAATGCTTACTATCAACGTAATGATATTAAACAATAGTTTTTTTCCATTCAATATATCTAATACACCAAGCATGATTCAAAAGTTTAATAGATATTTCTCACTAAATAGCTTTAAAAATATTAATCTCATATTATTATATATGGAGATATTCAGTTTGGGTTGATTTGTGTACACATGAAGCTATCTTTCATATATCGAACTTCGTGAATATCATTAACTTCAGATAACAGACACGTTTATCAGTAAAGATAGAATATATATTACCTGTTTATAAGCTTCACACATGATAGCTCTTGCAGTGGAATCGTAGAAAACGCCAATTATGATGCGAGCTTTTTTATTTTTGAGATCAAGAAGATACTGAGACATGTTGTTCGACGAACGATTTCGTGGAAATTTTCTATTACTAATAAAATTTAATCCTTGCGATTGTAAAAGATCGTGAAGTAGCGATAAGTATTCTGGATAGTTTTGGCCATCTTCTGTTAAAGCAGCTATTCGATGCCATCCAAAATGAAGGAAAAGCTTTAAAAATACAAACCTGGAATAGAAAATCGTTGATTGTAAGCATCAATGTGATAAAGCCTACTGAAAGTTTCTATATTAAAGATTTATTTTGCCTTAATTGGTTATTTTCTGGTGTAGTCCTTAAAAAGAAAGGATATTTTTCACGATTATTGAATAATGCTCCTTCTGCGCTGTAACTTATAATAATAGAATTAAAATGCTTGGCAACACCCGCAATGGGTTCCACAGTATCGGAACATGCTGATCCTACAAAATTTATAATGTTAAATATTAATATTTATAATTTCAATATATTCTTTAAGAAATGAATGTAATTCAATGGCAAATTGTAACAAATTGGTTAAAAATCTATATATTTAGATAATTACCTAAAATTCCGATTAATCGATTGAAACTAGAATTTGTCACATAACTTATAAAAGTTTTCATAACAACATCTGCCATGCAACGTCCGTCCTGAATCAATAATTCTAATTTATAATTCTTCAAAATACTATTATTCTTGTTAACTGCATCTACAGCCAATTCGGCAGCTTTAAAAGGAAAAAAGAAATTATTAAATAAAATTTTACATGATGTGATATATTTCTCAATGTTAAACTAACCTGGTACCACACCAGCAAGTTCTTTATAGGGACCTGTAACGGGGAAAATTCCACCTATATAGAGAACTGTCTTATCTGGAATATTATCTGGTAACCATTTACTCCATATATATTCATTTTCCTTAATCCAAATGCAAGCCGCTTCTTCTATTGTTTTGTCAGTGGATGTATACTTCAACAGTTGAATATATTCTGTCTGATGATAATTCATAGAATTCACCAACTGGTATACAAGAGGAGCATTACTTTTCAATTTCTTCCATATCACCTGAAAATATTAAATGGTTTGGTTTGATGAGATACAGCAACATAACACCACGGAATGCCCATGATGAAAACCTGGAAAATACTTGGCCAGCTCGTTGGTCGGGTGCAAACCCGCAACCAAATACCAGTATGTTCAGTGGCCGAGTGGCCACTGAACATACTGGTATTTGGTTCCATTCGGCCACTGATAGGCCAAAAATATTTAAAAGTTTAATATAAAATATTAAGATGGATTGCAATTTAATTTGTAATTAGTACAAAGAAATTATTTAAATAAACTGAATTAATTATACCTTTTCAAGTTGACTGATTTCAAACTCGCATGGAAGAGATGAACGGTAAATATTGTCTCTACATGAAGGAAAAGAAATATGAGTGAAATTTTTCGATGATATGAGTGCACTCGGTTTCCAATAAAAAAACAATGTCGGTTCATTTCTATGGAATCGATTCCTAACGATATTTTCTAAATGTGGTCCTACCCAAGCGACGTTGACAAACAATTTTAACTGAATAATCTGATCTTTCAGAACTCGATAAGAGGACTCTGCAGAAAAATTTGTGTCAGATTAAAAATATTCGAATCAAATAAAAATTTACTGATTTTAATACTTACCAGGGTAATCAGCCAGGAGAGTTGCACACGTTACATTGGAATTTTGGCACAGTGGAGGTGAAAAAATACCATTTTCGCATTTTGTATATGAACAATAATAACTGTTACTTTCTTTATCAAATACCCAGGTTAAAATTTCAGGTTCATTCAAAAGGTTGAAAGGAGTCACAATGTCACTGTCTTGATAACTTCTCCAATGATCTAGTATTGTTTCGTTAACATTCCATTTATCTTTGACGTATTTTTCAGAAATATACCAATCAGATCTGCGAAAAATTATCCAAATATAAAATTCTATAATAATAATTTTAAGAAATAGTTGAAATACATAAGCATTTGCTACCTTCCAATGGGACCTAAAGGACCACAATCTTCGATTTCTGTTAAATCACTCCATTTATCCAAATTAAATCCAGGACCAATCCACACTTCTAGATTTATCATAGGCCTAGCAGTTGAATCGAAATTTTCTACTTTTTTGCATTTTCTAAATATTGTGACAACAAAATTTAGCTTTCATCCATGAAATTTAATTAATGAGAAATTCGTATATACTTCGCTTACTCTGGAGAAAAGCATCCCGTTATACGTTGCAAAGTAGCAGTGCATGCGACAGCTTCGTCTTGTAACAATAAAATGGTGTCATGATATCCGAGTTTCTCTTGCAAAAGTATCTTTAAAATGTTGGACACCAATTTGTGTGTGGGTCGTTTACTTGCTTCTATATATATTGGAAGAACTGTGTCGCCAGAGTAGAAGTAACGTTTGGAGATTTGCTCTTCAAAAAAAGTGTAAATGAGAATTCTTACGTTTTTCGACTTAATTTTTCATATTTATGTATATTAATTTTATATTCAGTATGGCAAATGACTAGATCTACGTATGTTAATTGACCTACTGTACATTCACATAGTAAACGTATAATAATTAAACTATTACTCTGCAATAATAAACTTCAAAAACATAACTAAATGTAAATTGTTATTATATTATGAGTTTATAAAGGTTTTGTTATAAACCAAATATTTGTTTTTTCATGCTTGGCTCTTTCCATCCTGTGAGGCACTTAAAGAAGGCCCAACTGGGACAGACATTGGATTAGATTGGAATGATGGTTTAAGGCAGCTCTATAGATGGGCGACCTGCTAAGGGGAAGATCCTGAAAGGCTTTTTTTTATGGAAATTATGAAAAATTGCTCCTATTTAAATATACACACGAAAAAAATTCGAAAAACGCCACATGGCCAGCATGGTGATCAGGCGCGAATCTACGATCAACTATTATTATTTAGTGGTGTTATCAACTCTGCTACTGACGGCAAAATTCGTTAAATAATATTGCTACAGTGTTAACTGGATTATATTATTATTATTATTCACTTTTACTAGTTAAAACGCAATTTAAACTTAATATTTCGTAAATAAAGCTTATTTAACAATCATAGTAAGACGATTTTAATGTTACCACATTTCGAACACAGTATAGTAAGAAACTGTTTTAATAAAAAATTATTGTTTTATTATAATTTTAAAATAGTATACAATTTGTTTTCAAATTATCTGTCTCCAGAATAAAATATTCTTCTCAATACGTCTTTATTATGCCACAGGAACATAACTGGACCCGAGTGGAATCGATATTTCTTTGTAGGTTCATGGCACGAGATGGTCCTATCAAAAAGACTCCAATTGACCTTTGTATTTGTCTTGAAATTATGTACATTTTAAAGTTTTCTTTCATTAGAAAAATGACTATGAATAATTATATTTTTAAATAGCGACAAATTTAATATAACATTTAAAATTTGAACTTATGTTTCATTAAAGAGTAGTAATAAAAATTTTTCTGAATTAAGATTTAATTATTTTAGAAAATACAAGTGTAAAAGGAACGTGCGAAAAACAATATTAATTAATTAAACTCTGAAAAATTTTAATTAAATAGAATTCATAGAAGTTGAGTTTTTGCATTGATAATTATCTGGTTTTAATTAAGATTAATTAATTATTTATTTGAACCGTTGCGATAACCAAATGAAATGCGTTAAATCTCATAAATGTTTTAACATTCTAATAATGAACACGTAGTATTTTAGTAGAAAACTGCGAATTTTTATATAATTTATAAACATACCAGTATTTTATATATTCAGAAGCATGAATTATAATAATTAAAGGCTAATAAAATAATTTCAAAAGCATCGAACATTCAAAAGCATTTACTCATCGAACATCTTATACTCTGAAAAACCTTAAAAAACTAAAGTTTATTGTATGATATTTGCTTACCTTTATCATGAAGGCATTGTTTGGCAGAAGATAATTGACAAAAAATAAATATCCAGATAATCGAACATCTCATATTGATATCAACGAGTATTTCTACTGGAAATTTGGTTTTATATTTTTAGAAAATCGTTTCGTTGAAGTCACTCCCATATCGTTTCGGAAATAACTAACGTAAGTTACATCTAAATTAAGAAAAAAGTGAACTTATTTTCAGAAAACTATTCTTTTCTATAATTAATTAAAATCATAAAATTTTTCGTTGTCTTTCATCATTTATATACCAATCTTAACTACGCTAATTGAAATTCTTCAATAATATGAAACTGAGTACTGTAGGCCTGTTTATAATGTAATCCTCATAGTACTGTGCAGTGTGAGTGGAAACAAATTTTGAACAGTATGTTTTAAATTGTAGATTAATGTCAATTTCTCTGCGAATTTGTTCCACAACAGATATGTATATATTTTTATGTACGGCTGATGTGTACGGAAATGCAAACCAGTAATAAAGTTGCATTCTGATGATAAAAGTGTCGTTTTCATATTACTAGTAGTGGTGTGATAAGTCTCTGTTATCTCTACTATAGAATTTGAGATATTAGTTTTAACAATTTTCGAGACAAGAAGCTCTTTTATAATATGAAATTGCATTATGGTCACGTTTTCACAAATACTCTCGAAGTTCAACATTACTTTGGCCATATTACGTGGTACAAATAAAAGTATTTCAAATTCTTTGAGAGTATTTCCTTTTGTGTTTGAAATACTTTAGCTAGGAGATTCAAAGTATTTGTATTTTCAAATACTCAACATAAGTATTTAGTATTTGGTATTTTAATTAGTATTCGAAATACGACAGAGTATTTGACATACTCTAAAGTATTTCAAACACTAAATAAACTACTTTAAATACTCTAGAAATACTCAAATTATTTTAATGTAATATTTTCAAAAGACTGGAATTTATATGCATTTAAACGTCTGTTTGATACATTACCATTATATTAATGTGTATATTAGTATTTATAGTACATTATTTTTTAATATGTTTTAATACTTTTCCGGCTGTTATATATAACAGATAGAAAGTTAAAAATATAAAAAGTTTTTAAATAAGGGGGAAAATAAAGTTATAAAGTTATAAAAAAATAAATATAACAGATGGTGTCGCCAAATGTTGCCGGGAAAGTTAAGCAACTCGTTGCTGGATTTTATATTAACATTTAAAATATATGCTCTCCACCTGAATTAGCACCGTAGTATCTTGCCCCTATACATCATACTTTTCCTTTAACAATAGAGTCGTGCCGGTCATCTATAATTGCTTTCAGGAGAAAGTTTTGAATTAAAATAACGTGACGTCTGGTTTACACTGGACGTTCCTGTATAGTTAATCGGGACCTTCTGCTCCTAAGGTCCCACATCTTGTCTCGTCTCTCATCTATCTAGCACCATTTTCCAGATTAAGGAAAGACAGAAAGACGGACGACAGTGAGCAATTTTTTTAAATTGCAGCCTAATAATTGAAAAACTAAAATAACATTCGTAATTATTGTTGCTACTAGAAAACAAATAAATATAAATAAATTTAATTTATCAAAATTTTAATATAAACATTTTATTTTTGTTAAATATACAAAATTTTTGAACTTTTTTTTTTGTAATTTTATTAAATTTAAATGTTTAAACTATTAAAGTTGTCTAAATGATCATTTTCCCTTTGTAATTAAATAGACACATTAAATTATTGTTGTTTTTATCTAAAAAATATGAGAAAATTTAATATTTTGATGAAACGTCAGTTGGATTATTGAAGCAAGATCTCAAGTTAGCTTTGACTCGACCTTGACTTTATTTACTTCGATCGATGAATAGTCAGTCAGGTTTCTCTAGTAAATACTGTACTTTATAAACCCCGGAGAAAATATAAAATAAAATATAAAACTATAATAATTTAAAAGTGATCTTAATTCGATTTTTTATAAAAGTAAATATTTTATTAAACGTTAAAAGTTATGCATTATTTTGAACTTAATTACAAGCCAATATATTCTTGTAGGCCTACGTGATAATATTAATGACTGATATATAAACATTTTGTTAGCAAATTTTATAATTTTTAATTAAAATAAAATAGTAAATTAAATAAATTTATGGTTCGGTAGATATTTAATAATTTGTCAACGTTCTAGACGTATATTTTGTGCTACAAATCAAAGAATTTAGAATTTATCGTCAGCTGTTATAACGCAAAATTTAGAGCTGTAATTCGAGGCATTAATTCTGTGTTTATATTTAGTCTATTTAGAAAATTCCTTAAACATTCCTTTTTGAAAAAAAAAACTATAAAATTTGAATGTTATCAATGTCTAAAATATTGATAAATATGATTTTCAACTCCAAATTGACTCTTTATCTATAAATATTTAAATAAAATAAACTATAATAAATACCATACGGTAATAACAAATTAATTAATGTCATTAAAAATCTCAAAAATTTTAATGCTTACTAAAGATATTTTTAAATAATTTAAATATTAATTAAGGCCATGGGATCCGGTATTTTTAATTTATTGATCATATAAATTTTCAAATATAAATATTCAAGGTTTAAAATTCACATTATATTTATAATAAATAATTATAAAAGAATAATTAAACAATTGATTAAATGTTTTTCTTCTATCGATATACTTACCAATTTGGCTATAAATTTGGAGTTAATTAAAGAATAAAATTCTAATCTGATCATCTTTTCATTGTGGTGTGATAAGTCTCGTTAATAGCCAAATTAGTAGCTATATCGAAAGAAAAGAATAAATATAATAATCGAAGGAAGCGAAGCTTTTTATAATAAGTAAATTGATTATATATGTGGTATTTTATGACTTCTAAGATGCAACTTTCATCCAAAAACAGGCTTAAAAATTGGCCTGCATCTTATAGTGAAGTTACGATCTTCCATTAACCATAACTAGTTCATGATCTCTACACACACAGGAAGAGTGAAGAGATCCACCATTACATAGGGGTGCGAATGAATGAAGAAAGCATAGATGATATGAAAACTGAAATAATTATGAATCCTTTAAACAGTGTAGAATTAGTAATGCTCTTGATGGAACTGAATATAATGTACTTTTTTAAGACAGTGATACCAACAGTTTAGAGCATATAAACGGTAAGGATGATGACTTTTTTTAGGTTTGATGATGGAAGCAGAATTTTCGGGCTTTAAAGATGATTAAAGACTTTTTATTATTATTGAAGAGTAATGCTTTTTGCCTATACTCTTATTGTATTGAGTAAGACTAACCTGAAGTCATTTTATGCCAAGGTATGTATGAATTGCATGTACCGGTATTCATAGTTATCGGATATTTTAATTGTAAAATGTCTTTTGTAATAGCTAAGCAGCTTTTGCATGTTTTCATGTTTAATATTTTACCCTCCTCCCTCCTCTTTTCCCCTTAGAAATAAAAATATGCATTTTAATTTTTAAAACCAAAATACTGTAAAAAAATTGGGGCCAAGTGCCAAATTCGCCAAATGGCTTAAATATACTAAACACTTTTTACTGAATATTCTGTTAAGGAATGGGGTTACATCTTATATACTGTAAAATACGGTATTTCTGAATTTGGAAGAAAGAAATCACAATGCGTATGGGAAAAAATCCTCTTAGTGCCCATAGGACGGAGTTAAAAACTATGTTTTCTTATAATTATCAAAGGGATTTCTGTGTCGGCTGTAATAACCTATATAATTGCAATAAAATTTCTTCCTACTGCCATGAAATCAAAAATCTAATCTGGTAGTCTTTGTGTAAAATTTCAGTCGTCGTATTTGATTGACTTCAGTCATACTGAGAGCCAACTCAAACGTTATGGGTCAGTTATAAATTTTTTAATATAATTAATAAAATAACAGGGAAATAATAATATAAAGAATAATTACATTTTGGTTTAGACATTTGATCCCATTTTAAAATATATTTACGAAAGTTTCAAGTGAATAATGATTAACTTATTTACAGCTGTAAAAGTGAAATGATCATTTTATATTTCAGTACTTTAAAGTTTAAAAAAATGTATAAATTTTTATTTCAATTTTATAGTAAATTAGGACTGAATTACATTCCATTATTATAAGTCTATAAGCTTGAATTTATTAAGTCAAATCGTTCTTGAATAAATTATTTTATTGCTCGCTTCCTTTTTCATTCATTTTTATTTTATTGTTTGCCTCTATTGTATTGAATTTAATGCAAACAAAATCGTTACTGCTTATTATTTAACTAAAAATAACTATTTTTAAATTACGCGTTTCAATTTTATAAAAATTGATTTCGTAAGTAAGAGCTTATTCTTTCACGCTAGGGAGAAGCTATTATTTAATTTAATCCTAATTCAGGCAATTAGTCGATGTATAATTAATAAATTTTATAAGCATTTTCATCATTTTTAAGTAATTACAGTTTATATAATTTCGATATTTTAATACATTCAAACTTATAAACAACGGCCCCCGACGGAAACATACAAAATGGCCGTCGTTTGGAGGTGGCCTGTGTTCGAAGGTTGTTTTGTATGCAATTCAAAAAGAAACATTCCTGAATAAATGGCAGTTATTGAAGGTTTAACTGTATAAAACTCCAAAAATATAGCGAGTGGGAAACTTATTTAAGATTATTTTATTTAAAAAAAAACTATTCAAAGTTTGGACAAGAAGATAAAATCTCAGACTTATTATTGGTACTAAAAATTGAGAATGTTTCTCTTTGATATTGCAACTTGATCATGATCTAAATACATCAGTTTTACGAATTATCATATTACAGTAATATTATTAAAAATATATTTGATACTTAAAGTTATAAAACCCTTCAGAAACAAAAGATAAATGTACTTTTGTATAATAAACTTGGAAGAAATCGGTTCTATATGCATTTACGAGTACATCATCTTTCAGTTAATCTTCGTAGAATGATATTAAACTAAGATATCAGCATGAGCAAGACGTCAAACAATAAACACATGAAATTTTACTACGAAATAATTTAACAGTAATAATTATTCCCTAACCTTGATTTTAATAAAATATAATATATATATTTGTATTTTAAATTACTTGCATTATAATTAAAATCGAATTAAAATGTTGTTAGAGCCTATGACAAGATAACTATTAAGCGCAAAATGCGATAATTTTAATCTTGATTAGCGACAAATTTAATCTATAAATTTATTATAACATTTTTACAAAGTATTTATATGATATTTTATGTTTTTTATCACAATTATTAATACATAGAATAAATGCAGTTTACACAAATTAAAAACCATTGTTTATAATTATAATCTTAAGTCTAGTAAGACCTAAGATTACGTATCTCAGGCTTGTCCATTTAATAAAAATTTTGGAATCGCTACGATATTATGCATTTTCCACAATGGATTTAATTACCACTAGCGTAACTTGAACCGATATTAGGGGACGAATTAGAACTTGTAAACCTGCATATACTTCTGTACACTGTGAATGTAGCCACCAGCGCTGAGGATAGAGATATTTTCTGTATATATAAATGTATTTTTCTTGTACTTATTTTATTTTTTAATTTATTTATTTACAAAGGTAAGAGGGGACTTCCCCCTAGCTTCTGATTACGCTGCTGCTAAGTAGTAAGCAATATTATCAGAGGATGTCACCACCCTTTACACTTTTCCTGTCAAGTTAGGTTTTTCTTAAATTGCACCAGAGTCAATGCCTTTATCGACAATTATTTCATGCTTTTTATTTGTATTTTTAATAACATATTATTGGTTCTAAGTTAATTTTATACGAAAATATTATAGAAACTATAATTGAAATTTTGGACAGTTAGGAGTTTGAAATGAAATTTCAACTGAAAGTGATCTTTTTTTAACATCAAATATTAAATATTGCATATTTGAAAATAATTGTATGATAGAAACAAGTGACATACATAATTTTTAATTAATTTTTAAAACAAATCTTAATTTAAAGCATATTGACCAAGATATTTTAAGAATTATGGAAAATGTTTCTATTAAAACTAATTTCTCGATATAAATTATTATTTTATACTTAAAGCATAATCTTAACACTTCACTTGTTTTCGATTTAGCTTGTTAACTTTGTAATTTTAGGAATTTCCCTTCTTTTTCGCGTCTATATATAACTTTAAAAGATGTTTTCTCTAACTCAGAGAAAACTAACATCTGAAATAGTAGATTTATACAAAGTATCCTTATGAAAACTAAAACGCGAATATTTAATCGACTTATTTATAGAAAATTCTTACTTATCCACAAAAATAAAAGCTGAAATTTATAAATGGATAAGTTACATTTTTAATAAGCGTTTAAAAATTCTAGCAATAGGAAATACCGAAGCAGTTACATATGATTTAGTTAAGATAACATCACATATTTCAATGAATATCGATATATTTTCAAAGCACTCCAGAAGTGTCAACGTATCTACTCTTGTAAACTTTATGATCAAATACTAAAAATATCCAATTTTCGGTCAAAGTTTTAACGTAAATGAAGCAGAAAAGAATTAGTATATGGATCTATTTAACTTCTAAATATATTACATTTATTCAAATTGAATTACAGTCGAATATCCAACAATGGCCACCTCTATTTGTTCCCGTCAGTAACCGTCGTTTTCAAATACTTTAATTGTATTTAAATATGAATTTTAATCTTAATTTAGTGATTAAATGTGAATTACTTGATAAAATTCTCTTATAAATAGTAAATAACATTGTTGATCTTATCAAATCTACAATTAAGAAAATTATGTATTTTGTCGCATTATCCGCAGGATAATTGAAACTTCTATTCGGTGAAACTTTCAATTGAAACTGAACAAAAATATAAGAAATTTATATAGGTTTAATTAATATTGTTTAAATCTTACTTGATTTATGTTATTATTACGGTAATATAAATTTTATTTATATTAGTAACAGAACGAAATTCCTATTCGAACAATTGTGACAATTATAATTTAAAACATTTGACTCGCTATTATTGATAAAATTTTCATATTTAAAAACATTTTCGACTTAAAAGGAATAAAAATGGCTTTCAAATTATACATATACAGTATATATAAAGAGATATGGTACAATCTAATTTAAATATTGTAAAAGTTTAGTTATGGAAAGCGAGTTTATAAATGTTTCAATTAGATCCTATCACACTATTTTTTCATTTTAAAATATTCAGAAATGTCTTTACAGTCGATTTCGAGTTTTTTTTCCCTTACCAGCAATATGCTGAATTCTAAAAAACTATGAAATTCAACCTTGAGAATCCTACAGATGAATGTGATCGGGATATCAAATAAGTGAATGCCCTAATTCTGACAGGAAATTTGACATTTTTTTTTTAAATGTAATTTTAAAAATTATCACCAATTTTGTTCAATATATTACCGTTGGTCCATAAAAATACAGGCCTAACGATTAAATAAATTTATATTTTATATGAATTTTTTAAAAATTAAATATATAAAAAAAACTCTAAAAATACAAAATTTCATTAAATATTAGTTAATATTATACTGAAATCTTCCACTATATAAAAGAAAAAATGTCTGTATGGTATCGTACAGTTACAAAATCGCATATAGACGTAATGTAATATAAAAACAACTATTTTTATTACAGTCAAGATAAGACTATCGCCACTATTAATAAACAACTGCCAGAGAAACTATTAACAGCGATGCTATGAATTTTAAAATGTCATATCTCTAATAAGATGTTTTTAATATATTAACCCTCTTTTTAAATGTATATATTAGAACAAAATACCGTTCTTGAGAAGACGAAGCGCGAAGTCTTTATTTACGTTTCCTATGCCAATATTTTTTTTTCAAGATAAAATATACGAAGGTCAATAGTAAAAAATTCAAAAAATTATTCAGTTTTAACAATATTTTATATAGAAAAATCTGTCTGGAGTGTTAATTTTAAGACATTTTTCTACCTTTAAAGTGACAATATATTTAAACCTTAAGTAAACACCACGACCGTAAAACTTGGCTGTTTTATTTGTAGCACTAACAGATATATCCTTTTACAAAAAGAAAAAAAAATATATATATATATATATATATAAAATATAAAAAAAATATATAAAAAATCCCTGGGAAATTTATATAAAAACGCAAATTGTTATTACTTTTTAAAATTAAAATTGTATTTACAAATAGCTTTAAGTTATTTACAACAAAAGCACGTGGTTAAACATATTGAAAGCTTAGTATTGTTAGACGTCACACCGAGTTAAAAATAATTAGCAATTAATTAATTATCACTAATTTGACATCATTTTACTCGATTTATAAAGTAATTAAGTACCTTTTCAATCCATATGTATTACATTAATCCGTTACGCAACTTGATGCTTGTGTTGTAAACAACTTCGAATGGGAACTAAACTCTCCCTTTGTGACGCATGCGCGGCCTTGAGTAATAACGAGTCAGAGTGAGACAGAAAGGCGTTTTACCTCGTTTCTCAAACATCAAACTTTAATCGGTGATTTGCCACCGATTCCAATATGTCATCTCTATCTGAAAAGCGGAAGTTATCTCTAGCGGGTTAAATTACATTTTGCGCTTTCTATTGAGATATTGAGAGTTCAAGGGCGCAGTTGGGAATTTGTAACTGGATTACGTTTATCTGTTTTACCTTTAGGAAAATATAAATTATCATTAGGAAATTGGTGTAATGTCTTTCGTATGAAGCCAAAGTTTCCTGCTTCGGCTTTATCATACGAAAATGAGAATATAGAATTTTTAAATGCGTTATAGATTATGTGAGGATTTTGATTGATATTCGTAAAGCAAATTTTATTTATTTTTTTTTTTTTTAGTTGAAAATATATTTTGTTTGTTGTTATTAATTCGGAAATTATTTGAAGTTTTTGATTGGAGTATAAATAAGAATTTTCGTGTAATTAAGAATTTAAACGCGTTGTAAATCAAGATGTTCGATCTTAAAGTGTAATTTAAACCCTGTAATGAGAAAATTTATCTCTGTATATAACATAAAAATATTTAATTAAGAAACTTACAATACTGCTAAGAATTTCTTTTGGTAATGAAGTGCTCTAGCAGAAATCATTCTTCCTATAATGGCTCGTGTTCATTAGGCAAATAAAAATGAATAGGAAAATAAATTTTATAGACATGAAATGATTCTGTTTAATTAATTAATTATAAAAATATATAAATACAGATAAAACAGAAGTCGAATATTCACAGAAAAAGAGGCTTAAAATGTTCTCGATTTTATTTTATTTATTTTGAGTAAGTCAATGAGTGCGTTTGCCCGGTAAATCGGTCTTAATACAGCTGGATGAGAAGCCAATCACATAGTCTGTTTTAAATGAAACGCGTTATGTGATTGGCTTGCTTATCCAGCCATATTAAGTTGTTTTATTAGGCATCGCGCCCAATAATTGTTACAAAGTATAAAGAGGGAATTGATAAACTCATTAATTTATGATTACGGAAAAACTTTTCTACTCGAAAGAAGGAAAGATTTCACTAATAGATATTCTAAAACCTCTTTATCTCTGATCATTCTGTCACGTTATTCCTATCAAGGAAAGAAAGCGACTTCTATTTTATCATAATAAATGCATTACTGTATTTTCGATAAATTCTTAAACCAGATAATTTTATTTTAATTTAAATTTTGTTGTGATATAATTACTATAAGTTACGATATAGGCCTAAATTTTGTTTAGGTCTATATCGTAACTTATAAAAATGTAACTGAATAAAAATAGACCTATAAATAAATAGGAAACCAATACATATATTTCTATCGCATTAATTTTTCTTCTATATTTAATGAATTTACATCAACTTTCCTATAATAGTTAATATATACTGTATATATTAAAGGAAAATTGTTTCAACTAGTATACATATTTATAGCTACAATAAATAGTATGAAACTAATGGAAAATTATGGAATTATTAATTTAAATCGTGTTAGAAGTACGAGTTTACACATATAAATAATGTTTAAATATAATCACTTTTTAGTTGTTTATTTATGCATCAGGCTCTGATAAAAATAGGATTAAATGGAACAATTTAATCGAAAGAACAATTAAGTAGAAGCGTTAGAAAAAAAAATACAGTTTTTTTTATTTGTCTTTTGTCTTAAAAATATCTAAAACTATGCCAGTGCTATGGAGACCGTAAAGATGAAACGTCTTACATTGGCACGTGTTAAGTTGTGAAGCCAAAGACAGTGAACTCACATTCACACAAAACGAGTTTATTGGGTTAATGCAGAAGTTCGTGTCGCGTCATTTCTTCTTTTTATATAGTGAAATTGTTGGCGTTGATGCATCAAAATAAGTGATTTTGTTGCTTAATGTACCTGTTACAAACGCATGCTATTGCTGGATTCATTGAGTTACTTGTTTGATTTTTACTGGTCACAAAAGCTGGAGAAGAATATACCTCATCGCGTAACAATACGGACAATGATTGACGTTGGTCACAAACAAAACAGAAGCACAGATGGCACAGTGTTTTTTACGAATAAAAAATTTGACTGACAAGCGTTTTTGAGAAATATGAAAATTTACTAATTTTTTAACATTCTCACATATACAATACTAATAAATGCTTTTATAAAGAAATATTAATATAATAAAGACGATTTGTTACTTACCTTCAAAAATGTGTTTTGTAAATATTGCCGAAATAAATTTTTAGCAACTTTTTTTTATAATTAAT
The DNA here is from genome assembly GCF_030686945.1 of Centruroides vittatus. NCBI lineage: Eukaryota > Metazoa > Arthropoda > Arachnida > Scorpiones > Buthidae > Centruroides > Centruroides vittatus. The sequence continues at coordinate 719,102 of NW_027121224.1, forward strand.
TTGTAAATATTTATTAGAAATGTTGCATAAAATGATTAAAAATGAAAAATCATACATACAACGACTCAGTGTAAAAAAATCCACTGAGTAGTCATATCTAAAAATAATTCTAAAATTTCATTAATATTTGCAATTAACGATAAGGAAGTTTTGTTGTTTAAGTTAAACTTGTTACACATTTTAAAATTTCAAGGCTAAGGCGGTTTGGCCTTCGTTATAGGCCTATATTTAATCTACTGAACACCTAGAAATTATCACATATACATTTGGATAAGTTAAACATTAAATTTAAACTGCACAAAGGCATATATTTGTATTGTTTACGATAAAAAGTTGTTAGAAAGACTAGAAGCAAACTAATCGGTGAGCTAGTGAGGAGATATTTTGAGTATAATGCTTTGTGCCAACCACATCAATTTTTGTCCGCTATTCATTTCCACTATATTCTTTCCTTTGTAGCTAGAGCATGGTTAAAAAACCTTTTTCTCTTTCGATATTTACAAAATAAATTAATATTTAAAATTATGGAATTTGAAAATATGAATTTTATATGGAATTTTTCCTCTGCAAATTTTATTTTTAGCACTTTTCTGGATAATTTTATTGGAGTAATATTTTTTTATATATTTAGTAAAAATTGATGGAGCTGCTACTCATATGACTAAATTTTTATGAATCAGTCATAGAACTTACTAGGCTAAGTAAAAAAAAGGACAATATATTGAATAGTTCAGTTCCGTAATTGTTGTGAATTAATATTTTCTTGCATGTTTTCAATGTGGAATCTCCGGATTAAGTCGATTTATACTCTTGAGAACCAGCATTCAATATTCATGTGCTCACAATAGTAAGAATGAAATATTGACAAATAACTAATGCATATTTTTAAATATAAACTGAATACAATATCATAAAATGGGTGGAAATGTTTTGTTAATTAAAGTTAATTGAATTTTAAAAAATCTAGCAACGAGTTGCTTAACTTTCCCGACTGTTGTGAGTATTTATTTTAAAAAACTTCTACATTATTAAACTAGGCGCAAAAAAATAAAATTGTGTTTGGCCATCTGTTGTCAGATTTTGTCATAAAAAATCCTTTTATATTTTTAATTACCATAAAATGATAAAAAACTCAATTTTAAGGGTAGGGGTGAGTTTTATAAAACGGTGTAAATGTTAATAACGAATAAAATATTAACTCCTACCTCTCTCGAGATATGACACATGACCCCCCCCTCTATCTCTCCACCCTTTCAACCTTTCTACATAAAAATTTAATAGCATTAATGCCCCTTACATGCAAGCTACCATGCCAAATTTCGTTTCTTTATTTTCACCCCGTCCTGAGATATTAAGCAAAATAGGCGCGAACACACACACACAATACATATCCACGGAATTTTTTTGACTTTTTGTTTTTTACTTTTTGGAGTTCAGGGGTCTCAAAACCTGGAGATTTGCAAAAAATTCGGAGGGTGAAATTTCACGCAATTTCATCACTTTCTCTTGTTATGTATTCATAACAGCCACGGTGGCGTGCGATGACATTTGATGATATGGGGCTGTGCCGGCCCTGGATGGAATCATTGGAAACGTTATACGATATTTTGCTGTGTAGCATCCACCAGCTAAACCGCGTGAGGTTGATACTCTGTAAAGCGCATGCGCGAATGCGTATAATCTGGCTACTTTACACTATTTAAATATTTTGGCCGTGGAAGCTGTCCCGTTTTCGACAATACAGCGCTTCCATTGGGAATATCCCTGTACGAATTTACATTCGAATATACAATAGCAATCTTGTCATTTTTTTCACACGTAGTATAGAAATTTGTAATACGATTTATAATGCGGTTATAATAAAATATTAATTTTAATTAATTCAAAGTACGTTAAAATATGAAAATAATCGCACGATATGTATTTATATTTTAGAAAATACAAGGGAAGCGGTGCTTTCGCAGCTTCCATGGACGGCGTTGCATAATGGTACGAGACAAAAAACGGAAAAACAAAAGTACGTTGCAGAGCCTCGACACCCCATATCAAAATCTTTCCTGAAATGCGATGTTATTCACCACTCTTTTATCATGCCGAAGAACATTTCGTTATTAAAAATATGAAAATTTTACGCTTATTTAATTCCAATAAAATTTTCATTTACTGAATAAATAATAATAAATCTGTCAAATTTCTAAGGATATTTGAATTAAAATTCTAATAATTAATATAAGTTTCGCATCGTATTTAAATTATCTCAAAAGAAAATAATTAAAACTGAAACAATATTTCTCAATTTAAGCCAAGGTAACAATTAATTACTCTCCGTTTGTTATAAATTTTTCATTGTGAAGGAAGCATTTTCAGTTTTTCTTGTTTTGATTACTTTTATCTGAAAGTGTAAAGCTTTATACACGTGAAAGGATCTCGATTAGAAGAAAAGTGTAAATCCATCTTCAATATTCAAAAAACTTATTACTAATTTTAACATTTTTCAATTTTCAGATCACAAGAGATGCAAAAGAAAAGTTTGTTTTCATTTTTTAACATTCGATGATTGATTATAATTTCAATTTATATATCAGGCGACAAATCAATCGAAAATGCTTTAAAGACACGTGCTCGATCGTCATTTTACCGTTTTAGATTTGCCGATTAGAAACTCTGTGGAAAATTGGATTTTCAAATTGCACTGGAAGATCTCAATACTTGATTATAGAAGAAAATCCCGTTCGATTGGATATAGTTGCCTGTCTTATCTCTTACAAATTGAAAACAATGTACAAAATTAATTTTTAATTTCAATTGGAGAGTGCTTCAGCGTAGTCAATGATAAAATTCGTACTGTTTTCTTCACTTGGATGTAGTGTACCAATCAATTCCAGTTTCAGAAATGTATGAATACAAAATTTCCGAGATTATTTCGAATATATCAACAATATTTGAATTTGTAAATGTGATGATTCCAGTTTTTCCCGTAATGGCGATTCTGCCTAGTCATTGCGGGGTTTCTGGACAAACAAAAAACCCACGGAGGAGGGTGAGACCTTGACGATGGTTCCGTGGCTTCCTACAGAATTTATATTCTACGACTAACATCACCCGGCAGAATAATTTGAAAATAAAATTGAATTTTTTGTTTTAGTTTTGAAAATGTTCCTCAGCTTTAAGAATATTAATTTCTTCTTAAGCCATCCAATATCTTACATGTAACATAGGCTAAAGGAAATACAGAAAGAAAAATCATTTTTCTTTTCTGCATTTGACATTGTAACGAGATAATGAATCTTTGGCATTCAATCCTACTGATCTTTAAATACCGTCGCTAAACAGTCACACACGAACAGTAACAAAAACTTTATTAAATAAGGTCAGAGCTGTCGTCTACATCCTCGGGTTACAACCGAGCAAAGACTATCGAACTTTCGCGCGCTTTTTTCTTTCTTCACGTTGCCAGCTAACTCCAGTTAGCAAGTGCTGCCAGACAGTGTTCTGGATCTCTGGCGCTGGCGGCCACAATTAACATTTTTAATTTATTGTCGTGGCTGTATATCGAGATTTGCATTTTACTAGTCTATATATAGGCTATAATCGAGATGCTGTTCATCATACTTTTCTTGTTAGCAGTAGAGTCGTCCGGTCATCTATCGAAATAACGTGATTTTGGGCCTGTACCAGAGGTTTTTTATACTCGGAACCTCCTGCCCGTACGATTTCCATATTTTGTCTCGACTTTCATCTTTCTAACTTCGTTCTCGAGATTAAAGAAGGACAGACAACAGACGACAGTGGGATTTTATGGATCTACAATTTTTCCAAATTGCAGCCCAATAAGCTAATTTTAATAAACTTTAAGATGATACTGTTTATCTACGCTACATAAAATACTTAGCTTAAAATCGTCACGTTACTGTTTTCTGTCAAATTTTGTACGAATTTAAGTTAAATTCGTACAAATTTGAAATTTTTAAATAATCAAATTACGAAAATTACGATTATCATTTGAATTTCAGATTTCGAACATCACAACGCCGTCTTTTTTAAATATAGTTCGAGAATATCCAATTTCGTTACACCGTTTTTTTCGTTCCGAAGAGGAAAAGCAAACATGAGCAATTCTCTGCCTAGAAAAGAAAGAAAACGAAGTGGCCCATCCCCTGTGTTCGAGGGAGATCCTCCAGAGTTAACGTTTGGCCCGGTGGACGTGAAACTGGACCTTAGGTTGGAAAAGTCAAACCCTCGGAATTATATCAAAAGAATTAAGCGCTCAAGACGCCCATCTCGGAAATCAAAATCAAAAACAATCAGGGGAAGTAGGAAAAGGCCATCCAGTTTTAAAAAGAGAGGAAGACCCAAACATAAAAAGGGAAAGAGCAAGAGACGAAGATCTCGTCGAAGACGTAATGGAAGCAAAAAGAAAGTCGGGCGTCGATAAACCGGACAATTTCTACTCTGACAACGGATAATGGAATTGCTAATTTTCATAATTTGGAAACTAAACGGCTCTTTTCAGAGCCACTTTCTAATGCTTAAGAGTAGTCGCGTTCGAATCTAATTGATATTTACATAACGCTGAACATGGATTATTGATTTTGTTTTAGATCGCGTATCTTCGAAATAATCCACACATCGGAATTCTTTTTATTTTTAACTTGTAAATTAATCTAATATACCATTGAAATTGTTAATTACATTTCTTTTTCCGTTTTAATATTATGCTCTACTATTGGTCACAAACTAGCATATTTTTTGCAAATACATCATATCGATCTTTATCTAAACAGCAAGTCACTCTCAATTTAAATGACCAAGATTCGTGCAGTATTAATAACACGTGCAGACGTCTCGCCCCTGTAGTCATTCCTACAATCAGTGCCTTCTAAGTTGCGTTAAGGTCAATGTGCTTGAATCACAAGTTGTATGGTAGAGCATAATATCAGTATGTTTATATATCGATTTTTGCTTTTATAAAAGCGAATGACACGTGATTTCTTTACTTTCAAACCGGAAGCGTTCACTGACCTCAATGCAAGTTAAGACCCAATGATGGTCAGAAATGATTCCAGGGGCGAGACTAAACTCAATATATGCACACGTGAAAATCCGCCATATTTATCTACTTTTTGGTTTACAATTTTGAGTAAAAATCGCCTGCTTAAGCCTGGTACTCACATGAGGCAACGGACGACGGAAAACCGTCGACGGAACGGCAAAATAACGTCACTTTCGCCGTCCAAGCCGACGGAGTACGAAGTTGAAAATTTTCAACTTTTGCCGTCGCGGAAAGCGGAACGGCAAAATTAGACCAATAGGAATGACGTTTAGCAACGTCGTCATAAAAAGTTAAAACAAATTTTATATTTTACACAAAAATGTTATTTTTTTATTCATTTTATATAAAGTAGTATTGCCATAAGAGAGTGCTCTCCTTAATAATAAAACGAAATACCTACGAAATACTTCGATAAAAACATAAAATAAACACAAAAACTAACGAACATTACGTAAGATTTTTTACACACATTTTTAAAACGATTATAACCAGCAGAAAGTAAATCGATATTATAGTCCTGTGTGTACACTTTTTTATAAACTTCACTTCTCGTCGTACTAATGAATTTTTAAATTTATTGTACAGTTGAAACTTATTACAAATACTTAGAAAAAGTTGTGACGACCAATTTATTCATGATTGCATGTATTTAATTCAACTTACAGGGTAACTGTACCATACTTCGCCCATGTACGGTATCTAATATCGCCTAGGGTCACGGAGGCCAAACAGAAGGTTCAGACTTTCGTCAAAGAGAAATAAGACATAAAGAGTATATTAACGGTTGTGACGGGTACCATCGTTGTCCGCCACAACACCAAAGATAGCGATACATTTCGTAAAATGTACTCGTGTGGAGCAGCGGTAGCAGCGCCGAATGCCGGAACGGATGTCGCGGGTTCGTCCCCGCAACCGGCATTGAAGTTTTTTAGTCATGAAACCACTCTTCTACAATATTCCGGATGTTTCCATTTCTCGAATCGTCACTCGTATTCTACAATATATAATGGACGTATACAAGATGATTCAAAACTCGGTGTACAAACTTTTAGGAGGCAGAGAACCTAAAAACAAACCATATTCACACAGGAATGTGTGGTCATAGAGACAAAAATATTTTTTAAATTGAGAGAAGTGGGAGGAGGATCGGATAGACATCTATGGATTGAAAGATTTTGAAAAAATTAGTAAAAACGGAATATCTGTAGTTCGAAAACACATTGGTGCCAGTGTGGCCAAGGTGTAAATCGTGGGCTTTAAAAATATATCGAAGTGTAACGTGTGTTACTAGACTTTATTTCCTTTATTTTTGTTTCTATAGAATAATAAAACTTTTTCAAAAAAGGAATCTTGGATTTCCTCGTGGTGCATTGGAGGGTGGGGCTAGAAACTACATTTGGCCATTGAAAGGGCAGATAGGGCTGGATGGCCGAGCGGTCAAGGTGGCAGCCTACCCAAGAGTGGTAGGCTGCCACCTTGACCCTTCAGGTCGAAAAATCCCCAGGAATTTTTTAGGTGGTCCGTTCGGATATGTCGTGCCTCGTCTCTCACCACTCGGCCTCCCTATTGTGGACGTAGCCTAACCCATAATGGGCCTGCTAAAAGATGCCCTTTTAGTGCCCACAGGAGGAAAGAGTTAAATAAAAGGCGGGTAGAGGTTTAAGCCTTAACTAAAGTAGAACGCGTGATTTATGGACGAACCTTTTTATAATCAGGGCCGTGGATAAAAGAAGTGCGGATTTTTTCCATGGCCCGGATTGGATTCAAGTCCTGTAAAATTAATGTTATTTTTACTAACAGAAAATAAAATCTTCAACACTACTTTTTATTAATTAATAAAGAGATATTCTATGAATTTCATTTGTTCAAAAAAAGGGAAAGCCCGCTCTATCTCTGGACTACTTACAAGCTCTCGACAGCTGTGCTTATAGTAGTTTTGTTGTTCACTTTAAATAACCCTGCTTCGCCTCCTAACATGTAATTCATGTTCTCATAGTATTCGAGGATATTAGTGCGTTAAAAGCAATAAAATTAATTGAAGAATCTAAATTAAAATCATAGAATATCAAGTAAACTAATAGAACTGTTATAGATAAAGAACTAAAGAAAGTTTCCTCTTATCACGTGATCTCGTTCTCAGAATGTCCACTACAGTATATCATTGTCTGACGGTGTATTCTAGAATGTGATCCTGACCAGAAATTTGAAGTGACATTTGCGCTAAATCTGGCTAATTCTTGTCTGTGGAGTAGTGTTATTTTCTGCTTATATTTCTATAAGTTCTGTTTGTTTATTGTTTGTTGTTTGTTTTGGTGGAGGTCCACCAATGACCAAACCGCTTGGCCATTGGTGGGCCTCTACAAGTTCTGATACCTGCCATTCGAGCGCTGAAGTAAACGATAACGATTGCTGATTGGCTAATTAAGAAATTTCTGTTTCTGTAGATAGTACAGAAGGGGGCGAGATACCCCAAATTTACGCAGTATAATCCACTTCAACTTCACTTTAAAATATTAACATTTAGTACTGAGTTTGTACCGGTACTTTGGTCTGGTTTTATTTTTATCTGTATCTTTTTTTTAGTAAAGTTGTTGCATTGAATTTACATTATTCTGACCATCCGTCATCTTAGTCAGAATATTACAAGCAAGATTTATCTCCCCTTAAAGAAAATAACGCGGGAAAATATGTACAACTAATCCATTCCTCTGATGTAAAAACTTCTATAATTTAAAAGCGCTGTAGTTAATTTGTTCGTCAACAGATGGCATCAATTTTATTTACAAAAAAATAATAATTTGGACTTTCAGACAACTCGCGGCTGTCCGTAAATTACGTAACGCGTTTAATAGAGAGTAGTCGTTACTCTGCGTTAAAAGGGTTGGGGGTGCTTATAAACTTACGTAATGCTAAGACCTTTAAAATCGACTGGTATTGTTTGTTAAATATATAGGAAATAAGCTACCGGCAGATGGACAATGGTTGAGAGTTTAGGGTGTCAGCCTCCTCTTTGTGGGACCCTATATCGAATTCCGGTCCGTCCGGATGTGTCGGGCCTCATTGTGGGCCTGGCCGAATCCATGGTGGCCTTGCTAAAAATCCTCTTAGTGCCGACAAGGCAAAGAATTTTTTTTTTAAAAAGCCGCAGGTAGTTTTCTCGCCTAATAGCGACAACGTATTCTTTAGTACAATTAAAGAAGTTAATCGAAGATATGCATTACTTAATTTTGAAGTTGTATGTGCATTATGCAGCGTTAAATTACTGTAGTTGAATCACACATGAGATGGTTAAATGTCTTAGTCACCAGTACAACTACTAAATTTAATAGATCAAGAACATGTTCAGAATACAAAAATTTATAGTTTTGTTGGAAAAATTCAATAATATTTGGTTACATGATCAAAAACAGCAATAAAGCAGAAATAGAATTTTGTCAGAAAGGTCACATTACAAATAAAGGTCACAATAAATATTTTCTATGCAGGAGATAACAACTTTGAGCAGAAACGGATTTGATGACAATTTCTAGGTTTCTCTAACTACAGTAACATTATAAAGAAAGAAAAGAATCGGCCCGAAGCAGGACTCGAACCCTCCACTACTAGCATACCGTATCGGAAGGAATTTTAATAATACGATGTTTAAAAACTTGATATTTTCTAAAACACGAGAATGCAGATCATATGTCTTTGTCCTCTCAGAAATAATAATAAATCGTTCTATGCAACTCTAATTATCATTTTGGCAATCATATTTAAAATAAAATCTCTATTTTTTATTTGTTTCTAACAAATAAAAAATAGAGATTTTATTTGTAGAAACAAGAGAGTTTACTTGTAGAAAGTTAATTCGTTAAGAAAATTCGTTAAAAAAATATAAAAAATAAATATTTTTTAAACGAATTTTTAAAAACATATTTACTGTATTTCTATTATATATATTCGCGTGAAACTACTTTAATTCTAAATTATGCCGCTACTGCGAACAGCGCCAATGGCGGGAAATAGATTTGTCACTTTTGTTTTCGGTTGGCGGTAACAAAATATTTTGCTAATGCAGGTATACCTCGAGTTACGTCGTTTGTCAAAAAAGTATATGGAAAAATAAAAATCAAGTTTGAGTCATTTTATTCGACTTTACATCCGTCTGCCACAAATATTGAAGTCGTAATATGACTAGAAAAGCGTTAAAAGCACATAAAATCATATTAAAATATGTACATTTACAGTAAATGTTATAATCATCATAAATCCTAGAGAACGAAACCTGAAAACATCTGTGTTTCTGTGTTATTTAGCGGTCTTTAAGTGCTCATTATTGGCGTTTAGTTACGACGTAAACTACGACTTACGTCGTAACTACACAAGTAAATTCGACTTACGTCGCCTCTCATGGAACCAATTACCGACGTAAGACGAGGTATACCTGTATACGATGGATAATACGGTCCGTCGTATAAAATGGAATGTGGCGAGTTTAATTTTTTTAGTTTTCATCGGTTTCGGTTTTCGTCGATTTTTTCCACGAAAAATTCGTCTAGGATTTCGTCGGCATGCCCACGTGACTCGCTGCTAATTTCGCGAAAACAAAGAGCAACCCACGCGTTTTCCTACTCCTTGTGGCGTTGTTTCTCGTTGTGTCAGCATTACCCCGCGAGTCTAGCCAAACAATTCCATTCCTTTCCTTTCCTTTTAGCTCCATCATGGGACCAAACAAAGTTTCCAGAGTCAGCATCCCTTCGAAGAAGGCCAGAACACAATCGAGTTGAAAGAAATCAGTGAAAAATACGAAAGCGGCATTAAAATTGATGAAATCGGTCGCATGTACTGTACAGTACGGGAAGTCGCCATCCATGATAAGTTTCATTGTGGAGAAAAAGGAAGCAATAAAAGAGGCTAATGTAGCGAAAGGCGTGAATGTGCTAATATAAACAGAGATCGCAAATAATTGTGAAGATGTCGAACAGATATTATTTATTTGGATCAATCAAAAACAGTTAGATGGCGATTCTAATTTCGGAGGCCATCATATTAGTCTTTTATATACATTTTATATTAATTTCTTATTGTTTTTAGCATTAAACACAATATTTATTCTCTATAAAAATGCGGTTTTGTTATGTATTTTAGAGTGTCGATTTACATTGATTCATATGGAAATAATTGTTTCGGTTTTCGTCCGTTACGGATTTCGCCGATTGTTTTCGGACGGATTATCGACGAAAACGGAGGTATTACTGTATAAGCGAAGCTTAGATAGATATATTACAGCGAAACATATAAAGAACTATAACATGAACGATAACGATATTAAATTATTTAAATGTAGTTTGTGTTCCGGTAAGTATCATAAAAAAGAAGGGTTGACGTTATGCTTGTATTTCAATCTCTCTGCCGCAGCACTGATGAAATAAGATAATGTTTGTTTATTCTTTATTACAAGCCATGCATATTTATTCTAAAAAATTATATATAAAATAAATTTGCTCACAGGTGTTGATGGCTGTTTAACAACAACAATAGGTTAGTGGCATTACGTAATTCTATTAATAGTATCATATCATACGTTTTTGAGGGGAATAACATTTTGGTGTGCCGTGTTACGGGTGCGCCGCAAGTAGAAAAAGGTTGCGGAACACTGCTATAGAGGTTCGATGTCATTTAGCCTCGATATTCATAATTTCATTTGCATTAATTTCCATTGAAATAATATTTGAGATCGAAGATTAATTAATGTTAACAGAAAACAAATTACTACAAAAAATCTAGTTAGATATATAAGAAAATACCAAATCGAATTATAAGTACAAATAATTAAATTTTAGGTTAATGTTACCTTAGGTTCCAAGATGGTGGCGCTTCCTGTCGCTATCTTGTTTACTCAGGCACACGTGCAAAGAAGATGGCGACCGTCGACAATAACCTAAACGCGCCTATATTTAAACTATTTTTTAAACAAACATTTTTAAAACGTAAATTTGCTACTTACTTTTTCCCATGCTTTTGGTTTCATTTCCTTCTTTTGGATCGAAGACGCCAGTGGCGTGCCGTCATTGGAAGCGCCGATTCCACCTTCCAATGACCTTCCCTTGAATTTTATAAAATATAAATTTTCATATTTTAACGTACTTTGAATTAATTAAAATTAATATTTTATTATAACTGCATTATGTATCTTTTACAAATTTCTATACTACATGTGAAAAAAACGATAAGATTGCTATTGTATATTCGAATAATTCGGTGGCGGAAGGAATGTCGAAACCGGGTCAGTCTCCAATCAGCCAGATTATATAGGCATTAGCACATGCGCTTTACAGTGCACCAACCTCATCCGGTTTAGCTGGTAGAAGAGAGACACGCGTAAAGAGTACGCGACTTTATATCCCGGAGCGGTTGTGGGCTGTTAGCCGCCTGCTAGATATTCGGCCACCCTCGCCCGATTATGTGAATAACGAGGAGATTAGATCAACGGCGGGCAACCCGCGGGCCAGCTACGGCTGGCGAAAAGTTTCTATCCGGCCCGCGCGATCTTTAATAGATTATTAAATTGGAAAAATAACTAATTAATAGTTATTTTTCCAATTCTTTGTAATTTTCGAAAACGATAAGAGAAATAAATGTAGTAATTAACTTTTTATTTATTTATTTTATATTTGCAGACTAAAAAAATTACGAGTCACAAGAAGGCGTCAATTAACTACTACGGCGCTGAAAAAAACGTAAAATTTATTCTGGCCCATGTTATAAAAAGGGTTGCCCACCCTAGACTAGACTAGATTTATAACAACCCAACCGATAGGAGTTTACTGGCACGTTTTTATGATAGTTCTGTATAGTTGACAGGAGTTTAAAAAACTCCATTAAAATATTTGATATATTTATTCCGCGTTTATTCCGCTCTCCCATCTTATATTACTTACGGATTTCGATGTTAAACCGGTGATATTACGATTTAGTATGTCCCATCTGTAAGGGGATGCAGAAAAAACGTGTACAATTCTAGTACAGTGTTAAAAATTAACTGTTACTTTGGCAGCATCATTTACAACCAAATTTAATGAATGAGACGTACAGTACATACAATGGTACAAAAAAAAAGCTCTAGAATTTATTTTCCTTAAATTTACGATTTATATATCCGTTGTCATAAAAATTTGTCTTTCCACTGTTTTCCCAAGACTACAGATATTCAGGTACAAAGTAACTGGTTTCGACTTATTTCTACTTAAGAAGTGACTAAATAATTAAGAGATTAAGGAATGGGGACATAAATAAAATCCTGTTGAAAGAGCCAGAATTTTACTTCAACAAAAGCTTAACAGAACCAATCACTCGCTCAGTACAGTGGAAAACTGATTTCCGTGTACACCTGGTATTAAAACGAATTAGTTAGAAAACGAATGACTATTAAGTTTAACATAGTTAGATTTTTACAGCTACGGTGAGAAACGTTTAAAATTTACAACAGCCCTGTGGCGTCCTTTGAGATATACTAGTGATGCGACAAAAGAGGCATTTGACATTGACCGGTATCGGCACCCTCGGGATTTGGCACGCACACACTCACTACACATCTACCTGGACCGTCAGTAGTTCCAGCCTAGACCGTCCTAATCCATTAGCTACTCGTATCAAGATATTTGACTAAGTGGATTGTTTTAAGATTTAAAAAGTAAAGAATATTTTATGTTATTTTTATGTACGTTTCTTTACAAAGCTATATTTTAATTATAATTTTCTTTAAAAGTATATTAATACAATCGAACAATACATTGTACCAGGTATGTATATCCATCGCACATTTTATTTCACCGAGTAAGTTTTTATAATTTATTTTTAATTTTAGCCCATATATCGTGGCTAGCGATTCAGAATGTAATTGTGATATTAAAAATACATTTAGAGAAGTCTACAGTTTTTACTGGCTTATCGAACAAATGAATACGAATGGACCCTAGACCAGGGGGCCGCGGCCCCTGGGGGTCCATAAGAAGTTTGCCGGGGCCGCCAAATTATGCAAAATTTCCTTCAGAATATAATAAAAAGAAAATTGATGTATAATCCGAATATCGTATTGAAAAGTGAAATAAGAAAAATAAAGTTTTCCTATTTAGTTTTTATTTATTTATTTTGTATTTCTTCCTACATACAACTTTGTTAGTACAGAAGAAATAAATGTAAATATGCTACTTACACCGCAGTATTTACTTCTTTTATTCCAAAGCAATTTTAAGAAACTATTAATGCTTGGAATTTTAAAAATAATTAGGAAAAATAGTAGGCTTTGAAAATTTAAATATTTTTGCAAAAGTTATGCAAAATCCTTACGACAAGTGGGCGTTTTAGTTTTAGTTTTAGCATCGACATTGGATCGATTTATCGACATGTTTCTTATTTATTTTCTGTTAAAAATTAATGAGTTTTCATGTTTAATTGTGAAGTTTGAATGTTATTTAAATAGATAATGAAATAATAAAGTTATGATTTACATTCATTATATAAAAAATAAAGCAATAATAAAAAAATCAATTTATTATAGATAAATTATCAAATTATCAAATATAAATTATTATTAAAAAACGGGGTTCACAAAAAAATTATGAAATATTTGGTGGGCGGCGAGTATAAAAAGGTTAAGAACCACTGCCCTAGACCATCACTGACGCGCAATTAACTGATTGCCCCTGGAAGTCGGCTTCTTACAGAAACACGGCTTCCCTGTCATCAAATGTCACGGCACGCCACTGGAAGACGCAAAATATAAAAGTCATCATACTACCTGAAATCCATCGATAACAGGACGTAGTGAAGTACGAGATTGGATACATCCTCGACTTTGTCAATTCAGCTACGCTTGTAGACGTTATTTTCTTTGTCTTTATATTCAAATTTGTTGTCGTATTTTCCTTTTTTCTCTGTTTTCTTTGTTTCCTTCTTTTTAAAATTAAGACTTCCTATTTTAAATGATGTCATGTTATTCAAGGCTATAAGCATCATTAAATGTAAATGATTTGATCAATCGTTGCTAGCCTTTCTAGATATACCTGCCGCAATAGCAGAATTTGTTGTCGTACAGGTACAGTACATTCAAGACGAAGGTAGTGCCAAATGTACGACAAAAGACATCCCCATGAAATACGGCTGAATTTGCTCTTAAATGCCGTTCCTTCATACGCTGAATACTTAGTTCCACATTTACTACATCTTAGAAAACAAGATTTTCTGTCATTTCTATAATATAATTTGGTTAATGTTACCTTAGGTTCCGAGATTGGGACGTAGGGATTTTTTCCCTACGTCGGCGACCGCGCCGGGGAAAAATTTTTTCCCTGCGATTCAAGATGGCCACGCGACCGGCCGCCATCTTGAAATGCTATGCAGAATCCGCGGATTTTAACCGAAATGAAAAAAAAATTAAAAAAAAGGGAAAAAGTAATTTTTTACTCACTTTTTGATGGAGTTTGACTACTTCTTCCTTTGTTTATTTCCTTTTCGATCCAATTTTTTGTCGGTTTCGCTAAACTCCGGATTTTTGTTCGGTGAAGTTTTTATTCGCTGTTGTTTTCGCTTCGGCCGCCCTTTTATTGGTCGGTTGGCGTTTTCCTTCTTTTGAATTAGTATTACTATGCTGCTTTTTGGTATCTTTTCCTTCTTCTTGTTTCTTGTTAGCTTTCTTTTTCGTAATCGTCGCAGGCGCTGCGGGAACGGTTTCTGGCTGGAGCCAAATCGGCACTTTTCCCTGCCCGGACAAGTGTTGCTTAAGTGTTGGGCAAAAGTTGGAAATCTCTCGCCTGGTTTTCTGGAGGGCCAGGAATCACAATCAATGCAAACGGACTCAATCGGCTGTATGCCTAATTTCACAGCAAATTTAAATGCGCTATCGACAAAGGGAGGTACACCTAACTCCAAACGGTCGTCTTCCATCGACTTGTAAAAATCACGGGAAGTGCATTTCGACCGAAATTCGTCGTTGCAAATCAAATCGACCGAACCGCTCATTTCCACACAATCGGTAATAACTGAACGAGGGGAGGTTGGAATGGTGGGAAAAAAACACAGCCTATCCTTAATTTCTAGTTACAGGTTCGTCTAACGTTTAGCTAAAAATTGTAAAAATAAAAAAAAAAAGAATACTTACTAATGCAAGAAGAAATATTAACCACAATTATTATCCGATAAAAGTTAATTTGAAAACGAAAAAAAACACGAGTCATAATCCAAATCGCAAAACACGGCAGCACACGTTTCCAACTGGTAGTCAATTTGCATAAAATTGCATTGAAACGAGCAGAAATCACGTCACAGATCGAGCATTTGCATATTCGTGCGTAACACCACTATGAATTTCCCGCCGATATTACTCTCGCACGACGTCACGAATAGGCTCCCTCTACCGTCGCAAATTTACACACACCGTCGCCGTTTCGAGGTTACAGGATACTCGGCAACATGGAAGTCGGGGTAGAAACCGACCGGGGAAAAAAATTCTCGAGGGCGTCGACGTCACGAGTCTAGGGAAAAAATCCCACCACCGCAATCTCGGAACCTAAGGTAACATTAACCTATAATTTACATGTATTTGCACACGAGGTACAGTACATACTGACTCAATTTGTTTTATTCCTAATTTTACAGCAAATTTAAAGGCATTAACAATAGCATGTTCCAATCCTAATTCCAAATATTCACTTTCCATTGGTTGATAGAAATTGCGGGTAGTACAACCTTACCAAAATTCATCTGAATTTAAGTCTACAAAACTCATGGTCACAGTATTAGCAACACACTAAAAAAAAATAATTAATAACATTTACGATGATATTTAGGAAATACTTTTAAATACTATTTACAAAACATTATGTAACTTTTTAGTAAAAAAAAATTGAAAAAAAGGTAGCAAAAATTGCACTAAACATACAACGCAACACTGTCACAATCGACTCACTACTGGTTAATTTGCATATTCCACGATAAACTTTCAACTACAACGTCATAACTTATAAATTTGCACATTCAGTTACAATCACATTTTACATCATGTTAAACATATTTACATATTTCGTCACTCAATTATCAGATAGCTCCCTCTATCACCATTACCTCGCGATACGCCGATTCGAGATTATCGGAAACGCCGCCACCTTGGAACCAAATTTTAATACCATCAAATTCTATCAAGTATATAAATTACAGAAGTTAACAATTCAAATATACATTTATCATTATTCATTAGCTTCCCAGGGAAAGTTTTTATATAAATATGTACCGGTAATATCGTGTATCTCGCTGAAGTGTGACAATATTTCTTCTTTTGGTTAATGTTACCTATGGTTCCAAGATGGCGGCTCTTCTCTGATTCCAGCAAATAGAAGGGAAACAGTGGAGATCGTACTGTACGTTCTAACCTAACATATTCTAATAAATTACCATAATTATTACCAACAAAATTATTAGAATAGATTAGGTTAGGTTAGAACAGGGATGGGCAACCTTTTTCTATGTAAGGGCTGCATTTTAAGACTTTTGAACTGATGCGGGCCGCATACAAGAGAAAGAGAAAAAAAATGTTGGTGAATCAGAATTATTTATTCATATAATTATAAATTAGAATAGGTATACTTAATTTAGCTTCTGGAACTGATGTAAACGTAATATATTGAAATATTTGGTTAAATATTCGTCACTGCTAGTTTTAAATTCGTTTCCATGTGTCTGTTAGCCGGTTTCTTGTTTTAATTTTTACTAAATTCATTGCGGGAAAAACTATTCACATACATAAGTTGTAAAAATAACGTTTGAATTTTTGCTGCATACTTCCTTAAGCTAGGAAATTGATATATTTATTCACATTTTATGCGTCGCGGGCCGCAAAATATATGAATGCGGGCCGCATGCGGCCCGGGGGCCGCAGGTTGCCCATCCCTGGGTTAGAACGTGCGTCCCCACTATTTCCTTGCTGGAATCAGACGAGCCGCCATCTTGGAACCATAGGTAACGTCAACCCTTCTTTTTTATGATACTTACCGGAACACAAACTACATTTAAATAATTTAATATCGTTATCGTTCATGTTATAGTTCTTTATATGTTTCGCTGTAATATATCTATCTAAGCTTCGCTTATACAGTAATACCTCCGTTTTCGTCGATAATCCGTCCGAAAACAATCGGCGAAATCCGTAACGGACGAAAACCGAAACAATTATTTCCATATGAATCAATGTAAATCGACACTCTAAAATACATAACAAAACCGCATTTTTATAGAGAATAAATATTGTGTTTAATGCTAAAAACAATAAGAAATTAATATAAAATGTATATAAAAAACTAATATGATGGCCTCCGAAATTAGAATCGCCATCTAACTGTTTTTGATTGATCCAAATAAATAATATCTGTTCGACATCTTCACAATTATTTGCGATCTCTGTTTATATTAGCACATTCACGCCTTTCGCTACATTAGCCTCTTTTATTGCTTCCTTTTTCTCCACAATGAAACTTATCATGGATGGCGACTTCCCGTACTGTACAGTACATGCGACCGATTTCATCAATTTTAATGCCGCTTTCGTATTTTTCACTGATTTCTTTCAACTCGATTGTGTTCTGGCCTTCTTCGAAGGGATGCTGACTCTGGAAACTTTGTTTGGTCCCATGATGGAGCTAAAAGGAAAGGAAAGGAATGGAATTGTTTGGCTAGACTCGCGGGGTAATGCTGACACAACGAGAAACAACGCCACAAGGAGTAGGAAAACGCGTGGGTTGCTCTTTGTTTTCGCGAAATTAGCAGCGAGTCACGTGGGCATGCCGACGAAATCCTAGACGAATTTTTCGTGGAAAAAATCGACGAAAACCGAAACCGATGAAAACTAAAAAAATTAAACTCGCCACATTCCATTTTATACGACGGACCGTATTATCCATCGTATACAGGTATACCTCGTCTTACGTCGGTAATTGGTTCCATGAGAGGCGACGTAAGTCGAATTTACTTGTGTAGTTACGACGTAAGTCGTAGTTTACGTCGTAACTAAACGCCAATAATGAGCACTTAAAGACCGCTAAATAACACAGAAACACAGATGTTTTCAGGTTTCGTTCTCTAGGATTTATGATGATTATAACATTTACTGTAAATGTACATATTTTAATATGATTTTATGTGCTTTTAACGCTTTTCTAGTCATATTACGACTTCAATATTTGTGGCAGACGGATGTAAAGTCGAATAAAATGACTCAAACTTGATTTTTATTTTTCCATATACTTTTTTGACAAACGACGTAACTCGAGGTATACCTGCATTAGCAAAATATTTTGTTACCGCCAACCGAAAACAAAAGTGACAAATCTATTTCCCGCCATTGGCGCTGTTCGCAGTAGCGGCATAATTTAGAATTAAAGTAGTTTCACGCGAATATATATAATAGAAATACAGTAAATATGTTTTTAAAAATTCGTTTAAAAAATATTTATTTTTTATATTTTTTTAACGAATTTTCTTAACGAATTAACTTTCTACAAGTAAACTCTCTTGTTTCTACAAATAAAATCTCTATTTTTTATTTGTTAGAAACAAATAAAAAATAGAGATTTTATTTTAAATATGATTGCCAAAATGATAATTAGAGTTGCATAGAACGATTTATTATTATTTCTGAGAGGACAAAGACATATGATCTGCATTCTCGTGTTTTAGAAAATATCAAGTTTTTAAACATCGTATTATTAAAATTCCTTCCGATACGGTATGCTAGTAGTGGAGGGTTCGAGTCCTGCTTCGGGCCGATTCTTTTCTTTCTTTATAATGTTACTGTAGTTAGAGAAACCTAGAAATTGTCATCAAATCCGTTTCTGCTCAAAGTTGTTATCTCCTGCATAGAAAATATTTATTGTGACCTTTATTTGTAATGTGACCTTTCTGACAAAATTCTATTTCTGCTTTATTGCTGTTTTTGATCATGTAACCAAATATTATTGAATTTTTCCAACAAAACTATAAATTTTTGTATTCTGAACATGTTCTTGATCTATTAAATTTAGTAGTTGTACTGGTGACTAAGACATTTAACCATCTCATGTGTGATTCAACTACAGTAATTTAACGCTGCATAATGCACATACAACTTCAAAATTAAGTAATGCATATCTTCGATTAACTTCTTTAATTGTACTAAAGAATACGTTGTCGCTATTAGGCGAGAAAACTACCTGCGGCTTTTTAAAAAAAAAATTCTTTGCCTTGTCGGCACTAAGAGGATTTTTAGCAAGGCCACCATGGATTCGGCCAGGCCCACAATGAGGCCCGACACATCCGGACGGACCGGAATTCGATATAGGGTCCCACAAAGAGGAGGCTGACACCCTAAACTCTCAACCATTGTCCATCTGCCGGTAGCTTATTTCCTATATATTTAACAAACAATACCAGTCGATTTTAAAGGTCTTAGCATTACGTAAGTTTATAAGCACCCCCAACCCTTTTAACGCAGAGTAACGACTACTCTCTATTAAACGCGTTACGTAATTTACGGACAGCCGCGAGTTGTCTGAAAGTCCAAATTATTATTTTTTTGTAAATAAAATTGATGCCATCTGTTGACGAACAAATTAACTACAGCGCTTTTAAATTATAGAAGTTTTTACATCAGAGGAATGGATTAGTTGTACATATTTTCCCGCGTTATTTTCTTTAAGGGGAGATAAATCTTGCTTGTAATATTCTGACTAAGATGACGGATGGTCAGAATAATGTAAATTCAATGCAACAACTTTACTAAAAAAAAGATACAGATAAAAATAAAACCAGACCAAAGTACCGGTACAAACTCAGTACTAAATGTTAATATTTTAAAGTGAAGTTGAAGTGGATTATACTGCGTAAATTTGGGGTATCTCGCCCCCTTCTGTACTATCTACAGAAACAGAAATTTCTTAATTAGCCAATCAGCAATCGTTATCGTTTACTTCAGCGCTCGAATGGCAGGTATCAGAACTTGTAGAGGCCCACCAATGGCCAAGCGGTTTGGTCATTGGTGGACCTCCACCAAAACAAACAACAAACAATAAACAAACAGAACTTATAGAAATATAAGCAGAAAATAACACTACTCCACAGACAAGAATTAGCCAGATTTAGCGCAAATGTCACTTCAAATTTCTGGTCAGGATCACATTCTAGAATACACCGTCAGACAATGATATACTGTAGTGGACATTCTGAGAACGAGATCACGTGATAAGAGGAAACTTTCTTTAGTTCTTTATCTATAACAGTTCTATTAGTTTACTTGATATTCTATGATTTTAATTTAGATTCTTCAATTAATTTTATTGCTTTTAACGCACTAATATCCTCGAATACTATGAGAACATGAATTACATGTTAGGAGGCGAAGCAGGGTTATTTAAAGTGAACAACAAAACTACTATAAGCACAGCTGTCGAGAGCTTGTAAGTAGTCCAGAGATAGAGCGGGCTTTCCCTTTTTTTGAACAAATGAAATTCATAGAATATCTCTTTATTAATTAATAAAAAGTAGTGTTGAAGATTTTATTTTCTGTTAGTAAAAATAACATTAATTTTACAGGACTTGAATCCAATCCGGGCCATGGAAAAAATCCGCACTTCTTTTATCCACGGCCCTGATTATAAAAAGGTTCGTCCATAAATCACGCGTTCTACTTTAGTTAAGGCTTAAACCTCTACCCGCCTTTTATTTAACTCTTTCCTCCTGTGGGCACTAAAAGGGCCTCTTTTAGCAGGCCCATTATGGGTTAGGCTACGTCCACAATAGGGAGGCCGAGTGGTGAGAGACGAGGCACGACATATCCGAACGGACCACCTAAAAAATTCCTGGGGATTTTTCGACCTGAAGGGTCAAGGTGGCAGCCTACCACTCTTGGGTAGGCTGCCACCTTGACCGCTCGGCCATCCAGCCCTATCTGCCCTTTCAATGGCCAAATGTAGTTTCTAGCCCCACCCTCCAATGCACCACGAGGAAATCCAAGATTCCTTTTTTGAAAAAGTTTTATTATTCTATAGAAACAAAAATAAAGGAAATAAAGTCTAGTAACACACGTTACACTTCGATATATTTTTAAAGCCCACGATTTACACCTTGGCCACACTGGCACCAATGTGTTTTCGAACTACAGATATTCCGTTTTTACTAATTTTTTCAAAATCTTTCAATCCATAGATGTCTATCCGATCCTCCTCCCACTTCTCTCAATTTAAAAAATATTTTTGTCTCTATGACCACACATTCCTGTGTGAATATGGTTTGTTTTTAGGTTCTCTGCCTCCTAAAAGTTTGTACACCGAGTTTTGAATCATCTTGTATACGTCCATTATATATTGTAGAATACGAGTGACGATTCGAGAAATGGAAACATCCGGAATATTGTAGAAGAGTGGTTTCATGACTAAAAAACTTCAATGCCGGTTGCGGGGACGAACCCGCGACATCCGTTCCGGCATTCGGCGCTGCTACCGCTGCTCCACACGAGTACATTTTACGAAATGTATCGCTATCTTTGGTGTTGTGGCGGACAACGATGGTACCCGTCACAACCGTTAATATACTCTTTATGTCTTATTTCTCTTTGACGAAAGTCTGAACCTTCTGTTTGGCCTCCGTGACCCTAGGCGATATTAGATACCGTACATGGGCGAAGTATGGTACAGTTACCCTGTAAGTTGAATTAAATACATGCAATCATGAATAAATTGGTCGTCACAACTTTTTCTAAGTATTTGTAATAAGTTTCAACTGTACAATAAATTTAAAAATTCATTAGTACGACGAGAAGTGAAGTTTATAAAAAAGTGTACACACAGGACTATAATATCGATTTACTTTCTGCTGGTTATAATCGTTTTAAAAATGTGTGTAAAAAATCTTACGTAATGTTCGTTAGTTTTTGTGTTTATTTTATGTTTTTATCGAAGTATTTCGTAGGTATTTCGTTTTATTATTAAGGAGAGCACTCTCTTATGGCAATACTACTTTATATAAAATGAATAAAAAAATAACATTTTTGTGTAAAATATAAAATTTGTTTTAACTTTTTATGACGACGTTGCTAAACGTCATTCCTATTGGTCTAATTTTGCCGTTCCGCTTTCCGCGACGGCAAAAGTTGAAAATTTTCAACTTCGTACTCCGTCGGCTTGGACGGCGAAAGTGACGTTATTTTGCCGTTCCGTCGACGGTTTTCCGTCGTCCGTTGCCTCATGTGAGTACCAGGCTTAAGCAGGCGATTTTTACTCAAAATTGTAAACCAAAAAGTAGATAAATATGGCGGATTTTCACGTGTGCATATATTGAGTTTAGTCTCGCCCCTGGAATCATTTCTGACCATCATTGGGTCTTAACTTGCATTGAGGTCAGTGAACGCTTCCGGTTTGAAAGTAAAGAAATCACGTGTCATTCGCTTTTATAAAAGCAAAAATCGATATATAAACATACTGATATTATGCTCTACCATACAACTTGTGATTCAAGCACATTGACCTTAACGCAACTTAGAAGGCACTGATTGTAGGAATGACTACAGGGGCGAGACGTCTGCACGTGTTATTAATACTGCACGAATCTTGGTCATTTAAATTGAGAGTGACTTGCTGTTTAGATAAAGATCGATATGATGTATTTGCAAAAAATATGCTAGTTTGTGACCAATAGTAGAGCATAATATTAAAACGGAAAAAGAAATGTAATTAACAATTTCAATGGTATATTAGATTAATTTACAAGTTAAAAATAAAAAGAATTCCGATGTGTGGATTATTTCGAAGATACGCGATCTAAAACAAAATCAATAATCCATGTTCAGCGTTATGTAAATATCAATTAGATTCGAACGCGACTACTCTTAAGCATTAGAAAGTGGCTCTGAAAAGAGCCGTTTAGTTTCCAAATTATGAAAATTAGCAATTCCATTATCCGTTGTCAGAGTAGAAATTGTCCGGTTTATCGACGCCCGACTTTCTTTTTGCTTCCATTACGTCTTTTACATTTCGGACCTTTCCCATGACCCGGGTCGTCCCGAGTTTCGCCTAGAAACAAGGGAAAGACCAATCGGAAAACGGGAAAGGGGATGAGGGGCCAATCGGAAATCAGAATAGCGAGCGAAGAACTATAAAAACCCGGGATCCCGAAGGTCGGGAGAGTCTCCTCCGCATCCCGCAAAGAGCCGTGACCTGTGTTGTGTTGTGTTGCCGCCAACGACGTACGACGCCTCCGCACCTCTGCGAGCATCGGTCCAGCGATCTCATTTCGTCCGCCCCGGGGCTTCGACGGAAGGGAAATCCTCGCCACTCTGAAAGACTGTAGGGAAGTGGACTGTCTATTGTGGATGTAAGCATATATGTTCTCCAATAAACAGGTTTCCTTATGTAAAACACTTGTCATCATTTGCCTCCTCCGCCACACCCACATGCAAACGTCCCTTAGGTTCATCCTGACACAGGGATTTACTTATCCCCACCTGTCGGCGGCCTTACAATTAGGAAAAGGATAACCGAGACGAAAAGGCGATATGTGCTCTAATGTACGGGTGCCCTGCTGTACAGTTTTGGATTTAATACCCTAATAATGTTTATTATTATATGACACCGCTTTCAATCATATCCACTACTATTTTTTTCAACTGCCTGCTCTGTGGGTACTAAGAGGGCTTTTGTTAGCAAGCCTATTATGGGTTTGGCTACACCGTCAATGGGACGGCCGGGTGGTGAGGAACGGGCTCGACATATCCGGACAGACTAAGACCTGAAAAATTCCTAGGGCTTTTTCGACCCGTCCGGATTCGATCCCGGATACTCCAGAGCGGTAAGCTGCCATCTTGACCTCTCGGCCAAATGATCATATCTACTGGAGGCATGGTTGATAGAGCCAGAACAGACAGTTCAGAAAAATGAAATGTTTTTTAATAACAAGAATTGAATTAACCTTAGCTTAATCATTTTACGTTTCATTAGTATGCCTTTTACTCAAGTGAATACGGTGGAACCTCGCTTAACGAGCATAATTCAAGAGTCTTACACGTAATGCGAAACACTCGTTAAGCGAAACAATTTTTCCCATAGAAATTAATGTAAAATACGGTAATGCGTTCCACGCCGAAAAAATGCTCAAATGTTTTATGTATAACGTTTATTTTTAAAAAATGTACAATATACACTGTTAAGGAGAGTGAATCATCATTAATCTTTTCTTCTAGCGCGGAATGAACCATCCTAAAATGACAATTCGATTTGCAGAAACAAAAGAAATCACAGCTAATATGTTTGATAAATACTCCAAACGATATGCCAAACTCTTGGGTTATGTAAACTAGTGATGGGATTGGAATATCGATATATCGTGCCTGATGATTTCCGATATATCGCGATATTCGTGGTTTCGATATATCACCGATACATCGTAGTGTTTTGGTGCGATATATCAGTGAAAACTGTGGATTGGCTGGGACAAAGGAAAGCAGGGTTCAGTGTTGTCGTCGTGCTGCGCTATTTGTTTGTGGCACTATCTTGCGAACTGCCGGACTGTGCGACTTTTGTGATTTAAAACCATTTGATTAGCTAATGAAACAGACTTCAGGTGAAAAATATATCAGTCAGTTCTGACAACGATAAGTTGTATGACTAAAGCCACAATTGCCAGAACTTATTTGGAAACAGTAGGGAAAAATTTTCAGGTTGCCATGATAAATTCCCTGGCACACTATTTTAACTCCTTGGGCCTTTTTCTGCAATCCCTAATGGGGAAAAAATCCTCTAAGAATTTTATTTTTTATATTAATTATTTCCACTTAAATACCAATCCAACATTAAAAAGTTAAAAATAATCGTTAAAAAATTATTTTATTTGATAAATATAGCTGCGGAAAGTGTTATTTCATTTAACAAGGCGTGAAATTTCACACCTGCAGTCTAAAGCTGGAGGGGAGCTAACTTACCGCATCTGTTCAAATATTACATAATATTTATGATTTTTATGCTATTAAAATGAGAGGGGGCCGAAAAAAGTGAGAAAAAAATTTTACTGAATAAAAAATGAAAAAACCTGCTGATGTCAGAAAACATCAGTTTTAAAAAATTTTACAGGAGTCAATTATATTCCAATTTGATTGAAATTTTCATATACCGCACAAAAACAGGTTTGAGTGTATACGTGAGCTCACATCAAATTATTTGTTGTTCAGCTTCATTTCGAAGAATCTCAGAACTGTTAATCTCAACTTTTCTGTCAGTGAGATTACATATTTTTGCCAGAGATATGAACAGTACTTTGAATGTAAAAAAACTGTATAGAAGCAAAAATATGCGTACTTCATGCTGACTCATTTATGCGTACTTCTGCTGACTTCCGAAAATGATATTTTATTATATTTGTATCTTGTGTGTTTACAGAGAAAGAAGTTATGTCTCAGATAAGCTCTGTTAAAAATATCATCAAATTGTGTTTAGTATTATCCTTTTTAATTAAATTTTATGTAATTAGGAAAATATGACGTTTAAGCGTTTGTAAAGCCAAAAATGTTCATTAATTAAACGTTAGTCCAGTATCTATTTTTTAATGCATTAATATTGTATTGGTAAATGCTTTAAAATAAAATTTTGGATAACTTATGTTATTGCATTACTTTACGAAGTGCTTATATACGTAATTACATCAGTTTTAGCACCTATTTAATTAGTTTCATTCACGACAGCAAGTGATGTGCATGATTGTTTCTTTCAAACTATTTGATCGAAAAGTTACATAAAATTGGGGATGCATAATCATCCGAAATTATTATTATAATTTTGACTGGAAATCACTGGATTTATGCAATTTTAGTTTAATTAATGTCGTATAAAACTGACTGCTCGTACAAGTTTGCTTAAAACATGCGACTCAAAATACCCCAAAATGGCGGCTCAAGAAGTAGGTCACGCGTGTCCTGACCTTCTTATACAGACCTTGATTATGCAAGCGTCGAAGACGAGCTTCCACAAGATGGCTCTGGTTACACTCGGGACCAACTTGGCCTTGAAAACAGGGAATATGGTTTCTGCGAACACAGGACGAAGTTGCATGGGACAATGGACAAATACTGTTCATTACTTTCGTTTGCCGAATAGGCTAGAAGCCATGAATTTTTTATTTGTTGATAATGGAATTTTTGCTCTCCTGGGGATTAGGAAAAGTGCTAGACACAAAAAGGGGGCACGTGGCCCTATGTACATACAAGTGCCCCTGCCTGCATTCATTATTGTTTTTGCAAATAAGCATTTCTATTCCTAATTCCTAAAATAAATATTCCATATTTTCTATTCACTTTAATTTATTGACAAAATATTTTAATATCCATAAAAATATTAAATTTTGTTAATCAGTTTTATATTCAAAAAAGGTTTGAAGTTATAACTTTTGGGCCTCGAAAACTCGAGACAATTAGATCACTTATGAAAAGAATTATATGAATATTAAACTACAATTGGAGACAGATTCTATAAAAATGTGATACCATTCTATCTTGATTGAACTCTTTCTAAGCACTTATCATTCATTTACATACAGAATACATTGAGCACTGAAATATGAAAAATTTAATTATTTTTAAAATAGTCCACGATGTATAGAATGCACCAATAATGAGTATATTATATTAACTAGGGAATATAAAATCAATAAAAACCATTAATTGAATTCCAAGGAAATTTGAGCATTTAGATCAGATCATCATCTGAGGAATTCCAAAATTATTTAATAGTATTTATTACGCTTATTCATGATAAATATTTATAACTTTTTTAAATCAACAGTTATAAGTAAAATATTTTAAACAGAGAAAATAAGTAATACTGGCAAAATATAAATTCAATCAAATGCATCATAACATTTTCCAGTTTTGACTATGATATTGTCTAAAAAATCAATCAAATCTATTAGTATTTATCATCTGATCATAATTTCTAATTGTTCTTTACATTTGTTTCTAGTTATTATACTCATTAATAATTCACTCTTAATACATTATATATATATATAAATAAACATCAATAGCTACTATAATGACACATTTAAAAAAAATAAATCAAAAATTGAAACTTTAAAAAAACAAACAATTGTAGACACAATATTTTTAATCACAATACCACAAATATTAAGAATATAATTAGATATAGGACAAAATATGGAATGAAAACAAAAATCAATACAAAAATGACAATTAAAACTTTTACAATTTTTGTGAACATGATGAAACTGACAAAACTAAAGTATGCAAATTTTATCATTTTAACATAATTTTTGATTCAAGGGTAATCAATTTCCTCATATAACATAAAAAAACAGCATCACTTTACTGCATTTCATGCAAATATAAACAAACAATTTACTTTTTAAATAGAATGTTAATGAAATATAAGCCACAGCTAATTATTATTGCTGTTTTCAATACTTTGTATAACATCTGCATACTAAACATATAAATAAGAGATGTGGACTGATAGATTGTATGGACCTTGTAAAAAATTACAATTAAATTTTGAAAACAGTGTTGAAATTCATAAAGCACATCCAAATTGATGTTTATGATTAATTATTATACAATCATATCAAATATTGAGATTACAGAATTAATTATTGTATGCTCAAAGTAACTTTCCTCCTTCATGTAATAGAAAATATGATTTAATTCTTTATACCAAATGTCAGATAAGAATTAATCATATCAATAAAATTCTTTTATTGGTAATCAATTGGTTTTTTATCAATAATGTTTGTTTATTCTGCTCAAATACTTTTGAAACTTAAATATTAGACTTAATAAAAAATATAAAGACAAATTAAGAATATATCAAAATAAATTGAAAAAAAAAAGCAATGATTTGAAATATATTTTATTAAGCATAAAACAAATATAGTTTATTAGCAATTTTTACTGATGATATAACATTGATATAATTTAATTAAGACTAATATTTAAGGATTAACATTTGTGCAGAATAAAATATTTCAAGTTCAAAATAAGATGTGTTTTTTACTTTTCTTTTGAGAATACTTTTCAGTTATAATCATTGAAAGAATTCCGATAAACATAACCAAAATTTATTCTTTCTGGCAATGTCAGTAATGAATTTGATTACAATCAAACTTCACATATTTGACAAAAACACTCAAGTCAAATGGCAGTGCTAATCAAATGCATACAATGTTATCCAAGAAATTTCTCAAGCTTTAAAACAGAAAGGAGGAGGAAAGAAATTGAAAATTTGCCTACATCTAAAAATTACCTACACGTGTCCTTCACCTTTAAGATAAAAAGACATGACTACACAATATCATGATTTAAAAAATTAAGTCTCAGCAGAGAGATCTGAATCTTGAGAACTATACTTGTGATCATTCTCAATTGCTTGATTATTAGCAATTCCACTTTCTTTCTCCTGGTCCTCTGAAAGAAAATTGAGGTCTACTTCTGTAAGATGCTGACCGTGAGCACTTCCAGCATGAGCCATGAAAAGATCCTTTAGGAAACTGAGTTCTTTTGTCAACAGTTTTATTTTTGTCTCAAGCATCTCATTCTCTGCTCGCAATTGATTGACTCTTTCTAATGTCTGTTGTGTTTTCATTTTGCTTTTGGTACGACTCTTCTTCACTGCAATGTTGTTCCTCTCTCTCCGCCGTCGATATTCATCACTATTCTTGTCAACCGAATTACTCTTCTTGGATCGACCTCGACCCGACGAACTTTCAGAGATGGCATCACTGGATGAGTCACCAGACGCACCATCATCAACTGATGCAGATGTAGTGGAAGATTTATTTCTTGGAGCCATATTGATGATGAGCAAATGATATAATTGAAGAATTAAAACATGTTATTTATAGATGAATTTGATATCTGTTGTAAAAAAAAAAAATTAATATTAAAATCCAAAATATGAATATACACATAAAATTCTGTATTATATTATAATAATATTTCAAAATTATTATTACTGATAAATGCTATGTAGGTTTTATGCAACATTTTATTGTGCAATCAGAATATGAATAAGTCTATTAAATTTACTGATAAGAAATAATTATTATTTAATTTTCCAAATTTTATACAGAAAATATTCTATAAATTATAATAAATAATAAAATTTAGAAAGTTGCCAATCTAGCATAGCAAAATAAATCAACATAACTTCTGAGAAAGAAAAAAAAAATGTTTATTTTTATTAACAAAAGAGACTTGTATTATTATTTCCTTTTAAAAATTATTCAAAAGATTAATACTTATATAAATCAAAAAACGTATTATCGACATTATTCAATGAATGAAAATTTTTGGGTCAATCAACAACAGAAAATAATTTTTCTATTCCCTAAATATTGGCAATTGAAATAAATGTAAACATTTTTCCTTGCCTTATCAATCAATAAATAATAGTGATTTATCATGTTTCAATTCCAAAAGCAATCACAATTTCTCATTTTAAAATTCATAAATGACACTTTTTAAATGAATTTCAAGGACAACATTAAAATATTACATTTTAATGATTATTAATTATTTCATCTTAACTATCTTTTCTTTTCCTCTGATTTTTACTAAAAAATATAATAATAATAATAATAATTATTATTATTAACTATTATATTCATTATGTATTAATAACAATCAAAATTTTGCTCATGCAAATAGAAAAACATATTTTTCTAGTATCATCTTTATAACCTATATTCAGCATAAATCACAAACACTCATTTAGAATTTGACTACCTAAAGCAATTAGTTACTTCTTTATCTTTATTCCAACAGAAATGTTTTCAGTCTGTCTTAGGCCAGCTTTAACTTTCGGTCACAATAGGAGATGGAGCCAAGATTTACACAATATGAACACTTATTTAGTTACACTAGACAAAAAGAAACCTACTAAAATATTTATATGACAATTTGAAAAACAGACTAATACTTCACATTATACACAGGTTAACATTTACATTTAGCAAGTTTTGAATTTTTAAAAGCAAACAAATAGAAATATAATGAATGCATGCATAAACTATTCAGATAATTTATATAAAGTATGATTTTATATAAATTATATGTAATATTTACTTCACCAGCAAACAGGAAACTTACTGCCAAAGTCATGAAATTTATTATTTAGTACTAGAAAATAAGCCTAAAATAATTTATCAAGCATTTCTTTCCCATTAAAATAATTACTTTATTGGAAAAAGAAAAGAAAATCAAAAGTATTTAATTTTATAAAGATTATTATTAAATATTTTAATTTAAAGGAAACACGAGTCAATAAAATTGAGTTATCACTCTCAGTTTTTTTAGATCACATTCTCAAATTTAATATTAAAAAATAAACATGAAAAAATTAAAATTTGCTAATACTGACCAATAACTAATGTATTGTTGTTGAAAATTACAGTCCTAATATAATAATAATAATCAATTAATAATAACTCAGTATCAGTATTTCTGGTTATTTTGTAATGAAATTTAAAATTAAAATAATTAAATTCCTGAATAAGATTTCGTGAAAATTTAAACTTTATAATACTAAAGAATTAAAAAGGTTAATAGAATAAATGTATTCAATTCTGACAGAATAAAATTTTCAAATATTTAGCAAATGGAACTAAAAATATTTTCATATTTAATTTAATCCCTATTTTATTCCTAAATTGTATATTTTACATGTGGGGGCAAAAGTCAAAGGCAGTTTGATCTAAAAATTCTATTTGTGCACCCAGAAGAAAGTACTTTAGAACTCTAATCTCTTTAAAGAAAGAAAACAGTCCTCTAAAGGAAAACCAATTAACCATGTACCATACCTGTAACTCTAAATTATCTTAAATTATTATTTCAGCAACCTAAGTGTTTTTTCCCAAATTTATCATGACAACTATGTATGTTATAACACTCTTTTTTATTCTTTTTAAGTGCCTTTAACAAAATGCATTTTAGACTCATATCATCCTTCTTCAGTTGTTATGCAGTTGATATTATTAAACTGTTACTTAAAAAAGACATTGTCAGAGCTTAAACGACAAACCCAGATGAACAAATAGTTCATCTGGGTTTGCCGTTTTTAAGCTCCACCCTTGCAAATGAGATGCAAAGAAGCCAATAAAATATTTTATTGCTAACATTCATATAATTTGGGATTCAATCTTTAACAACAAAAAAAAAACTATTTATCCTTTTTAATGTCCTTACATTATTTATATTTTCTCTTTTTGCCACTTAATAACTAAAGTGCATTTTGGATAACCAACCCATGTTTGTTGATTATGCTGCTAAATGTTTTAATGAAACACAAAAAGAAATCAATTATTTTTTAAAATAATGATGATTTTGATTCACACCAAATATAGTATAAAAAAACTGTTTTTAATGCGCTCTATTTTATGATGCAAGTCTTTGATTATGCTGCGATTTTTTTAATGCGAATTTTTAATTTGTGCGGTATAGTTGGCGACTAGTCTCATGCGATTCGTCATGTCTTACGTTGACTTATTATAGCTAAATAAACTTATTATAGCATAAATGCACTTATTATAGTAATATTATTGCATGAATATGCGAAAAATGAAATAATTTACTTTTTAAGTCAACAAAACACCACCTGGACAAAAATATGTAAAACAGACGATAGACCAGACGATGCAGTCAAGTGCTGACATCTGTTGTCAATAAATTCTATTTCATACGGTTTTGAGTTATTTTCTATGTGAGACTTTTTTATGCGGTCCCTGTTGACCGCATAAAAAAATATTTTTTAATTGTGTCGCGAAAACTATTATTTACAGCCATTCGTGAAGTTTCGTGAGATTTTTTTTATGTGTTTTTTTTAATGCGGTCCCTATCCCCCGCATAAAAACAGGTTTGACTGTATAGTATAAAAAAACTTTTAAAATGTACATATTTGTCTGCAATCCTTTCTCTTCCCTTCCTTTTCTTTATATAACCATACTAATCTAAATAACCTCCTACAACAATTAAATTCAGTTTAGCAAGAGTACACTGTATTTGATAATCGGAATTAATTTAGTTATTTAATAATTTTAGATTTTCTAAAATATTAACCAGAATAAATTTAAATCCACAACTGCTGTATACTAAGCAAGATGGTATAACTAACTCAGTTATACAATCTATGCTATGGAATTAATCTGTTTATAGATAATTTAGAGTTACAAGTATGTGGTTAATTGGTTCCATAAGTTAACTACATATATTGAGGCTAATAATCAATGACAAATAAATTAACTTGTGAATTAGGCCTTAAGATGTCATCTAAAATTATCATTTTCAGATTAATATTCATTTGGGCAGAGCAAAAACATAAAAACGAAGAAATTAAATTTAAAAAAAAATGTATGGAAGAATTATTAATTAATTAAACATTTTAGACAAAGTACTGTGAAGATGCACACAAAAATCAAAATAAATCAGAAAATAAAGATTGATTATAGAGAATTTAGACCTACCACTAAAGTAGACCAAAACAGAAACACGTGAAGTAAAACATTTTAAAAATCGAGTAAAATATTTATTAGACATTCCCATCGTCTTTTTATTCTTCATAGTTATCTGTAAAAGCTGAAGAATTAAAACAGAAATAACATTAAATGTGAAAATAGAGATTAAACGATCCAAATAAGAACAATGTAGTAAGAAAACTAAGTTCACTTTTCCTGTACCATTGCAATTGCTAATTTTTTAAATAATCTATGTTCATTTCTGCTATCTGTGCAGTAGATCTTTTTTGCACCTGTACAATTCATGTGATAAATATCACTCCACCATCCAATTATAGATGAGCATGAAAAACTCAAATGTTTTAAATTTGAACTGTCTAACTTGCATTCTTTTAAAGCTATACCCACAACCAAATATGTTTTGCATTGCCATGAAAACCTCTCATTTTTTTAAGTTCTCAAACATTTTGAACTAATTGGATTAAAATTATTTATACTTGTATTATATAAGTATAAAATTTATACTAAATATTATACTTATTTATTTAATAATGAAAAATTTAACCCAGTCACCTTTGAGCATCTTGTAAACAATTTTATATACAATATAAAAATAAATTCAATAATGATTGATTAGATAGCATACAAAATTATAAAATTTTATTGAACGTTGCATGACATAATAGACCAGGGGTGGGCAAGCAAGAGTTCAGTGGGAGCCGAAATGTAGGTTTTGCAAAATGCATGGGAGCCGCAGTTCTGTACTGTCGTGGCGGATAGTATGGTAAGGCACGTGATTTTATTATATAATATAAATATAATATAAACAAATATTGAATTTTTTTTAATAAACATATTTTCACAAAATTATAAAAATAATAATAAAAAATAGAAATTAACACTTTCAGCAAGAGCCGCATGTAACTCAAAAAGAGCCGCATGTAACTCAAAAAGAGCCGCATTTGCCCATGTCTGTAATAGACATTAACAAGAATTGCCCATAGACAAGCAAGTAGTATGCATTTCAACCAACATATTTTAGATGAATTTCTAGCACTTTTAGCATGCAAAATACATTTTAACATCCATGTATCTGGCGTTCTTATGTGCATACGTACACATATATTGCAATTTTAAACACACATAAATCAGGACCTTTGTCATTATGATCCAAATATGACTTTTTATTATGTAAAAAAACTCATCAATGCTAATCTATTGAATAATTAAATAATCTGATAATTAGATAATCATTATTCACACAACAAATTGATGATGTCTGAAAAAAAATTGTTTTTTTATTCCTTTCCATCATTTTCAAATTTAAATAAATATAAATTTCAAAATTCACCAAAGCAAGAAATAGTATTTGATTCATTATCTAAATATTATTTTCTGTTGACCTGTAAAAAAGATACAAATAATGGATAAATATCTATAATTTTAGCTTTATATTATTTATTCATTTTCTCTTAATTTTTATTTTTAATACACTAGTGTTATTACATATATCTTTCTTTAATTTCAATTTATTTCCTTTTTGGTTTGTCATATTTTATGAAATGTACTTGGCTAAGAAATATCTTTGGAATGATTGTTTCTATTTTACATTGAATATGTGCAAATATTTAACACCCTTTTTTCCTCCTATAATTCCAAAAGAATAAGTGAGTACTGGGACGACGTATGTGTTTATTGCTTTAACATCATCTTATTTCATCAGTGCTGCAGCAGAGAATGAAATACAAGCATAAGAAACATAGCAACTGTGATAAAAATATATAAATAAAACTTGAAGTTAATAGAATATGTAAAAGTTCACATCACACCTTTCACCTTGTGACAGCACAGAGATAGATGACTATTGCTAACAGGAAAAGTATGATATACAAGGGCAAGACTACTAATTTGAGGTGGAAAGCATATATTTTAAATTAAATTGAACATGAACATGAAATTAAACTGATATGAACATTATTGAAAATAAACATTTCTTTGTATTTTTAAAAAAATAGGAGACCTTACTTCTGGGATTACCCTCATATTATGTGCTGTCGCAGTAATAATATAGTGCATCTATTTCACGCTATATCATTATCGCAGTAAAGTGAATATAATATATATTTTTTTACAATTATGTCCTTTTTTTAAGAATTATAGTTAGTTTATTATTTTCTTAAATTTTTTGCCAATAGATGACACTATGCATAAACCAGCAAACTGAATGTAGATTGAAATTAATTGATTTACAGAAATCCAATTGATATTTTGAAGTGGAATGTCCAACATTATCAAATTTAGAAGTGTGTGAATGTAACTGCCAAGTTTTGTAGTAATTGGTTGAACAGCCTAGGAGTGTATAGCAAATAAACAAACATCCTCATTTATATATATATATAGATTTTTATAAATAGGGATCATATCAGGCATATGTAGTAAGATATCATTTGATACATTCTAATCAAATGATTCTTCTAAAATACTAAAAAATTAATGAAAATATAGATAACAAATGAATGGATATTTTTGGCTCAATAGTAATTATTACATTCTTCTACATATATTTAAATTACAATTCATTTAAACATAGGAAAAAGTACATGTTAGAGGATTATTCTGTTAACATCATTATATTTAAATCTATATTGGTTATTATTACAAGAGCTGATTAATAAAAAAGGTCTCCTACAGCAGTATTCCATGAATGTCTAATCTAGATGTGCTAAATCTCAAATCATTGTTGCATCATTTCATAATAGTCAAATTCATATAAGAACTCACCTTCCTCATTCACAAAGCAATGATCAGTGATTGAATTTTTAGTATAAAATGTTGCACAATAATCAATTCAGTGAGGTACTGTGAAACTTTACAAAAATTGGAGATATATAGGGTGTTTTTTTTTTTAAACTGACGGTACTCAGAGACATCTGTAGACCAATCTAACAGTTGGACTGTCGTCAAATTTGGGAGAGTGACTAAGGACAACATGGGAAAGAGATTCTGCAAAGAAAAAATAGTAGTACCCAAATTCATCGGTAGGGGTGAATTTGGCGCTGTTGCAGCGAAACAGCAAAAAAATGTCAGAGCAAATGTCAACCGTGTAGCATGGTCGATTGGTTTTAATTCTTGCAGGCAGCTTATCTTGTATGGGTAGAACTTGAGAACTTTTCACAGAACTTGCCATACCGTCGAAGGCACCATTTCCAATTGTCGTGCCACTCCCCGGGCGCTGCTACTACCAGCAACGGTCCCCTGTGAACCTTCAACGAGTGCAGTCACAACATCACTAACTGTCTGTGCAGACACCGGTTTCTGCCCTCTACCAGGCCAAACTGCTAATGATCCTGTCTTCAAATTTCTTGATCAAGTCTTTCAATGCATTAATTGATAGAGGACCTCTGTGCAAGTTGCTATGGGTTCTAAACTCACGAAGAGCGCACGGTGCGCTCGATTGGTTAAGATAATAAAGTTTCACAAG
Source organism: Centruroides vittatus (assembly GCF_030686945.1). NCBI lineage: Eukaryota > Metazoa > Arthropoda > Arachnida > Scorpiones > Buthidae > Centruroides > Centruroides vittatus. The sequence continues at coordinate 755,140 of NW_027121224.1, forward strand.
CAACGTACGTTGAGGTAACGAAAGATGCATGTTGAACTCTGCTGACATCTGGAATGCGCTTCAGACTTTTGTCCTTGTCTTTTAAGCTCAAATTAGGTGGTGCTGCTGTCGATTATGTCATTGTGAATTTGCATTTTGAGGTGTTATCAGTGCGTTATACAAATTCTTAGCTGTTTCGCTGCAACAGCGCCAAATTCACCCCTACCGGCAAATTTGGGTACTACTTTTTTCTTCGCGGAATCTCTTTCCCATGTCATCCTTAGTCACTCTCCCAAATTTGGCGACAGTCCAGCTGTTAGATTGCTCTACAGATGTCTCTGAGTACCATCAGTTAAAAAAAAAACACCATGTATTTGTAGACTAAAACTAGAAGAAATCTTTTTCTTGCACTATGAGAACACAAACACCAACAACTAAACAACAATAACTACAATGTTAACAAATTAAACTTCATCAAACAAAAATGGACTTCTCTCTGATAAATTGCCTTTGACTTAAAATATCTATTTGTGCATTCTAAAGTCAAAGTTATAGTAAAACACAGAATATCCATATTAGATAAATGTAAAAATCATTCACCACATATTTACTGTTTGAAATCCTTCATTTTTATTATTTTCATTATCTCTCTCCTATCTCACCACACCCAACATCAAAGGAAAAAGGAATTCTATCAATATAGCTACCAATTTGCCTATTAATGAGGATTTATCGCACCACAATCAAAAAGATGATCAGATTAGAACTTCTTTATTCTTTACTTAACTCAAAAATTTACATTTCAGGTCTTTTGACTCCTCTTCAGTTGGAATAGGAAGGTTCAAAAGATCCTAAATGTACATTTTGCTGACCAGATTAAAACTTTTTTATTCTTTAATTAACTCTTTAAAGATTGAAAAGTTTTAATCTTGTCAGCTTTTTGATTTTGGTGTGATAAGTCTTCATTAATAGCCAAACGAGTAGCTATATTGACAGAAAAGAAAAATATAATAATCAAAGGTCATGAAGCTTTTTATAATAAGGAAAAGAAATTATTCACATATTACTCTAAATTAATTTAACATGGTGTTTATTAGCCAAACTATTTGTACTTTTAAAAGTTTACAAACTTTATAAATAGTCAGGAAAATTGTAGGGGAAAAAATATGCCAACAGTTTAATTTGTTTTGGTTTGTTTTTACAATAATTTGAAGTTGTGCTATAAAAATAAAACCTACAATGTCTCCATATCATACAGACACTTCTCCATAATAATTATGTTGATAATTTAACAAAGAATTGTGATTTTGATGACTAATAATAAATTAAAATGGAAGAATAACATTGAGCATTTCAGTAACCTTAACAGGGTAACATTGTAGTTCAAACATTTTCAGTCTACAACAAAGACCTTCCTCAGGAACAACTGAGTTCTAAGATGGAATGCTAATGTATAATAGAACAAACTTTAAAAACTTGAACTAATGGAATTCAAAGATAGAATGTAATTATGTTGTTGAAATTAGCAATATTCTCTGTGTCATTCTAACAGCTTTCTTCATGCACAGAAAGTTGCTAATTTTGACAACATAACTGCATTCAATCTTCAGTTCTTGTTCCATTGCACTGTACATTAGCACTCCATTTTAGAACTCTGTTGTTCCTGAAGACTTCACTGTAGGCCAAAAATACTTGAAATGCATTGCTGTTGCATGCTAGATTAGATGGTATGTTACTGAAATGTTCACAGTTATTGTCCAGTTTAAGCATGTGGTGTTAACAACAACGACTGGTTAATTAGCCATAGGAAAATTTGACCATGATAGAAGCAAATACATCACATTCGACTGATTGATTGCCCTTGCTTTGCATGGTGCATGCAATGATTGCAATCAAGACACATTGCTCACAGATAGCAAAACTAAGAGTACCTTACAGCCCAGATCTAGCATCATCAGACTTCTGATCATTACCAAAATCAGTGATGTGAAATGTAAATGCTCTTCATTAGATTCTGAAGTTAAAGCTGCTTTACAGGAAAAAATCAAGAAAAAGCCAGAAAGTTTTCTCATTCTAAATCTTCCCACAGCTGATTATGTATTAGTAAATAACACCAACAAAACCTTCAAAATTAAACTAGCGAATATATTTTAATGTAAATATGCTATGACAAGCGCTTTCAATCCTAATTGGGCTCTGCTTCAGGTCAAAATGTTCAATAAAAAATTAGAATGCTAAGAGCAATTTTAAATTTTAAATCCTGAAATGATTAAATATTCCAACAAGTATAAAAATCACAACTATGTGTTAAGTCATAGCATATTTATATTAAAATATATTTGCTGGTTTAATTTTGAAGGTTTTGTTGGTGTTATTTACTAGTTTTCTCATATGTAGAATGCAAAATGGAATTGAACGTTTGGCAAATATGTCACTCTAAATGGTGATTAGTTTGAAAAATGAACATGATAATTAAAATGATGGCTTTTACTACTTTTTAAAACTGTCACATTCTCCTATATCTCATCCCAAACTACTTTTATGCAAATAGAAACCTTACTTTATCAAACCTCATTATTTGTTTGATACGTGTAAAATATTAGCATACTAGCTGAAATAATTATATTTTTTAATATTTATATAATTTTATTTCATAAAGTAAAAATTAAAGATAAACATTTTTCAAATATAAATAACGCTGATACTCTTGATATTTACTTGTATTTTCATCAAATTTTTATATTTTTGAAATTATAGCATATCAGTTAATAATAATATACAGATATCTGTCTAATTCTAATGTAAAAAATTCTATTGTTTAAAAGATAACAGTTTAAAGAATATTTTTACTCACTTATTTTAAAATATTTTCATACTCTCTTATTTCTCGACAATAAATTATCCTGCAATAAATTTATAAAACTTTAATACTTCATATTTTATTTACAACTTTAACCATAAATTATCTATTTATATTTAGAAATTCAAAAAGTTCAACTAAATAAATAATATAAGGCATTAATATATTAAAATTTAGAGCATTATCAGCAATTTGCATTTGATTACTTTTGGATGTTAAATATTATATACAGTAAGACCCCATTTAATACTGCCTCACTTAACACTGATTCAATATAACGTGGTCTACTTGACACCTAAAAAACGCTCAAAACTTATGCTGATTCAAACTAACGTGGTATTTCATCGATTCATTTAAAATACGATTATTCCCAAACACGAACCAATCAGCAAAAGGTGGCAATTCGTCGTAGCGCTGTACTTCCCTTAAATCTGTTTTGTGCAATTTTGGAAAAAATATAACATCATGGATGCCATAGGAAATATCGACTTCACTTGGCAAGAATTAACTGATAAATGCATGAACAGAATGTGGAAGAAGTTATGGCTGAAGGTATCCAAGAATTCTCACCGAGAAGAGCCTATCGCTGAATCGTTAGGTTGACAAAATTGTCAATTTAATTGATACAGGAGATACAGACGAACAGGATATTGGGGAGTTACTGCAGGTTTCTGGTAAGAGCCTTACCAACGATGATCTTAAAGAACTGGCAGAACAAGGAATTTCTGTAGAACTGGAAAATAGAGATTCCGAAGATGTAGAACCCAAAAACTTTCTCTACAGTTTTTCTTAGTAAAAGTTTGGTAACGATAACCGAAATTGTTGATCAAAGTGTACCGAATGATCAAGAGTTTGATAGGAGTGACAAAGCAAAATGAGGCATTTTGGATGCAATCTTCTGCTACCGACATTTGCTTAAGGAAAGAAAAAGAAAGCGACCAATGAAACTACATGACTTCATTGCAAAAAACAAGAATTTCAGAAGAGCCAGGACCTTCGTCACAAAAAATTAACTTTACATTTCTGTGCGCATATGTTTATGTGTTATTTAACATATATTATTATGCAAAAATTTATATAACAATAACTTAAAATTATAGTAAAATTTGCTTATTTTTTGGTCGCGTGTTCCCCTATCCCTATTTACTCTATGTTAAAATGGTCTCGTTTAACACTGTTTCGCTTAACGCTTTGTCATCTAGGAACGCATCCCCTGCGTTAAGCGGAGTCTTACTGTACTTATATACAAAATAATGCAACATAGTGTTCACAAACAAACAAGTTAGATATATGTAAAATAGAATTTCATTATATTACAATAAAATTATCAATAAAAATAAATTATTGCCTAAATAAATTATGACATTTAGCCAAACATTTAATAAAATATATTATAATGTGACAATCCTAACAAAAATTCATTTTATATGAGAATGCAACACAAAAAGAAAGTATGAGAAAAATATATTTAAAAAAATATACAACTATGAAATAATATCTAAACTTTCTGAATTAAGTTATCTATAGTCTACTTTAACACTTAATAGATGATAATATGAAATAAAATTTGTGTATAATAATTGAAGTGAAAATTTGAATAGTCCCAAGATGAAAGTTTTTGACAAATTTTATGTATTACCATAACTTAAAAATACTTAATGAATAAAAATGCTTTCAATATCAATAATTAATACTTCATTAATTCCAAACAACAAAAAACTAAAATAAAATCTAAGGTTAAGGCTTCTGGAAGTTGTCCATCATGAAGAGAAAATTTAATAAAGTTGAATGTAATAAAAAAAAAATGTCAGCATTTAAAAGCATGCAAGATTTCTTTGACTAATAAAAAATTTCTACTAATTACTACACTAAATTCATAATTTGCAAAAAATTTAAAATTATCAAGAAAAGGGAGTGAATTTATAAATTTGAAGCAAATTACAAAGTTTACAATTGTTACAAAATGTTAGAAATGACTTTTCATTTAAATATATTAATAATTGTACTCAATTAAAAACACACAGAAATGTGAAACTGATAGAGCTAAAAAGCTGATCCTATAAAATGTCAAAAACAAAATACTGTAAATTCTGATACACTATTTTAAAACTAAGAACACTTACAAAAAAAAAAAAAAGAATTGTGCTTAGAAATATTAAAAATACTCTAAGGTAAAGAACTTATCTTACCTAAATCTAATTTAATATTTATCCTTAAATATTAGGCACTTAAATACATAATTGATCAGATGATAGCAACTGATATGCTAATTTCCAAATTCTAGCTGTCATGTCCTTTCCTAACAAATGAATAGATCACGGCTGTGTGACAAAACTTTATAGTTTCTAAAATGATTATACTATACTCATACATTAATTTTTATAAAATAATACTCTTAATAATAATCAGTTTCTAAACTGATTCATTTGTCTTTGTTGCTAAACCATCAATAGCCTTATACAGAAAAAGCTCAATTAAATGATGAGTTTTCATGTCTCAACCAACTTGCCTTTTTTCTAATAGTTTTATATAATGCAATATTTTATTGAGATTAGAAAGCAACTAGAATGACAAAATTTGGATAAGATTCTATGTGAACATTATGAATATCCTTAACAGCATTTCAGTAAAGTCATGAATCAATAATTTAATTAAAGAGGCTAGAGTTAGTACATTTTATCTGATTGTTACTAGCTTTCAAAACAAAAAAAGCTTATAAAGATCAATTTTATTTTATACAATTATTTCAGATTGTCAACAAAGCAATTTTGTTATTTTTGGAATATTCCTCACACTGCATTCATTAAAAGAAATATTTATTTCAATAAAATAAAACTTTAATATTTCAAAATATTTTTATATATGAATTTCAAATTAAATCTGATTAAACAGAATATCTTTGTTAAATTTTAAATTATGATGTTATAATAAATGATACTATATTTTTAAAAACTCATTAAAAATAATTCACTCACATATATTCAAATGATATGAACAACTATTCTAATCCCACAAAGGTCATTTGAATGATCTGCTTGTTAAGGTTTAATGCACTCTACAATTAAAATTCAAAATTCAGAAAAACTTTTTTCACTTGAATAGAATATATTTTATTCAAATAAATAAAAATTAAAATAGCTTTACATATTTTAAAACAGGTAATAAAAACTTAAATTGTCTACATTTTTTTATTTGACTTAAATGCTAAAAAAATATAGCAATAACAATATTTAGATGGCCATGTTCTAGTTACACACTCTCTCCTCCAAGAATTTTAAGGTCATATTCAAATAAATTACATTAATTTTCTTTTCTTTTTTATAAGAAAATGAACATTTTAACTATTTAGTGAAAACAAGTTATTTAATAATGACTCAAAAAATTGTTTAACTTTAAAAAAATGAAATGCAAGTTTACATCTAAAATGATCATATTCAGATATTTTTAGATTTATTCAAATTCTCTATTTTTATAAACCAAATGGATAGCATAAAATTTTGAATTTAGTTAAGATCAAAGTTTGAAAAAAAATCTACTCTTTTAGTTTTGATTACATTTGTACTAATATTCAAACTTAAAAGTCCATTAAACTTTACTAAAATTGTTTAATATATATTTTAAATAAAAGTTTCATTTTAAAAACTTTGCAATTAAAATATTATAAATTATATTAAAAGTGATAATGAAACTGATCATGCAAAGTGTATACAGCATACAAGAAAGGTAATTGCTTATAAGAAAGGCTTGTATTATATGAATAATTATATTATTATAGATAATATAAGCTATATTAATTTTAAATTTTCATTTATATAAAATTGAGTTATTTGCAATAGGAATATATCAGTAATACACACACAACTTTCAAAAATTAAAAGAAAATTTAGTTAATACATTCTTGACAAAAATAGAAGATTAATATAAAATATAACAACATAAGAAATTTAGATAGTACTCATTAGCGTGGAAAAACATTAAAATAATTTTGAATTTTATTAGATCAAGGAATATAAGAAAATAATAATAATATACAAAACTAAAATTTATATAAATCATACAATTCAATTCAAATATTTAATTTTCTTCATGAATAATTAATTTACTGTATTAGTCATTATTATGTTATAGCATGAAATAAATTCACCTATTATTTGTCAATAAATAAAATTCATCTCTATCAATTTTAAATGAACCAATTAAAACATTTGATCATCATTTCAAAAGTACATTCAAAATTAAGAAACTAACTAAATTATCATCCTAACTTTACCATATTAACTAGAAAACTGAAATATTTGGGCTTGTTTTTATTCAAATTATACATCTTTAGATATATAGAAATGTATTAAAAAATGATTGACTTAAAATATATTTATTCAGAAAATTTATTATTTGTTATTTTATACGAAATGTTTTATTATTATTAACATTACTGTCCTTACTATTAAAATAAATATGTATATTTCAATGGTATTTCATCAATTTCATCATCGTCGTTGCCCTTGACAGCATTTCGAAAATAAACGTGTATTTCAAATACTGGACTATATAAATCAGTTTATTGGCTTTAAAATTGTCTAAAATTATTTATTTATGCCATTTATTTGTTTAAATAAGTAAGAAGGAAATTTGAAATTCAAAACAATGACATCTCTTGTCATTTTATATTTAAACCATTTAAAATCGTGCAGTTAAGCGATAATAAATTGTAATCTGACTCTTGTAAATAATTAAAATTTATCTATTTTATAAATCTTCTCATTTCTATTTTGTTTAATAAGTAAGAAAACGATCAAAACAGAGTTTTTATATCCGTTTGGAAAATTGTCAAAGACGCCATTTTTATTCGTTTTAATTATTCGCACGTGCGCTTTTCTTTTATTTATCCTAATAAAATCCTAATTATTACGCCATAGATAATTATAACACTAAAAGTATTTATTGATACAATTATCGGAATAAATATTTACCATTAATATATCCCAATTTATCATCAGAAAGCACATTTTCTATCGTTAAAACGATGCCCACGCCTGCAGGCCTCTGGGATTGCGTCATTATACTTTGTCCAATCGAAATACGCAATTTGAATCAAGTGACTGGTGTAAGGTCAGTGTTCGTAAATTTAGGGATTATTCCCTAAATCGTAGGGATATTTTACGAATAAAATTCCTACACGACTGGAATGAACGAATTTCGATTTTTAATTCCGATTTAAAAATAATTTATTATTTTAAGATTAATTTATACGTAATAAATTTTAACGTGAAAACAATATCTGATGTATTTTATACGATAAAATTTTCATTTTTAGAACGCAAAAACTGAAATTTCCCACCCAGGAAGGGAAATTGTTATCTGCTAAGCGGATATTTTTCTAGCTCGACGGTGGATGACCCTCTTCAACTAGACAAGATTAAAAACAAAGCGAATGACCGAATACATAGGAAATATAATTTGCTTATTTAAATATGAATATATATATTAAATTTTTTAATTAAAACTTTAAAGCACGAATAAAAAGTACGTTATTTAAATATAAAAATCTGCTTGCAATCGGTCAACCGGCAAATAAAATCATTGTTTAGTTTCCATATGTTTACAATTAACAAATTATTCACGTTGCCAGAAAATTGACCATTGCATAAATTAAAACAAGATTTTTTTTTAATTCATAAAATCAAGATTAATTTATCTTAATTATTATTATTATTTAGTGATATGAAATATATATTATTAATTGATAATTATTTACGATAAACCGGACAGATAAAAATTAATAATTATAATCGAAATCAGTAATTGACTTACCTGTTTAGAAAACGTTCGAGAATATCGGCAACAATTTAATGATTCCTTGTGTATTTTTGTGCACTAGATTTATTTTTAACTGTCAAACTTAAGAATAAACGATGTTTTTTATCTACCCTTGTACTTCTTAACGTATTACGCAACCCGATTTCATTGCATCATATTGAAGCAATATAAGTGATATCCTGGTAATCAGTACCGAGTTTAAGAATGGGCGAACTGCGCTTACGCCCATGTTCTCTCTCCTTAACAGGCCCCCCACACTTTGTTAATTCTGTCTTATTCAGCGTTAAAGTTTAACTTTTCCTCTCATCTCAAAAAATTCACAACTAATCTCAATGCGGCGAAGCGGCATAAAATTTCGTTATTATTCCAATTATATAAGTAAATGAGTGCATTTTTGGAATAATTTTAAATTATTTATCAATTTCGTGAACAATGTTGATTTTATTGACATACATTCTTATTTTGAAAAAAATAAAATAAAATAATAATAATAATGAAGAGAAATCTGATGTTTTTAGTGTATTTAAAAATGCTTATAAAAATTTAATGTTAGAAGCGATATTAATCTAGGAATTACGAAAGCGTAACAGGAAATATTATCTGGTGAAAAACAAAATCTATTTTTAAATAATTAGTACACCATTGAATTTTCGTAAAGCTAAAGACAGATGGCGCTCTTGATGCGACGGCATTTTTTTTGTACAGTATAAAATTTTTTTTAAAAATAATTTTATATTTTTATATATATTATGGTGATTAATTGAAAATTATGACTGATTTATTTCAATAATTAATAATATATATATATATATATTTTTTTTTTTTATTATAATGCAATTCGTTTCTAATAATAAAAAAATATTTTAAGCCTTATAATTCGTTAACAAAAGAATTTTTGAATAAAATAAAATTTAAATTTCTAATAAAAACAATTATAATTGTTATAAATTTTCACTTTTAATAAATATTAAAGAAATAAAATATTCTTGATATTCTTACTAATTAAATTATTTTGTAATATTCTTTAAATAAAGTTCTTTTAGCTCTTTATTTAATTCTTTAATTGTTAAAATTGTCTTTTTTTTAATATAAAATAACTGAAAATTTATTGTGTTTATTATTTTATTATGAACTTAAATTGTTAAAAAAACATGTATTCATTTTCATTAAAAAAGTAATAAAAATTTATTAAAATATCCAATAATTATAATAATACATTTTAAAATATAATAAAAATAATATAAAATAATTTCATTATATAAAATGAATGTCTCGATTACTTTAAATGTTAATGTAAGATTTGTTTAAAATGATTTTAAACAAATTTTATCTGTCATAAAAGCAAGAATAAAATTAATTTAGTGAAGATATAATTTAGAGTAATCTAATTATTAAATTAAAATACATTTTAAATTTTTATTTATTAAAATAAAAATCAAGTTTCATTTTGTTCCATTTAATTTTATTATTTCTCATATAAAGTATATTTTAAAATATAAAGAAATAAAATTCAAATAAATTATTACTTTATATATTTTACCTTATTATTACCTAAAATATAATTAGATAAGTTAAATTACCCTAAACCAATATTTTAAAATATTGAAAGAAAATAAAAATTAATTTTAAAATAATGTTGCATTTTTTACATGTTAACTTAATTAAAAAATAAAATTTTTTTTTAATCTCAAGATTCAACTTTTTAATTGAATATTTTTTAAATTATTGAATGTTTCATGCTGAAAAAATGATTTCATTTAAGGCAATAAATATTTATAATTATTTTTATTTAATAATTTTAGTTATGATATGGAGTAATAATATTTTTCGTATCATTTCCTGCCATTACTTTTATAGTAAAACGCACTTCATAAATTGAATTCTCTGTTATCAAAACTACGACTTATGTTATAAAACGGATAAAACCTATCATAGAAAAATAAAATTTCGTATTATTTATTGAACAGATTTATAAAATTTCATTTCTTTTTTACAAATACATTTAAGATATTTTCAAACTTTAACATAATAAATAAAAATATTTTCACAATTGAACAGATGGGAATAAATCAATAATTACTTACATAAAATTTAAAAAAAAAAAAAGCAAATTATTTTGTTCGCAAAGAAGACGAATTTACTTATTAATTTTTAATAAAATATTCAAGAGAATAAATGTAGAAATATATAAAATAATAATATTTCTTCAAAACAAGTCAGTTGTTAACATAATTTAATTATTTAATGATGTTATGAAAATTTCAAGGAAAGTTATTATTTTTTAAAATTTTTATTTTAGAAAATAAAAATAAAGAAAGGAAGACATAAGAAAAATCGATATATTTATATTTCATGTAAAATTTAATTAATCGATTGAAATTAATTTGACTTCTTGAAAATAATGTTATTGTCCTATAACAAGAAGAGCAAACATTGGATGACAGGAGGCAGAAGATGGCGTTGGATGAATTTTGTTTTCTTTTTGCCTCTCCCACTGGAGTCGCTTCAGTTGATTGTCACACGCGGGATGAACAACACTCCAATGACGTTTATCCAAAATCATGAAATATTATAACAGGTATTTATTTTTATTTATTTATTCTTATTTATTTACAACTTTAAACCAGGCAATGTCTTCGATTCCTTCCTCGTATAATCTTTATAAAACAAAATTAAAATCGCTTCCTCATTACTTTTAATTTTTTTTTTCTTATAAAAATGTATGTAATTTTTTAAAAAATTCTTAAATTAATGAAAATTTTAGTTTTAATAAAATTCGACGAATTAATTAACTCTTATCGCTTGAAATACTCTATGTATGTATAAGTTTTATTAAATAAACATTTAAGATTAATTTATTTTTAGTTTTTAATTAAATTTTTTTCTTTTTTCTCTCTCGAAAAAGTAAAATACGTGATGCGTTTTAGCAATAAAATTGCTTAAAGTTACTTCTCTACTGCGATGAAATTATACAAATTGGTAATCTTTTCAAGGCAAACAGTTAGAAATTTATTCAAATATCATCGCTATTAAAGTATTATTAAAAAATTATAATTGTTTTTTTTTTCTTCTTTGTTTCTTTATCTACGTAAAAATTTTACAGAAGATTTGGTTATAAAAATTTTATAAAATTTTAATAAATTAACAGACGTTATATAAATTAATTAAATAAGTTAATTATTCATTCATGTTTAAATTTTATTCTAAAAATAATATTCAAGTTATGAAATGTTTAACGAAAGATTCAGTGACATTTCAAATTTTCTTTTATTTCAATTAATTAATATAAATTTTTTTGTTTTAGTTTTTTTTAAATACATTTATATTTTTCTACATTAAATTTTTAACAGATAGCATCGTTAATTTTCCTATAAATCATTAAAATTTTAAGAAGAATCACAAATTCTTATATAAATGTATTTTAAAGAATTAATTTTAAAATGCGCTTAAGTAAGGCAGCGTGACTTTTATCAAGAAAAAATTTTAAAGTTAATATTAATAAACGCCAGGCCTATATACAAGGCTTCATCTGACCTGGTCCCGGACGAAGAAGGGCCTAAAAATTTAATCTTCTATATAAAAACATGACGGGAAAGTGATATAAATTAAAGTTATTATTCATATAATTTTACGGGTTTCGTACCCATATTTGTGAGGAGCGATCCATTTCATCCATTTCAATCCCCGATAAAAATTATTTCATTGTGACATCCTCGAAGATTGCACTCTCTTTTATATAACGCCAGAATGTTACTCGTTCCACTTAATTATTGCGACTTTAATAGTGATATTTCTGCTTTAAAAAATGTATTTCTATAGAACTACCTTATCGAACTTCAGAAAAATATTGAAATCATTAAATTTCCATTAAAATTTATTCTTAAATTAAACCAAATTGTTTTTAAATTTAAGAATCAATTATTTGCATTTCATTTATAATGAAAATATTTTCATAATGGATAAACAAGAGCACATTATTATTATTATTATTATTATTTAAAGCGTAATGTAAATTAAAATGGTTTTCAGAAAGTCATCGCTTTGGCACCTGCGAATCTTCAGCGCTTTGTATAAAAATTCCAAGAAAAGAATTTTGTTCTTTAACTTTTTAATTTTTATTTTAAAAAAGCTATCTTATTAATCAAGGGAATTAAACATAATTAATTAATTAAATTCTCAGAAAGACATTTCCTGTGCAGTTATTTTGAAGACGCTCTTTTTTTAAACTTTATTACTTTTGTCACTTGCAATATCAAAGATTTTGGATGCCACGAATCTCACGAGACTATGACTCATAATTACAGCTTTCAACCCATTGTAATATGCTAAAAGTATGAATGTATCTTTAATAATAATAATAACGTTTATGTAAATTAATTTATTGAACGTTAAATTAAAATTGAGACTTAAATTGATGTAAAAAGCTTAGAAATTTAATTGAAAACTTCATAAAAATTTAAGAAATTTTTTTTTTTACATAAATTAAGAAATAAAATTTTACTAAAATTTATGTTAATTTATGTAAAATTGGGGCAAAATATAATCAAAAGATGAATTTGTAAAATGAACAATGTCATGAAGAATTACACTCACATTTGAAAATCGAATATTATACAATTAATTACTTAAAAAATTCTTTTACTGAATTGTAAAAGAATTTCTTAACAAAAAATAACATATAAAAGATTCATATAAATATAAATAAATATATATATATATATTTACAACAAAAAATGAATGAAATATGATGTCAATAATCAGCATTGAGAAAATTTCTTCAAATATTGATAACAAATCGAATTTTCAATGTTGATATCTTCTTATACGGACGAAGATGATAATAATATATTGATCATCTCACCATTGATACACCAGCAAATATATATATATATATGTATATAACTGATTATAGTGCAAATACAGAAACGTGGTCAATGTGATGGATGGCATAAGTTGATAACATTGAAACTGTATAACAGTTAATCATTTTTTTTATCCCTAATGGGCATGATGATGATAAAGTAAATGAACGTTAATTATGAATTAAAACAGAAAAAAAATGTGCATTTATAATAATAAAAACAAAGTATTTATACATTAAAGTAACTTTTAAAGTGATTCGTTTATAAAGTAAGTAGTTCTATATTGATAATGGAAGAGAAGTGTTAATAATCCTGTACATGAAAGACTTCTTACTTTAATAACTAAGAATTCAAATATATAAAATACTTTAAATGTTGTTTTCCGTTTAGAATATTATTTAATTAAAAATTTTAAAATGTTTTTAATAATGTTTAATATATAGTTTATTTTTTAACGAATATTTTCATTTTTAATTTATATATTTACGAACATCGAAACGTCAAATCTTAGATAATCTAATTTGTACTTTAAGTGCTGATATCTGCAATAATTTTAAAAAGTAAGCATAAATTCATTTAAATTTTTAGATTACTTTTGAAGGTTTTTTTTTGCGCTCAAAATATATATTTAAAATAATTGTTTCAAGAAATTTAAGCATGTAAATATTTTTAATCTGAGTAAAGTATTTATTCTAATTTAAACGTTTTTATTAAACATTAAATTAGCTTCATATTAAAATAAAATTTAGCGACATTTATCTTTTATTAAAAGAGTACAAAAGCATTATCAATTGCTAATTATTACAACTTAAATTTTGCAATAAAGCATTATCGTAGTTACAAAAATATTGCAATTTTTTATGGAAAAAAAATGATAGTTTATCTTCGAAGAAGTCGACAATATCTAGAAGATAAAAATCTCCAATTTAAATAATACTTAAGCAAAAGATCAATTCTACAAAAGAATTTAGAAGATTTGACTTACGAGCATTAACTTAGAACAGCTTTAGCACTAATTCAAGTTTAAAAACATTGATTTAAAATTTTAAACACGATGTTTAAATATCTTATTATATATTTATAAGTTTGCTATTACAATAAAAAAAGAAGAAAGGGGAAGATCTTGTTGCAAAGTAAAATTCAACTTGGAGGTGATGCAAATAAATAATAAGAAAATGGGATACTTGATAATCAATGTATATGTATTTTAAGTTTCTCTGGAATATTACTTTTTAAAATATCAAATCTTTAAAAGTGTAATCCGGTTATAGAGGAGGCAGACGGCATCGATATTAGCTGTATTAGCCTCATTTACGATATTTGTTACTCTCGTGATACGTCAGGATGAGCGCGCAATCCAATCAGATGATGTTCGATCAGCAGAAAACAAATATAGTTCTGCTCCAATGGAGCAAACATGACAACCTTATAATAACAAATATAACTGCCTAGATTATCTCTTATGTCATATATCACGTGTTATTGATTGGCATATATTTGCACACCTGTCTCTGCTTATCACTTGGATATTTTTTAAAACGATACATTACAAAAGCTCATTTGCTTGTTGAAAAATTTCAAATTAAAGAGAATTTTTCATATCAGTTAAATATGTATATTTTTTATTTAGATTTTACTACTGAATAAGATTAAGTAAAAATATACTCTGGCTTCTATATTAAGTCAATAAATTTTTGAAAATATCACAATAAATTTGGCGTATTAATTTAAATAAATTTAAATTATATTAAGTTATTTACTATATTTCTTGACGCTACACATTTTTCTTGGTGTTCATTAATAATAAATTTGTAATGTAAAGAATTCAAATCAAAGTTGATGTAGTTTATATAAAAGTAAAAATATTTTTCTTGCTTCTAATTATGGATAAATTTTATTCTAAATATAACTTTATAAAAGTCTCCGCTTATAATTAATTTATTCTATAAAAACACTTCATCGAAGTTCAATAAATTATCTATTCTGAAGGGATGTAATTTTTGTATTACATCATCTCTTCGATTTCTAAATTATTTCTTATAAATTGTTACTTTATCACACAGTTTTAAAGTTGTACAAGAGAACTTGGTAACATTTCAAATTATATATATTTAATATATAATAATGTACAACTTCAGGTATTTAATTTTCCCAGTTATATATATATATATATAATATATATATATATATATATATATATGTGTGTGTGTGTGTGTGTGTGTTATTTACTATTGCGTATGGTTTATATATTTTATCAGCATAAACTTTTACAACAAAAAATTAAATAAAAATTTACTTTAAAATAATTAACTTTTTATTCTAATTGTTCCTTTTTCGGGTGCTATAGCCCCTTAACCCTCTTAGTTATGCCAGTGCATTAAGTATTTTATATGATTCATATTACTTTTGTTGCTTGTACAATTGTTATAAGTTAAATGCTGTCTTTTATTAACGACAAGTCTACAAAGGTTAAACAAGCTACAGCTTTTAAATTTATCACTACTTGGAGGAAGAGAAGGGCCTCTTATATAATATTATATTATTATAACTTAGGGCTACAATAAGTGTAAATTCAGCCATGTACTGTACAGTATATAATAAAAATGGCATTGTATTAAAAACTTTAAATTTTTATTAACATTTTAAAATAAATAAATTTATTTATAAAATTAAAAGTTGGTTAATATAATTAAATTTCCAGTGCGCTAGTTACATTGATAATAATTCTATTATCTTAAATTAAAAACAAGATAATTAGGCAATAGATTTAAAAATTAATTCTTAATAAATAAAAAGTAATAATAACAAGAAAGAATTAATTTGCATAATCTTTATTTAATTACTACCTTCACTAACACAACAACTGTTAAAAAAACAATTCTTTTTTATATATAAATAAATCTTATTTCCTAACTCGTAAACATTTTTAAAAATAACCTAATCATTTAAAAGTAGCTTTAAAACATTTATATTTAACTGTATATTATTTTATCAAGCTTTATATAACGGAGAATTTTTAAAAGGTTATAATTAAAAATAAAACATTATTTTTTATAACTTAGTTTAATTAATATTAATGTTAATTTTTTACAGTAGAGATACTGTATATACAGTAATACAATTAATACTGTTTAATTTTATTTAATTTTTCCCATATTAGGAAAGTTAAACCCCTAAAACCTCTCGCGTGCATAGCCTTAATTTAATAGATATTTTAATTTTAAATTTAAAAAAAATCCTTTTTTAACAAGCCAAAATATTAATATGCATATTAATAAAAATATTAAATGCAAAAATATCAGGATTAAATATTTAAAAATAGTTTTTAATACGTCGAAACATTACATATTATTAAATGTCTCGTCCACGTGCGTTAATAAAAGATTTAAACTAGAATTTTATATTCAATTATATAAAATCCTATTCATTAAATGAAATATAATTAAGCATTAATTGTGATTTAAATTCAAGAAATTTGAAAATTTAAGAGACTTTTTAAATCTATTTTTAATCTTAATTTTATTTTTAAAATAGGTTTTCAATCATATTCGTTTATAAAAATTCTGTTTTAATAAAACATAAATATTATTTATTATCCTTCCAATTCATTCTATTTTCATTTTTATATGTAGTTTCAATTGATACTGAAAATTTCTAATTTCTTCTAGTAGCAAAATCGAACTAACTGTAAATAGTCTAATTTAATTAATATATCTTCATTTATGAGTAAAATTCAATAAATATAAAATTTAAAAAATACATAATTTAACTACGTTTATAATAAATTGTATTTATAATATAACAGTAAGCGAGTGAACTTTGTTTTGAGCTTTATATTTTATACATATACAGTATATAATTTTAACCATATATTAATAAACTACATTAATAATAATATTAAAAATGTATTTACAAAATTGAATTAACCATTGTTTAATATAATATCGTACGAAATAATATATTATTTTGACGATTTCAATTTTGAAATTTGATAAGATTTGATTTCAGTAAATATTTTTAAAATGCTTGTTATCTTCAATACTTTATTTTTATATATAATTGAATTGTTAAGATAAAAAGATTATAATAAAGTAGTTTAAAATGTTTTAAAGACGAATAAAAAATATATATTTTATATTTAACTCTCTTCTATATATTTTACTACAAAATACTGTAAGACGTTATCTCTATATAAGGTATAATATTGAAGAAGAATCGAAATAAAAGCTACGAGTGAATCCGATATAATTTCTTATATTTAAAACCTCTCAGAAATCAAGAGAGGCCCGAGCCAATTATATTATATTTTTAATAATAAAATTTGTAAAAAAAATAGTTTATTTTCTTAATAAACAAGATAAGCAAGAGAATTAATAATTCATAATTAATGTTTTTGAGGCCATCTTATATCTGATGCTGTCCCTGTTCGTCCCTATCTGACAGGCCCTGTAGTAGGTATTTAAAGATTATCAAAGAAAAATTATAATTATATCGTGGATCAGTTAACAATTCTATATTTCTGTTTAGTAAAATATAAAATCAGCGCAAATCGGAATTCTTTTGTGAATAATTATTCCCGGTTCTACGAAAATTCTGGTGCAACGGGCTAGAAAAGACCCTATAAATAGACGTTTTACACGAGTATCTGAGTCCCAAACTTACAGAATATTAAAATTTGATGCGGATTTTACGTATTTGATTCTGTTATTTGGAAAAATATATATATTATTTTGATATAAACCTAGTCCGCTTTGACAAAATCTATATTCCTGCAGTTGATGAAACACTTAGATCTTTACTGTTAGTGCCTTTGCTTCTCTGCCTTCTACAAACAGCTGTTGTCGGTCTTAAGAGACGGGTTCAGATTTCTTTTGTGGCAAAAGTCATGCTTCTAATAATTATAAGAGGTTTCGATTATGGAGTCGGATTAAGTACAAATAACGTTTAAAAAACATAAAAAGATTCGTGAGATTAATATCTTTTGAATTTCATTCTAAAATATATCTAGAAATATTTAATTCAATATTAAAACTTAATAAAAGCATTTTGTTTAATTGTTTTAAATATTTTAAATTAAATTAAATATTATTATTTTTATTATTATTATTATCATCATCATCATCCTTGGCAAGCGATGATCATTCTTACTGTTTTACAAGAAGAAAAATATTCGTTCTATCAACATAAATTAAAAATAATCTCTTATAAGTTTATTAATTCATAATTTATGATTTATAAAATATTCTGATTTAAATTATAAGCGGTTATTCGCGCATATTACAATAAATTTAAAAAATGCGATCTCGCGTGTTATGAAGGTGCGGAATATTTATCAGATTTTGATAATGAACGGTCGATGCTTTTGACAACGATATTGAAACGATAAAATAATCTACTAATAAATAAATTTTAAAAATTCATATTCGGAAGAATGTAGATTAAGATGAAATCCGACATGAAGCAATTATTATAACTGATATCGGAAAACGAAGAGTCTATAGAACAATGTTTTGTAATGTCCTTTTTTTTGAAATTTCATAATTACAGAAACGATTCATAATCAATTTAAGCTGCTATAGAATATTTTAGATCAGAAAAATTAGGTTGGTTTGATTGGTTTTGTGGGATAAGGTAACGCAACACATCGAGGAGGGTTCCTCTAGGGAGGATTTCTACGAGGAAACTGGCACCTACTTAAATGTTAGACACGTAAAGACAGAAAGATTATAAATAATTAGGATTTAGCTATTTTAATTATTAGAAAAAAGGTCTAGATAAATAAAAACATAAAAAATTAATTGACGATTCTAAATGAAACATATTTTTAAATTATTTATTATTAAATAAGCTGAGAAATATTTATAACTTTTTCCCCCTACACGAATAGTATACTGTACTTTGTTTCTTTGTCATCTTTTCTCGTATAGATTGAGAGATTGTCCGAAGAGAAAATAATTCAATGGTTGACTAAATGTGAATTTTCTGAAGATTAACTAATAAAAATACCGTGACCGTTAGCACCTTTTTTTTCTATTAATGAATCAAAACATTATAGCATAGTATAAGATACAAATCTAAAACTTCTGACAAAAAATAATAGAAAAATAATCATTCGAATATGTAATATTTAACATGAATGTTTTATAAAATAATTTCATTTATTTATTTTTCATAAATTTATAAAAACAAAATTGCAAGATATAGTCTCTCCTCGAGAAATACATAAAATCCACGTAAAAGAAAACATATATAAAGTTATATTTAAATTTTAAACTAAAATTTGTCAGAAAATAAGAATAAAAATATCGAATTTAAATACAAAAACAAACATTAATATTAAATAATTATTTTTCACTAAGAGTATTACAAATTAAAATTAATATAATATTCTTAAATTTCTCGCTTCTGTTAGCCTATAAAAATATACAATTTTAAATTCCCTACTTTACGAATAAATAAATAAGTAGGAAATTCAAAATTTCCCACCAAAGAAAAAGTTTGAATTTTCTTCCTTTAGCTATAACTAATGACTTAAAGCTATGCAAATATTATTAATAAATACTACGTTAAATACTCCTTTGGAATAATTTATCATTCATTTACCTTTATATTATCTTATTGGCGCTATATTTTTAGTTAATTTTAAAAGCAATTACTTATATTTTAAATGATTTAAACAGAAGTCTTACTTTGCTTAATAATATATTTTAAAAATTGATATTTCTGAGGGCAATGACAGCATAAGAGAATCTCTATTTATATATATTAGGTTATATATGACATTAAAATTAGGGAAATTTTTCATTTCCGCTTCCAACGCCTTTGAAATATTTTTTATTTTGTTTCACTATTTCTCTAGATTTATTTTTTCTTGAAGTATAAAATGATTCAATCTTTTATACATCGCAACCCGAGTCAACAGTATATATTTTCGTAAATGTCAAACTGTCTATATACTGTATAGGCCCATATATATTTAATTTAAAATTAGTAAAAACTTAACATTTAAAACACGTAAATTTTTATTTTTTATCTCTATTTTTTGCATGATTTAAATAGAAATTTTACATGATTACATTACCTTCATATAGCATCTTCCTTATTAACTATGGGCATTATGTTAAAAAATTTCTTACTTATGTATTATTATTTGTATTTTAATAGTCTTATAGAGATAAAATACGATAAAAGTTTCCACTAAAATCAATTTCTAGGATAGTATTTCTTCAATAAAACTATATCAGATTGAAAGTTTACGTATGCAGTCTATGGTCTTACCTATAAAGAATCTGATATAATGATTTTTTATTTATTAATTAAAAGGTTCCTGTATTCAAATTTTGTAGCGTATCGTATGTAAATTATCGTATGTATGTATGGACACCTTTCCTAATTTTTTTTTTTTTTTTACATTTATAATATAATTTATTTACTTGTTAATGCTAGATTATTACTAATATAAATGTTAAGTTACTTAAATGAAAAGCTTTAAAAATTAAAAATATTTATATAAATATTTTATATATTGAATAATTAAATAATATATAGAATGAAAATGGAAGTATTTAAATGTTTTATAATGTGGCTTATTACTATTTAGATGATTTATGAGAAATAAAAGTAAAAATTTATTTTATTTTTCAGTTTTCTTGAAAATAAAAAAGAAAATAAAAAGTAATCTCGAAAAAGTAATGGCTTTTTAATTTAATTTAATTTAATTTTTTTAACTTAAAATTTACTGATAAAATGTTTGAATAAAATTTCTGATAATATCTTCTGATTGCTAAAATTCAATTTAAAGTTTAATTTTATATAAAATTTACTTGTTTATGATATTAAAAATATAAGTAAAGTACATAAATTATCTCCATAAATAATGTATTTTTAAATATTATAAAATTAAAGTATTAATATAAAAATTTTTTTTAATATTTTAACTTACAAAATATTTTTTTAATAATAAAATAGTTTTACAGTTTTTTGCTAATTTAAGGTTAATAAAATCTATTTTATGTTAAAATGTATCTTTAATTTATTTACTGTATATTATATTTTTTATTATAATATATTTATTGTAATTATATTTAATAAATTTAAGCAATAACGATCGAATAAATTCATATATTCTTGTTATAATTACAGTAAAAATTCGATCGGTTGTAATGAGATTAAATCAAGAAAATTAAAATTTGGTATTATGTTTTCAAAATATTTTAAGTTAATATAATTTACTGTAATTTAAATAATTTATTATATTCAATATGAGTTGTTATTATAAGTTCATTATTACCATTTTTTTTTAATCCTGCGATCAGTTAATGAAACATTATTATTTGATGCAGAACTACGATAGAAAAAATCTTAGATTCTCCGAAAATTCCATGAAATACGGTGTTTTGGGGAATTTGATTTTAATTTAACTTGCCAAAATACTCTTCATGCGATTATTTAAATTGTTTTATTTATATAAAATGTAATTTTTAAGCGTAATTAATAGTTCATGATTAAAATTTTGACTTTTAAATTCTGTATTAAGGATTATTTTTAAAGATTTATGTGCTTTGTAAACACGTGTAAAATACTATCACAGTATAAAGTTGGGAAGTGTTTTTAGCTCTACTTTTTGCATGATTTAAATGGAAATTTTACATGATTACATTACCTTCATATAGCATTATAAACGCATAAAGCTCTGTAGAAAAGTAGAGATTAAACACGTTGTTGAATTCTAATAGAATTAAAGAAATGTGACAATTTTTATAGTTTAAATATTTTTATCTTCAATAAATTTCAAGGTATTATATTATAAATTAAAGGAATATTTCTATCATAACAAAAGATATTTCTGATAATGTTTGAGTTTGAATGTAAAACATATACAGGCAAACCTCTAAACAACGGTCACTAACAGGAACATAAAAAATGGAGGTTATTTTGTATACAGTTTTGTGTAATAATCTCCCCGAAAAAGTGGTATTTACTGGGATTATTGCAGATTCCAATATATATAACTAGAAGATAGACGTTATTCAGTCTTTATTAATAGAACTGAATGAGAAGTTTACACTGAATTACTAAGAATATAGCTTATTTTCAAAGCTAAATACCTCGATACTCTGTCAATTAATGAGAATAAATAAAATTAGATTTCATTAAGGAAAATTATACGTTGTAATAAATTAAATTAAAGTGAGCCAATGTTGAACATAAAACATTCACGCTTATTTCTTAGAAGAAATTATTACTCATTTGGGATTTTTTTCCAACGAATTATAGTAAGAAACGAACTGAATAAAATGAATTTGCATGTTTCTTTGCTGAAATAATTTTTTAAATTAAAAGCTAAAATTTTAATTACAATTCATTTGAATTTATAATATAAAATTTTTTAAAATTATTTTTAAAATTTTTGATTCTTAAATATAATAATAAATTAGTTTAGCTCGATAATAAGTTTTATACTATTTAAGCAAACAGCTGAATTATTATTATTATTCGTAAATAAAGAATAAAATTGCATTTAATCTGTTATAAGGCATTTTTATTTTGCCCTCAATGATAATGGTGGTATGAAGAACGTCAATGAACTCTAGAAAAAAAATTAGTGGTTTTAATTAGAGGATGGGCCAGAATCGTTAATATATAATTATGCAATTCTGTAATTTTAAATATAAAACGAAATGTAATGAGTAATATCTGTTAACCAGCAGCAAAAAATTAGTAATGTTTATTCTTAATTTTAAATATTTAAATTTAAAAAATAATTAATTACGCCTTTAGCTATGTACAGAAACAATCTATTTTAATATTTTAGACTACTCTACCCAATATCATAAACATGCAAATGTAACCAATACACCTGCATTGACAATAGAACTATAAAGGGATATTCCTTATTAAAATCACTGTTAATTATTTTTTGTAAATAAAATAAAATATTATTTACTTTCTTTTAGTCTTCTAAATAAATTACTACTAGAAGATTTTACTTATTCGGTATTAACCATCATAATGGGTATCAATTCTTAAAACGGTTAATCCTAAAAGATGCTTCAAAACTTTATAATTTTGCAATTACTGCAATTTTTTACTAGTATATGTCAATTTTTAAATTATATAATTGTTATTTTTCTGTCATTAAATATTTATAAAACTATGAATAAAGCTGGCCGGAGGAGGATAAAGTTAAGGTGTCAGCCTACCGCTCTGGAGGATCCAGGATCACATCTTAGCGATCGAAAAAACCCCATAAATTTTTAGGGGGTGTTTCCAGGATATGTCGGTCCATGTTTTTCGCCACTTTGGGTCTGAAAACAAGGCCGTCTTAGTGTTTACAGGGCAAAAAGTTTAAAATCTATCTATAAAATAACTTATACCTAGTCTCAATCACAAGATACTTTTACTGTCAGAAAAAGAGAGAAATCACCGAGAATCTATGAATCATCACGACATTTTTGAACAAGTGGGTGAGGCTCATGGCCCAAGCGAGCGGAAGGAGGTAAAGCTTCCTAGTAGAATATATAAAAATATTTTAAATTTATTGACTTATTATAAAGTCAAAAGAACAAAAAAATTCATTTATACTTGAATTATAACTGATTTTATCTAGTTATTCCACTGGTTGTTCCTAAAAATGAATTTTATATTTATCAAAACATAGTTGCAGCCTTGTGTATTTTTCTTCATGTGATTCATAACGAATTTTGTTCAAACACTTTTTATTATAACAAAAAAATGTCATTTTATTTGTCTATGTTGAAAAATTACCAGAAATCAAAAGAAGTTGAGATTAAAAATTTTGAAGAATTAGCATACTAATTCTCAATTTTCTTAAATAATTTTTCACTGAATAACGCCATCATATAAACTACTAAATGCCCGACTAAGCAAAAACTTGTGTATTTTCGACGCTTTGACTCTTAACCAGTCAAAACGTCGAAAATTAATACATTGTCTGCTGTCATCTACAAAATTTCTTGACACTGAATATCTCACATTTCACTTATATAAACAAATAAAGATATAAAATGACTAAGAGCAGAAAAATAACAGCGTAAACTCTGATTAGATGCATCAAAATATCAACTGTATTTCATCTAATGAAAAATGAAATAAAGGAAATAAGTTTAAAAGAATAATAAGAGTTTAACTGACATCAAAGCCTAATTGTAGTATAACCTTAACAAGCTACAGCTTAGGACCTGATACTACCAGGGTATAGATTAAGGCTTCACAAGCTACACGTTTAAATGCAGTCTACTTAATGTAAGATTTTTAACAGGAATACTTCAAAAACTATATAAAAAAATCTTTTTATTTTAAATTTTTATACGCAATTAAACTTTATTATTTTAATAAAAAACATTTATTCTGCACGATGTATGCTATTACCTTGTCAATAAGACGTGAAAGAACGTATTGATTGCGAATAAACATAGGCTAATATAGTTCGAAAATCCTTTCCAATAAATATGGATTAAAAAATCTAATAAATGTTTTATTTTTAACTTCGAAAAGAAACATTTTTCATTCAGTATTGTTTTCAGATAATTATTTTGAAAAATCAATAGAGAATAAATAGAGAATAATAATGCCTGTATCCAATTAAAAGTAGCATTTTTCGAAAAATCTTTAGAACACTTGTAAGTTACATTGCACATTTAAATTTCGTGAGCCAATAGCTTTATATTACTGCAATATTTAGATAGTGATATACGATAATGTTTCGTAATTTATCCATGATAAATATGTATTTATCTACAATACGAAGTATAATTTATTCTTTCTTTTTAGCCATTAATGGAATTTATTTTTTAATATATTGACGAAGTTTGAATAAAAATTAAGCTTAAATATGTTAAATAATTTAAACTTTAAGTTACTATAAATATGAAGAATTGATTTTCTTTTCTACATTAAACACTGTTTAGATTTTCATACATATATAAATTGTGTATAGCAATTGTTAAAAAAACATTTTATTTCTATAAAACTTTTTAAATAAACAATATTAGAGGATAATAAAAAGAGAAAATCAAACATTTATAAATTTACAAAAGAAAGCAAAACTGTTTGAAACTCTCCAAGTTGCTGGCAAGGTGAAGACTGGAATTTCAATCAGATACAATTCTGCACTGCCTCATTATAAAAAAAAGTTTGTGAAAACGTTTGTGTCCAACAAGTGTAAAAATTGATTACAGAGCCTGATAGGCTTTACCCTTCCGTAAAATAGGAGGTCAACAATCAATTTGATATAATTACAACATAAAATTTCATTTCAAAATATGTCGAAAAGAAAAATAAATTTTATGTTAGTTTGGAATAATTTTAACACAGTTATTAATAAACGAATTTCGTAATAAAAGAAAAAAGTTAAAATGTATATAAAATATATTTCTCTCTATTTTTTTAAAATAAATGTATAAATATTCAGTAAAAATTTAATGCTCTAAAAACGTTTGTTAACACTTCAAAAATTCTTATCATCGTGGTTGATGTATTGTTCTTTTTTTGCTTTGTACTGTTCTTATATAAACTGTTCCATTTTATCATTATAATGAGGCTGTTGCTTTATGTATTTACAACTATTTATTTTTGCGAGTTCCTGAGTTAACTTATTTTATTCAAATTCTGTATATGATTTTTATATATTCATTACTGTTTCCACAAGTGTGAAGGAAACAGGCTTATTTCTTTGTTAAATACTGAATACAGTATATAAGTTTTTATTTTGTCGCAGGAAGCAAATGGATAAACATTTCTCAACAAATTTTGTATTTTTCATACTTTCTGATTCATCCTGTTTGCTCAGTACTCTACTGAGACTTCTCTCCTCTCTTCTTTCTTATCCTCTTTCTCATCCCCTCGCCCTTTCCTTTCTCCAACCTAGATCTTTGATTAGGCTCTGTTTTTAATAATAATAATAATAATTATAGATATTTTGTGAATGAATTATAAGATATTGTAATGACTCAAATTTATTTAAATTTATACAAAACTTTTACTTATAAATTAACTTTTATTTTGAATATATAAAAGATTAAAAAATGTAAACTTTAAAATTTACAAGTAATTGTATTAATATATGGAAATAAATGTAGATTTTCATAAAGTATTTATCTTATTTATAATTAAAAAAATGCAGAAATGTATTGACTCTAATTGTATATTATTAGCATAAAATGTACATGAATTTAATTAGAACACGTTGTTTGATTTTTAATTAAAGTATATCTAAAGTATCTCTATTGCGAAATAGATTTTATGAATTCTTATTACAATGATATTGAAAATATTTAATTGTAATATATAGAGAGGTTCCACTGTTATGAGTAAGAAAATAAACAAGTATTTAACAGATAAAACAAGTGGTAAATATATTATTTATTTAGCGATTATAATTCAAAAAGGACAGTTTTATTATTATGTACATTTTAAATACATCTTTTAATTTTATTTTTATATTAGAAATTTATATTATTGAACAAATTTCTTTATATTTTATGACTAATTAATACAATTTTCTTAAATAATAAAAATTTTGCACTTTGTAAAACAAGAAATAAGCTATCACTTATCACTAAAGCTGGGACACGTAGGTACTGAAAATCGTAAATAGTTATAAAAATCGTAACTTGTGTGATTTTTAAATTGAATCTATCACGTTTAACAAATTAAATATGTTTTTAATACTTAAATAATAAGGTAAATATAATTTTAAGCATAAAAATAATTATATAAACGCGTTTTTTATCTTTAAAAACAAAATTAATAGCATTTTATAATGCAGTTAAAACTTTAATCCTTCTTTTTATTAATATTTAAAATTTTACTCCCTTTTATTCTTTAAAAAGAATTAAATTTTTAGTATACTTCAAAAATATTATTATGTATAAATTTATAAAGTATTTATTATATTTTTATAATTTTATACATCATTTTGAACGACGTTTTAATAAATCAACTTTGAAGCTGAGTGATAAGATTTAAACGTCCTATTCTGAGATAAAAGCTAATTAATTAACATGACAATGATAAATGCTAAAAATATTTATTTTAAAACAGATAAAATTTATTAAAGTATCGTTAAAGTATTGCATAGAGGACATAAAACGAACTCCTACTTGTATTATTTTCAGTAATTAACGTAGAAATATAATATTTTCGATTAAGCGCTTGCCATGGCATTGTATACGAGTTCAAAGTTCATAATTTTGGAGGCTTTTATTGAACTTGACCGATTGTTTTCATTCTCTCCAAGGACTAGATAGTATTTGTATTGTATAACCTTATAAATCGGTTTTATCCGAGACTAAATAATGATATTCTCTTGTATGCCTCTGGCAATGTTTTGATGCGATGATACAGTTTGACAAGCAGAGCAGCTACAGGCAGAGACATAGAAGCCGAGTGCATCATTACTATGGTAAATAAGACTGAAGTTGACTTGTAGTGGGTTGCCGTATTTTAGCTTTGGGCTAATTACTAGAGAACAATCGGCTAATTATAATAAGTCAAATTTTAAGCTGATACAATGCTACTTAAGTTGAAACTGTAAGTAAAAATTTCGTAATGTTTTTTCGAATTTTCTATTATTATTTAATAATGCCGAAACAACATATTTTTAACTATCTAAATATGCATAAATTATTAATAAAATTGCTATTTAAGTTAATTTTTAAATATTAGCTGCGTTATTCGCATGTTTCGTGAAGAGAGTTATGAAAAATTTCCTGAAATGTTACATAATGTGATTAACTTTGATATATATTTAATAATTTGCAAGTTATTTACAGTTTACAAATGGTTATAATTTAAAGGGGATCAAAGTAAATGACGTAAATTGTTTCATTTAAATTATAATCCCTCGATTTAGTGGTTGTTTTGAGGAAAAATGACATACCATGAATAGTCGAAGTATATTAGAAATGCTATTGATTATTTGTAATATAGAGTAAAATAAGCGTTAGAAATTTATTGTATAAATCGATATTTATTACTCTATTAATTTTATCAAGCGGAAGTTTTTTATTTTAATATCTTAAGTAATAACTTTATGTAACTGCGCTACTTTTTTTTATTATTAAAAAAGTGCTTTCTTCTGAATTATTTCATTACTATAAAGAAAAAAATATGTACCGTACATAAGTCAATACTTTTTATTAAATTATACAATAATTTATAATTTGTTTCATATGTAAAATTATTATATGTAATTTATAATGTTAACTTTAAAACAGGGTTTTATTGTATTATTTTTTAAATTTGTCTTATGTATAATTTTATATTTGGAGTTTATGCTTGTATTTCACGAGGAAAAAGCTATTTCTTGCATTTCGCAGCTTTACCTTTGTAAATGTTTAGAAATGAATAAATAAATACAAAAACTTTGAGTCGAGACGATGACAAAATGTCTCGAACTGAAATTTTGACAGGACAAAAAAAATTAAATCTTATTTATTCTGACAATTTACAATGTGTTCTAAAAATATATCTGATATAACTTTATCCTTAGATGTATTTTTCTGCCTCATTCCATTCAAAGTTAAGTAACATATCTGAAAAAATGAAAGTGGTGACTAATTATTATTAATTATTAAAACTTAAGAAACAGCTCATTGTTATCATTATTTAAAGGCAAGTTATATATTAAGCTTTTTAACGTATATACAATATATTAAGAACGTTATATTAACGTCAGTGTAAGGTACAGTACATTATTTTAATGATGTCGATGTTTCAACTGTTAGCTTGCATTTTTAAAAAGTATTTTCCGGATAAATATCTTATGCTAAAATTATGTTTCTTAAATATAAAATATGCGCCGTAATTACTAAAATTAATTTATAAAATAAGAAATAATTAAATATATTTGGTAACTCTTTTTACTGAATCTATGAATAAATTATTCAAGGTAAATTCAGGGAGTGTAATTAAGTATTTTGTAATGCGCTGCTCAAAACAACTATATTGTAAAATATGGCAATATCATCATAGCATTGCATTGAAATTAATTATTTTGTCCCGCTTAAAACTAATGGCCAAATAAATAAAGAATGAAGACAAATTTATTAAACTTTACCATAATAAAATAACTCCGATTGGGCATTTATCATCTTGTAACTACTTAATATAACAGCGCATCTTGCACGAAGTAAATAAGGTTATTTGGAAAACAAAGTTGTCATTGTAAATTACACCATACATCAGATTCTGAAACATTAAATTTAGATTGGCAATATTATTTTGTTATAAAATAAATAATACCTTTGTAATTACCTTGACTGTTATTATTCTATGACAATATTTATTCCCAATTTCGTATCCATTGATTTGTTTATTTTTGAGATGTCATATTAGTAATGTATACAAAATGATAATTAAACAATACAATAGTTTAAATTGCTTAATGTCTTTTTAATGGGCAAGATTTTGCCATTTTCCATTATTTGAGACGAGGAATCCAAAAATGTAATAAGGGTCCATTTAAATGTAAAAAATAGGGATTGACGCTTTTCGATATACAGAGGAGTTAAACTGACAATGTTCGTTCTCTCTGATGCCACTGAATGCGCCTAACGAAATTAGGCGCGAAAAACGAACAAAACACAAGAACAGAGCAATTGACGACGATTGCTTTGTTCTTGGATCGCCTCTCCGTGTCGGAAAGTGCAAGAATCGTCTCTCTATACCCGGCTCCACGTCAATTCTATAACGATACGACAAATTCGCAGTATTACGTTAAAGTTTAGTCGTATATACCGGTATACACATACTGAATGTATGATGACTATATGAATATACATATATACACTCATGACTAAAACATTTATATATATTTTAAATTATTATTGTTAATTTTTAAGCGTGGGAATGTATAAGATGAAATTCGAAGTAAAACTTTAAATACAATAAGAAATTTGTTGAAAGAATAATGAATTCGGGTTGCAAATATCTATTGTCGTAACCTGGATGACCATGTTTATAACAAAGATTCTATGTTATTATTTATCTTTTTTCTTTAATAGTAATCCTTACAATGCTCAATATCAAAGGAGAAGATTAATAATTGTCAATAGCAGAAGTGTCGAGTCAATTGGAAAATCTAAGAAACTCTATGTTGTAATATTTGAGCAGTTTGAGTCTTTATAATCATACAATCTTGCTATAAGCATTTTTCAAATGTTGAATGCTTATATATAACATTGAAGATAAACTTTTCATACAATGTTAATACTTTGTATAAAATGTTTATCTTTAATGTTTTTGTTTTTTTTTCGTACTTTGACGATAAAAATTGTCACTATAGAAATCAATACAGGCAACAAACAGTAGCATAGGATGATATGATCCATACTGTATTATTTCAATTTATTATTATAAAATGTATCTTTTTAGAAATAAAAGAATATATATTCTTGTACCCTTGTAAATTATATTTGAATAGATTAAAAGATCGTAAATAATTTGCCAAATATCAATTTAACGTTTTCGTATAAACTACAAATTACTTTCATATAGTAATAAATTATTTTAATATTATATTCATAGTAATGTTATCTACAAAAATGCTGCATTATCACGTTTTTCTGAAAGATATTAATTGAAACACGCGTTTTATCTTTATTATACAACTATATTTATAATCGTTTTTCTTTGAAATTTATTTCATTTCATATCTTACACATATCGCAGAGGACTACATGTACTGTCTGTGGATACATATGTATATGTTTAGAAATAGAAGGAACGATTAAATATTTTCTATTATGTTATCAGTTACATTCTCTTTTACTTCATGTTCAATTGTTTTATGACATTCGCATTCGCTGTAGTATTTAAACGGGTTCGTAACACTTTCCTAAATAATCTAAATAAAATTCATGCCTGATTTCTAAAGTATCTTTTCACTGTTTCATAACTGAGAATGTTATGAAAGTTCTGTAGTTTTTCTATTTTTTACATTTGTTTAACATTGTTTTTTTGTGATGATAATAGATTTTGGAAAATTTTCTTCAATTTTTAATTTTTCAAGAATTGTTTCGTATTCCTTGTAATGTTTGTAAGAATAAAAAGTGCTGTAGAAAGAAGAGAACAACTGATTCAGAATATGAAAAAAATATTAATATATCAGTTTAAATTAAATCTATTCTCTTATTTTTACAGATGTAGTTGACAGTAGTTAATAATTATTTAATTGATAAATTAAAGTCATTGAATGACAATAAAGTGTCGTTATCCGAAATACTAGTAATCACGGCATGACAAATTCAGATAGTTTATCATATTTGGTAGGGAAAGAATAAAGAAAAAAATATCTTAAATAAAGTAAAAATAAAATATTTTTATTATACAAAAATAAAAATAAAAAATCTAATAACGAGTTGCGTAACTTACTCGGCAAAAGAATAGACATCTGTTAAGATATTTTATTTTAAAAACTTTTTATATTATTAATTATTATAAAATGACAAAAAGCTTAATTTTGAGGGTAGAATTGAGTTTTATTTTTAAAAAAATTGTAAATGCTAATAACGAGTAAAATCTTTATTAAGTCCGACCCAATCGAGATATAACACGTGACGTGCCACTATATCCCCACTCCTCGACCTTTAACCACCAAAATTTAAGTGTCAATTTCCTCAATACTCAAACCTTTCTGCAAAGTTTCAGAAATTTTCGACTAAAGGCTCAGGAGTTAAGCTTCAAACAGGGTGAACAAAATTGTGCCCCATACACACAAACATCCACACATACAGAAAAATACCCGTTTTTTTGCATTTTTCGACGTTTCAATGTCTCCTGAGTCCAAAAATGTAAAAATCTTGGGGGTCATTTTTTAACAGATTGCCATATTATTGCTTTGTTTTATATAGTTTTTTTATACTTAATTCTTCTAAATCTCAAGCTTGTTTGATCGTCATAAAAGTTGAAAAATCTACTTCAGGTTGCATTTCTAATCACCTCAACATTGTATCTAATGCATCAAGTGCTTCATTGTGCGTAGGCACAGAGCATTTGATGCTATATTTAGAAGTCAGTGACTTATTAATCATGCTTTTTATTCGTACTGTAATAAATAAAAACCAAACACTAGTGGTAATAACGAGAGAACTCAATGGTGGATCTACAGAAGATCGCCAACCTTCGTTATTACGTTAAAACTTCATACTTTCTGGAATTAATATTCTCTAAAATCAATTTCGGTTTATCAATTTTTCGGATAATCGATACTCTATTGTATTGAAAATGTTCATACTTGATGGCAGAATTATTGACTAATTAATAAATGCTTTATTATTTAATGCATTAAAAATATATAAAATAATCCTAAAGTGATTGGCTTAAAATTTAATTCTAACATTTACTATGAAATGAAGACATTATTATAATTTTATTTTAAAATGTTATAAATTAAATTTCATTCAGAGTGTTATAAATAATTTTAAAAAATTGAAATCGAAATTTTTTTTGAGAAATTTTCTACATTTAAAATTAGTCTTTAACTATTGAGAAATTCGAGAAAAACTTGATAAATGAAGGAATTTTTGCAGTTTAAAACTAAAAACAAACTATAATTGAGTTAGACCAAAGGATTATGGAATCAGTTAAACCTGTCAGAAACACAAGATAGAAATATGTGACAAATGTTATCGACTTCATCAATCGAAATAACTATTTAAAATCCCTCCTATTAACCATTTATTTTTTATTTTTTTCAAATAATGCAAAATCGAAAAATGATCGTTTTAAAAATTCAAATTCGACACGTCCGAGTCGTCTACCCGACAAAAATTTAATTCCCAAAGCCTACTGGTGACAAACAGTCGACATAGTTGTCAGTATAGACCGCATATTTTCATCCATTGCCCTCTTTTATAAATATGGCAGATCTTAAAGATGAAGCGAGCAGACGTCGCCAAGAAAATATTTATTTAAATAGGAACCGAGTTTTTGATGAGTAAAAATTCCAATCGCCAACTAATTGGAAGAAAAAAATGTTGATCGATTGATGATTCAAAGTTCTGACATTGGAAAAACTTTTTCTAAAGTTATGGGTCTTTCTACGATTCTGCACTCGTCTTCATTTTAGTACTAAGTTCCTGTTTGCAGGTGACACCAGTTTGATGCATGTGGATCCGTTTTATCGATTCAAACTTAGGAAAAATTTGTTATAATAATAATAATTATTATTTTTTCTACAGGTAACCAAACATCAAAGGTATCAAGACTATATTAAAGGTATGTTATTTTAATTTAATTTAAATATATTTAGTAATTTTCTTTTAATTCTTAACATTTCACCTTTAATGCTTCTTTTTTCTACTTACTAATACAATAATATGAAATTACAATGCAATTTTTGAGTCATGGAAACTAAATAACTGTATAATCATTTATTGTGATGAATTGCAAATTGTTCGGTACTTTTCTTATATTTGTTTGATCGTTTTATTGAAAATTTATTCCGAGTGCATTTATTCTGTTTAATTTAATTATTTTATTTATCTACTTAATTTTCCCTATTTAAACAATGTATTAAGTCTTTTGTTTTATTTTATTTCTTCTCAAATAAAATTCCTTTTTCTGTCCGTTTTACTAATCCTTTTAATAAATTTAATTTTAATCCAGTTTAATTATATGTTAGATTAAGTAAAATTTAATGTATATTTTTTCTAAATTAAAGGGTTTTTTTGTTAGATATAAGCTTAATATTCATAACAATGCAAGCTCTTCTTGATTAAGATGTCAAGCCAAAACATCGAAGAACAAACGGAAATGACGTCACCCAGCGATGACTTCGACAGAGGAAAACACAAACGTCACGTAACTATTCGTGACGAAGGTTACTTTTCGTCGTCCAGCACACCCAAACCAGCACGTGAGAATCCAATTAAAATCCATATTTACTACTATTATTTAAAGAATAACTTTTAATAAAACTTTTGAAATATTATATATATATAATAATTTAAACATTGCTTACAACGAAGAATATTTTACTTAAATATTATTTAAATTTATGACTTTATTTACTACAAATTTTACAATTTTAATAACAAATTTATCTTACTCTCATACCTCGCCGATGTAGGAATTGATAAGAAAAAAATGTCTGCTAATTCTCACGAGACATTGTCAATTCTAGATTTCGTTTTTCCCCTTTCTCTGTTATCAATAAAATAAATTGATAAGATATTATACAACCTTCGATTTAAAAAATTAACGTTATGAAGGAAGTAAGTAACAAATGTATATTCTATTTAGGACAAGGTACATCCGATTCTACGGAAATAGAATTAGAGAAAGAAACTGGATTTTCTGAAGTTACAAACAAAATACAATTACCAGACACGAATAATGTTAACTCTACATCGAATCGTCCAATTTGGAATAAAAAAGCTGATTTCTTACTTTCAATTATCGGTTTTGCTGTCGATTTAGCTAATGTTTGGAGATTTCCCTATCTTTGTTACAGAAATGGAGGAGGTGAGAATTTATTACCTTATTTTATTTATTTTTAAATTTATTTAACTAATCGATACGTTTAGCAGCGATATAACTAATTCGTTACGTAATTAAATTGATACGGTACGTATACGTATCAACTAGTGACGTAACGTGGAAGAGTCGTTTATACTTTGAAATGAGCGTAAAATAACGTTATATAAGAGCTAAATATTTAATTATAAATATTTTAAAAGCTTAATAAACATAAATGGAATTAATACGATTTTATTTATATAATTTTTAACGCGTGATTTAATGTCTTTTAATAATTTAATTTAAATTTTTTAAAAGCAATTATGCATCATAATTATAAAATTTCGAGTTAAGTTGGAAGAAATTTTATATTTATTAATTTTTTTTATTACGACTGAAAATATTACAATGCATTCGAATTTTTAAAGTGAAATTTTTATTTATAAAATACCTTAAAAGATATGAAATTGACTTTAGAGTTGTAAAATTTTTAGTTTTTTCCAATAAAATATTATATTTTATAGAAAATTTTATGTAAAAATAAAACTAAAAATAAAAAATTTAATAATTTTCTTTTGCTTTAAATTATTCGTAAAATATTCAAGAAATTATCACAAATTATCAGATTTATTCAAGAAATTCTATGAATAATTTTCAGTTATACATTTTAATCTATAGCAATTAATTGTAGAAAAATTTTAAATTATTATAAATAATTTCCCGAATATTTATTTAAAACATTTTTATCATCACATTATTTAATTTTTTCATAGAATTATTGCAATAACTAACTTTATATGAATATATAGCACATGTTAACAAAGTTCCAAGGATTAATTTTGTTGATTAAATCAATATTATGACCATACAAATAATTTTGGGTCTTTTCAGGATTATCCTTTTTAATTGTCCAATCAGAGACAGATGGTAACAACTTAAAACCGACAAATGACATTAAAAAAATACATACAATACAATTGACGCCGACCTTTTCTTTGAGGATCCGACGCCAAGAATACAGTATCACAATTCTTCACAATATCACTTAGGTAAAAAACAGTTGTATTTATATCCATCTGCTGACCTCTGGCGGAACTCTGGAACAGCTTCTTAATTTGCATATCTACATTATTAACAAAGTTCCAAGGATTAATTTTGTTGATTAAATCAATATTATGACCATACATATGACCATCTGTCTCTGATTGGACAATTAAAAAGGATAATTCTGCAAAAACCCAAAATTATTTGTATGGTCATAATATTGATATAGCACATATTTTTAACTATACATATATGTTTTACACGTGTTTATACGTTATACATTTGCGTGTTTTTACATAATTTTATTAAAAATAAATAAATAAAACTCTCGAGATATTTACTAAAATACAATTTAAAAATTTTAAGCAATTTTAAAACATTACTCTTTTGAAATTACAACGAGAAGAATGAGAGGAAAACGTGTGACCTTTAAATAAATATATATATATATATTAAGAAACTGATGTGTGGCATAAGACCACCTTTTTTTTTTTGTTATATTTTAGAAGTTTCGAACATAGAAAATTCAATAAGTTTATTGAATTTCTGTGTTCGAAATAGCTTTAACTCGTATAGGTTTGTATTTAGCATTTATTTATAGTGCTAACTCAAATAATTCC
Source organism: Centruroides vittatus (assembly GCF_030686945.1). Lineage (NCBI taxonomy): Eukaryota > Metazoa > Arthropoda > Arachnida > Scorpiones > Buthidae > Centruroides > Centruroides vittatus. Next base: position 791,805 of record NW_027121224.1, read on the forward strand.
AAGTAATCTTTGATGTCAGTAACAATTGAAGTTCCAAAATTTTGAGAGTTTTTGTGATTTCATTAATAATCCACTTCATAAAGTTTTTACTTCGTAACTGTAAGGGGTAAAAGATCAAAAGAAAATAAATGAAGAACTGATGAAAGAAAGACCGCAAAATGATCGATAATATTTTCCTCCAAAACATATCGTTTTTAGAAAAAAAAATTAATACAGAATTTTGTATTTTAAAAGGAAATTTATGAAGGACTTAAATGAGCCTACTGTCTTTAATGTATGAAAACGATAATCATCTAACGTCAATTTATCCATCTTTGAAAAAATATATAATCGATTTATATCAAAAATCGAATGGCAAACTAATAAAAATCATTTTAAAAATTAATTATTTACTTAATTTTTCTAGTAAATTTAATAATTTTTTGGTTAAATAAATGAACTTTCATAATAAAATAAAACTGGATAATTAATATTTGAATTATTTAATTTATATTGTAAATATATATACATTTTAAAATTGTTTTATAAGTTTAATTCTATAAATAATTTATATATTTTTAGGAGTATTTTTAATTCCTTACACTTTGATGTTGATATTTGGGGCATTACCTTTATTCTACATGGAATTAGTTTTAGGTCAATATAACAGATTAGGGCCTATCAGTATCTGGAAGATATGTCCGCTTTTTAAAGGCAAGTTATTCATTTATATTTTTATGTTTAATTATTAGAATAAATAAATAAAATTTATCGAAATTATAAGCTATATTTTCACGCATTTCCTATAAAATAAATTAATTGGCAACTTATTTTACAAATATAATGTTAAAAAGATAAAATATAGTTTCTTTTGGACATTTGTCAATATATTTTAAAATACAGCGTATACACGAAAACAGTATAAATGTTATTATTTTTATAAATTGTCTATATATATTTCTGATTTTTTTCCTTTAGAATCTTTAGGTGAATGAAATGTAAATATAAACTAAGAATAAAGTATTGTACATAGAATATTAATAAAGAATTATATTATCAGGTGTAGGTTATTGCGCTGTACTAATCTCATGGTATGTGTCATTCTATTACAATGTTATAATATGCTGGGCATTATTTTTTATGGTATCATCAATAAGTCCACAATTACCATGGATTCACTGTCAAAACATTTGGAACACGGAAACGTGTTTAGAAAGCGCCGACGTCAATGGAACTTTACCGGGAAACAGAACATCACCCGTTGTGGAATTTTTCGAGTAAGTGTTTATATAAACTGTATTACAAGTATAAGAAATTATATTTTTTCATGTTATAATTCTATGTACGCATTCTTAAAATCAATACATCTTGTTGGGATTAACCGATAATATATTTCAAATGGAATTTATTTTTATAAAATTGTTTTATTTTTGAATATATTTTAAAAAATAAATAAATTCCAAGCATAAAATATTTGTTTATTTATCAATTTTATTTTTTATTCTTTAACAGCAAATAAAAAGCTCCTTATTAGATAATGAAAAAATTATTTTTAAATTTTTAAATAAATTTTGAAATTTTATTATTCTCTTTATTCAATATTAATGAATAATAATAATAATAAAAATCTTTCGTTTTTAATCTTTTCTAATAATATTGTTATTATTTTTTTAAGTTTAAAATTTTTTATAAAAAAAATCTTTATGTTATATAATTATTGATTTATGCTACAAATAAAATCGCAAAATAATAATGAAAAATTTCGAATTTTTCAAATATATTTCAACCAATTAATTAAAAAAATATTTTTCTAATATTACTTATAAATTTTCATTATAACATGCAGGACTGAATTATATAGAAATTAATAAAATGCAGCAAATAGTGTTGTTTTCTCTTAGATTTTTTTACTATTGTTTATTTTATTTATAAAGTTTTAAAATAATTTCCCAATAATAAATGAAGTGCAACAAAACGAACACAATTAATTCACATATCTTCCTATCCGATCTTCACATTTACAGAAACTCAAAAATATTTGTTACAATACAAATTTCGGTTAATGTTACCTATGGTTCCAAGATGGCGGCTCGTCTGATTCCAGCAAGGAAATAGTGGGGACGCAACGTTCTAACCTAACCTAATCTATTCTAATAATTTTGTTGGTAATAATTATGGTAATTTATTAGAATAGGTTAGGTTAGGTTGGAACGTGCGTCTCCACTGTTTCCTTTCTTCTATTTGCTGGAATCATAGACGAGCCGCCATTTTGGAACCATAAGTAACACTAACCCAAATTTCTTGAGTATTAAGAAAAGTCTGTATTTTTTAAAATTGTTATTTAAAACATATAGTACAATTTTTTAACACTGTTTTGACTTTTTTAATGCATAGAAGGCTTCAAAAATAAAAGTGGACAGACCACTTTTGAGTTTCTGCACACGTCAGATAAACTTAAAAATCAATTTTTATTATTTACATAAATTATATTTAACTTAAATGTTTATATTTCCATATAATCGTTCTAATTATTTTGCATTATATTCAGTTTAGGTTTACTTTTACCGATGTAGTCTTTTTCTTTTCTATTTTTTTTTCCCTCTCTCTCTCTCTCTCTCTCTCTTTCTTTTTATCTTTTTTTATTTTCTGTCAAAATGTATATCTTAAGAACTCGATCATCAAAGAAAAACCCAGTTGATTGAATTTCCTTGCAATACACACAAATTATTTTTGAGTACTTCAATCAATTTAAAAAGAAGTGACCACCGTTTTAATGGATTATGCAGTACGTCGCTGTACGTATCATGCATAAAATAAAAGAATAGAACTGCATCAATTTAAAGCAATATAAATATTGAAGAAGACAGAATTTTTAAACAGAATTTCCTACAAGAAAATTTTTTTTAATGGTCATATATCACGAGACAATACTCAGCTTATCATTTTGCAAACTAATCAATTGTAATACAAAAATTAAGTGAAATTCTATTGAATGTAATACAAAAATTAAGTGAAATTCTATTGTTAAAAAAATTTTCTATAAAGACGAATAATAACAAAATGAATATTATTCGTCTTTATTTTACAATAGAATTTCACTTAATTTTTGTATCTTCTGTATTTTAGGCCGCGACTTTACTAGCCGTAAAAGGGCCGTAAAATCCCTCGCCGTAAAAGCTTTTAATCACGTGACCATGATATTTTACGCCTGAGCAGGTCGTAAAAGCTTTTACGGTGAGGGGTTTTACGGCCCTTTTACGGCTAGTGGAGTCGCGGCCTTACAATTGAAAAACTTGAAGATTAATCGAATACAACATACACGATTTTACAAGTTTTTCACTACAAAAAAAAAACAATAAAAATTATTTGTTCTTGTAGTGATTTATATTAAACAATAAATAATAATTTAATTAATTTATTTCTTTTTTATTAAATTTAAATATCAACAGATTTTTAGCAACTTAAAACTATGCAATTTCAATATTTTATAAAAACTTGAATTCTGGAAAAATATTTAAAAGAAAAAAAACATTTATTCGTGTTTGTAAACTTAATTAAAAAAGTAAGTTTATTTTTTCTGTTGATGTTTGTTTAATGTTGATTATAAAGAACATTCACTTTGAAATTTAACTCGTGCATCATTATTATTATAAAAATCATCGGTAATGAGACAAAAAGTAAAAATCTTTAAACTGTAATTACTTTTGAAGCTAGAAAATTGCCTTTATTCAAATTATTCGAACATTGTATATAATTTTATTTAATGTTTGACGCCGTGTCTAATTGAGAAGTAGATTTTTTGACATGAATCGAAACTGATTTTGGAAAATGAGGTTAAACTCATTATACTAAAAGCAGTTTAATGGCTTGTTTGTTAAATATTTTTTTATATATTAGCCATCAAGTATTTTCATTTCTTTCATGTATTATTCATAAATGAAAGTTATTAACGCAAAAAAAAAATAATTTTATATTGAAACTCTAAAAGCTTGAAAAGCTTCCTACTTAAGCAAAAGATTAGAATTTTAAGTTTTTTTTCATAATTTGAATTTTTTTCTTTCTTTTTAATAATTTTTAAACGAAAAAAATATTTATAGATAAAGAATTATCTTGTTGATATGCTATAAGAGACTTATTCATTCGTCTTTTGTTGTTGGTATAAAATTACCTTTTATGTTTTCGTTATGAAACCACTGCTTTGTATTATTAGGAGAGATTTATATTTCAATTTTTCCTAGTTATAAATTTTAACAATGATCTTCTATCTAGAATATAGGAAGTTACCTATACCGGTATTATATCGTATTTTTTAATAAAAGTTTCAAAAGAATTTTAAAGGTCATTTAACGAACGTATTTCAAGTCTCGTATCGTCATAAACACCCAAATATGTCTGTCAAGGTCCGTATCTATAGCAAAGATCTATAGCGGTTTTTTTACGTGAAAAAGCATCTCGTTATGTCGAATTTTTATTAAATTAAGGCTTTGAGTTGGAACAAAATATGCTCTGTTATTTAATATGTTAAAAACATGCATTTAAATTATATAAATTATCTTTCTAGAATGAGTTGATAGCAATAAAACTAACAGTTCTTAATGATACTTTAATAGTCGAGAGGATGATAATTAATTCTTATTCAGCGAAAATAATATAAAAATATAATCCAATTCAATAAATATAGTATGTAGAAATATATGCAAATGTTAACAACACTATTTATACATCGTGTTAGTTAATAATTTTATTTAGCTTTTTTTAGAGGTTTAATTCGCTTATATTCTTATATTTTATTATTATGAAAACACTTAGCTTGTGTATCTAAACGAATTTATATTAAATTTCGTGCTTTAAATTATTAGAAATTAAAGTTTATTTATGTTATTTGTAAAATCTTTTAAGAGTAATAATTTATTGATATTTTGTTACGTTGGGAATGATTCTATTTGGGCAGTGGAGTGCGTTGTATTTTTCTTCTTCGAAATGTTTTGATTAATTAAAACGTTCCGCTATTTTTGATTTCTTTCATATAATTTTTGTTTCGTATCCTTTTTTACAATGCATTATTTCATATAAACTACGTAAATTTTATATTCATTTTTATTTAATTTATCGTATTTTATTTCAAATTACGAATTCGTAATTTCATGTTCTTATAGATCCTGAAAATTACTTATTGGGTTGCAATTTGAAAACATTATAGAACTGTAAATTCCCACTGTCTGTCTGTCTGTCCTTCCTTAATCTCGAGAACGGAATTAAATAGATGAAAGTCGAGATTAGATATGGGAACCCCAGGGAGAGAAGGCCTCAAATAACTATACAGGAACTTCCGATGCAAACCGGAAATCATGTTATTTCCCCCGAAAGGTCTTAGACGACTGGCACGACTCTATTGTTAAAGGAAACGTATGATGTACGGGGGCAAGCCACTACTAATTTGAGATAGAGAGCATATATTGTATTTTAAATTAAATAAATTAAAAATTGTAGTCCAATAATTGCTCGTTTCTATTAGACTATGGTTAATATGAACAAAGCATAATACAATATAACATAACCTATAATTATTTTTTTCATAAAATCCATATTTCTTAATAAATACGTTACAAAAATCTTTGTACTAGTAGATTTTTAACTAAATTTTTTATTTCTGACTATATAAATACGTTTTAATTGTATTTATTTTCTGTATAGCAAGAATTATTTTATATATTTTTATATTAAATCAATTTTTTTCCAAGGCGAGAAGTATTGGAACTGCACTTGAGTGAAGGGATTGACGATTTAGGCTATCCTAAATGGCAATTAGTGTTGTGTCTTCTTGCCGTGTTTATTATAATATATTTTGCGCTTTTTAAAGGAGTTCATTCCTCTGGAAAAGTAAGATTTAATTTTATTTATATTTTAAAATATTCATAATTGAATATGTGAGAAATTCAATGATATATACTAACTTGAAATTAAATTTCAGGTTGTCTGGGTAACCGCTACAGCACCTTACATTATCTTAACCATTCTTCTATTCCGTGGGATTCTTTTGCCTGGAGCGAAAGAAGGAGTGATATATTATATTAGTCCTGATATAAGCAGGCTTTCAGATTCTCAAGTAAGAAATTTAACTTGAATAATATTGTATCTTAGGTTATCGGTTTCGATCTAAATTCAAAATAATTACAGATTAATTTTATAATCAATTCTACAGATTATCTATTAATTAATTAATATTTTATGATTAATTCTCACTATAAAATATTTATAGATAGTTATAATTCACTTTCCTTCATAGTGAGCGACTATCTGATCACTTATCTTGAAAAGTATTCGGGTTCGAATTCCTGACACTTGTGGTTTTAATCTTATAATTAATTTTTTCGTGATTTTTCCCCTTAACTCTTAAAGCACAATCTGATTCCAATTGAGCGGAAAAGCTTAAGATCGATAATATATTGTAGAAAGTGCTGAAAATCACATATAAAACAAAATTAGTCATACAGAGAAAAATTCTTTGACATTGTGAGGTATTCTCAGAGCCATCGAGGGTATCTAACAATATGCTTTAGTCACTTTTTTTTTCTTTTTTGAACAAATGAAATAAAGTAGGGGTTTCATTATGATCCACCAAGTTTGGACTATTATTTCGACTAACTTCCTTTTTTCCAAGAAATGCTAAGCTGCCACCTAGAATTTAGACGATAGCTCAGTCATTTTTTGGAAAAAAAAATTGGAGTTAATGAAAATAATAATCCAAAATGGGCCATAATGGGGTCCTCTACCTTATATAGTATGTTTCTCTATTAATAAAATACAATCTTAAATGTCTTATTTTCTCTTAGTAAAAATGACTTTATAGAGATAGATATCATTACTGGCCTCTAAATTTTCCCTTCCCTGACGGCTCTCCTACTCTTTACACTCCTAGATTTGGCTGATCTCTAGTTTTTGATTTTTTTTTTTTTTTTTACAATTTAGTTTAATCTTACAACACATTTCTAAAATTAAAATAAATTATATGAAATTAATAAAAGTTTACTTCAGTCCGAAAAACATTTCCCCCATCTTTTTACAAAATTATTTTACTTATATTTAAATAAATTTTAGTTTTGTTATTTAAACTTACGTATTACAAATCTTTAGTTTTATTTTAATCATTTTTTTTTTAAATTTAAATTCGAATTTAGGTTTGGATTGAAGCTGCTGTGCAAGTGTTTTTTTCAGTAGGAGTTGGATTTGGTGTTCATTTAACTTATGCTTCTTATAACACCTTTAAAAATAACTGTTATAGGTATTATTATTAATTTATTTTACCTATTTTAATTTAAAAAATTATAATATATAAAAATATATATTTAATTCAAACTTTAGAAATTATTTTGAATAATTGTATAATTTAATATTGTTTAATATTCTTATTTATTAGTGTTTATATATAGAATAATCGACAAAGTTTTATATGCGATAGAAAAACATCTTTAAGTTTGTTTTTTAAATATAAAAATTGCTATTTATGGATCTGTTTTTTGATTGAATTTGCATAAATCATTTAATAATTATTAATTTCACCATCAGAATTTTCCTGATTGCAGCATGGATTTCAATAATTTTAATTAATTTAACTGTGTCGTAATTTCATTTTTTTTCTACATTGAAACTTTATGAAGTTTTAATGAATAATGAATTTTGAATTTACAATAGCTTATTTGATTCAATAAAAATAAAAGATTTGATAAAATAAATCCTTTAATTCTGATAATCATAAGAATGCATAATAATGAATATCACAAAGACGTAAAGGTTTGTCATGTGATATTAAAATGTAAATCCTCTATTTTCTAAATTCAAACAGCATCATAAATAATATAAATGAAGATAGGTGTATTAATTATAATAAACAATATAATTAATTGAATATTGTAATAATTGTGTGATGTAAATGAATATTGTATATATTTAATAAATATACTGTTATACATTTTTCAGAGACTGCATCATAACCACAGCAGTAAACAGTTTTACAAGTCTTTATAGTGGTTTTGTCATATTTGTTTATTTGGGTTATATGGCCAATAAACATGGTGTACCTATTAATAAAGTAGCTGCTGATGGACATGGTTTAGTATTTCAAGTGTATCCTGAAGCTCTTGCAACTCTTCCAGGAGGTTCCTTTTGGGCAGTTATTTTCTTTTTTATGTTATTAACGCTCGGTCTTGATAGTGCTGTGAGTATGTTAATTTTGAAGATATTGTTTATACTCATTATTTCTTTTTAAAATATACATTTTCTTATGGACTTTCAGATGGGAGGACTTGAATCTGTAATAACAGGATTAATGGACGAGTTTAGGGACTATCTGCAATGCAGATTTAGTAGACAAATATTTACCGCTTTTATTATATCCATATCTTTTTTTATTGGAATAATTAATGTCACCAGGGTAAGCTAATTTTTTTATTATTATAAAACGTTAATTTTCTGGAAACAGCTATATTTATTCAAAGAAATGAAATGAGATATTCGTTAAGATGTTTGTGTAGAAATCTAACTTTTATTCATCGAAGATTTGAATTGCATTAGGTCATAGTTATTCCCTTCCATATTTTTTCCTTATTTTAATATTTCTTTCGATAAACATAATGAATGTACAGATAAAAAGACAATTGACTTTTGAGCCATCTTGCATGTGTCTACTTGCTTGATCAATTATGGAAGGTTCAAACGTAATGAATTAATAGGACAATTCGAAGATTAAAATATGGTAAAATTGCACAATATTGCACATATTTTAATAATAAACTAAAAAGAAAATCACATTTCTAAAATTATTAACATGAAAAAGTAATTTTTACATAGATTTTTGAATTAGTAAAAATATCATCAATTTTTAAAGATGAAAAATTCACAAATTCTATATCATTTGATTATGTAAAAAATCAATTTTATTTAAATTTATTATTGTTAAATATATGAAATGTGAGATATACACAAATTTATTCTCTAGTTAGGTTTTCAAATTTCATCTGTCCTGAACGACTTTTCTTCGTAACTTTAGTAGGCAATTTTCTTCATGAAAGTTTATCCTACAGGAATATGTAGTAGGTTTAAATGCTAAAATTCGATTAGGTATCGATCAATCAATCGGTCGATTAATTTATTAATTCCTTTAAGAGTTAGAACCCCTTAAAATTCGATTAGGTATGTCATAAAGTTGTAAATTCTTCAATTTACAACTTTACAATTCTGTCTCTTTCGAAATTTTTGTAAAATTTTTAATTAAGAAGTTTCAACATAATATAAAATTTACTCTTATTAACCCTGGACGATAAATTTATTTAAAAGTCATCCTTAGAAGTGATACAAGGACTTCGTAATTGTCCTTCTAACATCGCAGGTACAGTACAACGTCACACGGCTGAGTCGACCTTTATTTTGAGGTTCTTCTCCGCCTTAATATGTAAAAATTGTGTTAAAAGTCCATCTGGTGGCAGTACAATTTAAAAATTACAAATTTTTCGCCAGATTAATTTTAAAAACAATTTTATTTAAAACTATTACGTACGGTACGTATGAATTTTAAATGAATTTCTAGTCCAAGTTTATTTTTATTAAGTGTAATTTTAAATTGTATCGCCATTAGAGGAACTTTATAGACAATTTAATCCTATTGAGGAGCCTCAAAATTCAGGACGATTTTACCTTGTGACATTGTGGTGTAGAACAATTGTAGACCTCGTGTTTCTTCTACACGTGAAGTTTAAAATTTACAGTCTGTTGTATCTTTTATTTAAAGGCATTGTAAACAACTATAACAATTATAAAAAAAAGATGAAGATAAATATTGAGCTTTTAAGTTCAATATTTAACTTAATCTCTTTTCATCGTAATCGTTAAATCGGGGAAGTGCAAAGAATGAAATAAATATGATTGAAGTTTGCGTAAATTTTTTACTTCGTTAATATTAGAATTTTCTTTACGACTACGGCAAGAAAAATTACTTTTCACAATCACTCTTAAGTTAACAATTAATTGAAAAGTAAATATAATATCTTGAATTAAATACTTAGCATGCCTATTCATTATGTTTAACCTTGTTATAATACAAAAAAACGAGTCAAATATTTGATTTGATATTGTATTCACTCTTCAGCTAATTATTTATAATAAGATTGATATTATTTTTAAGTGAAAAAAATAGTTTTTGTTATCTTAGCGGAAGAGCGATTTGGTATTTAATTTGTCCAATTTAACCACTTTGTATGCCGTAAGATACTTAAAAACTAGAGAAAATATATTTTAAAAGTTTAATTTTTTACATTTTAATGCTATTTTTTAAATTAATTTTATATATTTTTGAGAAATACTAAATCTATATCCACTAAAATATACATACATTGAGGCAATAATGATAAAAGACGGACTTAACTAATTTTCATTCAAAGTTATTCGATATAAATGATTCATTTTAGTAATATATTGAGTTTTTATATTGTTATTAATTCTAAATAATACAAATAATATAAGTTTTATTATTTTCAAACCGTTCGTTGCTTACGTAAAGCATTAAATAAATAACATTCGTTAAACGGAAAATATTTAACTGTAATAAAAAATAATTTACTTTCTTCGTGAAATCTACTTATTTAATATAATACTTTTAAATGAATTATTATTATTTGTATAATATAAATTAATAGTTTTTTAATTATTCAATTCAACGAGAGAATTGGGAATGTTAACAATTAGAAATCGATGATTAAAAAATTAGATGAATTTAGAAATACAAATTAAATAATTGTAAAAAAGTTAGATTAAATTCAAAATTAAAAAAAATGTTTCCATATTCTTTTTTAATTTTTAGTTCTTAGTACTGTCTTCATTGTTTCTGGTTTTATTTTGATTCTTCCTAGTTCTTTCGTAGTGCTTTTTAGTTCTTTCTTTCTGTTCCTTGTAGCTCAGTCTTTTAATTCTTCCTTCTGTTCCTTGTAGCTAGTCTTATAGTTCTTCCTTTCGTTCCTTGTAGCTCAGTCTTTTAATTTTTCCTTCTGTTCCTTGTAGCTCAGTCTTTTAATTCTTCCTTCTGTTCCTTGTAGCTAGTCTTATAGTTCTTCCTTTCGTTCCTTGTAGCTCAGTCTTTTAATTTTTCCTTCTGTTCCTTGTAGCTCAGTCTTTTAATTCTTCCTTCTGTTCCTTGTAGCTCAGTCTTAGAGTTCTTCCTTGTGTTCGTTATGCAGCTCTCTCTTATAGTTCTTTCTGTGTTCTTCCTGTTGAGTATTTATACTCAACAGGAAGAACACTTATAGAAAGATGCAAAAAATTCAGGATGGCAGATTTTGTTTAGGGTGCAATCACTATATTTTGGCAATAAACCTTAAGATCTTTTGACTTCGATTCATTTTAAACATACCGCAACAAATTAATTTTCATTTCTATAATAAATATGTTATTTAACGGCGTCTGGTGAACTGAGTTGTGACTAAAATAGTGTTATTCCGAAAGAAGTTCTTGGTAGCATCGATCGTATATTTTGCACATATTTTTCAAGTATACTCGGCTTAAAGCACTATAAAATCTTCAGATAGAGAATTTAAGCGCTATGAATCAGAATGAATTCTAAATATCATAAAACACCAAAAGTTTTTTTTTGTTGTTATCCTACGGAGGATTTAACCTCTGCCTTTATATCTAATGGTTAAAATATGTAAACAGTGGCAGGATGATCTTCAAATTTATGTATTAACTTCGTTACAGTAGCTTATTAATCATTTTCGTAGGTATGTTTTTTTTTATTTGAAATACAATACTTTTCAATTGAAATAATTAAATAACTAAAGTATTATTAATTATAAGAATTGACTTAAGTTTTTAAAAATAAGGGTCAGTGTAGAAAGTTCTCCTGGGAGGCATCTCTTGATCTTCGCAGATCGTCCATACGTTTCTTACATCAATCTAATCCTATTTAAGAAAAGTTTATGTTGGGTTGTTTTCATTTTCTGACTTTTCGCCCTATGAACATCAACGAGTAAGAGTAAATAGCGTTTTCTTCCCATGCCCATTATGGGCTTGGCCAGATTCAAATGGAGCAACCAGATATTCGGGGCAGACCACCAATGAAAATTTTCTGAAATTTTAGCCCGCCTGTATTCAATATCGGTTCCTCAGGGCGCAAGGTTAATGCCTTAACTGCTCGACCATCCGGTTGTAAAATATAAAATAAAGTTTATTATCCTTATTAACATCGGTAATTAGAGGAAATAGCTAAAGAAAGCCATTATTACACATAAAATTTGAAGTAGAAATTAGTTTCTGAAAAGAAGAATGAACACGTTTATCATCATCGCGTTAAACATCCATTTTCATTTACGATTCTCATTAGAATATCTTTGCAATTAAAAAAAAATCATTGTAAATGGCAACTATCTATCATTAATTCATATTTAAAGGAAGATTCTTAAGTATAATTTTAATAGTTTATATTTAATCACGTTAATATTGAAAACATTAAAACATTTATCTAATCCTTAAAGTTTTAATTTCTTTAAATCGAGGCATTAGAAAATGTTAACGTAATATTTTCTAATAATTAAATTAAAACTAATAGACTTAGTCTTACAATTTGCCTTTATTTGTGATTAGTTACTTGTTAGTTTTACAATTGTATCTGTATTTATTGGGCTGTAATTTGAAGACAATTGTAGACCTATAAATTTTTTCTGTCCTTCTGTACTTCCTTAATCTTGAGAACGGTGTTAGATAGATGAAAGTCGAGACCAGATATGAAGGCCCAGATTAACTATATGCGTATTTCCGGCTAGACCGGAAGTCACGTGAGTTCGATTCAAAAATTTCTCCAGAACGGAGTTACGTAGATGACCAGCATGACTGTTGTTATCAGGGAAAGTATGATTTACAGGGGAAGACACTACTAATTTGAGATCGAGAGCATATATTTTAAATTAAATAAATTAAAAATATGATTTAAAACTGCAGCCCGGAATTGTGACGATGTTACAATAATTTTTGCTCGTTTCTTTTTGATAGTAAATGAAAATATTAGATTATTTGTAACTGGAAAGTTCTGTATTTAAGATATATATGATTTAAATTCTGCACATTCTTAACATTAAGAAGTTAATTATAAATAGAAAATTATTCAGATTCTTAGACAGATTTTAATATAAATTAAATATTCATTTGTCAGATTCTCATGCCAAGTATTAAATAAAAGACCTAGATAAATTATTATTCATTACTCTAAAATTTAATTATTAGATACAGTGATTTTATGTTTCCATCCTTTAAGTGCGGAAGCTTAAGATATATACAGACTCGTAATTAATTCGAAGACGATTTACTCGAAACAATTCCATTCATGTGAAAAATCCCATTTAAAGTAGATGAGAAAATATAATATAAATGTATCAGTAGCATTTTAAGAAGTCTGTTATTAACTGTTCTAAAAAAACAACTCCATTTTCTTTTACTCTTTCCGCCTTGTGAATACTAAGAGGACTTTTTTCTATACTTATTTTCCATACCATACCATTTTTCTCATACCGTCGCCCCTCTATGTGGTCCAAGCCCACAATGGAAAGACTGATGGCGTGTGACAGGACCCAACACATTCGGGATTCATCACCCATGAAAAATTCTTGGGGTATTCGACCGTCCAATGGCGCTTCATGAGCGCCTAAGCATATTTGAATTAGGGGTCCACACGTACAGTGTTGACTTCAGGCATATTTTTTTCGGGGAGAATTTGGAGGAAATATTTTCTTATAAAAGATTGGTTTGGGGGCTTCCTGTCGGCGAAGGCCCTAGTCAATTGCTCTTCTTTCCCGTAGGATAACGCGCCATTGTTGGCCGCTTGGATTCGATTCCGTGTCCCCCAGAGCCTTAACCGCTTAAATTCGGCAATTTTTATCCCAAATAACTTTATTGGTTAATATTTTTGGTGTTTTTATAAATTGATTAGGGTGAATCTTTCGTTCTTGTCATTGGTTATCGTTCAATTATTATGTTAACGATGAATTTATTGTGAATAATTCACTATTTATTCTGAGTTTGACGCAAGAATAAACGGAGAGAAAAGAAGCGACACTATAAAACCCTGTCGTGGCTGTAAGAAGCAGAGAGAAAGATTTGTATGATAACAGAGAGAAAAACAAACAAACAAAAAAGGATTAACGAATAGATTTTCTTGTGGTTAAAAATAGCATTATATAACATAAAATGAGAATGTAATTTAACAAACGAGCAAACGAGAAATTGCAGAGAAAATTTTCTTTCAAGTGTTTTTTTTTTTTGTTATTTTGTTTATTTAATCCTCAAGTAAACGGTTTTTATTGAACGAATTTACACGTTAAGTTCATTTAAAGTAGAACTTTTAACAATTTAATTTTAATAGTTAATCTATATCGCCTTACAGATTAATATAACAAGCATTAAAATATTTGACTGAACGATATTCTAAACTTTTAATATTTAAAATTTAATAAATTTACTTTAATTTTTTTTTATACTAAATTTTATTTAGTAAATAAATTAAAACATTTAACTGACTTAAGTAATACTGCAAATATCTAGAAAGAGAATTTAATAGTAGTTGTTTTTGCTTGTTCTCTTTCTTAGTATATAAAAAAATTCGCTATAAAAGCTAAATAAATAAATAGGATTGGCTATTATTTATTTTATTATCGATGAATCCTTTTTATTTTATTACGAACTTAATAAACTATAAAAAAAATTATGACATTATAGAAAATTAATCGACCAACCAAAATGTTTTTCTTTGTGGTGTTAAAGTCAATCAAATTAATCCAAAAATAATTTCGGATTTTTGTACTTTTTTTTTAGCAAGACAATATACAATTTTCTTTATTGAAATTTATAAAATATAAGAATATTATATAAAATTATAATTCGAATATAACTGAAAAAAACAGATATATTTTAGTGTCATCTTGTAACAATTAAAAATTTTCAGTTATTTTAGTAGAAAGTTATTATTTAAAACAGTATTTTCTCTCCCTGTAGGAGCAAAATACTGTTTTAAACAAGTATTTTAAGTTCCTTCATAACAGTAAAAACTTTGTTATTTATAGCCTATCTCACTTTAACGTGATAAAAATCACTGGCCAGTGATAGTTAGTGGCGGGTTCGCCCTGATCAACACGTTTAAACCTAAATAGGAGCCAATTTCCTATAGAAAATCCTTTTATCAGTCATCCTCTTGGCACCATGTATTGCGCCAAGGGATTCATCAGGATCCATGTATTGCTTTACTGTATCTTATCACCAAACTAGTTTTATCTCATTCTTTTATTAGAATATATTTTTATATTTATATTGATTTATTTTAAAATTATTCTAAATAAGACATTCTTTTAAAATTATATAGTTTTTGTTTTATAATTAAATAGTTTATCATCGTGTTTTTAGTTTTTTACACGAAAATACAATGTGTTTTTTTCGTTATTCGCTCAATTTCATTGTATCCTTTTACCGTTACATTTAACCGTTAGATTTTCTTCTGCCAATTTTCTTTTTCTGGTTCTGTTGTTATTAATCCATTCTACTTTTACTTTACTTTAGTTTAGTTTAATAAATTTTAATGGTTATTTCTCTTTCGCTCAAAAAAACCTCCTCACACACGAGGACTTCGAACAGTTTTGTAGTATATATCAACATTTTTCGATAATTTCTTAATTTATTATTATTATTATGTTGATTATTATTATTATTATTATTAAAATAACGTCAATAATTTGATTATTACAAATAATTTACATGGAAAATATCTATTAGATAAATTAATTTAGTTTTAAATACGAATTCTTCTCTCTATTTTGTACTAAAGACATCTTATTTCTATAAAATATTGGAAAGAGTTCTGTAAACTCTTTTGTGCCCAATAGTTTTTGGTACGTAGTGAATTTTGTTGAGCCACTTATGACAAAATAATAATCTTTATTAAATATTTGTAATTATTTCTATTAAGTGGGTTACTTTTTAAACATTTTTATGCTTTTCTCTATTATTTTAATAAGAATCAATAAATTTACTTTTATGTGAGTGTATTGATTGATCTTTTATAAAAGTGTATTGATCTTTCTCATTCATTGATTAAAAAGATTACGATTAAGTGAATGTACAACTATTCAATTAGTACTGTAATTCGAAATATATTGATATTTTATATAGCAAAATGTTTTATAATAAATTCTGTTTATGTAAACATGCAACAATTTTGATTTTAAACAGTCAAACCTCTCAACAGCAGCCATTGACGGGAACATTAAAAACGGTCGTTGTTCGGAAATGGTCGTTGCTTGGAGTTATTTTGTGTGCATATTTGTTCAAAAAAGAAAAAAAATATTATACGTTCCTAAAAAAATGGCCGCTGTTTAGAGGTGGCCTTATAATTATAATTAAATTTCACAAAAATTCGCTTATTGAGAAAGGTTAAAGATTTCTTTTTATATATTTCAGGATCGAAATAAAATTTATTATTATATATATATATATATATATATATATATATATGTGTGTGTGTGTGTGTGTGTGTGTTTCTTTACGTTTTATATCTCCAAATGCTTGTTTTGAAGTAAAATAAAATTGAGTGCATTTTATTTTAATATGCGAGAAAATTCCGGAATGAACATTTCCATATTCATTTCGTAAAAGAATTGGAAGCTGTCTAAGTTGATATGCTAAGTGCTGTCACGTAATCAGATCAAATTAATTAGAAAAATCGAAAGATCATAAGAAAAATATAAAAGAAATGTAAATATAGTTTTATAATGAAAATATTATTTTTTGCAATCGAAATTTAAGGCACAAAAATGCTTAAAAATGCAGTAATTCTTAAATATGCGGGAGAAAAGTTTACTAGAGTATGATGAAAGTTCTTATTTTTAAATTAAATAAAAAGTGAAATAATAAAACTTTATTTTAATCAACAATTTAATTTAGATCATCTCACAAAAATAACTGCGTATTTTAATTTTCAACATGTATTTATCCAGTATACACCATACAGTATGTATACATACAAGCAGAGCTTTAGGCAGAAGGTGTATAATTTCTTTACGATTCCTCCCCCGAAAATTGACGTTAGAAAAAGAAAATGAGCAAATTCTTGTAAGAATGACAATTATTTGAAGTAAAAAATTATTTTTTAGATTTATGTACAGTAAATACTCGATTTAACCGGACTAATTGGTGGAGGAGGGTGTACGCTATTGTCTAAAGTCCGTTAAAGCGAATGTGTTTTAAAGAATTTAATAAATAACTTAAAACGTTATTATAATGAACACATTAAGTAATTCATATTCATTAACCTTTTAACATGCTCTATTCTCAAATAAAAAAAAAAGTTTTATGGTTCAATAGGACAGTCTTTTTTGGTCCGTTAATTCCGAATTTCCTTAAGTCGGGATCTGTTAAATCAAGGTTTTACTGTATTTATTATAATATAGTACAGAGGGAAAAAAACATTATAACTTTCCTCAATGTAGGCCCTAGTTTGTATAACATATAACGAGAGGATATAAGTTATGACATTTTTACAAAAGCACAGAGTATACTGCTTATAACACTCTTATACTGGTAATAATAATAATTTTGTTAAACAATTGTGATAATTTTCTTAAATTATATTAATTTCTTAATAGAAATTTGTAATTTGTTCAAAGAATACCCAGTTATAACGAGTATGTTATCATGTAAACTTATAAAAGGAAAAAGTATAAAATAATCAATCAAAAATCATGTTTTATCTAATGTCTAGAAATCATAAAGGTTATAAGAATAATATAAAATTATTTAAAATTGATTAACGTCTCGTAAACTGTTTAGAACAGAAATATCCGATTAGTGAATAATTACCAGTAAAGAGAGATCGTAGAGAGAAATTATATCTAATCATGCTTAAAATCATAATCATTTTCTCATTATCCAATAGAGAAGCCGATCCCTCGTTAATTAAGCAATAATCAATTTTCAAAAATCTGATTAGAAAAAAAAATTATTAATTAATTAATTCAAAAATTTGTGATAATTGCATTAAAAATATTCGGCAAATTTATTGCCCGAAAGGGCATTAAATTACTAATGTTAACATGCATTAAGTTTATGGGGCATTTACAGATTTTAAAAACCCCCTTTTAATGAAAATTTTAATGTTAATTAATTAAGAATTTTGTTTAAATAATCTTTTATTTAATAAATAAGAATTTTTAATAATTAATTAGTTAATTATCATAATAAGTTATTTTAAAAATTAAATTGTATTAATAAGTTATTTGCATGAATATCAAGAAAAATTACTGTCAAACTAGATTAATTGTCCTCTTTTTTTTTTTAATTAAAAATGCTGTATAAATGATAATAACACAAGCTAGTTCAAAGCCAATGTGCTAATTTTTTATGTTATGAATATCGAATTAATTACCTATTTAAAATAAATTTTAAAATATTAAATTAAAAAAGAACTTTATTTAGAAAATAAAGATTAGATCAATATTTATAAATATTTAATTTAAAAATAAGAATTTATATATCAAATATTTTTAATGAAAACAGAATACCCAGTTAAACCTCTCAATAAAGGCCAAAGGAGGACACATAAAAAGTGGTGGTTGTTACTGTATTTTATTAGCGTAAGATCAGAAAAGTACAGTGAAACCTGCGTAAAACGGACTTGTACGCTACCGAATATTTTTTCCGGTCAGGCTAGTTTTACTTAAGTTCCGCTTTGGACAGGTTTTACTGTATTTGACAATCTTGATATTGTGGTGTGTAAAAAAACATTGCTGGCAAAACTTTATAACTGAATAGTTATTGACGTTATTCAGAATAAGATAGTATAAAAAAGATTTAATTCTTTATATAAACACTATGGAATCATGACGTTTTTAAAGAATTTTTTAAAAATATTCTTAAAAAGTAGTGTTTATCTAAAAAATCTAAAATTCAAAAACGACTTCAAGACTTAGAAACTAGTATATAACCTAGTAATATATTCTTAGTATGATAAATCATTATTGAATTTAATATTAGCAAAGTTTTATTTCTATTTTGGGTCTTTTCTGTTGTTAATTTTATTCTTCTTAATCCCTCATAGTATGCAATTATCACGTTCAAATTTGATCAATAAATTGATTGATAGTAATTGATTAAAATAATATTGGACGACTTTGAATAAATAAATAAATGTATTATGCCACGTTATTCATTATAATATATAAAATTTGAGTATTTTAAATTTAAAAATTTAAAGAAAAATATTTTATATGCATTTTCCCCCTTTACTTTCCTTAAAAGGGTCTGTTTATCCATACATATTGTACAGTACATACGCATGCATGTTTTTATCCATACCAGTTTCATATTATTGACAATATTTTTGATCTATCATAAATGAGGTGTATAGTTTCAAGTTCATCTTTTAAAAAAAAGATTAGCTAAACACTAGATCTTTGTTGTTTTGAAGAAAAAGCTTCAAATATAATCACCAAAGTAAGTTATGAGTAAAAAGGAAAATTGCCTAAGGTCCTCGCTAACAACGGTGCTTCAAACCAATCTTTTATAAGAAAATATTTTCCCCAAATTGTCTCTCAAAGAAAAATATCTGAAGTTAACACTGTACGTGGGGCGGGCCCCCTAATTTAAATTTCCCTGCGCCCCACGAAGCTATGATGCATCACCGATTACGAACAAACCAATTGAAATTTTTCACAATGTGTAAACCTCTTTTACCTCTAACAATTTTAACTTTATCTGTTATATCGTTTTTTTATAAAAATAAAATAAAACGTGTCTACTGTTGAAAAGTAAAATGTGGCAATTACATTTATCAACTAAAGTAGGTCATTGATGCTAGAGTTTCCTCGTTTTGGCAACCAGAAAACAAAGATTCCATTAATTCAGAGTACATTAATGTGTCTGAAAACGTATTAATTTATACTTTAACGCAATTTTATGATAAATAAATTGGTAGGAATAGCTAAAATATCATAGTTTTAATTATTTTAAATTGTTTAAATATCTTCGAATTTTATTCGGATTAAGTTAATTTTATTTTCTAAACACGAAAAGTTCTAATGCTTAATTATGTGTAGACTATTTTACTATATTTATTTTATATATTTTATAATAACGCATTATTTCTAACAAAATCCTAAAACAATAGAAGTTTTTACTGCGTAAAAGATAGAGTAACATCTTTTATTTTCTTCTTCTATGAAAAATTGTTTATTATTACCATTATTATCATTCTGAACATCTTTTTGTCAGAATTTATAATGTTATTATCAATATCATTCTATAAAGAAAGTCAGCGAAAACGTTTTAAAAAATTATTTGAATTTATCACACTAAAAAGTGTGATAAATTCAAAACTTACAAAGACTTTTGAATTTTTCATACGACTTTTTAAACATACTATTTATCAGAAAATGTATCTTAACTACTGTTATTTTATGAAAAAACCCCACGCTATTTGCGTATTCTTTTAACAAAATGATACTGGAAAAATTTTAATCGATCATAAGATTACGAGTTTCAAACATCGTAAAAACTTGAATAATTTACAGTTATTCTTCTTGTCTATAAATATAGTTTGTATATCCATTTAAAAGGTAAGTAAGGATTACTTAAACGTAGTTTTATCCTTTTAATCTTATTTGGAGTTAAATAAATGCGCTTGTTCGTCGAATGAATACAAATAAAGGCAAACGAATTTATTCGATTTGCTTGTCATGTTCAACAAATTCTCCGATTCTGCATTTAAAATATTATTGTAAAATAAATTTTTCATATAAAATTCATCTTAAACAGTCGATATTTACGATAAATTAAACTAGTCACAAACATGCCAATGTTTAGAATCTTGAAAAATCATATCTCTATCGTATAGGGTGACCCAAAACCACTGTGTTAGTTAACCACTGTGAAGATTAAATTTCCATCTTACTCGAACACTGAAATAATTAATCATATTTTTTAAAAACCATGCTTCCATAATTTCGTAAAGGAAAACACATTATTCTACGCTTACTTTACTATAACGTTTTCAATTACACACTGGAACACTTAAAGGAAAACGTGGATAACTGACATTTGTTAAGGAGTCTTTTAAAAGTGACTAGATCTTTGTACGTTTTGAATGATTGTGTATAAAATGAAAGTTTACGACAGAAACTACTTTTTCCTTCTAAGAAATCGATCGTCATTAAATTTCATTTAAAATATTTAAAAATGCTAACAAAAGACAAAATGTAAATTTATTGTTTAAATTATAAATAAATATCGTTCAGTTTCCTTAATTAATTAGAATCTTTAAAGTATAGTTTATCGTTTTATTAGACTTTTTCTTTTGGTTGAGATAGTGCACACTTTACGTCAATTTGACGTCATTTTTCAACTTGTTCATTGTAAAACTGGGGAGATGACGTCAAATTGACGTTGTAATGTACACTTTCTGGGAGAAAGGAACGAGTAAAGAATTTTCATTCGATTTAAATTAAAATTATTCTAATTTATCTCTAGATTAAAACTATGCGAAAATGCGTTTTACTTTAGAAGATTTATATATATATTTTTTTTTAAAATAAAAGTTGATATCTTTCATGTACTGTACCTCGCATAGTAATTTATTTGTATCTTTCAATTATTTTTATGTATGGAGTTTTTAGTATATTTTCTAAAAGGTCAGAATGATTTCGAATATTTTTATTTTCTGTCTATGCAATTTTTTTCTATGTAGTTTCTTTCTTACTTCTCTTGCTTTCTAGGGAATTAACATCTCAGATTTCCTCTTTGTCACTTGCTATTAGGTCTTGGAGAATTTGAGCTTCTGTAATTTTCCTTAGGGTCAACGAATTTGTCGAAAAAATTCGAACTACTAAACTTTTAATTTAAATCATTAGGTTTAAATTAAAGGCAAATATTTTGGACTTGAATTAAATATTCTTCTTCTTTCTAACTTCGTAGGGAGGTGGTTATTTAATACAATGGTTCGATACCTATTCGGCAGGAGTGTCTTTATTGTGTTCAGCATTATTCGAAGCAATTGGAGTAGCTTGGTTTTACGGTAAGTATATTGTTAATACCACTTACTAAGCTAAATTTTTCTATTTCTAAATAAATATATATAATTTCATTTCCCTGGATTAGGATTCACAAATAATTGATCAAATCGACTATAATAAGAGATCTTTAATTCAAAATGTTTTACTTTCATAACAAGAAAAGTATATTATCTGTCGATAGATCCTAACTTGTAATGTTTGTTATATGTAAAATAAATAAATTATGAAATGAAAGGAATCTTAATTCGAAATTATTGAAAAGTTTTACATGAATAAAAATTACGAAATATCAAGTTAAAATACAAGCAATAAATTTAATCAGAATTTAAACTTCATTAGTATTTAATCATCAAATTGAATATGCGATTTTCAGTAGCATAATTAGGTAGGGTCCAAGGAGACTGAATCCCCCTCCTTATCTATGTAAATGAATACATGAAAAACAATCAAATAAGTACAGGAAGAAGATTTGTATGTAATAAACGCACTTATACACAAGCGTATAAGAGTTTACTCTTCATCTACAGCACTACTAGCAGCGCTGCATTTACCCCTGTACCACAAAACAATGGTACAGGAGTAAATGCAGGTTTTCACGTTTTAACTCATCCGCCCAATACAGGTTTTAGTTACAGTACTGAAGAGTTTTGTAAATTTAACCTCTTCCATTTTCTATGTATTTTTTTATATTTAAATTGTTTTATGAATTTTTTCTAGGTTTGGACTCATTTTCAGCCAATATTGAAGAAATGTTAGGTTTTAAACCAGGTTTATTTTGGAGACTTTGTTGGAAATTTATCAGTCCTCTATTTTTAGTGGTAAGTAAAATAATAAAATATATTTCTTAATAATTATTTATTTATTAAATATATTTATATATCATGATATTATTTTTGTACGTAAAAGTAAACATTAGAAAACTAGATGCGTGAATTTGTACTCGTGTAATAAATACTAATTAATTTAATTATCTTATGTTTTAAATAAAATATCATTATCGAATCGAATTTTTAATTTTTAAATAAAACGGAAATGAAAAAGCTTAAGAAAATTTCCTTTTGTGCCTTTGAATAAATTATCGACATTTGAATTCAAAACAAACTCTTTGGAATTTTAATGAACTGATGAATCTGTCAGTCAGAGATTAATAATAGTGGGAAATTAGTCCAGTACTTCATTCTATGGGATTTACTTGAACAATAAGCGAGTAGAATTAAATTTTAAAATATTTAATTCTGTTATATATTATTATATAAGCTATAAAATACGTTATTTATCAATTCTTTTAAAGAAACTTTGTTTAAAATAATAGTAATCTCTTAAATTGAAGTTTCATTCGGATTTCAAATAATAAAAAAATTTTGCTTTAAAAAAATATTAATCATCTGGTAAGAAGAGTTCTTGAGTTTTTATTTGTTGTTATACTTTCAAGTGAGTTTACATATTTATAATTATTTCAAAATACATTAAGGTTATGAAAAAACATTAAATTGCATTTAAAATTAATTAAAAATGCTCCGATGTTTGTGAAAAGTAATGGAAACACATTAAAAATATGATTTTATAATTATGTTCTTCGCTGTAAAATAGTATAAAAACGATATTAGCATATCTAACTATGTAATTACATCTCTTCTGTTGTTCGTAGATTACTTTTGAACATTTGAATCTATTATTATATGAGAAAACTCAAGAATCAGTTGTGTAACTTTCTCGGCTGTTAAAAAATAACTTTCACAGTATAATTTTAATTATAATAAATAAAATTGTGTATGGCGCCATCTGTTATGAGATTTTGTCATATAAAAAAAATTCTTTATATGAGTAATTATTATTAAAGACGTTCACAAAATGCTTTTAGTTTATTAATATAATGATTTTGTAACATCCAAATTATGCTTTAAAATGCTTTTTCCTATCAAGAATAAACAAATATTCTAAATACTTGGAAAATGATACTTTTTTAATCAAACATTAATTGAAAGGAGTAGAATTTGTAGTAATTTTAACTCTTTCGTGGAGGAAAGTATTTTTTAGTCGTGCTGTCTTTTGTTTCATATACTTTTTCGATGACAAATGTCATTGAACAGTAGATTTTTTTCCGATAAGATGGATAATAACTGCAGTATAAACGTCCTGGCTCTACAGCAGTAAGGCCTTTATTTGGAAATTCATGCAACCGCGTTTTTGTAGAAATACCTATGTTCAGCATCATATTTATTTGATTTCCAATCTCTAACCAGTCATAAGTACTACGAATCACAAAAGCTACATATATCAGTGACTCCACTCCGCCTGCTTACAGTTTAATAACGTCGTCAACCAATTATTATTAAATTCCCTTTCTTATCTTGTAAAATGTATAGTATAATTATTAATTTTTTATGATAAATAATTTTTTTCTATTGTTTATTGTAAATGTAAAATAAATTATATTAATTTTTAATACGTAAACGAAGAAAGTAAGACAATTGGCAAACTATGGCATTAAGCAGCACCATATTTGTTTATGGATTTTAGTATAGAAATGTTTTAGAATGCCATTTGATGTAAATATTCCGTTAAATATGATCGCATTTCTTATGAGAAATGTGATTACAATTTCTACTGATAAATTTCTCTTTACTTTTATTTATGATATCGTAATAAATAATAAAAATACCCCAAAAATTCAGTAAAAAACGTCGTCTTAATTTTCCGGAAAAAATATTAGATTTTTACGGAATATTTAACGAATTTAATTGAAAGTTTATAAAGAAAAAAAATTACAAATTTTATAGTTAACAAATTTGGAATACGTATCAATGAAGTTGATTTAAAATATTGAGTAGCGTTAAATTGCTTTAATACTGTTGCATCAGCTAAAAGCACTGCCATTTGCCATCAGTTCAAACGGAAATAGTATTTCTTCACCTTTGATTTCCCCAAGAAAATTTCAACGAGATCGTAATTTCTCGCCAGTCTAATTGATTGTTTAAAGCGATCACTCCCAATGGATGGATCACTTGAAATAAGTTTTTGGCTTTCGTTTATTTAAATCAGAGAACCGAAGAAGGAAATAAATGAATAAGGAATGTTGATTACAATAGCAATAATAAAGAAATTAACTGAAATTATAGTCGAATTATAAATTTAATTTTGAGTGGGCGAAATGCTTAGAATGATAAACAAAACTCTTATACAGAATTTGTCATATTTTATTTGTAAGAAATGCAAATGAAAACATAATAAATAAATTTGATATAATCTAAAATAAAAATATAAATTTGGTAATTATATTTTCGTATCAACTAGCCTAGGTTTTTCTAATTAGAATATAAATAAATGTAAAAGTAATTGTTTATAAATTATTAAAATTAGCATTAAAATTTAGATTTTTATTCCAAGATATTTAAATATTATTATTTGAATTATTTTCTTAATTAATTTCCCTACAAAATTTTAATTTTTAAACATAAAAACGAATTAATATTTCCTTAAATGAGTTTCTCAATTTATCTCGATAATTAAATTTTCTATTTAATATAAAGAGATGATATCGTGAGTTAATTTTCATAAAAATCGATCGAATGACAAGAATTCGGCCACAATTTTAATGCATTGTTCTTATATTTAAGCGATAAGAATCAAATTAGTGTAAAACGTTATTAATGGAAACAGATAGGAACTTGATAAAATAGCGATTATTGTATTGTTTAATTCATTATAACATTCCTTTTTCCAATCGCATCAAGAGGTTCTGTATACTTTTCTTGATCTGTGGTTGGATAGGTTACTGTTAGTGTTAAATTTAGTTGCCCGTCATGGTTTTTAACATCGAGCAGTTTGAAAACTGATTGTAATAAATCTAAAATTCCATTTATTATTTAAGTTTGATTACAAATTGTCTTTTTTATTTGTTAAAATTGAATTCGTCTATTTTTCTTTTCTTTTCGTAACTACGAAAGGAAAACATGTAAATTTGTGTTCAAGAAACTTACATCTATAGTTTGAATGATTGATAATATTTAATTACATTATTTATGTATTAGACTGAATTCATACTGGTTATTTGTAGAATGTCTATTATATCTTTAAAATATCATTAAGCTCAAAGCAGATATAAGTCAAGTTAATAAAATAGGCTAATTCGAGATTTAAAAAGTGTATATTCATCGCAGTACAATTTTATTTATATTCTTAAATTATCCGGAATTCTGATAGGCGATTTGTTGTTATGTTATTCGTTTTTAAATCTTTAGGTTGCGATATTAAAATTGCAGACCTGTATATTCCCACTGTCTTCTCTCCTTCGTTAATCTCGAAAACTGTTATATAGATGAAAATCGAAACCAGATATGGAAAGCTTAGGGCGGAGACCCCAATTATATACGAACTTCCGGTCCGGACTGTAATTCACGTGATTTAAATTCCAGAACGGAGTTAGATAGATGACAGACATGATTCGATTGTTATTAGGAGGAGTATGATGTACAGGGGCAAGACATCACTAAATTCCAGACCAGATGCAGAAAGCTTAGGGGCCGGAGACTCCAATTAACTATATACGAACTCCGGTCTAGACTGAAAGTCGTGCGATTTTTTAAAATTAAAAGACGATTAAAAATTATAGCACGTCATTGTGATGCTGCCATAATAAACAATTTATTAAACATACATTATAACGCTGACACAATGTAAATATGAGTAAAGAGAATTTTCAGTTGAAACGAAGTAATGCTAAACCTTAATGTACTAGACAGAATAACATTACAAGATTCCAATTTCGATAATCTAAAATTGCATAATGTAGAAGATATATAACAAATAGGTATATGACTTTTATGTAAACATGATTATAGAAAATGTATAAAATAAAACAATTAGAAGCTAAAATATTGCTTTTAATGTAATGTTACGGCAGGCCGGATGGCCGAGACGGTTAACGTGTCAGACTATGCTTGAGGGATCCAGAATCGAATTCGGGCAGTCGAAAAATTTCAGAAATCTTTCGGGGTGGTCTGTCCCTCAACAGCCGGCTGAACTCACGACGGACTTGAAAATAGTCCCTCATAGTGCCCACAAGGCAGAAAAGTAAAAAAAACTGTGATATTACGTGTTCATAGTCTCTTTATTTCCAATTCTTTCTGCCTATGAACACTAAGTTTTTTTTCAGGGCCCATTATAAGCTTGGCCGAACCCATAATGGGTTCGGCCAGGCTTATAATGGGAGTGGTGGGGCCAAACATATCCGGAACATAATGACTGGATTCGATGCCCGGTTCCCCAGAGCGATAGGTTGACACCTTAACCGATTCATTCATCTATTCTTGGTCACGTACATCAAGTAATCGCTAATTAGTTAATGAAATAATGGCATAAAGCTTCAAACATTATTACTTCGAAATGAATAGTTTACAATGAAAGAAAAAACTTTTTACAAATCTTTCAACGACTCGTTCCAGAAATAATTTCTTAGAATAATTTTGAAAATCCAAGCCACTCGACTTCTCAATGGATTAAAAAATATAATTATAATTAGCAATCGAACAATAAACTTAAAATAAAATCAAAATTTCATTCAAACTTTTTAGAATTCTGAATTTATAACAATATAAAAAAATTAAAGCACCATTATTTTCGATTTTTAATAAAAAAGAGTGTTTAAGTAAGAAAATTTTACTTAAAATTTTTTTCTAAAGAATAAGAATATATATTAAGAATTTGAAGGACTCAGTTGAATAGATTTAGAAAGTATAATACACTATAGAAATATATAATATAAATGGATAAATTTTCTTGAAGTTTCTCATCTATTCATGCATTCTGATTTTCATAGTGTTTGTCTGAAAAAATCGTTTTATATTTCATTATTAGAGATTTTTCGAAAGAAAAAAATTATAAAACTTTGTATTGAAAGTGGATCTTTGAAAACAAAGCTGGAAAAATACTCCTAATGGTTAATTTAATGGTTTTGAGTACTTTTAAAATAATAGTATTGTTGCCTACGGTATAGAAATAGTAACTGGTTTAGTCAAACTCAGATTTACTAGGATTAATAACAGTATTAAAAAATCGTTTAAGAATTAAACTTTTTAATACGAATGATCTGTCTCACATTGAAGTTGAATGATAAAAGATAACAGAAGAAAAAAAATCATTTTGTAATACACATTACCGTTTTGAACTTTCTTTTATGAATTACAATATAAGAAAAGTAGTATAATCATTTTGCCTCGGTAACGTGGAACCTCGGTTAATAGGGATTCTATTGTATTATTATTTTAAGAATAAAGCAATAATATTTGATAGATGATAACGGTAATAACAAAAAATTGTAAATGCCAACCACCTTAAAAAATGAAATAATATTGGATTCAAATAAATTATTTTTAAAGTCATATGATTTACATAGCAAATAAATAGGCAACATATGCCATGTTGCTTATTTAAATTTACATTCTATCAATATTTTCAGATTTTCTTCTATTAGAAAATCTGTGGTTGTTATTAACTTTTCACCATGACAAGCTATTGCAGTTCCTAACTTTTATATAATTATATCTTCTCAAGCGTACTAATTTTAAATAATTTTTACATACTTCTGGGTAACGTAACACTTTCCAGACAACACAGAATTTTTGTAGCCCACGAACTCTATTATTGTTAACATATTTATATTTCAAGAATATTAACTGCGCTCGGTAACGTTTTCAATAAAATTAAATACATTTATAAAAGCATTTTTAATTTCATCTCCGCGAATTATTATTGCATGTATCTGCATGTAGTTCATTTATTTATTAACAAACGTTTAGCTCTTATTATATAAGAACGCTGTATAATCGAATAACTAAACTTTAAATAATATCCGTTATGCTACTCAGTTACTTATATTTTTATTAAATTATATTATTTTACATTTGTGTTAAATTATTTTATTTTTTTGCGGAATTAAAAATATAAAATTTTTTTGAAATGTTTAAGCTGTTTTGATTCATCATTATTACGCTTCTAGAGTCTGAAATTCAAAGTGTAGTTACGATTACATCACGTGCTAGCCACGTGGTGTCTTCCGGTTTTCATCACCTAAATAGGAGCCAGTTTTCTATAGAAAATCTTCCCGGGAGGTATCCCCTTGGCAGATCGCATTGCTTTATTCTGTCAACATATTCACATTGTCTCTACTAATATTCTAATAATAAAACCTAGTAATGTAAACTTAATAATAATTTTAACTTTAATAATAACATCAAGTACAGTATACACGTGTGTATGTATCTAAAACTTGTTTCAATAAGCTTTCATATAGAAAATATTGATCTATTTATCAGTACTGTTTCTGAATGTAACAATGAAACAGGATCCCTTGTTATATATAAAAAATAAATCAGGTTCAGAAAATATTTACATTTTAATTCATAATTCTATCATTACATCGGAATAGTTGTTTTACTAAGGACGTGTGCATAGTGGTAGCAGCGAGTAAGGAGTGAATTGAAGAGTTTAGAAGAGACATCAAAGACACTTGTGTGCGTGGAAGATGAAGTTAAGTGATGTCGTTGATACATGTTTAGAAAATAGCTTTATATTTTACATAATACTACTATTGATTTGGAAGGTTTGAACAACAACTAAATAATGTTGAAATATTTGATATAGGACATAATTTTATTTCGCTGGAACAAAAAAGAAAAAAAAAAAAAAAAAAAAAGACCAACTGAACGAGCAAAACAATTAGAGAAGCATTTATTTATTTATGTATTTATTTACTTTTGGTAAAAAGCGAATATAAAACTCTAAAACTAGAATTAATATCAAAGTCACTATATACATTACTGCACTTTACTTAAACGTATTATAGTTAAAATTAAAATAAAATATTTCTTATATAATTTGAGATTATCATTTACTTCGCTCCTTCATCTCATAATTTGTCTAGGAAAAAATGGTTGTTGCGGATGCGCATTCTAAATGGGTAAACTCGACTGGCGCTTCTACTCTTGAAAATTTCTCCTCCGAACAAATGGTATTTCCGGATTTCTTTCTGGAATTTCATTCTCACGCCTTACAACTTTTTGCCACTTTTAAAGTATTTTTGCGTTTAACTTTTAAAAAATTTATTTTAAATTAATAACATCGTATTTTTGAAGAATTTTAAGCGAATTTAATAATTTTTATTGCATTTTTATCAAATTATCAAAATTAACAAGTTCGTGACTGGTTATTTCTATTTACATTTAACTTTAACTCTGGTACCCCTAATTTGGGCAAATGCTTATCACTACCTGTGCAATCAGTATCACCATCTGGATAATTGACCAGATAGTTAATACGTTAAGCGAGTAAACAAGGCTCTGTATGGTGTTGTCAATCCCTTTGATACTCCAAAGGATACGAATGGAAACTTCATCAATTCAAGTTTCTGTATTCATCGCGAAGAGCAAAACGTTTTGTGCGACGCTCGAATTGTCGCTATGATGTCATATACTCGAGGATCGAAGCATGCACTATGCATACTTCAACTTATTACAACGTGTTACATATCGGCATCCTACTAGACTCGTGTCTTGACTCTTTATTCGCTGCTCCACTATGCACCTGGCCTAAAACAAAACTTTTTAAAATAAACTTTATAGACTACTTACAGATTACTAATAGCTAAGTAATTATCCACATTACTGATTTTCTTGGAACTTGTATATTATTTCCTTAAAAGTTTTATAAAGTGAAAATATAGAAGTATTTAACTAACAGTTACAAGCAAAATTATTCACGAACAATTTTACTTTGCGTGATGTACCGTACAGTACCTCGTATTAATTTTGAAGAAAGTTTGTTTATTTGGTCTTTACGCATTTAGACTTAATTTAGCAAATGCAATGAAACTTTTCGGGGTTCATTCTCACATCCAAGAGGAGGTAAACTATCGTTTTGTTGAATAAACTTTGTCTCGTTTGCAACAGTCAACCTCGTTTCCGTCTGATCAGTGAGACTGTATTTGAATAGAAGAATTGCTTAATAGCATATTACAAGCAAACACAACGAGAAAATTCTAAAACTAAATATATTATAGATATTTTATTATGTTAAGAATACAATATGAAATTTCCTGAGTACTTCCACTAGTTACACTTGAAAACTAGTTCATTGGGTTGATGCAAAGGAGAATTTTTAAATATTTAAAAAGTCATTTTTATTCATATTTATTTTCAGATATTATTCAATTTAACAGATTGTAAAATAGATCAAGGTAAATTTTTCAATTTAAACTGTAATTCTGATAAGACTAAAAGAAAAATAGGAAAATGCAAAAAAAAAAAAAAATAATAATAAATAAAATTAACACGAAATAACAAATTTGGATATAAAATTCTAAATATTTTCCTTAAATAAACATTTACATATAAAATATAAAAATGATAAGTTAATTTGTTATGATTTATCAATTACCAGTTGCTATATCAATATCAGTATTTAAAAAAATTGTTCCATTAGTCATGATCTATAAGATAAAAATAAATCAATATTGAAATAAATGTCAAAATAACTGGAAAAGGATAATTAATTTTTATCATAAATTGTGATAATTTAATTTTTTTCTTCTTTTCATATTCATACCTCTGATAATCATGAAGTAATTATCAGCAGATATTAAATAGCATGCAAGTTATTTTTGGTTAATGTTACCTTAGGTGCCAAGATGGCGGGTCGTCTCTGATTCCAGCGAGGGAACAGTGGGACGCACGTTTTAACCTAACCTAACCTATTCTAATAAATTACCATATTTATTAGCAACCAAATTATTAGAATAGGTTAGGTTAGGTTGGAACGTTCGTCCCACCGTTTCTTTGCTGGAATCAGAGACGAGCCGCCATTTTGGCACCTAAGGTAACATTAACCTTATTTTTTTCTTAATTTTCGCCTGACACGAAGTAAGTAAAGATTTTCATTGTTAAGTTTACAGATTTAGAATTGCTTTCTTCGTGGATTTTCATTAGTATGCGTATATTAGGATCAATCAATTTCTTTTATAATAATTTAATTAGCTATAAGCTATTGTCAATTCATAACTAACCGTATGCTTACGGATACTTTCAAAAGTCAGCTTGAAACTTCTTTTGTTATATTGATTAAATATTTTAAAAATTTTGTTCTAATTTTCCACAGAAAATTGCTTCTAATTCCGTTAGCATCAGCTATAATTAGATTATTAATATTATTAATTGATAAATATATTTGTCATGTAAAATGTCTGAAATAAGACAAAGTCTTATGAAAAGATTCCGTAATATAATTGCAAATTGTACTATATTTAATTTATAAATAAAATTTTATATTAAGTCAAATCAAACTAATAAAAGATGCAATATTAAATAATAAATAAATAAATAAATAAAATAATTCACAATAAATAAGTGTTATAATGACTGATTTTAATAACTTCAAGAACTTAGCGTCCGAATTGCTCATTTCAACAGCCTTTGAAAATGTCAGATCAATCATAAAGTAATTCAACTTGAACAATAATATATTAGCAATAAGATCAAAATATTCGTACATTACAGAACTTTTTTCGTTTGTGACTCTTTCCGCCCTGTGGGCACCAAAATCATACTTATCGTGATGTATCGTGAATCATACCAGGCCCACAATGCCCCGGTATACGATAAGTATACCGGGCCATTGTGGGCCTGTCCGAACAATAAAACAGATGGCCTGATAGCAAGGGACATATCCGGGTCTGATCAAAGTCCGAAAAATTCCTGGAGTTTTCAACAACTTGGATTTGATCCCGGATCCCCCAGAGAGGTAGGCTGACATCTTTACTGTCTCGTCCGTCACATTATAGGTCTAGCATCCTCTGATGTAGTTAGTGCGTTTTCAATTTATAACTATTTTTAGAAAAAACAAATAGATTTAGGCTTTATTTTTTAATTTTTTAAAATGTCGCTGTAAAGACAAAGAGGAAAAAAAAGCATTGAAATTGCGTTTTATAAATGAATTTGAAATGAAGTTTAAAGAATATCTTTAATAGTATCTTATAATTATTTCGTCATTTATTTAATCCGTTTTCATTGATTATATCGTAAATTAGACGATACATTAAGTGGTGACATTAATCTGTTTATTTTTCATAAGAAATATAGATTATGTTAGTGTCTCGGATGAATTATGAGACCGGTCGATTATTGATGAGATGTCATCACTTAAAATGAAAGTATATACAGTAAAAGAGTGTGCAACGTTTTCAGAACAGATGACGTTGATAATTATGGAGCACGTTGACGGTTAATTTTAAACTGTTTCTTAATATATACGCATTTATGTATCGGATAAAAATTCTAATGAATTAAAATTTATTAATAATTCAATAAAACAACGTAAAAGGTAAGTAAGAAAATAATTTCACTAAATATAAAATTTTTATTATTGTTTTTTTTTTCAATTTTATAATCCAAAACGTATTAATTACTGAATTTATTTTTATTAATAAATCCTCTTGAAAAACCCGATTATAAGAATTATGGGCAAACATCTAAAGGATTTATGCCTTAGGAGTCACAGAATGGAGTCCTATCTTAAGAAATTGTGCAAAAATACAATGGGATTTCATTTATTTATGTTCAGTATGATTAAATCAGTTGATACTAATAATTTTCTTATACTTTACGATGTAATAAAATTTTCAAGGAGTGAAATAACGAAGTTATGTAATAACCTTTTAAAAGTTTCCAGAAATAATTTATCAAATTGCTATTTTTTTCCTATACCTTAACTTATATTTAAAGATAATTTTTTGGGTTGCATATTATTGAATAACTTAATATTAAACTTTATAATCTTAATTAAAGTTTGTCATGATAAATTTTATACTTATTCTCAATTTATATAAATATCAATGGATGTTTTATAGCGTTAAAAATTTGTTTAAATTATAAATTTATAAATAAAATATAGTTTTATAGTTAGCTGATAGGATATACTATTATCCTGCCTAAATTTAAACAGAAGTTCGTTGAGCGTTAATATTTTAGAAACGAATGAAATTACATCATAAAATTTTGTCTGAATACTTACATCATTTTATCATTTAAAATTAACATATTTAAAATAAGAGATTTATTAAAAGCCTTTTTAATTTAAGAGATAACAATTTTATTTCTAAGTATTGTATTTATTGTCGAAGAACCGGAAACGTTTTTTTCATTTCTAAATTTAGGCAGAAAAATAGTAAATTAAACAAAATTTTAAATACATTAATCTTTCTTAAATTGCTAATAAGTAAAATACAGGTTAATAAATTCTTAAGATACTATTATACTAATTATCTTTCATTTGTTAAGCAATTAATTTCCTGAGTAAATTGTTATAGAAATGATGGTTCTGCGCGAACAATCACTGAAGCGCCTATAATACTTCAATTATCTAAACACATCTTCAGTTCCGTCGAAAGATTATATCTCTACTTGATTATTGGAATTAATATTTGCCATTAAGTTAAATATTAACAACGTATTTGACTAGTGTTTAGGAGTTTTTGGAAGAATCAGAATCTTACTTATGAATATGTTTCAGCATTATCATCACTTAATATTTTTTATTTAATTAATTTTAATTATATTTAAAATAAAACATGTCGATTCTGATTTGAAAATAATTTATTTTATAAGTAATAATTCATAACAATAGAAGATGCCGATTTTAAAAAGTTGTTATATTTGCGTTTGAAAGTGAACGTGAAAACACGTAAAAGTGTTTAAATTTACTTTGGGGAATGCTCGTAGAAGCCAGGCAATAACGCTATTTTACATTAGAAATTATATTATAATATAATTAAACATAAATATCATTTAAACATATTAATTAAACGGGTTACAGAACATCATTTTAAATTCTAAAGTTTTATTAGAACTGGTTAAAGATTGAAATTGTAGAAAATGCACTTTTTTACACTTACCTTAACATGTCTGTCATGTAAATTTTATTATTAATATGTAAACTTATATAACTTAACTTAAATAAGAAATATATTTCCTATTCTGTTTCTGTAATTTTTCTCTATTTTAGTTAATGGAATAAATTTAGAATTAGCATTATTTAAAGGGAAAAAATCACTTCATTCCAGTTTGTCTGTTTTCCTCAATATTTCTCTTGAAATAATTTTTTGTTGATGAAAGAAAAGTGTAGAAGAATCGTCCGATCTAATTAAATATCTCGATCAATTAATCGTATAATTAAAAATGAAGATAAAGAATTTAATCAAACCGAATACAAAAAGATAAAAAAAATGAGCTTTTTAACATCCGATTTTACAATAAATCGATTTTGGTTTTAGTAAATTGAAAATGATCAATCTTATAATAATCTTAAAATAGTAAAATATAATTTTAAATTATAGATTTACATATAAACGTTTTTCAGGCAGTCATTATTTCAGCAATAGTAGACGAGACACCTTTAGAATACCATGACTATCGTTTTCCTAAATGGTCAGTGGCATTAGGATGGGGATTTGGATTGTCTTCGGTGGCTGTCATACCTATCATTGCCATCTTCAAGTTACTTTTCACACCTGGATCTTGCGCAAGGGTAAGTAAATAAATAAATTCCAAGCCAAAATATTATCTTTGTCTCTTAAATTTTTTTTTTTTTAAATTTCATTACAGAAAGTTGCCTATAATATTACGCCTGAAGAAGAACATAAATATCTCGAAGAGGACAAAACCGTAAAGAGATTTGAGGTAAAGAAATTTTTAATAATAACTGATTTACCAGATCAGACGTTCTTCACGTTTACTTTTTAACAACAATGTGGAACTTTTTATTACGATTTCAATCATATGATGTCCCGTTTTCCAGTTAATTTATCACAGATTTGTGTAAAAATTGTTTAATTATTCAATTAAATAATGAAACTGAACAATATTTTACAGATAAAATTATTAGAACGATATGAAACTTAACAAATATCTCGAAAACTAACGCATAAATTCAAGACATATTTATATGATAACGAAACAGACGCGAGTTACGTATTTTAAGTCCAAAAAACAAAAAAATGTCCTAAATATAATGGATAAAACTTATTAATAAATCTTCAGAAGGATACAGAATGGGTATTGAGCTTCATCTCATTTCCATAAAGCAGTTTTGACCTATTTGAAAGTTTTCCTTTCGCAATAACTATTTCTATCGTCCTATTTTACGTATAGTCAGGATACGATTTTTAAATTTCAGCCCAACCGTCGTCTGTCTGCCTGTCTGTCTGAAAAAAGACATATATACATAGATAAAAGAGGTTTTTCAAGAGTTTATTGAATCTAAGTTTCGTTCTTATTGTTCTTGCCAGAGTCGATAGCCTAATCAGAGTGTTCTAGGCGTTATCTTATTTGTTGGTGCACTTCAAACAAATATACTTAAAATTTTAAAGTAATGATATATAGGCTTAATTTCTATTCGTTAAGTGGAAGTGAGAATATTCATTCGAATGAATGAAGTAAATCAGATGTTTAAAAATTAATTTTCAAATGACTGTTATAGCCATATGCTACAGTATAAGTATGCATGTCTTAAGTGCAGAAAACTATATAACAATAAAAATAGCTGTAGAAACGAAATTATCATTTATTTTCTCATTTAATTAAATACAAAATTTTTGAAAACATATTGGAATTAAACTAAAACATCGCGCGACTTTGTCGTATCGCGATAAAAAATTGAGGCGGAGCCGAAAAGAAAGAAGCGAGCCTTTCACTTGTTAGACGCAGAAAAGGCGATCCTTGTACCTGATGGTCGCGGACGGGCGAACTTTGCACTCGCCGCCAAGAAAGAGGCACTTTGCACCCATCGATCACGGGAGAGGCGATCCTGGTAGCCTGAAGACAAGGGAGAGGCTATCCTCGGAGCCTGCCGGTCACGGGAGAAGCAGTCCTTGTACTGACTGGCATACAGAGATGATCCTTGCTCTTATTGACACGAAGAGACGATCCAAGAACAGAGCAATCGATGGCAATACCCACCAGTGGCGACGTGGATAAAACCACTGAACAGTGAACATCGTAGTTGGTTGCGATTTCGCGCCTGACCAACGGGTTGGCTAATGGAAGTTTTGTAGGTTTTATTCACGTTAGTAACACCTAAATAGGAGGACCAGTTTTCCATAAAAGATCTCCCGAGAGGTATTCCCCTTCGACAGATTGCAATCGTGTCGCGTTGCCGTATACCAAAACTAATAGCAACCGACGCCAATTGCTTTGTTCTTGGACTCTGTTCGTTTTTTGCGTCTATTTTCTGTTAGGTGTACGCAATGGTGTTTTTTTTATTTGACCCCTAAATTCTATTAAGCGTGCTCAAAGAGCACGGACATTGTCATTTTGACCCCACTTTATATCGATAACGAAATCACGAACCCCTGTTTTCTACATTTGTCGTCGTAATCAATAGAAAATGACAAAATTTTTATCAAAATCGGCCCAACAAATTTTGAGAACGAACTCAATTCTATAAGTTACATAGAAGACGTATTAGCGACTTCGGGAGCGATTTGTGCGATATCCCTTTGTCGCGCACTCTCGTGAAACGACCTTATATCTCGAAGACGAAGTCATGGACCTCCAATTTTTATTACATTTTTAGATTCGTCATCGCAATTAATGGAAAATGGCAAAGTTTAATCAAAATCTATTGAACAGATTTTGAGAACGAACACAATTCTGTAAACCTTATAGAAGAGAGAGGCTTTGCTAACGCTCCGCCTCAATTATTTACGATCAAACTTTGAATTAAGCCAATACTCGTATTTCTTACTAACGGAAAAAATTTCAGCCAGTTAAAATAAGAATATATTTGAGGTATTTATAAAATATTTAAATTATAGAATTAATTTAAATATAATTAATAATAAAATTCATTTGAAATAAATACAAATAATTAACTTATTTATTAACGAATCTGAAAACACGTTTATCAATGAGTGTTTAACATGTTTATAATAATTAATTACTTGTATAATTAACAAAAACATGCTTAATGATTTCTATTTTTAATGTATACAGTTTCATAATTCATAAGCTAAAAAATAAATTAGAAAGTTTTACATAAATTATTAAAGATACCATTACTATTTATTTCGTATTAGTCAAAATAACGTTAAGAGTACAATATTCGTTAAATTTTCAATGTATCGGTGTCGTATCAGATTGGTTCTTTACTATTATTACAGCTTTTATCGCTTAGATGAATCTTGATAACGATGCAAGATTTCTCAGAGACTCGGGTTACTTACTTTTTTAAGATTGTCGGTATATTAAAACAAAACACGTTAAAAAATTGGCTAAGGACTAATGACTTTTCCTTAATTCTCAAAGGCTCACTAGTGACCGAATGGATACCACTGAACACTTTAATTGCTTATTGGGGTTATGGGTTCGCGCCAGACGAATGGGCTGGCCGCGTGAAGTTAACAAGGTTTTCTTTACGTGTCTACCACCTAAATAAGAGTAATTTTCCTATAGAAAGTCCTCACGAGTTGTTCCCTCCTTGGCAGATTACCCATCTGTTGCGTTATTTCAGCAATTCGACTCAATCTTTAATACATAAAAATACAATGGAAGGAATAATTTGCAAAGCCATGTTTTAGAAGACTCCATAAATATAAGGCTCGGATCAAATGGTTTCTCTGTGATTTAGAGCCTGACAATGTATTCAATTTAGAGAGAGATGGATCCATAGAACGATATGCAAAATTTTATAAGAATCAAATATATTCTTAAGTGTGAACGACTGATCTGAAAATACATAATAGTATATATAATATATATATATATAATTTTTAAAATTTTTATTCTAATTATTCTAAATTATAATCCTAGTGTAAGCATTGGATCCACATATAAAATGAAAGATCTAGAAAATCCTAATCTATAAAACTACAAATAGAATCAAAATGATGAAATATATAATTTTATTGTTGTATTATCGTGCCATTAAGTGTACAGATGAAGATACTTATATTAACGAAACTGGTCAAGAAAGAATGCAAAGAGAATTATATGTTGTTGAAAATGCAAATAGTTTTCGAAGGCCATCTTATAATAAATAATTGATTTCTATGTTAGAATTAATTAGAAGACAAGCAGAAAGTCTTGTACGCCTAATGTATCCAATCATCTATTGCCAAATGTATGTGAAATTGAACTGAAAATTAAAAAAAAAAAAAAATAAAAAATTATTAATGTAAAAACTCAGAGAACTTGAAAAAAGAAAACATACCACGGCTGATAATGTGTGATATATTTATTCTATTTTATTTTTGTCAAAATAAAAATGAATATTTAATATTTCGTTTACTTGTAAGTCTAAAAATATATTTACAACAATTGTTGAAAGTCATATAAATCGTTTATGTACAACAATTTTATGAATTAGATGTGCATCGGAGTGTTTCTATGATCGTTCAATACATAAAGTAAAATGTTTTTTGTATATGTAATAAAATGTTAATGCAATTTTTGTGTTTATATTTCTTTGTGCTTTTATGTATTAAAAAGAAAACGAGATTTATTTTCGTTTGATTTATTTTGCGTTCAAAAATAATAGTAATAAATGTATAAAATTGCTTGTTATAGATGAAAAACAGTGAAATAAATAAAATATTGTGATAAAACCTATAGATTTTTTAATGTATTTTAAAACTAAGCTTCTATGTTAAAATAATTTACAAAACTTTTTAAATTTTTATAAAAATATTTCACGTTCTTTTTACTTTTACATAGTCTATATTTTCCTTCATTAATGTTTTTTAACGCTCAACAGTAGCCGAGTTTATAAAACCACAGAACACTAAAAGAGTTATGGGTCTTTGCCTGACTAATGAGCTGACCGAGTAGAATTTTTCGTGTTTTCTTCTCTTGTGTAAACCTCTAAAGGGGCTAATTTTCCATAGAAAGATCTCCCGGTAGGCACCTCCCCGAGAGCATAGCTAGATCAATTATAATAAGAGTGGCTCAAGAAAATTTGTGATGGCCTACCGGTGTATGGAAGTAACTCAAGGAAACAGCGAGAGGGAAACGTCTCTGAAAAAGTTTTAAAATGTAATATTCAGTATTATTAAACGATGTACAGTAAGTGCAAAACGGTACAGAAAGATTCGATATTTAAACGTTAAATTTAAATAATCAAACTGAATTTCGTCGTTTGGAATAATGAACAAAAGCAGCTAAAATGTTCTAGGAGTAACTAAGCCATCCCGTGCCACTATATAGCTACGAACTGTAATTATTTGTCTGTGCGTTTTCCCACAAATTCAGTCCAATTTTTTTTTTCAGTATCGCTAAATAAATGTATAATTTTCTCATTTTATGGCACGTTTATTTTTGTTTTCCATTTTAATAATGTTTTAAAACTCAGATTATAAGTAAATTACAAATATTTTGATTTTTGTAATCGGTAGGCCACATCCAATTTCGTAGGACATTGCAAATTGCATAAGTATTTACATTCAGTATTTATACTCAAAATATATACATATGTTATATTTAAATATATGCTTTTATTGAAAAAAAATCCAGCAACAAGTTGCTTAACTTTCCCGGCACATTTAAAACTGCGTGCGTGGTGCGATCCGTTATAATATTTTATTATTAAAAACTTTTTATATTTTAATTATTATAAAATGGCGAAAAACTTAATTTTGAGGGTAGAGATGGGTTTTATAAAAAAATTTTAAGTGCTAATAGCGAGGTTGAGGCCGAAGTTTTAAACGCAAAAACGTGTACGTCGGACGTTCAGCGCCGCTTTCCTGCAAGCCTAGAAGTTTGACAATGGCGTTTGGAATGTCGAGCATAATTCCACTGACTTTCCAAACGCCATTGTCAAACTTCTAGGCTTACGGGAAAGCGGCGCCGAACGTCCGACGTATACGTTTCCGCGTTTGAAATTTCGGCCTCAACCTCGCTAATAACGAGTAAAATCGTCATTAAGTCTACCCTACTCGAGATATGACACACGACCCTCTTTATCTCCCCACCCCGTTGACTTTTAACCACCAAAATTTAATAGTAACAATTCCCTAATACACAAGCTTCCCTGCAAAATTTCAAAAATTTTCAATAAAAAGAACAGGATTATTAAGCTTCAAAGAGAGTAAGTAAAACCGTGCCCCTCACACACACTTAAGATCCATACCTACAGGGAAAAATCACCTTTTTTTTTTTTTTTTTTTTTTTTGCATTTCTCGATGTTTCAGATCCATTGAGTCCAAAAATATAAAAATCTTCGGGGGTCATTTTTTGATCGATTATCATACTTTCCCTCTGTTATATATAACAGAGGGAAAACAACAACAACAACAACAACAACAATAATAATAATACCTGCCAAAGTGTACATTATTAAAGGTTATAGCTATTTATATTTTAGTTTTTTTGTTTTTTAAATCATATATAAAGTAGCCAAATTGTCTTTTTAAAATACTTTTTCTGAGAAAGCTAGAGGTTTTCTAAAAATACTCGAAATTATCAATTATTTTTTTTTCCGGGCTGTAGAAATATGTAACGCCACTTAAATTTATCCGTAAATCAGATAATTATCCGCATTTTGGCAACAATGCAGCAGTGTCCCATATTGTTTACAGCTTGTTTGCGGTGATTGATTCCACTATGCAGATATTACGATATTGCCATATTTTACTCTAAGCTACACTAGTTCGGAAAATCCGAAAAGCCGGCATTTTCTCCGAATCAAATCTTGCCGGATTAACAAGGTTCATCCTGTATATAAATAGTATCCAATCAATATTGAATATAAAAATGAATTTTAAAATGAAAATGAACATAGTCGAATGCTCATTTTGATATCTGTTTTATCGTAAATGTTATCTCCGCTTCGTTCGTTTGATATTTTTATGTTTTCTTTATGATTTTTCAAATGATAATAAGATAAGAAACAGGATTTGTGAGAAATTTAATAATAATATATGATTATACCGGATTTTTATATGGGGAATTTTTATATGTAGAATTTTTGTAATAATAATAATAATTTAAAATAATATAATAAACAGGATTTTTAG
Organism: Centruroides vittatus; assembly: GCF_030686945.1. Lineage (NCBI taxonomy): Eukaryota > Metazoa > Arthropoda > Arachnida > Scorpiones > Buthidae > Centruroides > Centruroides vittatus. The sequence continues at coordinate 833,922 of NW_027121224.1, forward strand.
CATATTATTCTAAATCTTTTCTTATTTTCATTTTTTCATCTAGAAAGCAATTTTTTTCGAATAATTCTATTAGAAGTGCCTAAGCAAATACTCAATTTCCAATATTTCGATTATCATTTCTGTAATTTTTCTGCAAATTGCTTACGCCCGTCTTTCTACAATTCTAAAAGTTCAATTAAAAATTCATAACTTACATATTTTTTTAATTATTGATCAAAAATAAAGCAATTTATAAAATACAGTTTTATGATCAAAAGTCTACTCAAAGTCAATAAAAATAAAAAACTGTAAGAGAAAATATATGAAAAAAAAATATTAATTTCAAAAATCTGTAAAATCTGTCCATATATACAAGTGATGGCTTCGTTTAATATTTCATTTTATTACTATTTTTGAAATTATAAGCTTAATATTAAATCTGTAGTTTTGTGACCTTCATTGGACAGAAAAATTGATTTTTTAAATTATATTTTTATAAAAAAATGAAATTACTTTTTGATTACTTTGTCTTTGTCTTCTAAATAACTTTTTTCCCCCCTCAAGAGGGTCCTCTCAAGAGGGTCCTTGCTCTATTTGTGCAATGTCCTTAGTCCTTTGTTCCATTTACATATTTTATTATCTATCCAAGTCTGTATTGCTTCGATTAAATCGAATTTTACGTATATATGTATATAAGAATAGACGAAAAATTATAATATTGTTATATATTTAATATAATATAATATTTTTACGTTGCTCAACGATCTTTCAAGTAAAACAAAACAAAAAAAAAAAACTTTTGTACACTGTTTCTGTAAGCAGAAGTATTCAAAGTGTGTTTTGTGAAACTTTATGCTTCCAAAAATATATTTAAAATAAATTGTTATTTTCATTATAAATATTGAAAAATAAAAATGGTTGTACCTTATTGACTATAAGAAGTTTTATTACTTACAAAATGAAATCAGCGTTGAAGTCTTTCAACGTTCTTCATTTCTCTATGCTTTATTATTATTAAACTCTAAATAATAATAATAATAATAATAGAGTTTCACAAAAATACACTAACGCACGAGTTTAGTATTCTTAAAAGTTTAAAATTACTGTTTTAGCATAATGCATAATGTAATTATTAATTTAAAATTCGCATAAAAATGTATAATTTATGTTGTTAAAGACGTGCTGATATTGGTATAAGTCTAATTTTTAAATTGATAATATGGAACAGTAAAAGAATTGAAAATTAATTTCCATTGTGCAGAAGGACTGTTTTATATTTTACGTAATTCATTAGGTTAGGGTTCAATACAATTCGTTCAAAAATTGTTTAACTTCAACTGTAAATTTAACATAAGAATAAGCTACATGTAACTGAAGTTGTTCTTTAGGCAAGTTGAGTTGTTCACAGCTGAATTTTACTAAACAGAAAGAATTGAATTAAACTTTTCAACAAGGTATATATAATTTAGTCTTTATATATTAATTAATTAAATATTTCATGTTATCACTTAGAATCCTTAGATAATTTTTCCATGTCTTTTGAAGTAAACGAGTTCATTGAGTTCGCAGTAAAATTCTCATCTTTGTAATTTTTTCCTGCATCTTATAATTTTCAAGGAAGTGCTACAAGGTAAGTCTTTTTTAATAGGGCACATGTATAATTTCAAATGATCGATTTAGATGTTTAATATCTTTGTTTTCATTGGAAATACGTTATGTTTTTTGACGCAAAGATAGAAATGCTTGGTTCATATTATAGGAAAACTTTAAGTCTTATTTAAGTTCGCATTTTTAATTTAATGTATATGAGAATTAGTGTTTATGTATTCGCAGTTTGACATCAAATAAAAATGATCTATTTTAAACAATTACAAAAAGTATGGTACTAATTAAAATTTAAGATAAAAAAAAGTAAGAAGATAGAATATAGTCTATACAAAAACTGCTTTAATGTCATAACAACCAATTTATTGTATGAAGAAGTCTAAAAATAATAATTTTTGTATAATTTTAAATGAAGAAATTAAATATAAGTTTTATTCCTTTTATTTTGCTATAAACAGAAACAGTGTTATTATTATTGCTTTTTCTTTGAGAAATATATAGCAATTTAAACTGAGAAAATGATATATTACGATGAAATAACCGAAACGCGATCTCCTTATTTCATTTAAAAATTTCAACTATATTTGGTGATATACGATGTACTGGTAGGATGGCGAGTGGCCCAAATCTAGTACTTTCCATCAAATATATCTCCTATATATTTGATGTACTGTACCAGGCTTGGGCCACTATTACGTTCACTATGAGCGCAAAAATATTGGCCATCGTGGATGAGGAATGAAAAAAGACGCTTTATGATAATTTAACACGACCTGGATCGTATTCGAACTTCGATTCTCCAAGGCGATTGGCTGATATCTATAATCTAGTTGACTTTATGACACGTAATTCAAACTAACCAATGAGAATTTCAGATTATCTGAATTACAAAATGAAAGAAATTAAATAGATAGATCATATATTATAATCATCCAATGATTGAATTATCTTTTTATTATGGAGAACAACTTAATATATTTTAACTCTATACATCTCAGACGAATGAAATCTTGAATTGTAACTGAAACTAGGTGTACTTTATCAGGGCATCCGATAGGTTCCTGTCAATGATGTCATTTTTCTATCTTTTTCAATTTATTTCCTTCAAGTATGTATAGAAGGATATTTTTTCACGTTGTATAAACGATACCGTTTAGAAACGTCATTAAATATGTTATAAAAATGTGTCATCACTCGAAAAATATCGGGATTTCTTCCTTTGAAGTTTGATTATTTTTTCCAATTTCTCTTTAGTAAGGGTCTAAATTTTATTAACGAGACTAAGCTACTAAATGTTTAACTGTAATTGATGAACACAATGCACTTTCGATGTTCGGAAAGTCTGCCTTTCTTTATAATAGTAATCTAGTCATAGGCCTATAGATTGCCTGTTCAGTTTAAAATACGAAAATAATTATAAAAGTTTAGTTACAATGAAAACTTACATTATGTTATTATATAATTTCATGTTAATACTACATAAGTTAAATCGATAAATAGAAGAAGTTTGTTAAATTAAAGATAAATAATTTCAATTTATTTATTTAATTTAAGAAGTTAGGAGTAATACAGATAATTGATGTATGGTATGATCTTGTTTATCCATTGTAAAGGAGACAGGAAAAACTGAGTACTGAATAACACGAAAATCGAGTTATCGAGTTAAAATAGTGTGCTATGTGTTTTTGTTTACCATGTAAATTTATTCCAATAAAAAGACAGTAAACAATACTTGCAATTAAACAGGTTCATAATTGAAAAAAAAGCATTTTAAGAGCGAATTAAAAATGCAATAAATCAAATGTTCATTGTTTCAAAAATCATTTGTTTTATAATTTCATTTTACTTCCTCGTTACAATATTCTACTAATATTTAATGAGTCCGTCAGTCTGTCTCTCGCACGCATCTGTTAACATAAATCTCCAGTATATTGCACTGTATATATTTCGTTAGACAATGCACATTTTTTAATGTTTTGCTCAGTAGAGTACTGGTATTTTTACTATCAGTACCACATCTACGGTAACATTTTTTAATATAAAAATCTATTGCATTTTTAAAAATATGTTTTCATTTTTAAAGTCCTCCTCAGCGAAACCTCTATGTCATAACTATGTTGACACTATGTTGTGTTACGGAAATATCCTTAACCGTTGATAGAGCTTTCAAATTTCATTTTAACGCAATTCTTACATTGTACAAAAATATTTGATGTATAAACTATGCATAATTCAGGAAAATAAGCATGAGAATAAAATTTAGAAATTAAAATCCTTCTCATGCATAATAAAAATGATTATCATTTATAACTTATTCATAAAAGGTGGTAAAATTAATAAAAGTCAAGTATTTTATTAATTTTATGACCTTTTGTGGATTATAGATCAGCCTACTCAAATGATTTTTATTGTGATATTATAAATATAAAATTAATTTATTTATAACGACATATCTTTTATTTTTATTCAAATGTTTAAATTAATCGTCACAGTCTATCTGTAATCTCATACATTACTCCTATTCCATACTATAGTGCCATACATCTTATGGCTTTGATTTGAGTGTTACGCTACTACACGGTATTTATGACATCATAAAGTACTTTGCATGTAACTTGACGTTATCAGACTAAAATAAACGAATACCTAATTAATATTCATAAAATTTTAGGAAAAATTGTTTATTTAATTAATATAAACTAAACTGTAAATAATCAGACTACTGAAAGAATAAATGTAAATTAAAAACATATAGGGTAAACGGTATAGTTATTTGCCATTTTAAATTTAAACCTCTTTAATAAAAGTTCTATAAAAACTATTCTAAAAGTATTACACGACAGTATTAATACAACTTTCTGTTGTCAGTATGCAAAAAATTCCGCAGATTTTTCTGTCGTTGCTTAGGTACTGTACAGTACTGTACTGTACACTGTACATCCAATAATAGTTTATATTGCCAATTTTGAAATCATTAAATCTTCAATATAAACTCTTCTGCACGTTAGAACGTTTGATTGATTCAAATTCTGCTATCAATTAAATTGAAAACATGATCTGATGAAGGTGTTATGTTACAATCATTTAAAATCCGATTGTCCTGCATGAATGAAGGTGTAATGCATCCATCTCTTACGTACAGTACCACCACCAAAGATCTCAGAAACTAAATAATACACTATTACGTTGATATATTTACAACGAATAATTCATCCACTCGTGTCTTCAATTACTAATACTAAAAATTTCCGTGATAAAGACTAAAATTATTTAAATCTTTAGACTACAACGCTGAAATTGGTCCTTGGTTTTGGAAAATTTATATTTTATTTTCTAATTGATAGAAATTGCTATATTTAAACTGGTCACATTGATTTCATTCGAATCAATAAAATGATTTGATCGGAAACATATCGATGTCGTTCAATACAGAAAACGTTGGTTGCGTTAATTTCTCGACACTAATCTCGCACGCTAATACTATGAGTGCCATCTGTTGTTTAATACGAGAAGCATAAATTAAATACCGTATTTTACGGAGTATAAGACGCACCTGAATTTTGGAGGCAATTTTTCGAAGAAAAAAGTGCGTCTTATAGTCCGTAAAATACGGTAAGTGCAAAAAAGGGGGGCTAACAAGGAATTGTTTTAGAATATAAAAATTAATTAATATCAAAGTGAAACATCTTTCTGTATTAGGATTTAGGAATAAAATTCGTTTTAAAATTATTTTTACTTCATTATATAATATACAAGGTAATAGAATTAATAAAGTATAGTAGAAGTAATAGAAATAATAGAATATTACTGTAATAGAAATAGTTATTTCACTAGACACAGAAATTACTTCTTAAACATATATTTTCAGTAATGAATGTTATATAGTTTCGAAAAATGTTAAATGCTGGCTATTTTTCTTTGCTATACAATCAACTTGTAAGCTGATTTTCGACTATAAGTAGAGAAAATCGGTTGTTCAATTTAGTACGTTATGCAACAAAATAAAGCCTATGAAGAACTAGGGCAAGTATGTGTATAGGATATTTCGATATATATCAAGATGAACAAAGATATTCAAATTATTGATAAACGTGTTTCGCCGTCGAGCTGGCAGTGTTTTCTGGATTTTCTTCATGTTTCTAACACTTAAGTAGGGGCCAGTTTACAGAAAGTTCTCCCTCCTTGGCAGATTGCCCATCTATTGCGTTGCCTTATTCTATTAAATTAACCAACCAACCAACTATACCAGGGCGTAGCTACACCAACTTTAATAGGATATCAAATAGTGGGATGTCCTTATCGAGAGTTCTTGGGGTACCTCAGGGAAAAAGAGTCCGGAAAATGGGCCCCCAGAAAATTTTTAAAATATAATATAATGTATGCTATTAAATAATGTGCATACAAGAGGTATTTTTGTACCTTCTGTATGCACATTATTTAATAGCATACATTATATTATATTTTAAAAATTTTCTGGGAACCCATTTTCCGGACAAAACATTCGAAATTTAAACGTTAAAAACTATTTACAGGTACTTACTTAAAAAATACAAGTAATCAAAGAGAATTTTATCATTTGAAACAATGGATAGGGATTGCTCAAAATGTTTAGGATGGATGTGCCAATCTCGATCCCCCACTTTAATTAGGGACCTACAACCACAATGTACGAGATGGGATGCCCACAATAGTTTACAAAAACTAAAAGTATTACGAAAAATTTAATGAAATTTTTATAATATCCAAAAGAAGAAAAACGAACAATCGTAAATGGCCCATTTTTCTTTCTTTCTTTTTATGTACAGTAATATGAAGAAGCATCGGCAATTATGCTCATTACGGATGGTTCTGGTCAGTCGGTATGATCAGCCAATTCGAATGATTAGATATTGACGATTTGAACGAAACTATTCATAGAAAATTGAGATATAAATCAAATTTAAAGTGGGATTACTCTGTATTATTAGAAGGATTACCGGTCATACCATAAACTAATGGAAAGCTTGTGGCAATATTTTAAAGCAAATTTGACCAATGCAATCAGTATTTAATAACAATAATATGAAAAATAATTTCCGGCTTTGGCTTAATAATTCATTAACTTTTAAACTTCTGTAGTATTTATAAAAGTTTAAAATAATTTTGTTCAAGTTTTATTATTTTAAACGTCAATGAAATTCTTTTATAATTTTTTATATAAAGTATATTTCAACAAAATAAATTGTAATTTTAAAAAACTTTACTAATTATATTTAACGTATGTTAATACTATAATATGTTTGTATATTAGAATTTATAAAAAGAAAATTTTAAACATTTTATACAAAATTTTATATTAAAAAATGAAAGTTTTGTTAATATCGTTTCAAACTATAAACAGGGAAAGTATGAGGATAGGTCAAAAAATGACCCCTCAAGATTTTTACATTTTTGGACACGGGACCTTGAAACGTCGAAAAATTCAAAAAAAGTTAGGGTTTTATCCCTGTATGTATGGATGTTATTGTGTGGGGGACACGATTTTGTTCACCCTCTTTGAAGCATAACTCCAGCGCTTTTTGTCGAAAGTTTCTGAAATTTTGCAGAGGTTTGTTTTTAGGGAGATTGATGCTATTAAATTTTGATGGTTGCAGGTGACGTGGTGGGGAAATAAAGAAGGTCGTGTGTCTCGAGTGGAGTCGGAGTTAATGAAGTTTTTACTCGTTATTAGCATTTATATATATATATATATATTTTTAAATAAAACTCATCTCTACCCTCAAAATAAAACTTTTTGCCATTTTATAATGATTAATTATTAAAAAGTTTTTAAAAATAAAATGTCATAAAAGATGGCGCCACACGCAATTTTAAATGTTTTTACCGGAAAAGTTACACAACTTGTCGCTGGATTTTTCTATCTGAGACTCATAATTAGCCTTTAAGACTTTTCACTACAGTTTTAAGGATGGCTTTCACACTACGTACGTAGGCTACGTATAAAAAATATTTAATAGATTTTAAAACTGCATAATTTATAAAAACTAATACTTTCTAAACATTCGGGTACTTGAAAATAAAATAATCACGTGAGTTACGGGTTCGCAATCACTGGCCTAAGAGAAAATGGAAAAAGCTTCTTTGTTACTTTTTTTGGAATAACCCAGAAGAATTCAAGAGACAAGCTTTTATAAACGGAAAAATTTGATTTACAATCGTAGACCATGCGCTAAAACTCAGAACGAACTATAATGTTTGGAGAACATCATCAATACAGCTACCAATGAAACGTGTGCTTGGCATAAGCAATTACTGTAATCCAGCGAAAGACTATCCGATTTGTGGATAAGAGACTAATCTGATTTCTATCTTTTTCGCTTTCTAGGTAAGATATAGCCTAGTTTTCCTTGTAAATTTTGTTTTTCTTTGGATAGTTCTTCTACTTTTAGATGTAAGGTTGAATTCACCTTTGTGTTTTAATTTTAAATTATGTTTATTTCTTTTGTGGATATGTTGTATGATTTTGTATTGTGTGGTTTCTCCTCACATCATGGTTATACCGGCATGCTTAAATAAATAAATAAATTAATTAATCCAAAAGCGAATCGAAAACTTCGTTGTAAAGAAAAGCTTTTGTAAACATGGCGGATAGAGAGGAGACGTCTTTAGCACTCGAATGCCTCTATAATAGAAAACTAAAAAATATTATGATAAAATATTAAATAAACAATGTTTCGAAAAATATAAGGAAAAATGAAAACAGATGGTAAGCGCTTTTGATCGAATTTTCCATTTTCTTTCACGTTTTCTCGTTGACTATGTTGTCGACGTTGCCGGACAGCTTCTTACAGTAAAGCTTGGTACTCATATGAGGAAACGGACAATGGAACAGCAAAATGACATCACTTTTCGTCGAAACCGACGGAATGTCGACGGAACATTACCGTCGCTAAAAGACCAATAGGAAGACCGTATACCAAAGATGTCATAAACATTTCGGGCTAATGTATTATCTTAGCCCCTCTTCGGTGATGAGATTTGTTCAAAATTTGTTACATGCTTTTGCAATATTAATGTGTGAAGCTAAATATTAGGTTGGGAAAAAACAAATCCATTATTTTGTTGCTAGATGGCTGTAGTGATATATATCTCGTAAAGTATTGATCAAACAAGTTCAGACTTGTGCTCGTTGGAAAAGTGACATTTTTACTAGAAAAATTCTGTTACAGATTTTTGATTGGTCGATTCAGTTGTGAGTTATAGGGTGTAAAAGATGGAAGTTAACAAAGAGAAAATTCGGTATGTTTTACAATTTTGCTTTGATAAAAGCGAAAATGCAAGCCAAGCAACTGAAATTGTGAGTAGTGTTTATGGTCTCGATACTGTAACAGCCGATTACGCGCAATTTTGGTTTCGTCGATTCCGTTCTGGTAATTTCGATGTTAAATATGCACTTCGCACAGGTAGGCCCGTCGTCGAAAATGTCGATAAAATCATGGAAATGATTGAAGTAGACCGGCATGTTAGCTGTCGTAGCATCGCCCAGGAGCTAAAGGTTGACCATAAAACAGTTTTAAACCATCTGCATAAAGCCGGATTCAAAAAGAAGCTCGATGTTTGGGTGTCATACGAGTTGACGCAAAAAACATGATGGATCAAATTTCCATCTGCAAAGCCTTGGCCAAATGGAACGAAATCGACCCATTTCTTAAACGGATGGTGACTGGAGATGAGAAATGGGTCACATACGACAACATTGTACGAAAACGATCGAGGTGAAAGCGCAGTGAAGCGGCTCAAACGGCGGCCAAACCAGGACTAACGGCCAGGAAGGTTTTGCTGTGCGTTTGGTGGAACTGGAAAGGAATCATCTACTATGAGCTGCTTCCATATGGTCGAACACTAAATTCGGACCTCAACTGTTAACAATTGGACCGTTTGAAGCTAGCGATTGACCAGAAGCGGTCAGAATTGGCCAACAGGAGAGATGTTGTGTTTCATCAGGACATCGCCAGGTTACACACGTCTGTAGTGATTCGCCAGAAACTCCAGGAGCTTGGTTGGGAAGTTTTAATGCATCTACCTTATACTCCGGACCTGGCACCAAGCGATTATCATTTTTTTTTTTTTTTATCATTGCAAAACTTCCTTAGTGATAAGAATTTGGCATTAAGAGAAGATTGTGAAAATCGCTTAGTCGAATTTTTTGCCAATAGGGACCAGGCTTCTATGAGAGATGCATTATGAAGTTACCTTTAAGATGGCAACGAATTATAAAACAAAATAGTGCATATTTGACCCAAGTCGGACAATCCGAACCATGTTAAATAAAGTCTTGAAATAAACGTAAAAATAATGGATTATTTTTTCCACAACCAATATTTCACTCTCAAGTAAGGTACTTAGCCATCGCAAAGCATTAATGAATACCTGTAAAAGGATCTTTCCTGTAAAGGTTAATAAAGAACCCTTTAGTACCTGTGAATACTAAATGAACGATTTTGCAATACAAATGACATTATCATCAAAGCATATAACTTTCAAACTCAAACTTTCAAACCTCGCAAATTCAAACTTGAGTATAGAGCTCATTACTAAATATAATTTTTATTGTTTGAGATACTTCAGCTTAACGTCAAGCTTGGTTTAGTGCCTATTTCAGAAGCGAACAAATAATGGCGCTATATCGAGATTTGACAGTATAACCGAAGTTATATCTATTCAAAATAATTAGTATATTTTTAATAATGTCTTATTTTATAGTCTGATAAAAAGTCTAAAAATTGAATAAAATAAATGTTTCTCCTTTGTATGTTTCATAATAGGAACGTAAAAAGCAAATAGAAATGAATGTATACATTAATTCTCCTAAATATCTCTTCTTTAAACATTAAAAATATTGTAAAAGAAACGAGAGTATAAAAATAATAATTCTTTAAACGAAAATAAAAAGTTCTGCTGGCGCCTGGATGGCCGAGGCGTTAAGGAGTTGGGCCATCCTTTCTTGGGAAGACCCGGATTCGAATCCGGGTGGAGAATACCAAGAATATTTCACGGACGGTTTTCCCGGATTCTAACAGATGATTTTTTCCCCATATTTTTTCGCTCTGTGAGCACTAAGAAGGTAGTCCATGCTCCATTGTTAGTCTGGTCGAATCTTCGATGGGCATGATTTTAAAAAATGACCTTAGTGCTCACGGGGCGAACAGAATGGGAAAAATCCTCTGTTAGGATTGTTATAAAAATATCTATTAAAATTCATAGTTTCGGTTAGAAATAATTTTTCTGAAAAGTTAAATTAATAATAATCTAAATGAATATACAAAACATATCAATAACAATGCAAACATATTAATAAAATATTACGCAAAGCATTTAAATGAAATGAAATAAACTACCATATCAAATGAAATTCTTAGTAAACTGTGATAATTTGCTTTCTTAAAAACTATTTCTCTTATATTTTTTTGTAACGTTATTGACATTTGTTATTTGTTAAGTTATTATGAAGTAATGTTTTCATATTGAGAAATATCTTTTTATATACAAAATATGCAATTGGCAAAGTGATTGCTTAACTATCCACAAATATTTTAATAACTTTAGTGAATTTGTATGTCTATATAATATATATATATAGGGCCTATAGACATACAAATTATAAATAATAATAACTGTAATAATAATAATTTATTCAAATTAACGGAGTAATTCCTTGTATAAGAGAAGATTACATTGAATATAGTTAAATAGGTAAAGATTCCAAAGGCTATGAACTATATTCCATAACAATTATTGATCTTTACTGATCATTAAAGAAATATCAATTCTTAATTTTTAAAGCATTGTATTCAATTTATTTGATCAAATTTATCTAATGTATAGCCTATATATGTGATTTTATCCTAAACGCTGAAATTACTTTTAAAGTGTACATTATATGTAATCAGTTTAATAAGTATATATTTTTCTATAAATTTAATCTCACATAAGCTAGATATTAAGGGTGAAAAGAAGAACATAAATTTTTTAAAATGGATTTTTTAAAGATTTTAATGACATTGAGATAAATAGATATTTATTTATGATATAATTTCATCGTAACTCTTCATCCGAAGATTAAGTGATCAAGATCATCGAAAGATAGCGGATAAAACAATAAATTAAGCAGAAGGACGAGACCAGTTTTTGTACTTCCTCATTTTTGCCGACGGTTATCTACCTGACCTCACTGGTTTAGAGAACAAGCTAGATAAATAATCGACAATACCACGGCGAATACAGCATTTTAATCCAAATTTCAAAACTTTTTGATCCATAAATTTGTCATTTATAAATAGTTCTTATCTTTTATTTATCGTCGCATTTACCAATTATCATTCGCTCGAAATTTGTATAAATACTGTTTTATATTCTTCTATCTCGCACAATTCACTCGGCATTATGATTGACAAAATTTTAATCCTATTAAGCTGCATTGTATTTTGCGTTGGAACGTGGCACGATCATCGTGTTAAGACTTATCATGGGTAAGTTATTTTATTTATTTATCATTTTTATAAATTAATTTTTAAAAATACCATTTTCATCTCTAAATCCCGGAGAATTTAAATTATTTTTAAAATATTTTATAGTCGAAAATCAGAAAAGATTTTTATTGATTACAAATTGATAAAATGTATACGTTAAAGGCATATTTTTATATAACTGTATAGAAAATAAAAATAAATAATTTATTAAATTATTATAGAATTTTAAATATTACTAATTCATATGAAATTATATCAAATAGACACGATTCATTCTTACTTCTGTTAAAATTATATTTATTTCGAAATATTCCATTGTAAATTTACTTTAAAAAATCTAAGGATTTGTCTACTAATCGTTTTCTATGTATGACTTTATTACTATTATTAATATAAAGAAAAATTTATTCTAAAAATTCTGAAAGTTTAAGAATATTCCGTTTATTTAGGAATTTTAAAAATCTAATTTTATGGAGGAAAGATTTTTGTACAAAATAATTTAAAACATTCTCAAAAATCTGAAAGTTTATAAAAGAAACTTCTGAAATTCTAACTTTTAAACGATGGAATTATTAATACTTAGATATAAATTGAATCACTATTTATATAAAATTATATTAAGAATTATATCGGGAGAATGGCTCCTTTGAAAATAAATATTTCTTTATTCTTTATATAAGTTTACAAATGATCTATATATAGGCCTATGTGTGTGTGTGTGTGTGTGTGTGTGTGTGTGTGTGTGTGTGTGTGTGTGTGTGTGTGTGTGTGTGTGTTACAATATACAATATACAATTGACTTTTACAATTAACTTTTTCAATATATTGTTATTTTAAGATCATTTATATAGGTCAATATTTTAAAAAATTTTGACTTTTATTAAGTAATGACTTTAATTCCTCTCCTTTTTAAATTCTAAATTTGGAAAATTGTCTTACGATTAGCTAAACATTAAGTCCTATATACAATCCAAATATAATTTTTGTTAAGTATTTTTTATATATAATATTAATACAATGGTAAATGAAGAAACAAAATATCTTTTTACATGCCCTCGAGTTAATTAACTCGAAATTTTTCTTTACAGGCGTTAAAAGTTTGTTTTTTATCATAAGGTTAGTGTGTAATAACTTATAAATATAGCTTTTATGTACGGAATTTATTAATTTATTTTAATTAAATTTAGAAAATAACCAAGTAAATTAACATACAAATATATAGCAACCATGGTAGGTATTTACATAAGTTAAATAACTATGTAGTTTACAAGTTGAATGACCTATACGTTTACTCGATAAAAATATAATTAGTCATTTGTATCCCCTATAATTATTATTTTTAATTTCTCTTTACAGAATTCAACGTTTTAAAATAAGAATTATTATCGAGCATTAAAGAATTTCTTTTTTAAAATTCTTTAAGAGTGCCTTTTCAATTCAGTACTTAAAATTCATTTAATTCTTAATAAATTCGTACTTTTAAAAGAATCATTTTCTTATGCTTTCTATTTACATGAATATATTATATGTAATATATCCTCTATAAGCAACTTGTATAACGATTTTCTGATTTATTATTATTAAAATTAAATTGTTAAATACCGAGACGTGTGGTCAAATGGACACAAAGCAATGATACAAGTTACATCTTCAAGAGAAATCTTTTAAAAATTTAGGATTTTCATGTAAATATTCATAAATAATTGTAATTTTGTACTTGACTACAATAAATATGTATTGTAATTGTATTATAAGATACAATAACGTATCTTATAATACAATAATTTAAAACACAATAAATTAAATTTTGTAGTCATATACAAAATTACGATTATTTGTAAATGTTTATATCAAAATTCTAAATTTTAAAATGTATACAATAACGTAAAAAATAAATAAAATTGTCCTATATCACAATTGGCATTGTAATGTAATACAATGTAATACACTAGAATTTTATTTATAAACCCATTAAAAGAATGTAGTTACTCCTGTTTTACGATCAAAACAAAACTAATTTTTTATTAATATATTATAATTTTTTCTGTAATTAATTCAATAAAAATTCTCAAAATGAGATTAAACAAAACAAGATTAAATTATAATAATTGAAAGAATTGACGTCATACTTAACTATTTAAAAACATTCGAGGTCATTTAGTACGACTTTTTTGGATATTTTTCTTACAAGTTCCTTAACGTGTTTAACTTATCTACTGAACTTTAGTAAAATAAATAACATAATTTGCATTCTCGCAATATTCATTTTCAAATGCTTAATATACATAGCATGCATGTTTTCTAGGCGATTCGCAAAAAAATATATAAAACTCAGGAAGAAAATTTAAAATAAACATATTTTATTTTGTTATGTTTTATAATATATTTAATAAAAAAATTTTCTAAACATTTTAAAGAAAATAAATATATTTGCAGATATTCTGTCCTTAGACTTAGACCTACTAATGAGAAGCAAATGAAGTTTTTGACTCGACTATCGAATAATAGTGATGTAAGCATAATTGCAAAGTAAATATTATTAAATAAATAAACACTATTAAATTTTTTATTTATTTTATTTGCTTTAAAATTACTATCACGAATCATTCAAAAGTTTTTCTGGTAAATCTATTTAATGACATTATTGCTTTTAGAATTATTCTTGAAGATATTGAATTAATCTTTTTCTATTTTGTATATTAAAAACAAATTGTTTTTTAAAATTATTGTTTTAAAATTCTTTTAATAGTATGATTTTTGGCTCGGACCTCATATTAATTCAGCGACAGATATAATGGTTTCTGAATCGAAGAGAAAATATTTGGAAGATAATTTGAAGTACTATCAGATTCCTTACAAAACAATGATTGAAGATGTACAAAAGTATGTTGTTTATTAATTATTATTATTATTAAACGCTTTTATTTAACTTGCTTTGTATGCCTTGTATGCTAATTAATCAGGCAACTCAAATTTCATCCACTTCTAATTAAGACAGAAGGCTGAAACTTTGAGGACATACCTAGTGACAATGTATTTTAATGATATATTAGGGGAATGACTCAATACTCATTATCCTCCCACCCAGAAACCAGATAAACATAACCAAATACAGAATTTAATCGTGTGTTTGTGTGTAAATGCACTAAATATTTTTAAAAAATATATTAGAATTATTTCCCGAATAAAATTATACAAACAAATTTATATTTATTTAATTGCTTTCTTTCACGTTTATTATTAATATATAAAGTGATTTTATGCCCAGTTTTTGTAATATTAAAAATTTGATTTCTGAATAAAATAAAACGAAATAATTTATGTCTGTGCATTTAAATACAAACAATTCGACAGTTTAAATATTAACGTTGTCAAAAGTAACGGCGAACCACGGGCATTATTCACGCTTTCCATTATAACATTAATTTATTATCATTGCGATAACTGTATCATGATCATTCAATTAATGTTATATACTTGAATGCTAAGTTTTAAATACCTGTTTCATTTAACAGAGCTTTTACGTAACTCTAAACACGCTTTAAGCGTATTCATATGTTTTCCTTTTGTTTTTTTACTGAAATTATTTGGATATTATAATTAATAATTATGATCGTTTTAATAATTCGATGAGTCAAAGTGGTGCTTTTATATCCTAAATCATTATGACAGGTAGGACGACACAAGGTTTGTGTATATAGTAACAAGAATATGAAGAATAGCCTTTGCCATATAAAAACAAATATTTTATTCTTCATAAATACTGTATTTCTATATTTTATTAAATTTTTATTTGTTCTTGTCAATTTTAGCTTTATATCCTGATATTAGTGTCGCGTAGCCGATGTAACGAATTTCTTATTGTTAGGATGTTTTTGCACAATTGTAATTAATGGATTCGTATGGGCTTATCGATGAAAAAGCTTAGAATAAATTCATCACTTTAAAATCAAATAAACTAAATATTTTTAAATAAATTATCTTGAAAATGCGATTAATATTGATAAGGACATATACTAGGAAAGATTTCATAAAATAATAAATGCCAATCAAGTTTTATCTAAATTATTATGTATTTTAGATCTATTAATACTATAAAAATGATATTCACTTTTTATATATTGATTGAACCACTTATTTACAACTTTTAATTAATAAAGATTGAGATAAAAATATGATTACACTTATGCAATAAGTTTTATCAGTGATTATATTTTATACACCTATTAATATTGCTTGCTCTGATAAGCGTAATTTCTATTATAGCTATGGTTATCAATAGCAGACTGCGCGTTGTACATTAATTGACTCTTAAATTTGATATTATAAAAAGCAATAAAAGAATAAATCATAATTAATTGTACGAGTTATTTGCATATTATAAAAACTATTATTATTTTTTAATTGTACATTAAAAATATATATATATCTTAAATTACATTGTATAACAAGTTTAATTTATTTTTTATTCTTGAGTAGGAAAAGTTGTGTGTGTAAAAAGTATAGAAAATGATTAATATTCCCCTCAAATTTTGTTTTTATGATCAGGACAGTGATATTCTGACCTATTTCTAATAAAAAAAATCGGGCGAATTTGCATTTTTCGTTTACCTAAAGTGATAGAAAATAACATATTATTCGAAATGTACTTATATTTATTTTGACATACCTAGAAAACTGAGCGCAGAAGATTTATAAATGGGAAGTTTTTTGGCATTTATCGTTATATTGTAAATAACTTTCACGAATTATCCTGCTGAAGAATTAAATGTTCTTGTTACATTGCCCTTGGTAGTGACGATTGAAATCCAGTAGTTCCATATCCTGGTAGAAGAGTTCGCCTTAATCCGAGTACACTTCCATGTTTTCCTTGAACTTCTCGAGATGAGCATCGAGGAAATTAACTTTATGGGACATCCTGCAGTCAATTTTTTTCATAGTTTTTTAGAGTCTCGACCACTTATTAGACCGAAAATTACGTGGCGTCAGACTAACACCACGTAGTTTTCAGTCTTGTGACTGGCCAGGAAGCCCAGAACTTCTGTGAAAAAATTGTTTTCTTTCTCTGAAGTGAGTTTCTTCGGGAATTCCTTATACTTCACCATCTCTGTGGTCCTATAAAAATACCGGTTTTGACCTTTGCCGCAAACAGTGAAAAGTGTTGAAGGTACTGTAATTCGTGGAAGCACATTTTTGTCCGTATTTCATTTTTGTCTTGAGTAGGAAAAATTTTGCTCTGGTCTGGTCTTATAAATTGGCCGTAGATTTGGCAAAATGCGTCAGCTAATACCATTTTAAAAAATCATATTTTATGCAGATATGTATTACAGATAGCTGGAAGTAAGCTGAAATTGTTAGCTTTTGTCCTTTGTATTTATATTACTGCTTTATGTTAATGGAACCTTCTAGAGAATTTTCGACCACTCTCGAAAGTTCAAGAGGTTACTCAGCACTGAATCTATCATGATTGTCCTAGAAAGTAGGTACATAGAAAAATAGCTATATTTTTTCTATGTACAGTACCTTCTTAAATATATGCTGAGTAACTGAGTATGATGATAGATTTACTGCTGAGTAACCTCTTGAGCTATATTTTTTTATGTATCTATTTTTTCTATACCTTTTAGATATAAACTACTGGAAATGACATTTAATACCCAGAAACCAAAAATTGGGGGACACGATGTTATTTGATAAAACAGGCTCAGATAGATAGGATACCCCAGGATCATTTAACCAGACACAAAACCAAGAAGAATCTAAAACTTTAGTTTTTTTTGTAATTAATAGTGAATTATCATACTATATCATACTTTTCCTTTAACAATAGAGTGATGCCGATCATCTATTAGCTGCTTTCAGAGAAAATTTTTGAATTGAAATAATGTGACTATTGCTTTGCATCGGAAGTTCGTATATAGTTAATCGGGGCTTTCTGCCCCCGAGGTTTCCATATCTGGTCTCGGATTTCATCTACATAACATTAAGTTCTCGAGATTGAAAAAGACGACAAACAGACGGACGATAATGGGAAATTATAGGTCTGCAATATTTTAAAATTGCGACCCAATAAAAAATTAATATAAATTAGTTTTGTAAGCTTTGAAAAGGCTAATTTTAATTGTTTAATTGATTTTTTCGTATACTTTTATGGTTTTTGGAAAGATATGGAACTGACTGATTCATTTTTTCTTTTTTTTCTTTTTTTTGAGCCTGAAAGTCCAGGCCTGAGAAAATTTGAAATAAAATCAGATCTGTCAATTGATCAGATAAATCAATAAAACAAATCAAAATGGATTTTAAAGCTATTTATCCAAAGAAATTTTAATTTATAACACTTTCACAACACTTATCATATAAAAAACTAAATTTTGAAGTTTATTCCCGGGATACAGATTGGGGGTCCTGTTCACACTACCTCTGTCTGGATATTAAATCGAATTTTAGTTAATTTATTTCTAAAAATAGTCATTCTTCCCAAAGGAACAAAAATATTTATATGTCACCCAACGATTTAATTTTATGTCAGATAAATTGAGAGCCAAGAAAATATGAATCGTTGTTTTTAATCATCTATATATATATTTTAGTTCTATCACATGAATGTTAAATACAGTAAAAAATATTAAAATTATTTAAATTTTTCATACCATTAAGTTAAACAAAGGCTGATTACGTATTAAATAATTAAATGAACCCAAATCGCAATTTAACCATAAATTACTATTTGGATTTGGTTAAACCATAAATTATTTGGTTTCTTTTTTCTGGTTAACTACATTATTTTAACTAATTATTGGAATAATATTTAATATTTTATTCGGATAAACGATTTTTTTAATGTTCATAACTGTAAACGTACTTCCATCTTTGTGTGTTACTATGAACATTGAGTATGAGAACTATAAACTAACTATTCATTTTTTTGTTTGTTTGTTTTAAAATATAATTCAAAATAAAATGCATAAAATACGCCATAAAAGTAATTTGCATCGTTAAAATAGTTCCCATAGTTTTAATATTAAAGATATCGAAGAGTTTTCTCGTAAATTTTGTTCTGTACGTGACAGATGGCAAGAGTCGCTTATATTTTGTCATCGTATTGAATAATCTGCGAACTTTAACAACCATTAGACTTTTCTCATTAATATAACTTCCGAATAAAAGTAATTTTCAGGTAGAAAATTTTTTAAAATCTTAATCGTTAATTTCTATTTAGATTTGTCTTAAAAAATTAGATGAAAAAATTTTTTGAATGATAACTTTTTTGTATTACATATCAAAATAATTATTTCATTAAATTAAATGTAACTGAAGCATAGTGCAAGTACAATATTTAATTAATGGTGAAATTATTATTTTAATAATCTGAAATATTCTCGTTTGGAAACTTTTTTCTTCACTAAGTCTAGCTCCTTCGACCCATTAGACTTTGAAGAACCCTGTGATATATATATATATATATATATACATAACAACATAAAAAACATAAAAACATAAAATGAACATAAAAAATGAATATATATATATATATATATTCCATCGAGATTAAATGAATTACTTTCAAAATTGGCTATTTGTCTAACATACTGAATACGAAAAACGTTTTGCCAATACAGAAGAAGGGAAGAGAAGACTCGACTTCATCTTGTACGCTATGTTCTGTTTGACATTCTCTCTTGTTATATCATATCTATCATAATATATTTTCTTGTTTTGTAAGACCGCTCAGACCGTTTTGGGGTTCATCCCTTATTTAGGAAAAGTTAATAATAAAATTAAATAGCGCATTTTATATAACATTCTTATTTGTACCCATTCAATTCCTCCTATAATATTGCAAAAACTAATAAAATATTTTTATAACGTAGGTTTTAAATCCCCCCTTTTAAAAATTGTGCACGGGCCTGTCTTTTAAGACAATAGTCGTATAATTTAAAAATGTATGCAAAATATAATAAAAATTACGATTTTAAATGTCATTTTTAGCAATTTTTATTTATTTCTTTTTTTAATTAAATACCGATACAAGTTACTTAACAAGTAGAAGTTAGTCGACACCTGTCCGAAATTGAACAAACTTCTGCACGTGTAATTGACGCTGACACGCCATTTTTTAATTATAACTATTGATCATAATATCGAAGAAACTGTCATGTTTCAAACACGAAACGTTTGCCTGTACTTTTTAGGCGATTGCTTTGCCTGCTAGGCGACAGATTTTTGGACTAGGAGGCTAAATATTCGTTATCATAATATTATGTAAACTAATGAAATCACCATTATTTTAGCAACGTTTTTAAATTCGTAGTCGTGGTTATCACGTATTTAAAACAGACGTCTGACCTTATTGATGACAATAGACGTATTGTATACGTTATTAAAAATGAGGTGGTACAACATGTTGTTTAGTTTTTGCATAAACTTATATAACAAGTTTTTAGATTATAATTTGAAACAATAATTACATTTAATTTTTATCGATGATACACCCTTTCCTATTATTGTCTTAAAATGGTAATTTATACCGATTATTTGAAACATTTAATCTTTGTCTTTAAGCATTTTTTTTAAAAAAATGGCCTTAAAGAAAGTAACAACTAACATATATAAAATGAAAAATTAGATAAAATTAATGAAAACACGAAAAAAAATCTAATATATTACAAAACTTTCTATTAATTACTTTTTTTAATATCTAAAATTTATATTATTTTACCGATAAGAAAGTAATAGAAAATATCCTCATCACAAATATACTTAAATTATGGCTTATTGAATATTTAATTGTCTTTTTAATACTTTGCAATAGCCAGAAATTAAAATCATAAAGCTTTTTTCTTCTTGTATAATTTGTAATGGAGATAAAAATATATTTTCGAGGCAAAGATGACTCTGAATTTCTATAGATGTAACTTTTCCTGAGTTACGTGAGATAAAGCATTATTTTATAATAATGATTCCTACCTCTTAATTTAACAGTTTTTTAAATAATAAAAGACAATTTATAATTTTCGAGCGAAGGAATTTATGAAGTTTTAGAATAATTCAAACGCATGCTTTAAAGCACGTTATGCCGTTCCAGATACGGTGAAAGTTAAGGATCAATGCATTTAGTTATAAAATATTATATTATTGTGTAAAGATAAAACAATTGGCTTTATAGCAGACATAGAAAATTTCACTACACAAATTTATTAAGTCGATAAAGTTTTTGAGTTATTTTTATATCAGAATATAGTTTCTCTGTAGTCGTTATATTTTCATATTTATTGTTTTATCGTAAAGTAAAACGCATGCACGATAATTTTTCATGTTTGTCATTCATCTAAGAAATTCTCTTAATAATTTAAATTCCAGAAATGTTTAATTGTTGCCATTAATTCAAAATCGATAGGCGAAAAATAGCTCTCAATTTTGCCTGTTCGGGGTTCTATTATTTTGCTAATTTTAATGAAATCAATTAGCATAATTGTGGCAAGTTATTCCTTGATTAGAATTATCAATTAAAAACACACAAGAAGTGGGATCAGATTCGAGTTCGGTTCTTTTACTGCAATATTTTTATGTCTCAACAGAAAATTAAAAAAAAAAAAAAAAAAAAAAAAAAAAAAGCTTATTTTAAAGAATTTTCTCTTTTTATAACGTAATAACAAGAACAATAATCTTACAGAGTTGAAAGGTAAGCATCTATTTTGCAGAAGCCCACGATTCCTGAATAAGTAAGTTAAGGCCTACAAGTCCTTTGGCCCGGTCCTGCATACACTTGCAAGATATAAAATAGTAGAATAATTTTAATTGAATAATGACGCCAATCGATAATATATGGTTGAAGAAACATTTTTATTTTTATTTAAAGTGTGTCTTAATAATAGGCGTTGTATCGCCAGCAGCCCTGACGAAAGGGGAAGACGTTGCTGTAGCAACGGGGTCCGGACCCTTATAAGGACCCGAAACGATTTCTTTAAGTAAATTTCTTCGTTTCTTTGTAAGGACGTGTCACTATGGTGTATGGAAGAGGAATATGGAAAAATCTCCCCCAAATAAAAAGATTGGATGGTTAGGTGAGGGGCCGAGAGACCCGGAGTCCTTGCTGCTGTAGTTAATGAAAAATTCAGGTATTATAATTAGAATATGTTGGTTCAAAACTAATCTTGAAAGATTGTAGATCATGCCATTTTTATTTGATATGTACAGAGAAAAAGATGGCAAATGTATACGACATAATGAATGTAGCTGTAGTTGGGGCTAGCCACGTAGTCGAGTTTCATCCTTTCCCTTTCCTATTTGCCAGCTCTTTCCTAGTTTCTTTCTATTTACTTATGTTGCCACTCCTGACGGCCATCCTGTTTCTCCATGCAGCTGATCGCTAGCTTGTCAATATTATCGTAAAGTACAAAATACTGTAATTACCCAAAATCAAAATATATTTTAATTTATTAAATGAAGAACATATGAATCGAAAAAATTGCTTTTATAGTCGTAAAAGAAATAAGAACGTTATTTTCCTAATATTTTAAGTGATAAGTATTAGATTTATGTGGAACGATGACGTTTTAAATTTATTAAATTAAATGTAAATAGATTCTAAAAGATCGTCACCACTGCATATTTTATATTACACGTGCGTGAACTAATTTATACGATTTTACATTTAATGTAATATTACTTATAGAACTGATAATTATGATTATTAACTTACAAACAGAATCTTTGAAGCTGAACGACGTGACGCAGAAGAACTAACCGGTCGAGTTTCTCCTACTTTTTTCGATAAATATCAAACGTTGAACGAGGTAAAGTATGGATGAGTTGAGCTTTCTTATGTAAAATTTTGAAACAAAATGTAAATTAAGTATTGTTTGTAGATCTATCGTTTTATGGAATCGTTGGCCGACGAATTTCCGGATATAGCCAGTGTCTTTACTATTGGAACGTCTTACGAAGTACGAGAAATGAAAGGAATTAAGGTACTTTCGAGTCTTTTTTTAAGATGAATTTTTATATTTTAAGTAAATAACAGATCATAATAGAAGATGGGGCAAAACGGAAACGGCTCTTTTTTCGTAAACAGTTACCTCCATCTATATAAGGAAAGTATCAATGAATAACGCCTATGAACAGCTTCAGTTTAGGATTACGGTAGTCATATTCGAAAGGGTTGTATTCTTTACTTTCCTGCCTCTGTTCAAAAAATAGGTCTTGTGTATTTATCCACAAAAGTTTTGAAAGCATACTGATAATGTCATAATAGGAATTTTTGGGAATAGTACCGAAATTAACCGTTTGAAGTATCTAAGTTTCGTTTACAAAGTTGCTCCAATTTCACGTGGTAAATGTTTTTTTCAAAAAATGGGTGACTCGGGGCAAAACGGAGTAGTTTCCGTTTTACTCATGTTACAATAGACCTGGCTTCGTAAACATCCTGGACGAATAGTGACTACTTAGCTGTGGTTTATATGCTGAATCTGCGAGTGGAGAAGGTTGAATTACGTGCATTCAATGCCAGAGTAGAGTACATGATGCATGTGCAGGGGCAGATGAAAATGATTGTTCATTTATTTGTGAAAACTAATTTGGAGTGAGAAAAAGTGATTTATTGTTCTGTTTATTAAATAAAGTGAAATATTTATAAAATAAGTGATGTAAACAAAACAAAATGTTTTTATCGTATAGTTACATACTCTGTTTTTCCCTACCCATGAGACAAAACGGGGTTTTTGAACACTTCTTTCTTTACAACATTATTAATTAATGTGTTAAGAATTACGCTGTGCGGTATACAACATACGTAACAGACAAGTCAATTTTCATAATGATCCATATTATGTTTCTTTTTTCATTAATTTTCAATGAAAAACTTACAAATTCCCGTAAGTACCACGTTTTGCCCTACCTTTTTCTATTTATAACGTTTGGATGTATATTGAAATCTTAATTAAGCTTAATGATTATCAGACAATTACGATGATATATCTGTACAAGAAAATCGTGTAGTAAGATATTGTAAACGATAACTACATTAATTTTCGACTGATTCACGAATTCACGACATTATATGTTGAGTTTCAAAAAATATTAGAAAACAAATATTTTTTGCTACTACTGTATAAAAATTGCGGTTATTGCCATCTACAATAAGATATAACCTATAGTTTAAATCAAATGTAAATATAATTAAAAATTAATTTGTAAAATTTATATTATCATTAATGACAAATAAGATTTTTTCTAAAATACTGTACAAATTTGATTAACTTATTCTCTTATGACTGTAAAATTTCATCAGCTAATTGATATATTAAAGTCTAATTCAAAAATGAAAATTTCAGTGGGACAGATGAATAATTTTCATGTTTAACTAACTTATTTTAAAAATTTTAATTTGTAAATGGCAAGGACTGGTACAGTTACCCTATTACAATACAAAATTAAAGGATTTTTTTAGCGATTGAAGATTAAAATTAATAGCTTTACGTAAATTTAATTATGTAGATTTAATAACTTTGATCATAAATAAATAAATCAATATATTTATAACCAATTTTTCCTTTATAAAATGAACAAACTTGGATGCAGGAAAAGCCATTTTCTCGTAATCACGTTCAAATAAAGTCGTAGAAAACAGAATTCGACGTAACAAATATATGTATTAAATAAATGATTTAATTTTTATACAAATTAATTGCGTATGATATTTATAAATGCAAAGATATAATTGGCTGTAAAGTTTGCCTAATTGCAATTTTGACATTTTTATCGATATGAAATTACTTATTCAAAAATTTTCACATATTTGTCCTATTTAGATTACGCGGATGACAACACAAATCTCAAACTAAAAAATTGACACCTTGATTTGAAGGTTAGCGTAGGTCCAATGGAAAGTGACGACTCTTGAATATAATAGTTAATATAGTAGTATTTGCTAGTAAAATCTTAAACTGTTCATAACAATTTTTTGTAAAAACACTTAGCCGAGACGAATTTTTGATAGAATTTGCGATAGATCTCACCTGTCAGGAAATGGGTAAAAGCAATCTGTTCACTAGCAGAAAAATTATTTTCTTGAAGTCCAAAAAAGGGTGACATCTTCAAAATAGGGAAGAATTCTTCACAGAATATTTCAATACATTTTTCCAAAGTAATTCCGACTTTTTTGAAGCGGGTTTCGATACTTTTTCGAAGAGATCTTGTCGCCAAATCATCTTGACTCTTCCAAAAACCCACGAATGTCTGACAAGTCAAACTTCAAATTTTCGGCAAGGATTTCTCGTTGCAAGGAAAAGAACAATGAGATCATGGGGTTAACAAGATCGTCCCAGACGATAATATTTTTGTTCAGACTGGATAGAATGGGAGCTGGGCTTACAGTGAAAGATGACAATTTAATATTTGACATTTGAACGCTCACAATTCGAATTCTCACATAGTACTTTAAGAATATAAAATATAATTATAACGATCCATTCCTTTTAAAAGCATAGCGCACAATAAGTTGACAGAAAAATTAATACTGAGTCGTCATGGAAAATTTTATTTATATTCATTTGTAAATTTTATTATCGATAAATTTTAAATTATTCAATTAGTTTTATAAAAAGCGGTGATTATTCTTCCTCAACAATTTACATTTCTTAACATTGTGAATAACGTATAAAATTAAAAACAACAAAGCTAATAATAAAAGGTAGTGCTAACACATGTCTGGCACACATGGCTGAAGCTATGGGAAATAAATGACGATTTATTTTTCCGTCTATTTATTTCTTTAGATAATGTAATTTTCGGTAATCTTTAGGAAATACAAAAAGTTTGACTTTATTAGGACCTTCTGATCTATTTTTACATTTAAATGCTGGACGGCCATTATGTGAAACGAGATATGAGGAAAAAACGTTTAAAAAAAAAAAGGAGCATTCTAACTCAATACAAACCTATGGGAAATCCAAGACGGTACAGTAGGCCTACGAGTATTTTGAATCGATAAAGTCAATAGCCTTTATCGATTCAAAATTCCGGATTCCCGATCCCGATTCAACATATCGGATCCCCTATTGAAAAACCTTACTTCGTATCCACGGCATACGGTGGATAAAACCACTGAACACTGGTAGCTGGTTGTGGGTTCGCGCTTGGTCAACGGATTAGTTACGTGGAGTTTTCTGGGTTTTTTCACGTTAGTAACATCTAAATAAGGGCCAGTTTTCCATACAAAATCCTCCCAGGAGGCATTTCCTTCGACAGATCGCTCACGTGTCGCATTGCCCTATACAAACGATTACCTGCCAGTAGTGTAGTCGTGCCAGGATGTAACACGGCGCAGCCCCGGTACTTTTATAAGCAGGCCCTTATACTTTGTGAACATTTAGTTAGACTTTAGACTATATCTCTAAATTATTTCCCATACAAAACTCCATAGATGGTGGCGCCTCCCTAGACAGTGGCGATTCAAACTCGGAGCGTCGGTTAGTGCCCTGACATATTTAATTTACAACTACACTTCTTACCTCTAGATTATACGATATAAAACATCTTGTAAAATAATTATATTCGTAGAAATGTTGACTTGAAAATTATAAAATTCGAGATTATATATCTTTCACGATCTAAAGAAATGCAGAGAATCGAATTTATATCTATTATCCGTTGAGTATTTAAATATAGGATTAAAAAATAGCTAAAAAAATGTATTTAAACGACAATTTTATATTTGTGTTATAAATACTTTACTGAACTTTCAGTTAATTTTTATACATATTTTTGTATTTGCAAGCTTTAATTAATTAATATAAGGATGAATCAGTAAATCAGTCAAAAGCAACAGCACAGAATACTGCTCGGATGGATTTGTTGATGTACACTTATACAGTATATATGAAAATTTGATTTCTCCCTATAATAAGTGAATTGTATCCTTTATATATTAAACTGAACAGTTCAGCAATTACATTTTAAATTCATTTCGTTAATAGATAGGATCAAACAAGAACAGCAGCAAACCAATAATTTGGCTCGACGCAGGGATCCACGCGAGAGAATGGATATCACCTCCCACTGTCCTTTACATCGCAACTCAAGTAATGTATTTCTATATTATTAAAAATTAGTACAACTAGTAGCAAGACTATAATTTTTCTCAAGACCTCTTAAATTATTTTTTATTCTGTGGAAGAATCTACAGACTAATTCCCTTTTTTTCGAGTATTTTTACTTGTTTGTATCTACAGTATATGTCTTAGTTTATGGTAGCATTTCAGTGTTAAATTGCTTAATGTAATTAATTTATATAGCGAGTTTCTTGTAAAGTGAATGAAATGGATATTTACTTAGCAATTGAATGGTCTTTCACTATGTTCTGTAACAAAGGAGTATTTAGTTGGAGTTTAGAAGGATCAGAAAATCGAAGTCTTCGAATTCTCCTGATTCTTCTAAGCCACTTAAGTCATCAAGATATATCAGTTATGTTATTGAATAGACGATCACTTGAAATAACTTACGTACAGTATTTTATGATATTTTCGATATTTTAGTTAGCTACCGAATATGAAATTAAGGACGATGTGAAAAAGCTAGTTGATGAATTCGACTGGTATATTTTACCCGTAGCTAATCCCGATGGATACGTTTATAGCCACACAACGGTACAATAATGAATTCATATCTTAAGCCAACTTTGTCCTTTTTATAAAATTTGCATAAATTAAACATATATTTTAGAATCGATTATGGAGAAAGACACGTTCGATGACTCGTTCGTTCTGGGGATGTCGTGGTGCTGATCCCAATCGAAATTTTGGTTATCAGTGGAATGGTAAGAGTTTCTTTTTTATACGGGGTCGTTTTATACAACATGGGCCTATTCATACATCTGAAAAACAATATACCGGGTGATGGTAAGTGAGCCATATGGTCTTCCATATTAGCAAATCGCTTGCGTAGAGATTTTACCCTATTTAACTCGGAATAAGCACGTGTATCTTGATTTTCCTACGTGCTACACTACGAGTTTGGTAGTCTGATGATCGGTGCTATTTTTAATCTAGCTGTTTCATCTTACGCACTCTGCTTCGGACAAGACAGACAACACTTGTTCGTCAAAGATGGGCATACAAGTTGGAGTCCATATATTCACATATAATATACACACATACTATTCTATCCTTTACAGTGCGAGTATAAATGATGTTTCCAATTTTAAACATGTAACTCATATTTAATGAAACTCTGATACATAAAATTGGTATCGATAGATCCTCAGCAAAACTGACGTAACGAGCAATTATCTCTATATACACGTCGCTGCACTGGAAAGCGTTTCTCTAGTTTAGAAACGCTTTCTAATCGAGCTAAACATGAACGCCGTAATTTATTCTTTAATTTCCGTTAAAGCCGAAAATAGTGTTTTAGTAAAGAACTACAATAGAACAAAAACGGAGGTATAAAGAATTGAGCATTGCTCTTTCCGAAAATGTGAACAAAGTAAACAGACAGAAGATAGATAATTATGTTGAAAATATAGTATTTTCCTATTCTTTATATGACTTTCAATCATTTTAGAAAATTTAATCTTTCTTAATCTTTCCATGTCAATTATCAACAGTCACTTCAATATTTTTAGTTTCCAGCATATCACATTATACATCAAGCGCCATTTCGGTTTGCACATGTAGCGGACGAAAAAGCTGCTTTATCTTTGTTGCAGCGACCTCTTGCAATGAATATTTAGAAACGATTGGCTATATCATAGCACTTCATTTAGAAACTCTTTGCTGTGTAGCGATAGAGCAGGGCTGCATAAAGAAACGAGACCAGGTGTCCAATGTGAGTCTTTTGGGTCACTAAGCATAGTCAGCTTGTAGTCGAGTTCTTACCGGATATCATATCATGATCGATTACTGTAATGGTTTCTTTGATACGTGATGCAGATCACGCATGGTATGTGGAAAGCGTGGCACGTAGACTATCTTTGATGAACCTCAGAGGAAAAAAAAACGGCGTTCGGTTCAGAAACGCGAGATCAACGAAGTGCACCATCACGATTACCAAAGCCAATCCATCTGTTCGGTAGTCAGTTATTGAGCTCACTTGTGATTTTCATAAAATGTGGGATGCGTCGTCCTGTTAGAAAATAAAATCCAGATTGTTCTATTCCAGATGTTGCAGGAACCATTTCTTTAGTATACCAGTACGAATTTCTTGTGATTGATTGCTCACTGAACTTTTTTCCCCTAGTGTCAGTGTTGCTAAGCAGTAGAATTAATACTGCAACACTTTTCATTGGTACCAATTTTCAGAGGTTCATCAAACGTAAATTACGTGTATTTCATATCAGAAACATTATTTATAATAACCGTATATTTCAGACGTTTTCCATGCATTAATGCTAATTATAGGTTACATTACAGCCCAAACGTCGCCCTGGAGCATATAAACACATCTCAGACAGAAGGAATTATAAAGGGAAACACAAAAGATACGAATTACAACAAAAGAAACAATTTGGAGTTGTAGTTAAGTCTCTCGCGCATTTTTTCTCATATGCCATCCTGTCCGCACATTTGGACAAGATGAGTAAGTGCCTTAAATTTCTATTTCTTTTATTCGAGATGTTATTTGGAGTTAACGTATCTGTGTGATGAATAGAATTAACATCATTCACTGAAATAAAATTTTCAAATTTGTCATTACTCGTTCAAAGATATCGTCTTTTTCCTTAATAGGTCCATGTTGTCCGGAATGACTAATTAAATTCATCTTATTATTCATCGTCATTGTTTTCTTTTAATAGTCGCAGGTGCGAGCAACGAACCTTGTTCAGAAATTTTTGCCGGATACCACCCATTTTCAGAACCAGAAACTAAAAATATAGCAGACTTCTTAACAGCGAGAAAAGATAACTTAAAACTTTATTTAACATATCATTCCTATGGTCAATTTTGGTTTACTCCTTGGGGATACACAAAAACTCTTCCTTCATCCTACCACGAAATGGTAAAATAATATATTTCTAATAAAGTTTACTAAAACCTCGATTTAACGGATTAATTCGGGCGAGGGGATGTCCGTTAAAACAGAAAGTCATATAATAAAGTAAATGTTCTGAATGCACGTTTTAAAAAATTGACAAATTAGTTAGTTCAACTGTTTTTACTTCGTACGTACGTTTGTTTAATTAAAATTATGTAAAGTTTGTAAATGCATGAAAAGTTTAATTTTACAGAAAGGTTTTTGTGTGTGTATTATTGTTTATGTACTCACTGTAGTCCTGAAACTAATAAACAAGTATACGATCCAGTTGAATTAAATAAACAAACATTTTTAAAATATACTTTAATTGTACTTAACTAAACAAATAATGTTCTTTAAAAGAAAACAAGTTTGAAATTTGACAAAATCACAAAGATTCCTATTTATTCGTCTTCAAATTATGATATACCGAGGCATGAAGAGGGGTAACTCTTGGATATGAAAAAAATATCACCTGTTAATTACATATAAAAAACATTTAAAAATTAACAGGATGTTCATTTTCACATTTGACATACGAACCAGAAATTTTGCCGTTAAATCGAGGTTTTACTATATTTACATATAAAATATATACAGTAATTCGAAATAGTATAATACTTAAATTATCGTGTGTCACATGTAGACGATTTAAAATATTTAACATTTACAGATAAATCTTGCCCAACCAGCTATAGATGCTATTGAAAAAAAGCATGGATTTAGATATTCACTGGGATCATCCAGCAATTTATTATGTATGTATCAATTATCATTCTTGCATATCACTTTACTGTATATATAAAGAATTTATTTCGTTATGTAATCATCCTTTTTCAGATTTGGCTGCAGGAGGTTCAGATGATTGGGCTTATGGCAGTCTTGGAGTCAAATATTCATACACAATAGAATTAAGAGATACAGGCACATATGGTTTTGCTTTGCCTCAGAGATTTATCATTCCAGTCGGAGAAGAAAATTGGGAAGCTGTAAAAACATTGGCCATGTTGCTGAAAGATAAATTACGATGAAAATTCTTTAATAAAGTTATTTACTTATTATATTTTATCACTATTATAATTTTAGAATTAGAAACCAAGGCTTTTATTTTACAAAGTTAAAAAAAAATCCAGCAACGAGTTGCTTAACTTTCCCGGCAACATTTAAAACTGCGTTCGTGGCGCCATCTGTTATACTTTATTACTAAAAGCTTTTTATATTTTTAATTATTATAAAATAGCAAAAATCTTAATTTTGAGGGTAGGGATGATTTTGTAAAAAAAAAAAAAAAAAAAAAAAATTGTAAGTGCTAATAACCAGTAAAACCATCATTAAGTCCGACCCAATTAGAGATACACACGACCCCCTTTATCTCCCCACCCGTTGACTTTTAATCATCAAAATTTAATAGCATCAATTCCCCTAATAAAAGAACCTCCCTGCAAAATTTCAGAGATTTTCTGCAAAAAGCACAGAAGTTAAAGCTTCAAGGAGAGTGAACAAAATCGTGTCCCCCCACACAATAACATTTATATACACAGGAAAAACTCCACATTTTTATACATTTCTCGGTCCCGAGTTCAAAAATGTAAAAATCTTGGGGAGGTCATTTTTTAACCGATCGCCTGTGTTGTAACGGAGCCAGAAGGTTTGATTTGAGCATGAGTTTTTCAGAGGGTAGACTAATTACCTATGGTCTTAGTACTGTTATCAATGATTAGTAATCTTTAAAAATAATGTAATAACCCACTGATGAAAATTAACATTTACTAAAAATAATTTTAGTCATACTCTACTTATATTTACAGTTCTGCAAGATATTGTAGTTCTTATTAAATTTTTCACATTTTCAATAGTAATAATTTATTGGTTTACATTGCATTAAATTGCATTTCTAATTCAAAAACAAATCTTATAATAGATTTGTTTTTTGATGAGATTTGATGAAATTTAATAGTTTAATTTTCAATAATAATTTTTTTTGTATTAATATAATTATTATTACATAATAATTTAAAAATATACATAGTAAGGTCTTATTTTACCCTGATGGCAATGGTTAAGTTAACTCTTAGATGCTCAGAAATAAAACAAATTGTAGACACACTCATTGTACATACAGTACATTTAAAATATCACTTTTTGTAACTGTAAAATACACAGACAGAACTAAACATATTATACAAATCCTTATTTTTATGACCTAAATGGTTTAGAAAACTATCATTACACAAGCTTTAATACTCCATAGATGTGGTGTCATAAAGTGAGGTTAACTATATTTTTATTCCTGCTTCTTAAAATCAAAATAATTATTCACTCTAATGGTATCCAAATTAAATTAAAATCAATATTTTCATATTAATGTGTGCAAGCATGTATACAACACAGGTATATATATAAATGTAATTTGCCTGGAATTTATCCATTACTACTCAGTATTTGCATGATTAACTTAATACTGGTAGAAGTAGCTACATATATTCTCAATATCTCAAAACACACTAAAAATTCTTATATACTATTTTTATCAAATAAACTTTTTGAATACAAATGGAATTATTAATTCAATACTTTAGCATTAAAAGCTCAGTTTATAATGAACAATGGACAATGAAAAAAACTTGCTTTTTACAAAAATAAAATATCTAATAGTTTTCATCTGATAATTAACCTCAGAGCTCTCATTAATTTTTTAGATAAAACATTTAATTAAATTAGATACTAACAGTAGAATCCTGATTATCCAGATGATCAAAACAGTCAGATAAGAAATAACATTACTCATTATGCATCTAAATCCAATTTGTCTAATTTAAATCATTATAATCCATTGATAGTAAAATATTTTTGTTTTATTTACAACTGTACTTATTAAAGTGCATGTAAATTTATCTACTATTAAAATTTCTTTAAATTCATGCTATCATGAGAAGTTACCAGAATAAATTTTTTTAAAAACTTCTAGAGTATCTAGAAAAACATTAAAGTACATCAGTGAGCCATGATACTGTACTGATTACATTCTTTTTTTTTCTTTATAATCTGAAACCGTGCTTCTAACTTTGTTGTTTTGAACAAAAATGAAGTGTTATAAATTAAGACGCTTGGTGGTTTTTTCATCTTTTATTTAGTTATCAACTAAATAAAAGATGAAACAATATGAAAAAACCGCCAAGTGTCTTAATTTATAACACTTCATTGTGTTCGAAACAACTACATTCTTCTTGTTTTTGTTAACAAAATAGTCTTATACACCTCAGCTTGGATAATCCAAATGTAAGTTAAATGGATCTTGGTTAACAACACTACTGTAATTCAGTTAATTTTGAATTAAATGAAAACATTAATACTTATAAAATTTAATTAAATAGCCAGTATCAAAACTAAAATAAATGTAGTTTTGCTATATGCAGTACCAATTAGTAAGAATCTAGTGAATCACAATGGTAAAAACATATCTACTGTAACACAAATATGATTATTATTCAGATACAAATATTAAGTTTTTCAAATTAATGAGAATTTAAGATAACTGTAATGTTAAAAGTACTTTTTTACTATAAAAAGATCCAAATTTCAATGACAGTCAGTCAGGAAACATATTGTGTTGAAATCTGATCATGTATTTAAAGCTAACTACATTTCAAAACTGTTTTAT
Source organism: Centruroides vittatus (assembly GCF_030686945.1). NCBI lineage: Eukaryota > Metazoa > Arthropoda > Arachnida > Scorpiones > Buthidae > Centruroides > Centruroides vittatus. The sequence continues at coordinate 867,684 of NW_027121224.1, forward strand.
TGGAATAAAAAAAATTTGATAATATTTTGTCATTGAAACCTGAATAAAAATGCTTTATACCCCTCTAGAAATAGAATATGTTTGAAATTTAAAAATTTATTGACTGTTAGTGTTCATTTTTTCTTCTTAAAATTTATTATATGTATATATATATAATTTCTTTTGTCAAAGCTCAAAAACACTTTAAAACACTTTACCTTAAATTTAATTTCAAAGATTTTCTGTATTACCTTATGGTGTATTAGTCACCGATGAGAATTGTTCAATGCGGATGAAGAAAATCCAGCCGGTATATCAACACCCTTTCTTTTATTTGTGGATATATACAGTGATGTGTAATACAATATAATTACAACTTGACGTCGACCGAGGTTGGAGGTTGTTCGTGTTGATCGCCTGTTCAAAACGTCCGCTTTCGGTAGTCGCTGGTCAGGAAGTGAGTGACCAGTTCAAAGTTCACTTTTTCCTCTTTTTTTGAGCCCTCTATTGGTCCGAATCGGCACATTGCTGACGGGCGCCACATTGCTCCCCCCCAGTGACAACGATATAGGATCAGAGGTACCGGGGGTTGAAGCGGACGTGATGTCTTGACCGGGTCGTGGTGATTGGTGTTTGCATTGGTGTGACAGGATGGCTTGTTTTGTTGACAGGTGGATTGGATGTATCGTTTGTGGTTGTATCGATGAATGCTGGTTTGAGCCGATCCACGCTGATGACAGCATCTCTGCCTTTTATTAGTATGGTGAAATGTTTATTGGATCATGCTATAACTTGGTAAGGGCCATCATAGGGAACTTGTAGGGGTTTTTTGACGGAATCATTTCTAACAAATACGTGGGAGCATTCCATTATTGAGGGATGTAAAAAGGTGATAATTTTATCATGTGCAGATGTTTGGACCGGTGAAAAATTGTTCATAATATTGCAGGCGCGCTGAAGGAAGATGGGTGGCTCAAGAGAGTTGTTATTTGTAGGCTGTATGAAGTCGGCTGGTAGACGTAGAGTCGTTCCGTATACCATTTCTGAGCAAGTGCCCCTGACGTCCGGTTTAAACATGGAACGGAGCCCAAGCAGGACTGTTGGGAGACTTTCTGTCCAACGGTTGTGATCACTGCATCATAGGGCTTGCTTAAGTGTATGATGAAATCGCTCTACCAACCCGTTTGATGATGGGTGATAGGGGGTAGTGCGGATTCGTTTAATTCCAAGGAGGGCAGTGAGTGACATGAAGAGCTGGGACTGAAACTGTCGCCCCTGGTCGGTTGTTATGATGGAAGGGACTCCAAAACGAGCTACCCATGTTGATATGAATGCCTTTGCCACAGTTTCTGCTGTTATGTCCGGAATTGGTGTGGCCTCCGGCCAACGTGTGAATCGGTCGACACATGTAAGGAGGTACACAAATCATTCTGATGGGGGGAGTGGTCCCACGATGTCCATGTGTACATGGTCGAATCGTTGTTTGGGTAGGTCGAACCGTTGCAATGGGCTTCGAATGTGGCGGTTGATTTTATTTCGCTGACAAGTGATACATGTTCTGCACCACTGATTGGTATCCTTGAGCATGGCTGGCCATACAAAGCGTTCCTGAATCGGTTTCTGGGTTGCACGAGTGCCTGGATGGGAGAGATTGTGGACGGAGTCGAAGACTTCACGGCAAAAGTTAATCGGAATGTATGGCCGTATTCTATTATTTGACGTGTCACACAAGATTTGTAATTTGGAATTGAGAGTGAGAGGTTGTAGCTGTAAGGAAGATTGCTGGGTAGATAGTAGTTTTTTAAGTTCTTCGTCGTTATTTTGTTCCTGTGCTATTGCGGTGAAGTCTAAGGAGGAAGGTAACTGAATGTTGTTGATTCGAAGGAGAGTATCAGCTACAGTGTTGTGAGCTCCATGAATATGTCTGATGTCGGTGCTGAATTGAGCGATGAAGTCAAGTTGTCGGAGTTGTCGAGGGGAACAGGATGTAGATTTCTTATTGAGGGCAAAGGTCAGTGGTCGATGGTCAGTCAGAATAGTGAATTGTCTTCCTTCGAGGTGATGCCGAAAGTGTTTGATGGATGAATATATGCCAAGGAGCTCTCTGTCATAAGTGCTGTATTTTCGTTCTGTGTCGGATAGCTTGCGAGAGAAGAAGGCAAGCGGTCGTGGGCCTTGGTCGGTATGGCATTGCAGGACGGATCCAATGGCAAGGTCCGATGCGTCGACTATTAAGGAAAGTTTGCTGTCACTCGGTTGGAATGCAAGCGTGGCCGCTTTTTCCAAGTCGGATTTGCACTTGTTGAATGCGGTTGTCATCCCTTCGGTCCACTGGATAGTGCGTTTGTCATTTTTTCTGCTGCTCTTCAAAACATCGTATAGGGGTGCTTGGATAGCTGCAGCATTTGGGAGAAAGCGACGGTAAAAATTTAACATTGCCATGAAATGTTGTAGTTCAGCAATTGTTCGTGGTTGTGGGAAATTTTTAATGGTCTGGACTTTCTCAGGTGAAAGTTGTATGCCAGCAGGGGTGATTAGGCATCAGAGAAAAGATACAGAAGTTTGGCCTGAAGGTACATTTTGATGGGTTCAGGGTAAGCCCGTGTTCTTGCAGTCGTGTGAAAACTTGATGGAGATGTTGCAGATGTTCGTCCTTGTCTACAGATGCAACTAGGACGTCGTCAAAATATGGGACACAGAAGTTAAGTCTGCATAGCACCTGGTGGATAAATCGTTGAAAGGTCTGTCCCGCGTTTTGCAGTCCAAACGGCATGAATAGGTACTCATATAATCCGAACGGCGTAGTTATGGCAGTCTTAGGTACGTTCGCTGGATTGACTGGTATCTGGTGGTATGCTCTTGCCAGATCTAAGGTGGAAAATATCTTCTTTCCGTGTAGTAATTGCAGTGTGGCACAGGGTATCTATCAGGATGTGTAGTTGCGTTGAGGCGGCGATAGTCCCCGCATGGCCGCCAGTGTCCATTTGGTTTTCTTACCATATGTAAGGGACTGGCCCATGCACTCTTTGATGGTTGGATGATCCCCTGTGCCATCATAAACTCAAACTCTTTGAGAGCAGCGAGGAGAGTGTCTGGTAATAGACGGCGTGGTTTGCTAAACACAGGTGGGCCCTGTGTTTCTATGTGATGGTAAACTTGAGCTCTTTGTTTTGGTTTGTCCAAACGTGACGGGTTGGTGATATAAGGGAACTGGGCCAATAGTTTGTGATATGGTGAGTCGCCAAACACAACTGTGATGTTGGTGAAGGTTGGTAGTTTTTTTGTTGCCATCCCTTTTGATGTAAGTTTGGTTGTGGCATCGATCAAACAATTATGTTTTACGTCGATGAGGAGGTTGTAATGTTTCAAAAAATCGACGCCCAAGATGGGTTGCGCAACGTCGAGCGATGATGAAGGGCCAGCAAAAGGCTCGGCGAAGGTTTAAGTTTATCGTGAGTAACCTGGTTCCGTAAGTTGCAATTTGGGTGCCGTTTGCTGCGTAGAGGGTGAGTTTTCCTGGTTGTACAGAATGGTCTGTGAATTTTTTTGGTATGACTGATACGTCCGCTCTTGTGTCGATCAGAAAGCGAAGTTGAGACAAAGGGTCGGCCATAAAGATTCTATCGACCTGGCATTTGCTCTTTGTGGCCGCAGGGAGCTGCCCGTCTAGTTTCCCAATCCCTGGAATGAACAAGGTGGGGTGCATTTTTTTGCATTTGCTCCAAAGTTGGTGTGATAGAAGCATAAGCCACCTTCTGGTTCCCTGTAACGGCATTGCTCACGAGATGGGCTTCGTCTGTGTGAGCCTTGGGGTTTCGGGAATTGTACCGCAGTTGATGTTGATAGCGTGGTGCTCGCACCAAGGCAAAGAGTTCATTCACTTGTGATGCCAAGTCCTGTAGTTGTTTCTCGATCGGGTTGTCGATAGAGAATTGCTCCCGTTGACTGATTGGTGTGTGTCTGATGGTGTTAACTTCCTGTATTTTGTCAGCCATTGTGGCGAGTTGTGGTAGATTTTCAGTCGAGGCTGCCAGAATAGCCTGGATATTCTCCGGAAGTCTTCGGAGCCACAGCGATTTAAGTATATCTTCACTGAAGTGTCCGCTTGCAAGGTCACGCATCTTAGTTAGTAAGTGTGACGGGCGCTGGTCGCCCAATTCAAGTCCTTGTAATAGTGTTTGCAGTTTAGATGTTTGACTCTCTGCATATATGTTGATCAGTCTTTTTTTATGGTGTCGTACTTGTTACTTTCGGGAGGTTTGGTTACCAGGTCGTGCACCGATTCTAAAATATCCGACTCTAGTGTTGAGATTATGTAATAGTATTTGGTTGTATCGGCGGATATGTTAGCGATGGCAAACTGAGCTTCAAGTTGAGCAAACCAGAGAGAGGGTTTGCTCTTCCAAAATGGAGGTGGTTTGACTGCCACTCAAGAAATTTGCGGAACGCCGGCTGACTCCATTATATCGGTTGACGGAATTTTTTGAAAATAAAGGTATAGAATTGTCACTGATCTTATTGAATTACAGAAAATAGTTAAGTTTCGTTCTTCTACTCTTGTGGTTGTACGATGGGGATGGATTATCCTTGTGAGGCACGTGTCTTCTTTGTTCGAGTCACCAGTTATGGTGTATTAGTCACCAATGAGAATTGTTCGATGCAGATGAAGAAAATCCAGCCGGAATATCAACACCCTTTCTTTTATTTGCGGATATATACAGTGATGTGTAATACAATATAATTACAACTTGACATCAACCGAGGTTGGAGGTTGTTTGTGTTGATCGCCTGTTCAAAACGTCCGCTTTCGGTAGTCGCTGGTCAGGAAGTGAGTGACCAGTTCAAAGTTCACTTTTTCCTCTTTTTTTGTGCCCTCTATCGGTCCGAATCGGCACATTGCCGACGGGCGCCACAACCTTTAATCTACAATACTGGAACAGAATTATTTTTTGCTCAGTAAAGCAGTTTGGAAATAAAGGAATGATCTACAAAATAATTTAATATTGACAAAGACAGATTAAATGTTTATTTTTATTGCTTGAACTTACATTGTAACTTTAACTTTATTACATTGTTCAAAAATTCAAAATGAAAAAATAATTTAATTTATTTATTTTATTCATACATTATATAATTTTATAAATAATAGTTTTTTCTATTATACAATTTCAAGGGCTTATGCTGATTGTTCTAGTATCAAGAGGGCAATAAGTTTTGTTACTTCAAAATAAAAGTAAATATTGCACAACTTCAATTAGGTAATTAAAGTAATTCTAAGTAACATTCTCTGCAATACTACAGAGGACATTTGTCTTGGTCCCAAAATCTGTCTTGAATATCACTCATAATCTCAAAATCCTGGATTGTACAATTTTAAGAAATGTGCAACATTTCATTTCTAACAATTTTTGCAATTATTTAAGAATTGACATGAAAAATATTTTCATTATATTTCTAAGATCATTTCTTCCTAAGAATAAGTTTTAATCTATCCGATTCATAATTTCAAAATGCATCAGTGTATGATATTTGTAATTCAATATGCATTTTTATTATATATCCTATGTAATATAACAATATTTATATTAATATCAATATACAGTATGATACTGGTTTATGAGTGCACCTCATTCCTGAAAATCTCTCATAAATAAGGAGAAGATTTTTCACTATTTCTCGACTGAAATATGTTCCACCATATCGTATCTAAATAAAACAATAAAAAAAAGCTGTTTTCTTTGAATAGGCTTGAAGTAAAAAAACAAATAATTTAAACATGTAGTAGTCTTCTATGCAAAACAATTTTTTACCTGATAAGCCTGTTCTGGCTTAATCCAATCATTCTACCAATGTTCTACAAAACAAACATTTACCTCTAAATAAGTGTTTGCCTTTTATATTGAATAACCAAATCAGCACTCATTTATTATAAAATGACAGAAGTGAATATGATATAAGAAAATATATATTATTAGACATTTGTTTTCTTAACTAACTTTATTTTATGGTAAGACAACATTTTATTAACAGAAAACAAATAAAATACAGTAAAAATGAAATTATTTTTTTAATGAATGAAATTATAATTGTCAATAAAAGGATCTATAATGTAGATTTACTAAACTGCACAGTTAGGTTAAAACAAATAGCATCTCTCTAATAAATAAAGACATAACATGAATGAAACAAAGAAAATAGAGACTGGAACGTGAATTGGTGCACACAGAAATTTTGATGATATTGTACTATTCTATTAAAATTTGTACTCACAATGGGCACTAACCAATATTTATATCAAGTATTTCATTGAGAGAGAGAAAAGAAATACATAGAAAAACATTGCCTTGCATGAAACTAATAAAAATCAGTGATGACCACACACCCATTTAAGTTCTGTAAATGTCTTGATTGGACTTAGGTCTTTTACTGAACAGTATTGACATTGACAACTATATGCACGATATCCTAGAAAAGAAATAATAATATTAGAAAGGATCTATGATCTTTATTGTAAATTAATTGGAATGAAAAATTTATGTAATAATTACAATACCTGGTTTACTTTCTAAATTCACTTTTAATTTATTGAAATCGGGCATATTGTTTCTTAAAAAAATATAATCCGTTGTGTTTTTCCAAGTAAAATTATCAAACGATGAAACTTTGAAATCACATTTGATACAACGAAGATTATCACAAGTCCTGTTGACAAAATGTTTGCTTTATATCAGTTTATTGAATTTGTAATTTTTATGAAAATAATATATTTTTATACTCATAAATCTATAAATTTTCTTTCTGTAATTAATTAAATTTATTTATCTGCTATTAAGACAAAAAAACCTTTATCATGTAATAAATATTTATCAAAATTAAAATTACATTAATAACTCTGCTAACTGTGAACTTATGACTTTCTTTGTGTGTAAAATTTACTATTCACCATAAAAAAAAATATTACTAGAATTAAATTTTTATTTATACATTTAGTCATTCTGAAATATTTAACTGCATGGATACATTTTTACATTGTGAAACTTTTTAATAAAAACTGTTCTTATTAAATAACTTTAAAAATAAATTATCTATGAATTATTTTGTATCATTTACACTAGATTTGTGTTAACCTTTCAACAGTGGAACAGTCAGGTGTGGGGCTCCCACTTAGTTGTGGAGAAGAAATGTGGGAAATTTTTAAAGTATATTTTCAAGCGTTTTTTCTCATTACTGTTTCGGAAAAAGATTTTGTAAACAGTTCTGTCTAGTAAAGAAAAGTCTTTTTTTATTGTTACATAATTCATTTTTTATGTGAATTTCTTTTTCACGGTAGTTTTTGGCTAGCTTTTGAAGCCCCAAAAGAATTTAGCGAGTATAGTCATCCCTTACCACTGCCACACGATCGCCTTGGACAATTATAATCGTCCCTCGCTGTTAAGAGGTTAAAGTTATTTCAGATAAAAGGTAGCATTCCTACTACATTTATCTGCTTATGCTGAAAAACTGGTTTTAGTCTTGGTGAAGTATAGTCTAATCATCTTATGCCTTGATTTTAGTCTGGTATTTAACTTCAGAACAAATTAATGCATTGGCTTGAGCTCAATGCAAAGCCCAGATTTATAGAAATCAATTGCACACTTCCGCTATTAAAATATTTACATGGAGTTACAGTTCTGCATGTACCTAATGTAAAGCAACTTAAATAACATTAAAGAAACACAACAAATACCATTCTAAGTCATCCATAGAAAGGCTGACTCTTCCTTGTAAGGAGAGAGGATATTTCAAAAATGTGCACTACAAGCAAATACAAATACTACAAGAGTTTTTATTTTAGAAAAGAAGAAACTCCACAATTACACAAAACTAACTCTTGCATACAAAAACAGCATACTATTAAACTTACACATTACTGATATGGATCTAATACAGCACACAAATGCACAGACACCATCTGTCCTGGCTTAGAAGAAGCCCACATAGGCATCCCATCAATCTCGGCCAGAATTAACTTGACAAACTGCAGAGTAACTGGCTAACTCATGGATACATCTTTAAAGAGATAGACTTCCAAGTCATAAATACAAGAAACTACAGAAAGCATATCTTAAAAGATAACACTCAGAGATAGGAACATATTTGTAAGAAATGCCATATCATACACAAAACTATACAACATATCACATTGTGTTTCAAGCTACAACTTCAGAACAGTGCTGTTAAGATTGAGTTTAATCTGTTATTACATTCTTTTCTTAGTCTCTGTTTTATTTTGTGGCCTGTTGAAATTCTAAATATCTAGAGACTTCCTCCTCATCTGTGAATTCAATGATTTCTCCATTTCCAAATACAAAGTCATCTTTCTTCAGGATTCTTTTTTCTGTGTGAAGTGTTCTGCATTTCAGATCTAGTGCATCTAGGCCAAACTCCATTTGAATGTCAGTGGAGTAAGTGTATATAACTTGTAATAAGTGATTTAGCTGTGCTTGTGTGGATGCATAATTTTATGTTGTCTGTATACTGTACATTAAATGAGGTAGCAAGTATTGTGTTTTGATACATTTGATGATGCATCTGAATTTGTTGTTATTTAACCTATTAAACAGTGAGTTCAAGGCAAGACATTTTCCAAGGAGATAAATCCAAACAAACCAAATACATAAGTGGTTACTCGTGTATTGATGATTGTGTATCTTCATATTAATGTTCTTGTTAATTGTTAATATGTCCTTTGGTGGGGGAGTATGTGGCTCAATTAAGCGTTGTTATTTATTTTTCTTTTCTTTATTTTTCTTATACCATCTTCCTGTGGTAAAACTATGCTTCCGGCCTTTGTTCCCCTAACCACACCGTAATTGGTTAACCTGTATGGTCTGTTCTGTTATAGAACAAAAGGGGTAACACCTTATTGGTCAAGGGGTTACTGGCAGAGAAAGGAGGGAGATCCAAACAAAGGTAATACATTCTTTTTTGGGAAGAGATGAGAGCAGGACGGATGATATGCGAGGATGAGTACAGGAAGAAGACAATTACTAAGGAACGGATTCAAGGTTTCATTTATTTATAGTCAGTCACCCCTTTGAATCATTCATTTCCTATAATTCCTATATAATTATATGCTTATTTTTATCTTCTCCCTAAATTTTGGGCCTGATATTAGTGTAATTTAGTTAAGTTAAACATAAGTTAGAGTAAGCTCCTTTGTTTGTCGGCAATTGGGAACCCATCAGTTGTATTGTTACGACCAGTCCCAGAGAAATTGTATATCATAGTTAGTAAGCATGAATGATTGTATGTCCAGAATTTGGATTAATTTTGAGATCATTAAATTTAATCAATGCCAAGCAATTCTCTGGATTCAATTATTTAATACTCGGTGACACATATAATGAATGTGTTGTGAAATATGTTTTCAAAAAATTGTACTTGTACATTTAGAAAACACAAACACATTGTGTTTTCTAAAAATGTAATGAGTGTTGAATGTATTTTGTATAGTTGTAGTGTATGCACTAATCAAGAGTGTGGGATGCTGTCATACATTCCTGTAATCTATATGTGCTATATGTAGGTTTCTGTTTTGTTTGTGTGCTTGTTGTAGAATCACAGAATCTATGAGTAATTGTTTTCTGCATCTCATGTGGTTTCTACAATAGCCTTTGAGAATGTTATGTTGTTCTATGTGATGGTGTATGAAAAATATAATTATTTTCTCATGCCAGATTCTTATCAGATAAAAGTTTAAGAGCACTGTCTTTTGGCATTTATTAATACTGAAAGACAGTGCTCTTAAACTTTGTCATGAAGTATTTTGTAGTGTGTGGAAAGGCATACGATTGATCTGTACAGTGCAGTGTCTCTGGTGTTGTTTTTGGATTTTATATGAAATTCCCTGTGTGAAATTTTGGGATGTCTTCTAGATTGTTGATCATATGTGTAAATGTTTGGCTAGATCTTGATGTAAATCTTTTATATCAGAAATTGTGAATGTTGTCTGCACCAGGTGTTTTCCAACTGTGTTCTTTGTACTGCATGTTGGATGTCATATATGTTTATTTCAATACAGAGTGTGCTTAGTGAATTGTGAATATTTTGTTCTTCCTCTTTGATCCAGCTTGCTTTCCCTTTGGTCCAATTCATCATAGACAAATAACAGACCAACAGTCTGAATTATTTTTCTGTTGGTGCACCACTATGCTGAGATTGTATGGTGTGTTTGTATGTAGTTGTCTATAGAAAAGTGCCTCATTGTAAATAATTTATTTTGTTGTTTTCATAGCATACAGGTTTTTGTATATAAATCTTTGACAATCTTTTTTTTAATTCCCAACTGAGGAGAACTACACTGTTAATGATTACTTTATTTATTTCTTCTGAAATAGATGACCTTGTGATCTTTGACACATTCAAATAAAAACTACCAGCCAAGTCACAATATATTTCTGTATGTATATATTGTGTTGTTTGTGCTCTGCATTTGATTTTAATTTTTGTGAATATTTTCCTAACTTCTTTCATTAAGTTTAATGTTTTATGTTATTTTTAGTATATTGAGTAAGCCTGCCTATTTGTTGTCTAATGTTATGCATTTGTGTTTTAGTCTTCTTTGCCAGGCAGGTTTATGATTTGTCTATGTTTTGATTATGTTTGTCTGTGGTTGTAGTTCAAGGGCAAGGTATGTAACCATGGTGACAGCACCAGGATAATGAATGTACTGTATGTATGAAAGTGTTTAATCTGGTTGAATGTGTTTCATTAATATACGTGTATTTAAGTAGTGTAGTTTTGATGTGTGTATTTTAGATATTTGTGGTTTCTATATAAATCTAAACTTACAAATTTATTTCAAAAAACACTCATTAAATATATAAGTGTGTTAATTAATTGTGTCTAGTGTCACTGGTTGTAACACTGGTCAACAAAAAAAATAAAAGTTGCCTCTTTCCTTTATCAAAATAGTCATTTTCTACCAAAAAGGGAGCAAGAAACCAGACTATGACATCAAAACACTTAAACACTATTCTTGGTTACAAGATATACAATATAAATAAAACAACTTTGACCTATTTACTTGAGCATTTCTGTCTTTTTGTTTTTCATTTGAAGGCTACTCTGAGGCATCACTTGTCACATTCCAACAATAGTCAGTAAGCATTCCAGCTGCCCTGATAACTTCTTCCCATCATTGAAATGTCTTAGTGGAAGTACTCCATGCTTGTCACTCGCTGCATTACAAATGCTTGGGAGGAAGTCAAGATGGGAGTCAAGTCAATGTATTTTAAGTGATATATTGTAACCTAATTCTCAGTATGTTGTTAGATGTTCATTAACATAGTTTTCAGCTCTTCAATTACTCAAGAAGTTGTCAACAACAGATTTTAAAGCTTCCTAACCTGCTTTCTCATTCCCTTGACTAACTCTGTAAAGGTTTTGTCCTTTACTTTACAAATCTGCAGGCCAATAAAATTCCCTCCTTGAACTTGTGTGAATTTTCTCTTTAAATACTTGAAAGCTTCTCCTTCCTGATTCATTGCCTCCACAAAATTTTTCAGCAACCCAAGTTTAATATGTAGAGGTGGCAGTATGATTTTATCTTGGGCAACTAAAGGAGTATACCAAATATTCTTGTTTCCAGGTTGCATCTCTTTTCTTTCAGGCCATTTCTTTCTTATGTAGTGTGAAGACCAATTGTCACTTTTTCAAAGAAAACAGCAATATTTGGTATACCCTAACTGCATTCTAAGTAAACTGGCAATAACTTTCAGATCTCCATATATATGCCATTGATGATCTTCATATTTAATTTTTTCAGGAAGCTATTTAATATTTTCATAGTTCTTTCATAAGTACAGCATGACCTATAGGAACAGATAGCAGTGAATTTCCATTGTAAAGCAAAACTGTTTTCAAGTTTAACTTACTTGTTAGACAAACCTATGAAAAGTGTCTGGTCTTTTAAATTATACTCCATTCTCAAAGATGTCATCAGACTATTTACATCAATGCAGGCAACAAGGTTGTTATCCATTCAGAAAAATGAAGTTGAGTCTTTTTGTTAGTTTCTATATATAGACATTTTCACATTTACTTCCAGAAGATTCTGCTGTTGAAGCATAGAAGTAAGAAGTTCAGCCTTGCTTTTTAGTAACTCCAGATCACAAATTAAATCAGGCTTTTATATTAAATATGTGGCTTACTATACAAAGTTGATTTTGGTGTAAAATCAGGATGATGCTGTAAAGACTTAGGTAATTCTTCATAACCTCTCTATATACCTTCATCAGGCTCTAGGAGATAATGTTTACATAGAATAAGAATAGGCAAATGTAGGTACTTTTGTGTGAAGTTACCATATAGTGTCTGTCTATACCAGTGGTTTTCAACTGGGGTCCACAGAAAAAAAAAATACTGAATTGGGGTTTACAGTGATATTTTAGTGGTCTATAGAGTAATTCTACTTCAGAACAATTGTTTTACTGAGAATTAAATTTCTACAGTATATATTGTCAATTTCTTTATTACCCATTTCTTGCATAAAAGTTATTTAAAATATTAAATACGTATATGACATATATATCTTGTTGACAAAGGTCAAAGAGAGATTATAAAGCTGGGGTTTGTTACAAGAATCTTAAACCATCAGCATCATATCACTTGACAGTGACATTTCTGAACATTTTCCTTTCTTTTTTTATTAGTGAAAAATATAAGGTTTCTTTTTCTGTGCAATGTCTATGGGGGTCCACAGAAAAAAATTAAGAGGAAAAGGGGTCCATGGGTAAAAAAAAGGTTGAGAACCACTGGTCTATACACTGTCATGTCTGTTTCAAGTTTTGCAATGGTTAGGCTTACCATAATATTTTTTTTCTCAAACTGGAACAATTTTGAGAAAATACTCGCAACCGAAAATTAAGCCTACTAGGATAAGTACGGTACATATGATTGAAAAGGCTAAATAAAGTAGTTGTTAACAAAAACAATGAGTTAAAAGCAATTTTTAATAACTGAACTGAACATATCTTATTATTAAGAAGTTATTAATATTTATCACTAGTGTGAACTTTTTAAAAAATTCTTTGTCACTTAAATCAGTACAATTAAAATATGACAATATATTTCAGGAAGTTCCTATTACTTTATTTCCTTGCCTTATGTTTCACACATTTTAAGTGATTTTTTAATGTTTGAACGCCCACCATGAGTTACTGAAAATTCTGAAAAGCACAGTTTGTATTTCACTTCATCAATACAATCACAGACTTTTTTCAATCATCAGTAAACACATGGTTTCTTTTTGGCATTTTAGAGATTAAATGAATTTAATGTACACTATGAAATAGTGTACATTAAATTCATTTAATGTACACTATTCAATGTACTACATTAAATTCAATAATCGCAAATGCCGACTAGCAATTTGAACTCGACTAAGATACGACATGCGCAGCAATGACGTGGCCAGTGTAAGTTTCATGTTGCCAACTTAACTTATCTTAACTTTGATTAGTTAATTTATTCATGAGGAAATTCCTTTATAATACTTCAAAATAAAATTTAATTGCATTAGAAATAATTTTACTTTTTCCTAAATTTTTTTAAATCAATCTTTATATTTAAATAAATACTTAATAAATAGAAGAATGGATTTTATAAATATAAGTGAATTATTCTAAATGCAAATCAATTCACATATATAAAACAGTTTCAAGTCTGCAAACACAAACATATATTGAGTCCAATCCACATGAAAAGATTTTTTAATTTAATATGATATTAACTAAGTCAAATGATACAAAATCAATTATTTTATACAAAAATGCATAATTTAATTTCACTGTTATGAAACTGTTGAATATTTTTATTTGTTCTGGATAACAATATTATTTTGTAGTTTAAAAAACTCTAATTGTCTGCAGATATATATCATTAAATTGATCTTATTAAAAAAAATAATTGTTAGTATAATTCTTGAAAGTAAGAAATATTCTACATAAACCGTAAACAATATTTTACCTTTGTTTTAAATTAGTAGATAGTCCAGTCATTATGGAAGTACCACCAAGATAAATTGGAAAACATCTGCAATAGATTATTTCTTAATGTTGGACATTTGAATTTTTTTCAATTATAATTAATCAGTTATATATTATATTTACTGTTACTCATTCTAAATAAAATCATTGTAATATTCAATATTTTATTAAATACAGGTACTCCTCACTTTACGACTGATCTGCTTAATGACCACTTGCACTTGGGACCAATCGAGTTTCAACCTGCAATTCGGGGAATCCCCTTTCTCAGCTTGAGTGTCAATCAGTGGCGATGGTGACATGTGCACTAAGCATACTATAATAGGCTTGTGCGTACGATAATAGTCTTATAGTACTATAATAGGCTAATAGCATACTATAATAGTCTTTTTATGAATAAAATTGAAGTTTGCTGCATAAGCTGTATAATTTTACAACAATCCTATATTCCTGGCGCAAGCTCCTTGCTCATCAACCAATTTGCTTAACGACATAGTCGTCGGAACGGAATTCGGTCATAAAGTGAGGAGTATCTGTATTGAATATTACAATGATTTTATTTTCAACAGTTCATAATAAAAATTTCCTTCTTAATTAGGTTGGATTAGAAGTAGAGTCAGACCATAAGAAGAATTGTAACAATAAAATTATTACTTATCTGACATTCCTAATACTATTAGAATATGATTCAATCAAGAAAATCCAAAACTATTTTACAATGTTTTTAGTATTTACAATATATAAAATACAAAAAAATTATTGTTTATAAGACTGGCAATTAATAAAAGAATACCAATAAATAAAATGTGAATATTTCAAAATGAATTTCAATTTGCAATTATTCATTTAATCTTTAAAATTTTTTTAATATTAATTAAACAAATATAAAATCATTTTAAATAGAATTTTGAGATTATTACATTCTTTAAAACTGAAAATAGTTGGCATGATTAAGCAAACTGACCAATAAAAAAATCTTAATAACTGTTGTTTTTGCACATGTGAAAACCTAACAACTAGGGGTCTGATTAGGTTACATCTATGTGTAGGTGCAAGATTCAGGGATGTCTTTATTCAGGCTCAGTCAGTCAAGAAGGACGTGACTGGAGTCCAGTCCAGACAATTATAAGTTATAATTACCACCAAAGTTTTATTTCATTGTAATTGGACTGAAAAAGAATAAATAGATTAGAGATATAACATCAAAGATCCTAACATTAAGTTGAAGATAATGAAAAACTGCAAGACAAAAATTCTGTAAACAAGACTAGACTACTATAAACCATAATATTGATAAATCCAAACACTATTTTTACTTTATCTAGTTAAGTAATGAATAAAATATATCTGATCATTCAATTTACATAATAATTTATATCATTTTTAATGTTCTGATTTAATATAATCCTGGAATGTAATTACATATCATATCCTACAACCCTTTTCCATAAAATTCTAAGACTGATTTTAATATCTCAACTTAGGTAAATGTTGTTTAGTTCAGATGTTACATTCAAATAACTGGGCATTTTATTAGGTGCCTGTGTCCATTGACATCAATTTACTTGACTTTCACTAGATGGCAGAATGTGGCAGAAAACCTCTTGTGGCATGCCTGCAGAAAGAATGAACATCCAAATTGAATAGGAAGTGCCATGTCTCTGATGCAATTACTGTCCTCATTCTGTGAACTTGAAAGCCAGTCTGATCTTGTGTCATCCTCCACCAACACTCTATCCAACGTGAATCATCTGTGCCATTCAAACACCCACACTTGAGATAAAGTTTCGTTGCTGTAAGCATCATATAGAATCTGCAATGTCTCTGTGGCTGTCAGAGAGAACTTGATGCTAATTTACTGTTCAATTTTGATATTTATTATTGCTCTGTGAAGAATATTCTCCACACCCAACCACTTAGCAGAGATCAAACAAACGATCATCAATGACAGAAAACTTGTAACATGTCCAGTTACTCAAACATAATGTCCAAACCCCAGATTTATCCTAAATTAAGATATTAAATCAGTATCAGAACTTTATGGAAAAAAGTTGTATATTGTATAGATATTTGTTAAACACAATAAATAGGAAAAACTAAAAAATATTTTACAATGAAATTGTTAAAAATTAAATACAGCTCTTTGTAAATTATATGTTTTTAAAAATTATTTGCCTAAAATATGTAGATAATTTCAGTTAAAAAACTCAACATTTGAAAATAAAATGTACAGTATATACTAGTTATTCAATTCATATATTTTATGCATACTATTGTTAACCTTAATGAAAATTTGCACAATACTATATCACAATACTATATATCTATACAGTAAGACCCCACTTAATGTGGGGGATGCGTTCCTAGACAACAAAATGCTAAGTGAAACAGCGTTAAACGAGACCATTTTAACATAGAGTAAATAGGGATATGGAAACACGCGACCCAAAAATAAGCAATTTTACTATAATTTTAAGTTATTTTTATATAAATTTTTGAATAATAATATATGTTAAATAACACATAAACATATGCGCACAGAAATGTAAAGTTAATTTTTTGTGACGAAGGTCCTGGCTCTTCTGAAATTCTTGTTTTTTGCGATGAAGTCGTGTAGTTTCATTGGTCGCTTTCTTTTCTTTCCTTAAGCAAATGTCGGCAGCAGAAGATCGCATCCAAAATGCCTCGTTTTGCTTTGGCACTCCTATCAAAATCTGGATCATTCGCTACAATTTGATCAACGATTTTGGTTATCGTTACCAACCTTTTACTAAGGAAAACTGTAAAGAAATTTTTTGGGTTCTTTGTCTTCAGAATCTCTATTTTCCAGTTCTACACGAATTCCTTGTTCGGCCAGTTCTTGAAGTCGTCATTGGTAAAGCTCTTACCAGAAACCTGCAGTATCTCCCCAATATCCTGCTCGTCTACGTCTCCTGTATCGATTAAGTTGACAATTTTGTCAACCTAACGATACAGTGACAGGCTCTTCTCAATGAGAATTCTTGGATACCTTCAGCCATAACTTCTTCCACATTTCATTCATGCATTTCTCAGTTAATTCTTGCCAAGCGAAGTTGATATTTCCTATCGCATCCATGATGTTATATTTTTTCCAAAATTGCATAAAACAAACATATATTTAAGGGAAATACAGCACTATGACGAATTTCCACCTTTTGCTGATTGGTTCGTGTTTGGGAATAATCGTATTATATATGAATCATTGAAATACCACATTATTTTGAATCAGCGTAAATTTTGAGCCTTTTTTAGGCATCAAACAGACCGCGTTATATTGAATCAGCGTTAAACAAGGCAGCGTTAAGCGGGGTCTTACTGTATTCTTAATCAACTGAGTAAGATAAAACTAAACAGGAAATTTCTTTTTTCTTCTGGATAAGCTAAATTTAAAGAAGAAACAATATTAAAATTTTGATTTAATGATTTAAATTTTAAAAAATATTAAATTTTTTAACATTAATAAGGAAAACACATTTACATTATTACTATAACATAATAAATACATGACTACTATTATTGGAATATTGAAATAAAATAAAACAGCCAATTATTAAATTGATTATTATTAAAAACTAATTATTTTATATAAATTAATCACTTAATTACAAAAACATATAGATAAATCGAAATAATTTCATAAAGACCTTATGATTTTATTATGAAAACACTATTTTTTCCAATATATAATATCAAGATTTAACTAATACATATATTTCAAGATGTTCAAATTTCTGATGTCAACTGAAACATTAAGACTTAAGCAGTAAATAAGAATAAAAGATAATAATTTACTATATTAAATTAGATTTTATAATGTAATTTTTTAATTGGTAATAAAATAAAAATAAATCATTTGTAACGATAAATATCAACATATATCAGTTCATCAGAAATCAATTATTTACTAATTAAAAAGTTCAAAAGTCAAAGAATTTTTTCAAAATATTTAAGATTAATAATTTTTTACTGAGTTTAGAAAAATTATCTTAAATATTTCTAATACCTTTTCTTTGAATCACCAAAATTTTCAATATTGGAAGAATTTTCTTCACTTCTCTAAAATGAAAATATTAAAAATCAATCAAAATTATTAGATACAAAATTTACAAAAAATCTTCATAAAAACGAACATTGAAATTGAATATTACTAAAGCTAATTTTTGAGTAATATCAATTGAACATATATCCATAGTGCACATGTATTGGAACAGAATAACGAAAGGAGTCTAAATAAAAAGTATTATTAAGAAATTTGAGTATGCTCCTGTAAATTGTAATAACTTTGTGTGTATACTTTTGAAATTTAATTGCTACCTAAGTATACATACAAATGACACAATTGTTTGTCATGTATATTTTCCTTGTAACATCCAAAATCCATAAACATCAGGTTAATTATCAATATGATAACTCAGTGAAAATATAACAAATTTATACAGTGGAAACTCAATTATATAAACTTGATGGGACCAGGGGCCATATTCTGGTCGTCGTCTCTCATCTCTCACAAGCAGGTCGCTGATTGGCTAATCATTTGTTTACGTCTCAAGAGATCGTGTCTCTCCAAACACGATTCTGGACAACTTTTTTCTCAAAGATTCTCTCATTTCTGAGACAAGCAGATAGTTGTCTTTTGATCCGTCTTTCATCTTTTGCCTCGATTTCATTATATTTAATACAGATGACTGGATGCTACTCGTGCTGTACAATTGCATTAGAGAACGTTCTCTATCTCAAGAAAGAATATTTTGAGAGAGAAAATGCTTCTGATTTTTTTCCAGTACCTACTCGGAAATGCCACTGATTCCATTTTCTGTTTTTTTTTTAATTATCCTACATAAATTACTGAACTATTGTGTACAATGTTAATCTTACTTAGATAGTTAAGGAGAAATTAGATGATAATATTTCAAAAAATATCTAACAAGTAAGTATGCACACTTTTCTAACTTACGTTATTAAAATTTTTATTTGTTAAGAGACAAATTGACATTACAATCTGTAAAAATGTTATGAAACAAATAACATATCTTCATCAAAATTATGTGCTTTATTTGAACTTGTGCTTTTCTTGCCATGTGATGTATAATTACATACTCTGCATTCTTGAAAATTTTACAATTTATTGATTAAAATTCTATACCATGTTGCATGTGCAGATAACCTGAACATGTATAATCAACCTAATAGAATTGTGACTTCATCAACAAAGATGAGGTCATTAAAAGTGACCAGAATTGCTGCTATCTCTGAGAGACGAATTTCATCTCGTTTTGACGTCATTCATCCTTGAAAGAAGAGACAAGAGATAAGTGAACAGAATACGACCCCAGGAGTCTTTCAGATAAACAAAATTTAGCATAATCTAGAAATGCTTTTGTTTTTGTGTTTTGGATACAATATCAAGCATCATATATTTAAAGTCTGATAAACAATAAATACTGTAATACAATTACTGTATTTAAAGATAAATTAATTTACTCAAAATCTAATAATGTTTCATATATGACCTAGCTTCACAAAGCTACAATTGACAGATGACGATGATTTCCTGTTACATAGAGAGTTTAGTCTCTATGTATATATTCTGTGATAGGTGCAATGCTATACATTCTGTTTTTATTGTTTTTTTTTTTTAAAAGTTTCAGATAATTTGGACTCTGAATAATCACATTTCAAATAATTAAATGTTTACAGTAATTACAGTCAATCCTGGACTTGAACATCTATATTTAAGACAACTGAAACTAGTGTAATAAAAATTTACTTTCAAATACAAACAATTTGTGTCACACACTAATGGTACAATGCAACAATTTAATAATAAATGTAATATTGTAATAAACAATAAATACATTGTATATAGCAATAATGTTAAAGAATTTCTTTTCTGTGATGGTAACAATTAAAATTTTTTTTTAATGGGTTGCATAATGAGGCAAATGAAGTAGCCTCAAATAAAAAATTGACTCTACCTTAAGACTTGTTTTTCTGAGGTGTGAACAAGTACAAAGAAGACACTACATTGTACAGTCTAATATTTGTTAAGTTTATTCATGTAATTACAGTTCATCTTGATAATCAAAACAGAAAAATGAAACTGACTTTCTATGGAGCTAGGCAGGGATTATCATTCTAATTTCAACTGTATATAATTAAGCAGATTATCATAATTTTGTTGTGTATACCCTGTAGATAATTCTTGGAACGAAAATAAAGTCTTCACATAACTGTTCACCATATACCCTATACCTGTAGAGCAACAGCAATGGCAGCTCCATAAGCACAAGGTATAAAGTAGGAGAGATTTATAATTACACTTTAAAATCAGTATATAACCTATGCTCTTTCCAAATATCTTTCAAACACAGATAACCTACAAGTTTTATGCATGAAAATATTGTAATCATAAATAAGTAAATAAAAATTAACAAAAAAAGTAATATTTTTTGAAGTTCCGTCGGATGTTAAAATTCTTTTTAAAACAATTAAAGAAGACACAGTCATTCCGGAAAAAAATTCTCCTAGACAATCACCATTTTTTATTCTTGTTCTAGAACAAACTTCTTAGATGACCAGACCTTCCTTTTTAGGCTACTTAGCCATCTAATGTTAAAACAAATTTTTGATATAAATTTTTGAATAAAATTTTTGATTTCTTTGTACATGGTTGACTATCTGAATGCTTCTGTGAATCTTTGCTGTTAAAATATCCTAATTAGTTAATTGAAATACTAAAATTTAGTCTGAAGTGTCATTGTATTATATTATGGTATATACACATAATAACTGATTACAATATAAGTCGTCTACAAATACAGTATCATACAGACTTATGCACTTGAAAGCCATGTTGTGTTATCATTGTTGTTTTTCTTTGACTTACAATCAATTCAACTTATGACGGGGATTCCAGAATAAAATTCCATTCTAAAAGGAGGATTATCTGTAATTATAAAAGATCAAATATTTTTATAACTATCTTAACTATTATCAACTCAGATAAAGCAAATGTATATTCAATTAAATGATTATTTTTTTTTTTTTTGAATCACTATATCAAGCATTTAACTGTATAAAATGCTGGATGTTAGTTTAAAAGAATTGAATATAACATACTATTCAATTAATTCATGATATTAGTTTCTATAATACTCTGTTAGCTAAAATGTTAGCAGGCATGAAAGATTTTTCAAACATTTCAATGATAGTTCAATCTCTATCTTTCTATGTTTTGGTTACAAAAATAAAAACAGCTGTTGTCTGTCTATTGCCTTATCCAAATCTGTTAACAGATTATGCACTTATATGGAATGAGACAAAGTTATTAATGCAGCAGCTAGAATTTCTCACAAAGTCTTTAAAACATCATAAATTAATATATTAATAATGAATATTACAATTGACTTTAAGAAATAATAATAAAAAATATTTTAAAATTATTTTAATTCATTTGATATGTTAATATACTGTATGCTAGTACAAAGGAACCTGGCTTAACAAGCACCTCTCATAACGAGTAATTCACATAATGAGCAAAGCAAATTGTAAAAAAATGACTTCCTTAATGAGCAACGTTCCGCATAACAAGTAACGAGGAGAGGTAAAGTCCCGGATTGTGTGCATGCTACATCAGTCTGTGTTTAGCACGCATTCCGCTAGCATCTTAGTGTCGCTTATGATCACACATTTTTCCAAACTTGTGTTCAGATATATTACATATAAACATCAAACCATAGCCCATTATATAATAAACACACCAAATAATGCACCAAATTCTAGGGTTGTATAAAGACTATAATTAAATATTAGAAATTACTGTATTTCGATTTTTTTTTTGTTTTCTGCAAATCAAATTTTCAGCATGGATGCATTATCATATTTTACATTAATTTATACGGGAAAAATTGTTTCGCTTAACCAGTGTTTCACTTTATGAGTAACATTCTCGAATGAATTATGCTTGTTAAGTGAGATTCCACTGTACAATATATTAATATTAATGTAGCAATTAAAACATGATTCCTGAATTTAAAAAGATACTAATTTATAAGTCATGGAATAAATATAAATATTTTCAATAAATCATAAAAAATTATATATTCACTATAACCATACCAAAGGTTCTGGAATGTTGCAAATATCATCAATTGCAGCTTCAAGTTCATCCCCTGTACTTTTAGAAGATTCTGTACTAAATTTTCAAAAATACATAATTACTTTTCTTCTTCAAAATATTTTTGTAAATCAGTATTATAATAACAAGATATGAAAGTATGCAAAATCTAGAAACAAAACAGTTTTCTTAAAAGATATAAAAGATTATTTATTTCATATGCTTTTGGCCTCACTTTAGGCCATCCTCAGCATACAATAACTCAAATCTAGAATATAAAAATATATCGTTTTCAGCCAAAAATGTTTCAAAATAAATAATTTTCAGTGTCGTTAAAAACAGTTTTGTTTCTTGATTCATAATAATAAGATAAATGAATATTTATTTACTTTAAAGCTTACTTTATATTTTTTTTTATATTTTTAATGACAAAAAGGCAATTGAATTAATACTTACTTTATATTTCTTAAAATGAATTATGGTATGAATCAAAGACACATTTAAGGTATAACTATCTGAATTTAAAGACTTAAAACTATATTAAAGTCTGTAAAATACTCAAATCTCCTAGGAATACATCACATTCTACATAAACTGCAGAGGTTACAAAATAATTTTCTATGTTCTTTTTTAAAACTAAATATTGACCTCAATACATTACAGAAAAAAGATTGATTACATATATTACCAGATGGTCCATTTAAATGTTCATGACAAATATCTTATAAAATATGCATCCAATTAAAAAAGCAATCAGAATAAAAGTTTATTTATTTTCATGGAGCTGTTTCAAATGTATAAAATTTATGCTATTCCATATCCCCTTAGAGAAGCAGGAACAACTTATAGTCCCAACCTCACATAATGTGTGACCATTGACCACCATGTGTTTGGCAATCTTAAAAAAGCATTGCAAAAACATATTTCATAGCAATGATGAGGTGAAGAGGCAGTGCATATGTGGCTTCAACAACAATAAAAAAATCTTATTATTCTACCAGAATATAGAAACTAGTCAAAAGATTTGAAAAGTGCATTGTAGAGGATGGAAACTACATGAAAAAATGGCATCTTATTTGGATCTGTATGTTTGATGTACATCTCAATAAAATGCAATTTTTGCTTATTCTGAAAAAAATGCAATTTATCTTTACTGAATTATCCTTGTATATTGAAATTGGACAACTACTAGCTCTAACTAATGCAATGCTATTACATCATTTGAATTTTTACAGAACTTTGAAAAGTAGTACAATAATAAAGTCTTTTGATATGAGCTTTTGGCTTATATGTTCAATAAAGTTTAAATTTAAAGTTTAATATAAAAACATACCTCAAAAATGCAATTTTTCTGGTTGCTTTATTCTTCACATGTTTTTCTTTCAATAACTCAGATTCTACTTCATCAAGTAACTCATCTAAATCATCAGCCATCTTGTATTGAAAATAATAAAAATTATGATTAATTTGAATTTTATAATAATCAATTCATTTAATACGAATCAAGTAAATATTTTTTTAAATATATATATATAAAATAAAAATATTACACCAATTGTAACAAAATCACTATAACTTTTATAAGAACTTAGCATAAAAAACAGTACTTAAAGATATTTGGTACCCAAGTGCAAGAATCTGTGCACTTGTGTGCAAGACAAGTGTACCCGACACCAATTAAGTTTTGTGGTATGATCAAGTATGACCTTTTCAGCGAGAGAGAGAGATCAAATTTATATTTATGAATCTCAATGTAATCTGACCGATTCAACTTTTTCAGAATAACAAAAATAATTTATTCTTAATTTGCTAACCTAATTAAATGTAATATTTATTTTAACCTGAAAAAAACAAAAATTAACAAGGGCTGCTGATTCAGCTGAATCTTCTTGCTTGGATCAGAATAGCAATTCAGCAACATAGTATACATATCTCCTGATATCTATCTTCAGTCTCACCATTTATATATGTTCAATCATATATCATAAAAGATTAAAAAGATTTTGCAAAAAAATTTTGTTCATTTTAATATTTCCAATTTTTTATTTTCACTTTCATGAAAGAAAGAACATTTCCAAAATGAAAGCATGACTTGAACTGAAAAAATATAAGTTGATATCTGGCAAGGTGATATATAAATATGGTGACCATATGTACTGTATTTAAGAGGATGGTCATTTATTTCACTGCTCTGTCTTTTAGATTTACTGTATTTACTTTTCTAAAATGGCCATTTTGTTCTTTATTTTGTGAATTGAATTAGTAAATTTAATATTGGCACATGCACATGACATGGCATATGTTGCAGCATTGTACACATGCATATGTATAGTATATTTATTGTACTTTGCTGCATGTGTAATGTAGTGTATAATTTTTAAATACTTCACAGATAAACACATATCTTTTAAAACCATTTTAAAAATCATTGAATTTTATTTATGTCTCTTTGGATTTATTGCTCCCACTTAAGTATTTTTGTTAGTGCACCAGTGAAAAACCCAATTAAAAATCAAAACACTGGAAGC
Source organism: Centruroides vittatus (assembly GCF_030686945.1). NCBI lineage: Eukaryota > Metazoa > Arthropoda > Arachnida > Scorpiones > Buthidae > Centruroides > Centruroides vittatus. Next base: position 892,358 of record NW_027121224.1, read on the forward strand.
ATGCATTTATACCAAATGCACTTTGACGTGAATTGTATATAGTTTTAAAATGCATGATGCAACTTTAAAAAATAAAAAATTTTTAAAGTAATAATATGAGTGTTTAAAATGCTATGAATGCTTACATTATATGATAAATATTATAAAGCTTTTAGTTTTAATTCCCAAAATTTTTTGCACTTAAAACTAAAACTGTTAAACAATGGCAGGTTAACACTATTTCTGGAACCTGTTACCAGTGTATTTCTTGAAAAGGCAGTCTATCACAAACGTTTTCAAACTTTTGAATAGTTCTTCTTCAGGTAAAGTCCGATGGAACACTTCAAAACAGAATTTAGATATTCAAAACCAAATTAAATGCCTGTTTGACAAAACGTGCTGCGATGGACATGTGCGTTCTCGCATGGATGGTGGTAATTAACGGTCGTCATCTATAAGGGCCTGCCAGGCTATGAATAGATTAAACTCCTCTTTCCGGTTGATACAGGTGGTCACGTGGCTAGCTCTGTAAATGGGTACGGCTTCCAACCATTTTAGATGGTCCAGGTGGGGTGCAGTGATGATGATCTCAGCTTTGTCAAATTCCGCTTTGATGTCTGGATCAGATGCATATGTGGCCAGGGCAGTGGTGCGTCGCCCATGCTGCAGGTCCGCTAGGTATTCTCGTACTAGTAGTTAAGGAGTGCTTGGTGGAACCAATATATGTATGGCTCTTGTCCCATCTGTTGTCTTTGCATGGGATGTTATTTCCTAATCAACTCCTAATAAAATTTAAGAAAATGGCAGGTTATTTAAAGTATCAAGAACAAGCAGACATAATTTTTTATACAGACATACAAATTAAAATGTGCAGAAAGCCACAAAACTTTATCAGCAAGCTTTCCCCAACAAACAGCAATGAAACCACCATGCATATTCTGCCTTGCAGAGACTGAACAATTAGTACGTGCTGCAAGCGATTATGGAAACTAAGAAATGCACATACAGTAGAGAGGAATGACAATATTCTGAATCATGATGAACCTTGTGTAAGCATAAGGCAATTGGTGATAACTTTCTCTAAAGGTCTTTTGACTACTTGGAGGATACTACATGCACAGTGCTTATATCTCTACCATTATCAACATGTGCAAGGTCTGTTATCTCTGATTACTCAACACAAAAAACTTTCTCCTGTTGGTTCCTCCAGCAGACCATTGTTAATTCACAGTCTGCCTCCACTTTGCTATTTATAAATGAAGCAATGTTTGGTTGAGATGGTATCATTAATTTCTATAGCAGCATCAATGGTTGAAAGGGAATTCACATCCTATCGTCATAGATAGGCATCAATAATTGCCACTACTTTTGAAAGATGTGTCCCTGGCAATTCAAACAGTCATGTGGTTTATGCGCAATGGAACCCTGCTGCATTTTAGCCACTATTCTTTTCACATACTGGCTACATCTTATCCACATTGATGGTTTTGTGGAGAAAATCCTATAGCATGGTCCTACATTAACCCAATCAATCCAATTTATTTATATCTGTGAAATCATCTAAAATCACTTGTTTATTCTGCTCCAAACTGATATTATAGAAATCTTGGAGCAATGTATTTTGGATGCCTTCAAAATCATTTGCAGATAGCCTGGACCTTGGAGCAAATGGAAGTCCATGATCCAATAGGTAAATGTATGCAAGCATTCATAAGGAGGGCATTTCAAACATTCATTGCAGATTCATCTGATAATAACTAACTGTCAATAATGTTAAAGTATGGTTATTATCTATGAGTACAGTTGAACCTCACGTGTCTTGAATCTCATGGACAAAAAAAAATTCAAGATAGACAGGTTTTGAGATATAGAGGTCTCTAACAGTAAGCAGTAATAGGTTTGATTGGAGGTATGGCATTTTATTAATACAATAGCAAGTATAGTACATTCCTGTATAAATAAAATATTTTTGACATACCTTAGCAGAAATAGTTTGTCAATAGTTTCTGATGCCTGACTTTCTTCAATCAATAAGATGCAAGCTAAACTCAGCCAATCAGAGAAAAACAGCATTAATTGTAACTATATAATGTATTGCAAGAGATGTTTCTCAACTACAATTTATGCTATCAAAATGTAGTTGCTGAGCTTTGAATTTGTAATTGGCACTTCAGTACATAATTTGAGATAGATTTTGGGAGAAAATTATTTGAGATAAACATAGAAAATATATTAAATTTATGTTGAAAATGCAAGAAAAAAAATAAATTTTGACATAAACATGTTTGGAATAGATAACTATGTGCAGTTGAACTTGTCTATGTGGATTCTCAAGTGTCATTTTCTTATAAACCATTCATTTCCAAATTTGAGTTTATAGGTCCTTTTTGATTTCTTTCCTTTTGTGAAGAATCATTCCCAAGTTTATCCAAGTAATGTTGAAAAACACTGTATATATTTCAGTTTTTCATCTTCATCTAAACTAAATTTTGTTCAATATTAATCATTATGGAGGCTTCCAAAAAACAGCATAGACTAGGCATGGACAAATGCGTCTCCGAGAACCACGTGTGGCTCTTTTTCAGTTACATGCGGCTCTTGCTGAAAGTGCTATACTTCCCAGCCTTACCATACTATCCGCCACAACAGTACAGAACTGCGGCTCCCATGCATTTTGCAAAACCTACATTTCGGCTCCCACTGAACTCTTGCTTGCCCACCTCTGGCATAGACATTATAAATTTTTATGTAATTTCTAATTATCCTTATGGGAATACTTTCAAAATCATTAGTATCTATCACCAGTACCAGTAATAGGTTTGTTCATATAATGAAATATTGGATCACTTTTGAATCCGTCATTTTATCAGTTTTTCAATCTGATGATTTCATTTAATTTGATTAGTTTGTTAAAATCTACTTGATTTAAAGAATTATAAGACCATAACCATAAGATCATTCACACCACGTTGAGTGATAATTTAATACCATCTAACATATATATGCAGTATTTATATTTACTATTGTCTAATTACAAATATACTAATAATAAATTTATTAATTCAAATGATTTCTTTTCATTATTTTTTTAATATATGTTTGCAACATTATGTATCTCTGATGGCACATTTGCACCTTTTATCTTAGCATTTACATTCATGTGCAACCATGGTGTGCATCATGATATGAAACCACAGTGAAATGCAATGCTACTCATCTGGAATATATTTTGTTAGAAACTTATCTTTGGTATGTGGCCATACATAAAACATCTTTACTATCGTGTGCCATTTTTGGAGCATAAACACTTCTTTTAATGATAAAAATTACATTTGAATACGAATAATACTTACTAACCTTATGTGGACCTTGCAATTACATAATTATTACATTATAACTACATTATTACATAATTTTGGTGATTTATCTGAAAGAAATTATTTTCTTATTTTAAAAGAATTTTTTACTTAAGCAAAAAATCATAAAATTAAACTAAAATTAATACTACTTTTTTAAAAAAAATTTATAATTTCTCTCAAATTAAGAATTTATTTTTTCAGGTAAAATAATCACTCTTTGGAACACCTTTAATAATAATGAGGAAAAACTAACAAAAAGGCAAGAATAAAAATATGTAAATCTCTTTTGTTGACTTTGCTGGACCTTTGTTTTTGCCAAGTTGCCAAGATTTTGATAATCTACTAAGTGTGGATTGTTCTTAAACTCAAATTTTGATTTGTAACTAGAAAACCAGGAATTATTGCCTCTAAAATCTATTACATAACAGTTTATTTTCTAATGGCCTTGGCATGAATGATCTGTGCATTTGCAATACTTAATCCAAGAGCAAGTAAAAAAAGAAAAAAACTTCTTTTATAGTGTGAGTCACAATGGGTGAAGTTTAAAGAGTACAATAATTAACTGTCATGTACCATCTGTATATGACAGTTAATTATTATAGAAGTCACTATTCTAATCTAATCCACTATTAATACAAGTAATATACTAGTACTTTAAAACCAATTTTAAATATACTAAATCTAACAAATAGTATGTGTTCATGAGTTAAGCATGTAAAACAAATATACTGTGAACAACTGAAATATAGTATTTTTTTTTTTCTTGTGTGAATCGTCTTTGTAAGCCAAGTAATGAAATTGGTAGACGCTCCAACAGCAAACGGTTAGGGAAACTTAGTTTATTTATTCATATGCATTTCGGGTTGGTTTATTTTCCAACCCCTCTTCAGTGCTGTTAAGGAAATTCAAAAAAGTGGGTTGGAAAATAAACCAACCCGAAATGCATATGAATAAATAAACTAAGTTTCCCTAACCGTTTGCTGTTGGAGCGTCTACCAATTTCATTACTTGGCTTACAAAGACGATTCACACAAGATTAATATTCACAGCATCCACACCTACTACGTTGAAATATAGTAATTTGAAAATCATCAGGCATATAATAAACTCTTTAAAGATAAGATTTGCAATTCCAACTGTACTATTACATTAAAATTGCATTATTTATATTATATATAACGATCAATAAATCTCATATATACAAGATGGTTGGTTCATTGGTGTTTTTTGGCACAAGGGCCACTTAGGCCAAGCTGTGCCACATATATACAAGAACTTAAATGTATTTAAAACACAAGAGAGTTCAAAGTAACCAGAAAAGATGACAGTTGAACCAACTCTATATAAATTATATTAAAAAATTGTGAAGATGTATTATAAAAGTGACTTAAAATATTCTTTATTTCTAGAATGCTGTGGAATTTTTATAATCCTATTTGAATTGGTTCACTAAAGAAATTTAATGTGTTATGTAATTTAGAAAAATTAAAAAATTTTTATATATCAACCATCAAAGCTAAGTAATGAAAACCTATTGTAAAAATACACTAATATAGTGAAACACATTATAAAATAAAAAAATCTAAAATTATCTTAGAAAATAATCTTTAAAAGAAGCATTCAAATAATGTGATTTAAAATGCAAAATTTCCAATAAATATTTTTTTTATGAATAAAATATAATTAATTTCAAATTTAAATTTACTTTGAAATAATAATAATAATAATAGTAAACGTGATTGTCAGACAAGAGCTTGAAAATGGCTTAAGAAACTAGAGCCATTATTGATTCTAGATGACTATTTATAGACATTCAAGGACACATGCTAAAATTTCCTTACTATATCTTTAGTAACTATTTCTCATTAGCATGCTATATTAATCATTGATTTTTAGGTATTCCTTAAAAAAAGTGCAAGTAAAAATTTCAATAAACTCGATAATAAAATTCATTTGCAAATAACAATTCCTTTATTAATACAAAATGTGACCTAAAAAAGCAAACACTCCTAAAAAAGCAAATATACTTATAAAAGCATATAAAATATTTCTTGCTTTACATATTTATCTATACTTATGTACAGTACCTATTAAATTGTCTATGTTAATTTGAATTTGTTTATGTATGTCGTTATTAAAATTTGGTTTGCGCCAGAGTAGAAAATTTGTCCAGAGAATTTATCTGGCTATTCAAGTTAGTTCACATTCAATATATGTTAATTTCAATAAAAATAAGCAAACAATACAATTGTACGGAGAAAAAAATATAATTAAAATCAAATTTATAATGATTTGCATGGCATTCCAGACCTTATCATCAATAGAAAATATTGAAAAATTGACGAAAAAAATTTTTTTTCTGTTATGGAAACACAGAAAAGCTTTTCTTGGACAAAATCCAATTCCTGAAAATTCTAATAATTCCCTGAGGCATTATTAAAGAACAGAAAAATGAAATATACCATTAAAACACAATATTAATTTAAAAATGTGTAATAGAATCAGCAAAATAATGTATTAATTTCTTATGTGTAAATGACACGTTTAAACTGAAATTAATTGTTTTTATTGCCTTATTTGTAATGTATCATTTTCAATAAATTTTTTACCCATGCTTTGGTTAGTGTTCAGTATTTACAATTGAGTTTAACATAAATTGATGCGTTTCGCAAATCAATTTAATTAATTAGTTAATTGAAGCATGGCATAAATTTTAAAAAATGACACGTAAATAAGCCATTAATGCTTTCATTAATTTTATATTTGTATAGCAAAATACTACAAGGTAAAAATTACCTGATTACCGGATTTTTGCACCACCGATTCCAACTAATGGTCTCGATATCATTTCGACTTCCGTCCGATAAAGCCACGTGACTGATAGTTGCTTTTATTATTATTATTATTATTTTTAAAATGGAAAAATTAAGAATGGTTTTTAAAAATACGTCGTATTTTGTTATAGGAATGATTCACGTTCGTGCTTTACCCGGTAACAAGGACATTTCACGTTGGAATTTAATTAATTAATTAATTATAATTGTAAGAAATTATCTTATTTAGGTACGCCAAAATCAAAATATACGGTTCAACAATTAATTGATATTTCCTGTAAAGAAGCGGAAATTTACAAGAAATATAACGTGGTGAGTTAAATGTCAAAACACGTGTCTATTTCTTTATGCGTGAATTAAAACTATCCGATAATGTGGAAGAGTATAGTCTATGGCTTATTTTTTCGGCTTTAAGCTATAAATATAACTTGTAATCGAAAAAAAATGAATGGAAAAATAAAACGAAGACTGCGATTCAAAATTTTCTTATCAATATGTCAGTTTCTGTTGACAAATATTATCAAAAGATGGCGTTCGTGTTAAACATATGGAAGTTCGAGTTGGTAGATATATTGATAGCTAAAAAAGGCATCTTTCTACATTTGGCGTATATTTTTTTTGTAGGAAGGACCTTCCACAAATAAAGGCATCCTCCTACATTTATTTAGGAGCAAAAAATGTGTAATATTTTTAAACACGCTTTTTATATTTGCAGTTCAATTTTCTATTGTTTCAAACGAAACAATAGAGAATTAATTAAAAAACATCGAGTAGTGTATTGAATATTATTGAAAAAACATTTTTTTTGCAGAAATTTAAATTAGAATATCGTTCCTCGTTCTTCATCCATGCCCCTTTCTTATTTTTATTTTAATTCTTTCCCCTTGGGCACCAAGTTTTTTTTCCATGCTTGGTTTGACCTAGCCTGAAACAAGTTGCTTAACTTAACCGGCAACATTTAAAATTTTGGTGGAGCCATTATGATTTTTATTTTTAAATTTTTTTTTTTATATTTTCAACTATTAAAAAATGGCAAAAAGCTTAATTTGGAGGATAGGGATGGGTTTTATAAAAAAATTCTAAATGGTAATGAAGAGGAAAATTATCATTAAGTCTGATCCTACTCAAGATATGACACACGATCCCCCTTATCTCCCCACCCCCTTGACCTTTGATCACCAAAATTTAATAGCATCATATAATAAATAAACCTCCCTGCAAAATTTCAGATATTTCGACAAAATGCACAAGAGTTATTAAGCTTCAAATAGGGTGAACAAAATTGTGCCCCCTATATACATACAGAAAATACCCCCCAAATTTTTTTGTTTTTCTTGACGTTTCAAGGTCCCAAGTTCAAAAATGGGAAAATCTTGGCGGGGGGTCATTTTTCTCTGTTATATATAACAGCCAGGAAAGTAAAAATAATTCACAAAACAAAAGTTATTAAAACTTTGGTATCGAATATCTCTTGAAAAATCGTCAAAAAAACATCAAACATTCACGTTATATTATGTGTGAGTGGAAGTTCTGTTAAAAATCACATTGAATGAATTTAGACTATCTCGACCGACTTTGCAATTCGTCCTCGTCTTGTAATGCTTCTATTTTATCGCTTGAATCGAATCTTTATGAAAGATACTCGAGTCGCAAGTACAATGTCTGAGCAACGAAGCATTGTAAACTTTTATAATACAGAATTTCCATCAATGACACAAAAAGCCTTACACCCGCTATTAGTTTAATTGCTAGAAACAGCGTGTGTTAAGGTTTTTTGTGTCATTGATGGTAATAGTCAAACTTGAGCATTTACTTAAACCAAATTTTATATTGTTCTGTACAGAATTGGTCACGAAAATATTTCTGTATCATTACTGCTGCGCATAAAATAGAAACTCGCTTCACTCCATTTCTGTGTGGTTTCGGCAGAAATTTCGGAAACATTTTTTACGTTTCCCATTCCCGTTCACGATTACGTTGTGTTTCACATGTGTTGGTACCTGGCTTAACAGTAAAACATCTTTCTTTTATGCATTATAAAATGCACAATAAATATTATACTGAAATAATTATAGAACATTATGTTAAAACAGCTATGTTCATTTGCATGTTTATCTTATAATTACTCTAAATATTATTCTAAATAGTGTATTGTATTTCTCAAAATTTTCTTGTATGTTATTTGGCTATTCATTATTATACATTTATTACAATTATAACATTTAAATTTTTAAAACTTTTTCAGGATGGCATACTTATTGAAAATATGCACGATATTCCTTACATTTTACCAGATCGGTCGGGACCAGAAGTCACTTCGGTTATGACAAGAATATGCTCAGAAATTAAATGTCTTGTTTCTGACATCCCTTGTGGAGTACAACTATTAGCTGGTAATAATGAAGCAGCTATGGCTGTAGCATTAGCAGCTGGTAATCTCAAGTTAAATATATAAGTAATATATTTGGAGAATCTTTATTTTACATAAGTGTGATATTTAGTTTTAATGTAGATAAATGCACTTACTTATTTTTATTAAATTGTTTGAAAATAACATAAAATTTAACACTGTGTTTAAAGATATATTTAAACTAATATTTGTATCCATTATCTATTATGTAACAGAATAAACTTTAAGATCAATTTTAGGATTACAGTTTATTCGTGTCGAAGGATTTGTATTCGGACACCTTGCGGATGAAGGATTTATTCAGGGATGTGCGGGTACGTTACTTCGACAACGGAAAATTATTGGTGCTGATAATATACTTGTATTCGCTGATATAAGAAAAAACACTGGTATAATATGTCATATATTATAATAATAATAGCAAGTTTTGAGACTGAAACATTCTTTTATTTATGAATAGCTCTCATGCAATCACATCTGATTTAAATACAAAAGATGTTGCTAAAGCCGCCGAATTCTTTTTAAGTGATGGAGTCATTTTAACTGGAAGTACAACTGGTGATCCTCCTTGTCCTAATGAAGTATCTGGTAAATATGAAGTTTTTTTGACATATTTGTTTAATAGGTATACAAAATTATATTTATGTAGAACTTTATATTTTAATGGTATTATCGATTAAATACAAGGTCTAAAACTAATGATAGTATTTCAGGAAGTTTTGTCACCAAATACACAAAAAGTAGTAAATTGAATATTTGATCTTTATATTTGCTTGCTTAAAAATTTCCAATTCCACAAGGAATCAATACAACAAACAATAAATAATGTTGAAGTGATACTTCAACATTATTTATTGTTGAATTGAAAGTTTTTAAGGACTGATCTGTAGAGATAAACAATGTCTCATTACTGAATGTGTAAATTGCTATATACTTACCAAATAGAGTAGAAAATTCATATATGATTCAGGGTCAGCTGAATGGCAGCAGAATAATTACAATTTAATTATAATTCATAATATTGTGAGGGATCCCTCACAGTATTACAAATTACAATACACTACAATCTGAATTCAGATCAATTTGAATCCACATAATCTTCATAACCCTTTATGATCTCAATCGGAACTTTATAGCTTATTCTTCTTTTCTGTTTATCCATTTTAAACAATTGAGGAAATTATGTTGAAATAGCTAAGTTACAGACCATATGGTATGTGTACTACTGATGAGAATTAATTTATATTTGCAAGATCTGCATTTCAATTTAAACAGTTATTGAGGATTATATCCATGATCAGTTCAAGATGAACATTTATTTAAATCCATAAACCTCAACAAAAGATAATTAACAAACGGTTTATTTGGATAGTATTGGCTTTTCAGAATTCACACAAATTTTGTATTTGTTTGAAATCCTAGAAGTGAATTTCTTTGATAGAATTTCTTAAGACATTGTTCATCATTTACTAAATTATGGATTTGAATCCTGTTTACATAAGGCTTTCTTAAGCTAGAAACATACTACTATAATGTATAATGTAAAACATTGGGATATATTCTGAAACCCCAATATTAATTTACAACTATAATTATACTGTAATTAAATTAATATAAAAATGACATTCTACATCTGTAAATTTTTTGTAGACGTTCTGCATTCCATTTCTATTCCTGTGATATTGGGTTCAGGAATAACAATAAATAATATTCATCTTTATAATTCTTGCTGTGGAATGATTGTTGGCTCCCATTTTAAGATTGGAAATAATTGGTCAAAAGCAATTGAAGAAAGTAAAGTTGCTAAATTTATGGACAAAGTTAAGAATTTAAGAAGAATTTAAGTTCTATATTTTATGCATATATAAATTGTATAATTGCTTATATATTTTAAGAAAAATTTAACAAATAAATTTTATTTAAAATGTGGAATTAGTTTTTGTTAAATTTTTTTAAATAGAATTAACTTTTCACATCTCTTTTTCAAGATATTAAATTAATATATTTTCTCCATGCATAAAGATGAAACAATATAATTTCAGTTTATATTTAAAACTCTCCAGTAGTGGATTTATGTGCAGACAGTGCAGTGTGACTTGTTGGTTACTAATAAATACCCCAACAAAACAATTTTAAAATAGTTCATACAAAAATAAATTATATATGTACAAATATTCCAATGGAAATATAAACTTTATGGGGTACTGTAATTTCTCACTAGTGTCTATAACACAATTTCTCCAAGGCTGAAACATGCCATTATTATTATAATCAATTTACCTGATATTCATAAGGTAATTCCTATGACTATAAGAGATCTGGGTTCATTTCTTATCAAAAATCTTTACAATTACATATGCAAAATCGTGATCATATCTTTGTCCAATCTCTCACATCCAGGGTTGCATGGGACCAAAATGATCACGGTTGAAAGATGGGATCAAATTTGTCAGTATATAATTTTTATAATTGAATTGAATCAAATTTTTATCGTCTATTCATTAAAAACAATCTGAACAGGAAAAATATTTTATAAAACAAAAACTTTTATTAACAATTTCAAAATTTACACTATCAAAACATTTGCTTAAATCAGTGTTTCTCAACAGGGGTAATATCACCCTCAGGTGGGCGATTTTTCCATATTGGGGGGCGAAAAACAATTTTCTGGGGGCAATATAGTAAAACATTATATTAATAATAATTAGATATTTTATTCATTATATCGTACAATAATTAAACAAACAGCATTCCTATAATCCTTCTTCCTTCCACTTTTAACCCTTTTCTGTCACATAGCAGGAATTATATTTGGGGGTCCTGATTAGCCAATTGACAAAATTTTTTTCGAAACGAAGAGGGCGATACTACGTAACTGTTTTATTGAAGGGGCGATACTATGTAACGGTTTTATCAAAGGGGGCAACGATTCGTTAGAGGTTGAGAAACACTGACTTAAATGAATAGACAAAACAATCTAATCTATATAATTTCTGGGCAGTAGCTAATAATTTTTCCATATGCAAGTGCATAAAGAGTAAAGAATGTCTTTGTCTAGATTCAAATAAATTATAAAAATGAATTATGTTGTTTTATTCTTATAAATGTACTGTACACTTTTTGTATTACTAAAATATTTGTAAATAATAATAGAATGATATTTCATATCAGTGTATTTTTGAGAGATCAAAAATAAAAACTCATTACATCTAGAGTTCTTAAATTAGAAACACAAATATTTATCTTATTGCAACTAATAATTCAAATCTCTGAAAAAAGCATTTATTTTTCTTTTTATCCATCTCAGCATTCGGTGGTGTTTTAATAATTAATTAATTAGGAAATATCAATTTAAATTGAAAGTAAATAAACTTTTTCAATCTGAATTTTAATATTTGCAATTATATATAATTATATTTATAATTTTGAATAGTTATTAAATATAGTCAGTATTGAAATGAATTTTCAATATTTACAACATTCAAATACTACAATATTCTGGTAATTTTTTATAAATGAATGAAACAATGTTTAATAAATAAACAGATGGAAAATGTGTAATAAAGACTAGATTCACTGACAAAAGCTAGTAAGATGAACAATTATTATGTATTTTTTATGACTAGAATCGAAAGCAGAGTATTTTCATCTTGATACTATTATGATTTGAAATATGTACATGATTTTTTTTAACTGTATATAATAAATTTCACTTTTATTTGACATTTCCCATTATAGAAATGTTTTAATAACACAGTAAACAAAACAATTTTTTTAAAAAAATTGTTTATTTAAAGAAATACAAAATGTGCTTCTCAAGTGAAGTTTTTCATTTATAATCAATCATCACGTATACATTATATAGTATGGTTTTGATATTCCAGATATTTATATTATAGGCACTTTTATATTTTTCATCTATAAAATTTTAATAAAGTAATATTTCTGTATTAAAATTTAATAATAAATTCAGTCACATTATCTGTAAATATATTGATTGCTACAATTTCTTGTGTACAAATTTCTAAAGTAAAAAATTATCACATTAAAAATGATCTAGAATTAAGAAACCATACTGTATTAAAATACATTTTATCTTATTAATATACAGTATGCTAATGTCAAACAAATCATTTATTCTAAAAGCACAAGTATTCAAAATACCATAACATCATTTTTCACACATAACATTCCATAATTATAACAACTTTAAGATGACTGTTTATTAAAAATAAACAATAGTACTGAATTTGTTTTAACAATACTTTTCGGGATTCCTATTCATTTAATAAAATTTCCAATTAAAAATATATAACAAATATTAAAATAGGATTAATAATTACAGTACAATGCCCTTTAAGAAGAAAATATATTTTGATCTACATGCTGATACACAGTTTATGAAAACTGCTTCATTACAACAGAAATATTTTTAGGTATGTATTATAAATCAAGAAACAAACAGTTTTTTTTGGAATAATGATTAACATCATCTTAATTAAATTAATAAATACTAAAAAAAAAAAAAAACAGTATTATCTTAAGCAATTGTTTGATTATTATTGCACTGAAACATCTTAATACAAATTTTAATAATAAAAATACTGCAATTGTAATATTGTGGAAGTCTAAAGCTTCAACATGGTGAAATGATATTTGGTTTTATTTTGGTTACAATTCGACATGAAACCTTTCCAGTAATTACAAATACATCTCAAACAAACTAATAATTGTAATTAGATATTTGTAAGAAAATTATTAGTAATATAAAATATTTTATTAATAATTGTCTTTAACAATAATTTTGAATTAACATCTTTTTGTTATTCAACAATTTTTTAAAGCAATTAAATGTTTTGTAGGAAAACAAACCTTAAAATTACTTTTAAAAAATGTATTCAATAACTTCTTAATTAAGATAGTGGAGAGTTGAAAGTATGAAAAAAAACATCATTTTACAAAATATGCAGTTATTTAGAATTAATATCTATTAAAAAATTTTTTCCTTCTTATTTCTATACTTTCAATATGAATTTTACAGTTACAGAATAAACTCGAATATAATGAATACATTATATTATATGGCACAGAAAATAAATCCATTAAAAATAAAAATACCTATTGTTCAAAAATACACGGTTTATAATTTTCCTAGAAATGAATTGAAAAAATTATTTTAACCAAATAATTTTTTTTTAATATTAAAAAAAAAAATCAAAAATAAATCTGAAACTAGCAATCTCTATACCTAAAGAATTCATTATGTACAGTACAAGACTTTCATTACTGTGTATTTACAGGAAGACACATTCATTGGTTCTTAACTATTTTATAATGGAGTAAACAATAATAATAAACTGATGAGGCCTTCATTTAGAATGTTCATTAATTTATAAATTATAGCTTGTATTAATTAAATTAGAATCTCAAATAAGATCTTTAAAAACATATCTTTACTTTAATATTAATCAATTATTTATCATCACTGTTTCTATGTTCTACAGATATTTGTAAAAATTATTATTTGACATTATCTTTGAAACTGAATATTCTGCTCTTGATAAGCAGAATATTCAGTTTCAAAATTATATGAGATAATACATTTTGATATGTGTAAGGGGAAAACATAAAGAACTGAGTTTTTACATTCATGTTATATAGTTCTGAAGATTTTATTGCATTCAAAATTTATAATTAAGAAACCCTGATGTATTTAACATGTTATTTTGAATATATAAAATTGCAAAGAATCAAAAATTATTTGGTCTTGTTTTATATTATACTATAATAATTATTAATCTATTAAAAATAATTATTAATATTAGTTGTTCTTTTCCAATTAAACAAAATAAACCTGAGCTATTTTAAATAAATACTAAGAGCTTCTTCAAACACCTGCTCTCTTCCTCTTTCTCTTTGATTTTACACTTTCCATCTTAGGAAGATTAATGTACTTTTTCTAAGATGAAAAGTGTAAAACCAAAAGAGAAAGAGGAAGAAGCAGGTGTTTGTATGAAACCAAAGAAGGACCAGAAGAAAACTCATCAAAAGGAAGAAATTGAGAACTTAGAACCTATTAATGAAATCAGCCTAATAAAATTACTTAATTTCTTTTAGTAAGACAATATTTAACAGAAATTAGATTAATAATCCAACAAAGACTTGTGTTTAATCTCAATACAATTAACACTAGTAAAGTTTAAATTCTTTCTAGTTGATTTTCTAAGAAAAACTTTTTTGCAGAAAGATCATCATTTTGGACTGACCAATACATTTTGAAAGCAAATAAATATATACAGTAGAGCGTCGAAAATTGGCGTCAATTGGGGACTGGGGTTGTTCCAATTAGTCATTTGTTCCAATTTCCGACTTTGTACGAAAAAATATATTAACCTGTCCGATGTTCAAATTTTTCTCCGTTGCGTATCGCTTCCTTTTGAATTTTCGTCGATTTTAAGCCTAACGAAAATTTTTATAATAATAATCGAGGCTATCGTATCGTTAAAAATTATTTCTGCATTTTGTACAAACAAAATAAATATATCGAAGAATATAAAAAACATGAAAATTATACTTTAGAAGTAAATCTAGTATCAAAAACGTTCGATTCAGCACGACACAGTCTGACTGAAAATCGTTCCAATTTCCGGCCATTTCAATTACCGACGTTCCAATTAACGACGCTCTACTGTACTACAATATTATAACAGTTTTGTGGTTTAATCCATACTAGATTCTATTATATATCAATAGATTGAATTCTATTGAAATTTCTAATTAAAACTATTTCAGATTTTCAAATAATAAAATTCCAAATAAAATGATAACGTATGTTAATGAAAATTAAACTGACAAGATAGTTGAATAGTTCTTAATTTCCAATTTTATACACTGGAGTTTGAATAATGGAACTTATGATATTTTTGAACTTCTCTAAGACTTTACCTACTTTAATAAAAAGTAAGATTACACATATATTGAAAATATACTAATTAAGACAAAAAAAAAAAATTAGAAAGTAAACAATTGTTGCTCAGTGGAAATATTTAATACTAACAATGTGCAAATTATTTATAAAGTGAGCTAAGACATATAATGTAATATTTTATTTTATATGATTGAATAGAACCTTCAATTTAAAATAAAAATTTTTGAAGATAATAATTCTTCTAATATTAACTTGCTATTAATGGATTTATATAAAAATAGTAATAATAATAAGTAAAGTTTTTTTAATTTTAACAAATTAAGAATTCCTCAACAATGAAAAGTCTGTTTTAAATACTACTGCATTTACGTTTCCAATTATGTGTTTAAAAGTACATAATTAAAAAGAAAAATGCTGAATAAAATAAAATTTCTAATTTGAAATTAGCAAAATGATAATTTTTTTAAATCTATATAAAAGTTACTTTTTAATTAAAAATACAGAAGAATTAATATATCCAATACCAAATATCATCAATTTGAAATTTCAAAAATTTGCAATGCTAAGTACATAGAATAAAAATATGTAAAAAAGTGCAAAAATTCTACAAATTGAATATAAATAAAAAGGATTATATGTTGAATAAAAAATATGGAATTAAAAACATTAATTTTTGCTAAGTGGAAAATCATTAATACAAATAATCAAAAATATAAATCAGAAATAAATTTAAATGTTCAAAATTTAAATTATTATTTGATAATTAGTTATTTACGAAGGATCTTTGATTCTCTGTAAGTACTTATATTTAAAAATACACAATCATTTTAATGCTTCGTTTAAAATATAAATAAATGAGAATGGATAATGATCGATTTTTCTAGATGGAAAATGTATTTGAAATATTCTTATCTATCAAAAAGTAATTTTATTTATAGTAATATGATTTAGTAATATATCAAATTCTTTGATTAATTAAAATGTATAATCAATAGCATATTACTATAAATATACAAATCTACACTTATTCTACCAGAATACTGAAATGTATACTGAATTAACTTTATAAATTTCTAAAAATTGTTGAATTTCTTTTTTGTTCACATTAAAAATATAAAGATTAAACATTAAATATTATAAAGATTGACATCCCAACAAATTGACACAAAATCAACTGTTATACTTAATGATCATTTGTTAATTTTCTAAACTATAAAATACACTTACTTGGGTTTTAATTTAATTCCAAAACAATCATTAACTGTCAAAATTATAAAAAAAAAAAAAATTACGTGAAATCAGAAGATTTTCATTAGTTTATACTAAGATAAAAGTTTAAAAAGTTATCACCTGTCATTTAGCTTAACAATCTGCAGAAACGTTCTAATTTGACATGAATCTATATGTGAAGCTACAGGCTTCATAAGCATGCTTTACATTAAAAACACAAAAATCAGTTCAAATTCAGCCAGTCTTTATAATTATTAAACACATGATGGAGTTAAAGAAAATATAATTAAAGATAAATGGCTTTTAAATTAACTATTATACTAATCTGAACTAGCAATCTATAACAAATATTTGTTGATAGCTACATAATTAATATGACTAAACACAGAATAATTTCCTTGTAGAATAAAAGGATTATTGCATGAAATCTCATATTCATATGTAACTTGTTTATTTTTAAAATTCCAAATTTTTTAAAGAATAAAAATCAAACATAAATATACAAGATTTTTTAAAATTATATTTAAATAAACCAAACCAATAGTATTTTTCTAAAAATGATCATCAAAGCTATGTCTAAATGTTTAATGCTTAAATCTTTTCCTTCTGATATCAAAAGCTGTATATACAGATAGATATTTTCAGATGGCAAGTTTTATGTTATTAATTATATAATTTCCTATTATATATTGGTGGCATGCTAATTACAAAATTTTAAAATTTTCGGGTGTTCATAATAAACAAATTTATCATTTTTATAAAAATAACAATGTAAAATGTAAAAGTCTAAGCTAATATACATTCTAATGTTATCAAGTATAACTTTCCTTATATTTAATATGAAGAGAACAATTATGAAAAATATTTTAATACTGATTAATTTTCTGTTTATATAAATGAAATATATATATCTATATATTTTTGGCAAATTATCACATTTAAATACATTATTAGATTTACATTTAAACGTTATGATTTGGATATACTGTAACATGAATTTATGAACAATTTTCAAAGGAAACTTTCATAAACAAAAATCACAAATTAAATGAGATCAATATTGAATTCTAAACTGAAATTGAATTGAAAAGGAATAATGATGATAGATATTTTAAGTGGTCCACAAAAAAGTGAAAACTGGTATAAAATGAAAATATAAATGGTATCAAATAGGGCAAACACAAAATAAGAATACACATTTTGAAATTAAGAGATGAAAGAAAATACAAACACTTATTAAATGCAAAAATAATTCTAAACTAATGCCAAACTTAACTATAAATTTAGTTAAGATTTAAATACCATTTCATATATTTGTGTTAAATAAATACAGCACCATCTTTCAATAATGATATATAAAAATATATATGTTTACTACAAATTATAAAATGTTAATTAATATTCTAATCATTATTGTATGGATGAATAAACATCAAATTTTGTTTATCACTGGTAATGTGTATGATACATACATGTGAGTAATCTACAATCAATGAAAAGCATAAGGATTGACATTTGACTAAATTAAAAAAAAAAAAAAAAAAATGAAAATAGTAACATACATCATCAGCAATTCTCTTTAATACAACATACATAATATCACAGAAGATTTCAAATCAATAGTTATGATTATTTATTCCTGAGTGTTTTAATCTTCGATCTTTGCGACGAGGATGCTTTGGACTGGTTTGGTAATGATGAACACGATTTATGCGATTTAAAAATGATCGTTGAAGTTGTTTCTGTTCTCTTATCCATTTAGCTTGTTGTCCGGGATTGAAATTCTCAATATTTTCAATTAAATCTGCAAAGAATTATTTGTAACTTGTAATATTTATTATTAAATATAAAAGTAATTTAAAAATATTTACATATTTTTATCAAAAGCAAAAAATGTTTCAATTAAGAAGATATTTTTAAAATCAATAAAGTACAGTGGAACCTTGCTTAACAAGCACCTCGCATAACGAGCAAAACAAATTGTTAAAAAATGACTTGCTTAACAAGTGATGTTTCGTAGAACGAGTGACCTGGAGAGGGAAAGTCCCATTCTACTAGCATCTTATTGTCGCTTGTGATCACACATTTTTCCAAACTTGATGTTTATAAGTAATATGTATGAACACAACAGTCATAGCCTGTTATATAATAAGTATGCCAAACGATATGCCAAATTCTTGGGCTATGTAAAGGCTATAACTAAATATTAGAAATTAATTAATTTGACTAGAGGTAGGCAGTTATGCTGCCATCTCATTAAATTTAATGATCAATTCCAAATTAAATTTTAAAATGTTAAAAATTAATAATTTATAATTATTAATTTAAAATTTAATACAAGATGACAGCATAACTGCCTACCTCTAGTCAAATTAATCAATGTCTAATACCTAATTATAGCCTTTACATAGCCCAAGAATTTGGCATATTGTTTGGCATGTTTATCAGACATATTATCTGTGACATTTTTCTTTTCTGCAAATCGAATTTGCATTCCAGGTTGGTCCATTCTGTGCTAGAAAAAAAGACGATGATGATTCACGCTCCTTAACAATATATATTGTATAATTTTCTTCAAATAAATGTTATACATAAAATATTTGAGTATTTTTTTCGGCATGGAATGCATTATTGTATTTTACATTAATTTATATGAGAAAAATTGTTTCGCATTAGTACGATTCTGGAACGAATTATGCTCGTTAAGCAAGGTTCCACTGTAAAACTAAAACTGGAATTACAAGACATCACAAATACACACAACCTTTCCAGCAGTACCTTTAAATTGCAAACTTTTTCAGTTGTATTAAATGGCCATCATCAGGCAAAATTTCAAAAAACAAAATCAGCAAAATCTATTTGGAATTCTATTTAAAAATTCAGATGTTACAATGTAATTGGTTATAGCTATTTATATGTCATTTGATGGAAATTACATCAGTAAAAATCAGTTACCAATGAAAAAAAGTTTTTCATACACAACATACACTTCATGCAGGTGATAACTAAAACTGAATCTTGGCAAGAAGAATATATTCTAAAGATCTTGTTAGATTTGTATATAGTTAGATTCTTGTTAGCTTATAGCTGGCTAGTGAAAAGATTTTTTTTAAATCATTTATAATTTGATTATTAGAATATAATTATCAAATGCTATTTAAAGAATGAAACTATCCATATATTGATTTTAAAAAATAAATGTTATATATTCTATCATATCATGATGAAGATAAAGTTTTTAAAAGTTATGGTTTATTAGAAATGTTACAAGTTAAAATTATTTTATACATATTTTTTTCTGTGAAGCTAGCTAAAAACTTTTTTCCTTAACTCAAATTATGTTTTAATTTTTAGTCGTCATCAAAAAATTGTTCAAAATTCAATAAATCAAATATTTTTCATCTACAATAAAGAAAACAAGATTATGTATTAAAATTTTACACTTTCATAAATTTCAAAATGTTAAAAGAAACACACAAACATGTACTTTCAACATATGAACTTGGAGCAATAATGTGCCAAATTCTGCAAATTTACAAAATGTAATCAGAATTTAATGATATATATTTTGAATACTGTTTCACTATATTAAGATTACACAACATTTGGCCAAGCATGAAAACATCACAATCAAATATACTAATTAAAATAACTATATTTGAACAGACTAAACTGCCTTTTGACTCTAAACTATAGTGTTAGAAATTTTGAAACAAAGTAACACTACAGGCATTTGTGTTTACCTTAATTTAAATTACATAAACAAAATGCTTAATTTTTATTTTTTGACAGGAAACACATAAGAAATATATATTTACAAAATTAAATATATATTTCTACATATATCTGCTTTTTAATACAGTCAAATCCACTTAAGATAGTACCCATGGTATTGCTACATCATACTTCATTATCAGAAGAAACAGGATCACCTAGAAGGTTATTAATTGTATTCAATTCTCTTCACTTTTCCATGTCTTAGGAGCACTATATAACTTATAACACATTTGGAAACATTAAAATTCATTATCACACAATGAATTTTAATGTTTCCATTCTTATACCATCAATTTTATTATTCTAATTGAATGATCAGTAAATATACTATATTTACTAGCCACATTACTTTCACTTCTTTCCAGAGATACAGTAGATGACATAGATGAAAAGACGTGAACATCCTTACTTCAAAGTTTTTGAATGTTCTCTAACAGAACATACAGTACAAAAAATCTAGCAATAAGAGTTGCATAACTTTCCCAGCTATTATGAGTTTTTGTTTAAAAAAACTTTTACATTATTAAGCAAAAGAATAAAAAAGTGTAAATGTTAATAACGAATAATATCTTCATTAAGTCTGACCTCTGTCAAGACATAACACATGACACCCCTCTATATCTCCACCCTCTCGACCTTTCACTACCAAAATTTAATAGCATCAATGCTCCTCATATACAAGCCATCATGCCAAATTTTGTTTCTTAATCTTTACTTAAGTAGTCAGTTTTCTGTGGTCCCGGCCAACTTACATGGGCATTAATGTTAAAAAACTCCAGTTTACTCGACATCGTTTAACTCGACACCACTGGATAGGTCGACATGCTTTTGCTGTCGCACACTCCAATAAGTCGACACCCCTTCTGAAAAAATGAATTCACTCCATACGTGTGGTGCAAACTCATTTTTTTCAGGAGGGGGAGTCGATTTATCTATTAATATATAATTAATATATTTAATAATATAATAATACATTAATATTATTAATATATATACATATTAATAAAATTGCCTTAACATTTAATGTATTTTTATGTATAAAATAATAACAGATAAACAAAAAGAAAATATACAATCTACATCAACATCACACCAGAATCCAATTTTGCATTTTCTTATGCCAGAGGCATTAAGAATCCTTAGACGTTACTTGTCAACAAGTGACAATTGCAAAGATGATGTTTTCAAGGCATTCATGTTCATTGAAAAAGAAAGTTGAGACAGTTAAGTGCTCAAAACAAACAACACTAAACGAATTTTTCAGTTTATCATCTACAGAATAATTGTAAATGGAGGACACAATGTTTTGTAAGTCTATGTTACTGTATAAAGCACTACTGTATTTTATTAATTGTAGTTTTGTGGTTTTTTTTCCAACTTCGCTTTAGTTGACACATCGGGATAACTCGACACATTTCCACTTCCCATTGGGGTGTCAACTTAAGCGGAGTCAACTGTATTATATTACATCACAAAGATTTATCTGTTTTTTGTAGGCTTCATTAATATTGAATAAACTGTTGATATTACTATGACATAATTATCAACAGTTTATTTAGTATTAATGAATTTACAGATAACAGATAATATTATATTACACCACAAAGATTTTACTGCTATTGCATCAGATGTTGTAAATTATACAATTGTAATAAAATACTATTTTTGTTTTAATAATTATTACACCACAAAGTATGTAAGAGTATTAAGAGTTCTTAATGTGAGACACATAAGAGGAAACTTATGTTAGATGATGCAATATGAAGTCAATGCTAATTTCTGGTGACTCAGCTTTTATCTTATGTTTTAACTATAAAAAGAAGATAAAAAATTAACTGCTATATATCACTTTTTCAATTCCATATCTATTATAAATTTATTTTTATAAATTATCAAGTACTAATCTAAGTTATAAATTTCAATCTATTTTACATAAAATGGATTTTAAATTTGATGACAGTCAAACCTCTCAAGATTAAATTTTAATAACAACAATAATTATTATTATTTATTAACATGAAAACATAAATTTAGTATTAAAATGTTTCCTGTGAGAAAATTAAGCTTTTTTACAATAATAATAGTTTTTAATTTTATCATGTTGTCAGACTAAGAACAAACAGATTTACATAAAATTGGAAATCTATTAAAATTTTTTTGGTTAAAGCATTTAAAAGACAACAGTCTGCTGCTTTGGGGACTCGGGTACAAGTCTGGTCAGCATAGCAATTATTCAGGATGATCTGTCTCACGTATGTCCCTTCCTTTACCACCTGGATAAGCAGACTGTGAACCTGGTAAAGCCCATAATGACCATGGGAAAAAGGCTCCATTAATTCCCACAGGAGGGAGGAGTTAAAAAAAATTTATAACATTATTTATAAAATAAATATACATCAACAACATTTTCACAAAAACAATAATTATTCTTATAATACATAACTAATATAGCCAAACAACATTATAATAAAAAATAAAGACTAAGAAATAGCACAAACAATTAAAATATTTTTCAAATTTTGATTAGTCTTGAAGAAAATCTGTTTTGTTTATAGTTTGAGCATGTTTGAATAAATAAAGATAAGAATCACACAAATATGATGAAATAAAATACAATGGAATTCATTCTTATAATTCTATAAAAAATTATTTTGTTTCTTTAATATATTCAAACTAACTAAAGAATGGCTCAATAGGACCAACTACTTCTCAAACATTTTATTGGGTTGTTCAGAAAGTAATTTTGTTTTTTTATTACTAGAGGAATTAGATGTATTTTTACCAGCCAATTTTATTTTAAACCACATTTTCATTATATACTCTGACAGCTGACATTTTAAGGCTTATTTGTAAAAAATTTTGTTTGATTCTGTACAATTGTTTTTTTTCGGTGACCTATCAAATATGGAAAATTGAAAACATCATTTTCAGCATATTTTGCTATTTTATAACTAAAAAATCAAAATGCTGTTCAAACAAGAAAAAAATTGTGGTACATGTTTGGAGAAGATGTGTTGAGAGAAAGACAGTGCCAAAATTGGTTTACAAAATTGCATTCTGGCAATTTTAATATCAAAGATACACCACATTCTGGATGGCCATTTGAAGCCAATGAAAACAAAATAAAAGGTACTGATTGAAGCAATCCTCCATATAACAACACGTGAAATCACTAAGAGATTAAATCTGTTAAATTGAACCGTTTATTATTACTTAAAACGAATTGGTTTCGTTTCATAGCTCGATATATGGGTTCCACATGTTATTAACGAGAGATGCTCTCTATGGTTAGATTTTAAAGAAATTTTTTTTTGAGCTTTTACCAGACAATTTAACAATTGATTCGAAAGTGTACTGCCATTGAGTAAACAAATTGAGTAATATCAACAAACAAAGTGTAGTGTTTTACCATGATATTGCCAAACTTCACACAAGTTTGGTAACTCATCAGAAACTTATAGCTTAGATGGGATGTTTTATCATACCAACCATATTCGCCAGATCGGGCACACTCGGATTATTACTTGTTCTGGTCTATACAAATTTTTTTTAACTGTAAGACATTTACTTGAAATGACAATGTCAAAAATCACTTGAATCAGTTTTTTGTAAACAACGATCAAAATTTTTATTAATGTGAAATCATGCTACTACCAGAAACAATGACAACAGGTATTTGACCAAAATGGTCAATATATAATTCAATAAAATATTTATTTGTTATAAGAATATTGCGTTTATTTTTCTATGGAAAAACGAAATTACTTTCCGAACAACCCAATAAATAAATCTGATATGTTTTCAGAAATAATAAGCAAATTATATATATAAATGTTTGCAGCACTCTTACTTCAATTACACTAAAACACCACTTATGTGCTACCTTCATAGTAAAGTTTCTGGCCACATAAAATGAGGTGATCACCTAGCTGGGGGTTATGAAAAAATTGACACACAGAATTGTAATAGGTATACCTACTGAATCCTGCTATAAGTTCAATACATAAAAGTAAACAAAAATAAATTAATAAAGAATTCTAATAATACTATATATCCTGTGCAATATACCATATGAATTACAATATTCAAAAATTTCACATAGAGTTATGTATTAACACTGAATATTAGAGTATTGAAATACAGGGTACATATACAATGAATGAAAGACAATTCATTCAATTATCAGTACAGTCTAATTACCAGTATCTGCTTTATATCAGTACAGTATTAAACAGAATTGTTTAATACCCACAAATGGAATCAGTACTCCTAACAAAATCAACATGTTTATGAAATAGCAGTAAAGATTTTTATTTAAATACTGTATTTTAACAAAATTCAGAAAAATTATTAAACAAAAGTCATGAAATATGCAGAAATGTCCAACTGTCAAAAAGGGTTAATAATTAAACCAGTTTTTACATTACATTTGTCAATCTTTTTCTTTGTCGGGTGTTGCAAACAACAATTTTGAAGCAACAGTCTGAAGACAAAGCAAAAAAGCTTTAAAAATATTTACCAATAATTACCAATACTCCATATAAAATGTGTTGGATATATATTTTAATTTTATAATTATGAAAATATAGAGTTGATGTAATCATCAGTTATTCAATATTAAGTGTTTGTGAAAATGATAGCAAATATATATGACAATATTTTATAATGTTATATTATAAAATTTTAATAACATGAGAAAAATACAAGCTTTGTTTTTTCAATAATTATTATTTCCGATAAAAAATCTTCCTTATTTGAAGGACAATGCTTAAGATCTTCCAATAAAGATATATGCATATATATATAAATATATATATATATATATGTGTGTGTGTGTTGTAATTTGACAGTATGTACAAATACAATACAAAGCTACAAAAGATAATGCAGATAATATCACAAAATAGAAGAAGAAAATGACAAAAACAAAAAAGAACACACACAGAAAAAAAACAGAAAGAAAGAAAAAACAATTTTGATAAAAACGATAATAAATTGTTTGTTACAATTACAATGCAACATAATTCTATTTACGGATATTGTTTTTATTAAATATAAAATATAAAAAAATTATTTTAAGAATATAAAATATAAATACCTTGAAGAAGAAGAAATTAATCATTTTGGCAAATAACCAAGAATATATAAACTGATGACTATCATAAATGAATTTGTGCTGCAATAAAATAAGAAATTACATATTTGAGCTATATTATCATGCAATTTTGAAAATATAAATAGGTTAATTAATAAAGAGCATGCTTTCATTAAAAAAATAAAAAAAAAGTAAATATCACAAGAAAGACCCAATATTATAATGTAAAAGCTTATTAAAATACATATAAATGAGTTTTGTTTGATAAAATTTAACCAGTGAAATTATTTTACTTAGATATTTAATAGTAATTTTTTAAACAAAAATTACTAATGATGTTTAGTGTAAGCAATGGCTATTATAAAAAATGAATTATTTTTAAGTAAAAAATAATAAGTAAAAAGTTAAATGGCATTCAAACAGAAATCTACTGAGACTGAAAAACTATAATGGACAAATTAAAGAGTATACAAATACAGGTATAAAAGTTTCTCTCATATCTCAATGTTAATATAAAAGTACAATAAAACAAATCAAATAAGATTGCACAGGTTGCAGAAAATTACAGCCATAAAATACAACTAATAATTATATTAACATTTTAGCTATCTGTAATATAAAATAATCACAACTTGTGTGTTCTATTTAAACTCAAGTCACTTAATCATAAAAACATATTTAATGAATGTAATAAAATACACCATCATCAGTTAAAAATATCAAATAAGTTTGGTATTAGAATTTACACAAACTAGTTTAATTAAAGCATATATTCTGGATCATCATTACAAAAAATAAAAATTACTTAAAATAGATAATTTAAAATGAACTTCTATACGTATTAAAATAAATATAAATTAAAAAGTGAATGACAAATTTATAACAATCCTCATTATTTATTGTTTTTTTATTCTTTATCATTAATTAACAGTAGATTGGCCACTAAAAGAAAATAAAAAACACTAATATTCATAAAAAAATAGTTTCTAGTTTGCATACATTGTAAACTAGAAATGTATCTAGCAAATTGTAGCCTTTTCAGCTACATTTGCTCTCAGTCTCTATATAGCATTACTGAGACATTATTGGGCTGTAATTTGAAAAAATTATACACCTATAAATTCCTACTGTCATCGATATGTCTCACTGTCTATCCGTCTTTCCTTAATCTCTAGAACTAAGTTAGATAGATGAAAGACGAGACCACATATGGAAACCTTAAGGGCAGAAAGCCCCAATTAACTATATGCAAACTTCCGATGCAAACCGAAAAAATCATGTTATTTCAATTCAAAACTTTACCCCTGAAAGATGTTAGATAGATGACTGGCACAATTCTGTTGTTAAAGGAAAAGTATGACATACAGGGGCAAGCCACTATTAATTTGAGATGGAGAGTATATATTTTAAATTAAATAAATTAAAAATATGATTACAAATTGCAGCCTGGCATTGTGATGATGTCACAGTAAATAATTGCTCAGAGTATGCTTCAGTCAATTGGATTCAGAAGTAACAGCAGTCCAGTTAAAGTAACATTGTAATCAAAGCACTTATTTAACTCTATTTGCTCATTCAAATAGATTTTCAAACTCTTGATAGACTTTGTTTCTGTCATGTTTGCAAAATTTTAGTGAGCAAAACCAAAGATTACAATTGGAATAGCAAATAAACATCTTAATTGCATATTCAAGTCTACACAGCACTAGACAGAGGTCTCTAAGTCAAAAACAAATCCCAGTGTATACAAATGATAAAGAAACTTTGATGGATTAACTCTGCCACTTCTCCAGTACAAGTAATGTTTTTACATTGATCATTCCAGAAAAGAAAAGTCTAGTTAGAATATTTTATTTTACAGTTTACTTACATCTACATATGCAAAAAGAGTAACTTGGATTAAAAAAAGTTAATAATAATATGAAATTTTTTTAAACTAAGTGACGAGATGAAGGAAAAACACTCAATATTTCACATAGAGTTATTTTCATACTTTGATTTGCTGACAACAATTGTATTCAAAATGTAAATTCAAAATGTAAATATTGCAAAAAGAAAGACAGAAGATACAATGTTTTCTATTAAGAATTAAGAAAAAAAAAGGCTAAATTATTTTTAGATTTTAATTTAAGGAAAATGAAGCAATAATTTATCTTTATTTGTCTAATAAAAGATATCAAAATTGATAATGTGATGATTTAAATTATAGAAATTTTCTCTATTGTCTGCACTTAGATTTTTCACAACAATATCTCTAAGACATCTTGCTTCTAGAAACTCCATAACAGGAAAGCACTAATCACCTCATACACACAGACATAAAAATACATCTTTTTATCTTGCAGGGCCAAAAGAGTAAATTCTTGATTTAACTGATTTTTCAAACTGAGTTTCATCTCTGTCTTTTTTCACATACTTGAAAGTATATGTACTGTACTTCAAATTATTTTTTACGTTAATTTATTACTTTGATATTAAGTTCAAATGTGACTAAATTATTGATTTTATACTAATTTGAGAGTGATATCTAATGTAATATTTCAAAATTAACATAGTAAATTTTGTAAAATAACAGTAAAACTAATTATATTATATACTGATAATCCAAATTTTAATTTCTGAATTGAATAAGTGTGTTATTAATGAAAACAAAATTTCTTTCAAAAAATATGGTGCTCGTATAAAAAGATGTGTAAACTAAAAATCTAGAATGTGAAAATGAATTTACTCTGGAAGTTGTGGTGTACAAAATGAACAATGCACATAAAATAAATTAAAAAGAAAACACATTTGAACAGTCAGTCAATTTAACAAATTTAAATCTATTCCATGATCTGTTCCTTTCAAATTTTTCTTTTCATACATTTCATTAAGTTCTAAAAGACCTCAGTCATAAATTAGCAGAGCTTGTTCTTAATTATTTTGCAAAGTTCTGTAGTGGGATTGGCCTGCCACTTTCCATCATACACTTCCTGCTTTAACTGCTACTAAAACTATTTGCTTGATGTCTACGTCAATTAGGTACATTCTTGCACAAAGAATACACTGTATCCCATGTTGCTCAAAGACAGTAATCATATCTTGACATTGACATATCTGGCCAAAACACACAATTGCCATTTGGATAGTGCTTCAACAAGAATTGGACTAGTCTTTTCTTGATGCACTCTGGTATACTTCTGTGTTAATGCTACATTTTGACAGTGCAATGAAAGCCTGAGACTGCCAGTAAGGGCTTATGGCTATACTATACTACCCATATCAAAACCTTTATCAGAAACTTTGCATGATGTTTGAACTTCACTTATGGCATAATCACCTTTCCTTTTTCACACTAAAACTTTTTATTTCCTGCACATTAGGAACCATCTAGTGTAAAGTAAGACATTTCATCATCCATAACAACAGGTTGTTTGGGCTACAAATCTCTTGCTCAGTCATCACAACAACATTTTTATTTTGTAACTGCTTCACATATACTTGGATGAAAAAATTCTTTCTCTCAATATTTCATGCACATGTATGTGAGTTAATTAATTTGATCTTTTAACCAAGTTTATGGAGAGAGTGGCCCATCTTACCAACAGAGGCATCAATTAGCTGCTTATGTTTTGTTTCAATAATTTTAACCCTTTTCCTTCTAATTTCTCCAGCTGTAGATAGCATTGTTTTCAATCTTTATATTTGTCTTCTTTTAGGCCTTCCATTTCTTAAAAGTCCTATGACTTTCAATACATGAACATACTTATATACAACAGAAAATCTGCATGTTCAGTTTATTTTCACATATGCATATGTAAAAAAAAAAAATTAGGTTATTCTGAATTTTTAATTTATATGTCAATATTTATAATAATTTTTCTGAAGAAACAATGTTTCATATGTTTATAATGATATTTAAACAATAATTGACTTGTTGCTAATAGAAACTACTATCAGATAGAGACTACTATTAGAGGCTAATAGAGACTACTATATGGAAGTTTTCATTCATTATAATAAAAAGAATATTCAATCTCAATTAAAAAAATTTCAATAAAAATTCTTGTAACTAAGATTGGATATTAATAATTTTTCAAATATAATTAATGAAACTAAAACAATTAATTTTAATTAATGCCTGATAAAACAATATCTACTATAACACATTTCTTGTCTAGTTTAAAAATGTGTTGGTAAGCTCTATGATGGCATCTTTAATTTCTAGACTTATTATACTTATCAGACACAAGACCAGCCTCAATATATCAATTTATTTTCAATAGTATGCATTTTGGACTTACAGTCTCTCCTCGGCTTTTTTACAACTATTTAAAGATAAAAACGAGTTAAGTTAAACCACCATTAACAACTGCTAGTTTAGATATTAACATAATTTACATTTTCTGCAAAACTGACATATTTACTATTTCAAATCATACAAAGGAATTTTAAAATTTTGCAATAATCAGTTACAATTCTATTCATTAAGTATTCACTAAAAACACCAATAAAATGTCAACAATTTGAATACATAAATATCAAAATATAATAATATAATACATATACTGATGATAATATAATACATGCAAATCAAATTTTAGAGCAAGTAAACCAAATAGATGAAGCCATTAAATTTGATCTGGAATCTGAAAAAAAATAATCAGTTACCTTTCTCAAATGTTTTAGTTTACAGTTTTAAAAACAAAATAATATTTAAAAAATAGGCTATAAAAAACCTTGCTCAATAGATAGTGTTATACATTTTACATCAAAGTACACCTGTACACCTGTGGTTCTTTGCATGTTTTTTATATGCAAAGAACCACAAATGAAACAGATTTTAATAATTTCTTGAATTTTATTATTTTTATGTATTTAATGAATGGTTACAGTAAATTATATCAATAGTAAACAAGTGATCACAAATTAGATTAATAACAGGAAAGATAATATACAGAAACAGCCAAAAGATCATATATCTTATAAATTTTTTAAAAATTAAATACAAAAGGAACATTTTTGAAAGATTAAAAAATAAATTAAGAAAACAAGGACTAATCTTAGTACCCAAACAAAACAATAGTCTAACAAGGGAAATAAATGTACAGTACATAATATAAATAACACAAGTGAGTCCAATATATGGGAAAAGAAAAATGTTATATATAAAATAGAACGTAGCTGTAGCACACCTAAATTTTATACAGGAGAAACAGGGAGAGAATTGAAAATCCATTTTAAGGAACACATTTCTGCTATTAAAAGTAATAATAACTCAGCTGTAGCCATGCATTGTAAAAAAGAAGGTTGTGAAATAATAAAAGATACTGTTAAAATAGTTAAGAAAGAATTTAACATAGGGAAAAAAGATGGCATAAACACTTAGAAATAATAAAAAATAAAAAATTATGAATAATAATTCTGACCAAAAAATACACAAATCATGGTGTGAATATCTGTCAAGAGGGATGCAGGGGAAAGGAGGAGTGTATAAATACAAATGAGAAGGGAGAAAAAAGGTATTAATTTAGAAGCGATGTGTATCACTTCATTATTTTAAGTGTCTCTTATATGTCATAGTTATAACAGTTGGCCAAGCTTGTGATGGTATATATTACTTTATTGTTTTAATCATATCTTACATTGTTCTAAACACTGTTCCAACACTTTTAAATGTAAATTTACAACCTTTTTTTCTGATATTTATGTATTCAAATTGTTGACATCTTATTGATGTTTTTAGTGAATACTTAATGACTAGAATTGTAACCGATTATTGCCAAATGTCAAATTCCTTTGTAGAATCTGAAGTTGTAAATATGTCAATTTTGCAGAAAATGTAAGTTACATTAGTACAGTGGTTCTTAACCAGTGTTCCATAAAAGAAAAGACTTTAAAGTTTTTA
The DNA here is from genome assembly GCF_030686945.1 of Centruroides vittatus. Lineage (NCBI taxonomy): Eukaryota > Metazoa > Arthropoda > Arachnida > Scorpiones > Buthidae > Centruroides > Centruroides vittatus. The sequence continues at coordinate 923,857 of NW_027121224.1, forward strand.
TTAAAATTTATTCCCATTGCTATATTTGTAGATAATTCCATGTTTCTATTTTATTCAATATATAAAACTTTATTAGTTTATTGCTTCATTGTTTCCTGAGAATAGTAAACATGGAATTACTTATCAATTTTTGAATGTATTGATGCTATTGCTCCGTGTAATAAAAATTATATGAATGGTGTTCTGCGGCCTCAGAAAAGTTGAGAACCACTGTATTAGTATCTAAACTAGCAATGTTAAAAACAAGTAAGTTAAACTGCCATTATCTTTAAATAGTTGTAAAAAAGCCAAAGAGCGACTAAGTCTGAAATGCATACTATTTGATATAGTGAAGCTGGTCTTGTGTCTGATGACAGTGTAATAAGTCTAGAAATTAAAGATGCCATCATAGAGATCACCAACACAAAACAATATCTCAAATATAAACATCCATTGACCCATTTTTTTATCATGACAAAACACACTGCCAGATTATATCATGCAGATTTTGCTAAATTGGCCTAGAGGTGGACACCTAACCACCTAGCTTTAGACAAAATTATTTATTATTTAATTATTAAATAGTAGCCATATTATGGCCTGATATAATCCAGCAGATTCATTTGGCAATATCTCAAATTAATTAACGTATACAGCATACTTTTTATAACAAAAATATCAGAAAGTTGATAGAAACTTTCTTTAAAGACAAATATTCACAAGTTTCAATATTGTTATTACATAATGCAATTACTCTTAAATATAAATCATAATGCTGTCAAACAAAATATAACTTAACAAGCATTAAAAAAAAATCCAGCATAACTTTTCGAATTTCACCAGAAAAGTTTGCAATATGCTCTTTTAGATTCCATTCACCAAAAGTTACATCCCTCAAGACTTCACCCCAGCTTTTTAGAAAAATTTCCTTGGACAAAATCTAGAATCTACTAGATACATATTTTTATTTAGCTTTTTTTATTGAGGCAGTGTGTTAGCAAAGCCTCTTCTATGTGACTTACAATATTGCATTTGATCTCAAAAATTGATGGATGGAGTTTGATAAAACTTTGCCATTTTCCATTTATTAAGATGAAGAATCCAAAAATATAATGAAAATCCATTTAAATGTAAAAAATAGGAGTACTTTGTTTTAGATATACAGTGGAGTCAGTGATGCTGTCTGTGCCCCTTGATGTGATTGAGCATGCCTAACAGAATTTAGGGGATAAAAATAAAAAACAGCATTTTGTGTGCCTAACAGAAAATAGAACATACAAAATACAAGAATAAAGCAATTAATGGTGATTACTTTGTTCTTGGATCACCTCTCCATTTCAGCAAGTGCAAGGATGACATCTCCCATAGCTGGCAGCTACAAAGATTGCCTCTCCAGTGGCTGGCAGGTACAAGCAGGGTTGTGGAAAGGCAGAGGGGGAACATGCCCAGAAGGCCAAGAATTTTTATGCCCAAGATGATGGGCATAAAATTTCCAAAATTATTACATGGACAAACTAATAAATTCATAGAAAACTGTCACACACAAGTATGAAAAATTATATTAGGAAATAAAATATGCATTATATTAAAAAAAGTGATTTTATAATTTTTAAATTTGTAACAGACTAATGAAAAGCTTATCAAAAGACACCATATTTAAGTTTGTCCCTGGTGTCAAATACCCCAACCACATATATAGGTACAACAATCAACTCTTCTGCGCCTAACAAGTGCAAGGATCACTTCTTTCTTTCCAGCTCCTCCTCAATTCTATAGTGATATGACAAAGTCGTCCTAGTACAGGGTGGAAAAGAAAGTCACTTAGCACTCCTGCTACAGAATATAGAATGTAATCCAAAGAATGTACCTACATTGAGCACATCATGTAACGTGCATAACTCTAACCGTTAGAGGTAGGTCAATAAAATCTTTCAGTAATCAATTCCTTGTGAAATTTTAACCCTAAATGATGTGTCATATGACCCCCTTCCCATTTACAGTTTCAGAGTTGCATTCAATATGGCTGCCATCAAGATGGCAGCAATGCATGTAACACACATCAATCTGTTTCCCTCTTGGTCTAATGTGTCCCTGACATGAGCAAATTAACTTTGGGTGCATTCAATATTCTGTAGCAAGGGTATTAAGTGACTTTCTTTTCCACCCTGTATTTATTTTGACTGGTATTGCTTTAAAATAAAATTGTGTGTGGCACCAGCTGTTATGAGATAATAATATAAAAGTTATTTTTTTGTTAAATTATTATAAAAGGCAAAAATGGCTTCATTTTGAGGGTATAAATGAGTTTTTAAAAATATTGTAAATGCCAACAATGAGTAAATTTTCATTAAATCTGACCTCACTTGAGATATGACACATGATTCACCTCTTTCTCCACCCCTTGACCCAATCATCAAAATTTAATAACATCAATGCCTCTTACATACAAGTTACCATGCCAAACTTTGTTTCTTAATCTTTATTTCATTAAATATCTCAGGATGGGGTAGATGACACATGCAAGCATGCGCACACAGGAAATCTTTTTGGCATTTTTTTCTTTTTACTTTTATGGGTTTGGGATTTCAAAATGTCAAGATTTGCAAAAACTCCAGAGGGTCATATTTATTACAATACTTTCCAATATTATTATAACAACCAGGAAAATAAAAATTCAGTTAGAAGTGAAGTTCTGTCTAATGGGCTAGTTTTCAAGTTAATTTCAGATTTAGGCTCTAAATCCAGATTCAAGACAGACCTAGAGAGAAAGGAAACCAGATTTCATCCCTCTAACATCATTGAAAGAGACATTTGTGGAGAAAATGATGCTATAAGGACACATAATAGACATGCATGGTATGGCATACAGATCGCTATGTCTCTGAAGATTCTGTCTGTGATATACATTGTCAGGATGAAATCTTATAACCTCCAATCTATCTGTTTGAAAGTGTTTGAAAGTGGACGATAATGCATATCCACGTAGATTCGGCCTGGAAATATGGCTTGTATAGAATGGTCAGCAATATTTCTAATCAAAATCTGATAGAGTATGTCTAGGAAGCTAAAGGAAAGCATATTGATAAATCACAGTTCTCACTCAGAACTTGTTTTAATCTGAAATGTGTACTGCAACAGGAGTAAGTAATGTTATATGGAGAAGTTATAGACAGTTTTATTTTAAACATGAAGAGATTTATCCAGTTGATATAAGACAAACAATATTACATTATATATCTAATTACATATTAAATGTTTGTCTATTGACACACACAAAGTATGTAGATATTTGTAATTGTCTATACTTCAAAGATTCAGAATAATCATTTTCATTTTCTTTAGACTATTTTATACTTATGCCTGGAGAACATATTACTCTATTAATAAAATATTTATCCAATTCAAAACCATGCATGAAAAACATTCTAAAACTATACATTTATATTAGTTCTATATTGAAGATGATCATCTAATAATTCATAACAATAAAATATTGTGAAAAAGCATACATTCAATGTAAAAATACAATGCAATGCAAATTTTTAAGAAAAATATAATGATTTATTATGATCATCATCTCTTATTTCTTTGATAAAATATATATTTTCCTCTTCTGTCTTCATTTTATCTTACTAAATTATTCATAAATATTTGCAACATTTGTAACAATTTAGAGAAGTAGTTAAATTATATTCAAAATTATCATCATGTTCAAAACATATTATATGATATGATAAATGATATAAAATTACATTTCATATACTGAATTTAACCTGAAAAATATACTCTCTTTAATAAATATACTTCTATGTAATGATAAATATGCAAATTTTAAACAATCACAAATCAAAATAACTGCATTTTGCAATTATTTTTGATGTGTTACTGTTTAAGTTATTTTGGATAAAGTTAGAAAAAATTTAAAATCAAATATATATTTCTCTGTGTACATACCTGTTCTTGTTTTATTTGACACATAGGACATTCCTTGTTTAATATGATAATTTTCTTCATTTGGCATATGACTACATTTGGAGTAGACTTTATTGTGCTCATTTTTTTTTAACTTCTTATCAATTTCATCTTTATTATTTGATTTAATTTTGACATTTTGGCAAAAATAGTTTTTGAAAGAAGATGGAAGTTTTGATCCATACACACTCATACTAGGATGTTCAATCAGAAGATTTTCTAATGGAGAAGTCTCTAAAGGCACAGGAGAGTCAATAGTAAAACAGGATGGTGGTGTTATATACCAGCTTTCATCCATTTCATTTGAAATTGGAGTTTTTTGCTTCGTATCATTTGTTTGTAAGACAACATCTGGTAGTAATAAATATGAATTTGGTGTATCATTCTGTGATTTTGTCTTTTCTTTTGGTTTCAAATCTAAAAATAAAAATTATAAAAAAACAAACAATTATAAAATTTTTCACATAATTAATATAATTATTAATTATGATTTTTAAAATTTAATATATTAAATTTAAAGTTTAAATAAATATAGTGAAGGTAAAGCAAAAACTATAATTTTAACACCTTAATATTTAGATTTTATATGTATTATGTTTAAGTGTCTTTAAAATACAAATCTTAAAAATAGTTCTAAGAAGATCTAATAGCAGTTATGGTTGCTAATAAGAAAAGTACACAAAGATAACATTAAAAATGTTATAACTACCCAGCATCAAAATGTTTTGTAACAAGTTCGAATTATTAGTTAAATGGATAATTTTGTTGTAAATTTTTTGGCCTAGAACATAAAAATTATTTAAAGTAAAATTTAAATGCTTATTTAGTAAAAACTGTTTTATATTTTGCCATATGCTAAGCCAGACACAAAAGATTTAAAAAGTTAAAAATATAAATTTTAAATAAAATCAACCAGTTCTAAAAGAAAGCAACTACAGCAGAGCGTCGTTTATCCGAAAGCCGATCAACCGAAACGTCAGTTAACCGAAAGCGTTCTAGTCGGACTGTGGTTGTTTTGTTAAATTGTTTTATCTGTGATTATGGCTCTGTCGTAGTACATTTTGTGCGTGTTGTTTTCCAATACTGTCTGTGGAATGTATTTGTAGTATGGTTCGTGGATGTCTACTAATTTGTGTTTTTTTGCAAGCACTTGATGTATTATATTTGCTATTTGATTATGTCTATGTAAATAATCTGTCTGTGCCAAGAGCTTGCAACCAGAAGTGATGTGTTGTATAGTTTCTGGCATGATGTGACATTTTCTGCATGTGTCATTTGTGAATGTTGTATCTTTGAGTATATGTTTTCTGTAGTTTTTAGTATTTATGACCTGATCCTGTATGGCAATCATGAATCCTTCCGTCTCCCCAAAGAGGCATCCCCGAGCTAACCAGCTGTTTGATGCAGTTTTGTCAACAAAATCCTGGGCCAGGTCATAGGGGCCATGGAATGCTTTTCGAGCCCACGAATGCTTAACGGTGTATGCTTTTTATATGTTGTGTGTGTCCATATGATGTGAGTGTAAGTTTAATGGTGTGTTATTTGAGTCGCTAGAGTTACTGCTTTATGTAACTGTGATGTTTCTTGTTTTTTGTAGAAAAATTCTCACAGTGACTGTATTTGTTTGTAGTGAAGGTTAACTATGTCAATCATGCCATGTCCACCATCTTTACGTGGAAGGGTTAATCTTTCTGTGGCAAATTTAGGATGATGTTGTTTATGCTTAGTAAGTGTTGTTCTTGTTTTCCTTTGGAGTTGCTCGAGATCTGTGTGAGTCCAATGTATAACTCCAAAAGAATATGTGAGTACTGGGATGACATATGTGTTTATTGCTTTAACTGTGTGTTTTGCATTTAACTGTATTCTGAGAATAGCATTTAACCTACTTTGGTATTCTTTAATTAATTTTTGCTTTATTTGTGCATGTTTTGTTAGTTTGGCCTGTTGGAATCCTAAATACTTGTAGAACTCACCCTCTTCCATAGATTCAATAATGTCCCCATTTCCAAGTACAAAGTCTTCTTTCTTCAGGATTCCTTTTTTCTATGTGAAGTGTTTTGCATTTGTCTAGGCCAAACTCCATTTGTATGTCGTTAGTGTATGAATGTGTGATTTGTAGTGTTGATGAAGTTGTTTTTGTGTGGATGCATAAAGTTTTATGTCATCCATGTACATGAGATGTGACAGTGTAAACTGTGTTTGTTTTTTCATGTCTGATATTGTAGCCATATTGTAGTGTTGTTTAACATGTTGGATAATGGGTTCAGGGCTAAGCAGAACCAGAGAGGACTCAAGGAATCTCCTTGAAAAATTCCTTGTCTAATGAATATTTGGTTTGTTTGTATGGAAGTGTTACTAACTCTGAGATGTAGTGTTGTTCTCCAGTGCTGCATAGTATTTTGGAAGAATGCAATGAGTGATGGATTATTTCATACATGTGTAGAATATGTAGCAGCCAACTGTGTGGAACATTGTCGAATGCTTTTCTGTAGTCTACATATCCCATGTGTATGTTTGTGTTGTTTGTGTGCTTGCCATAGAATGACTGAATCTATGAGTAAGTGTTCTTTGCATTCCCTGTGATTTCTACAACAAGCTTTTTGTTGTTTCGTAAGAATGTTGTGTTCTTCAACATGCTTGTATATTTTGTTTGCAATACAGGATGTCAATAATTTGTAGAGTGTTGGAAGACATGTAATTGGTCTGTATTGTGTGGGGTCTGTGGTATTGTTGTTTTTAGGTTTCATGTAGGTGATGCCCTGAGTAAGAAATTTTGGCATGTCTTGTGGATTGATGATGATGTGTGTTAGGTGTTTAGCTAGTTCCTGGTGCAGTGATGTAAACTTTTTGTACCAGAAATTGTGAATGTTGTCTATACCAGGTGTCTTTCAGTTGTGTGTTCTGTTAACAGTGCATTGGAAATCATGTATGTTTATTTCAGCACAGGGCATAGTTGGTATGTTGTGCAAGTTTTTATTCTCTTCCTTGATCCAGTCTGCATCAGCATTGTGCGTAACAGCACTGGACCAAAGAGAAGACCAATAAGTTATTATTATCATTATTATTATTATTTTGTTTTTAAAGAAAGCTTTTCTTCAAAATAATCATTATTTGTTACTTGTACAAATAATGATGTAGACATGACTGATTCTTATTCTAGACATTAACATTCATAAAAAGAAAAAAAAATTTGCCAGCAATCACAATGTATTGATTATAAATAGAAAAGCAATGGCTGCCAAAAAATTTTTCTAGAAAAGCAATGACTAGAAAAATTTTTTGGCAGCCAATGTGTTTGATTCATTGAATTTAGTCATTATAATTTCAAGTTTTGTTTTATATGCAACATTTTATATACAAGTTTTTTCAATTTTCTGCAGAAATTTGATAAAATCTTAAAATAATTGCTTCACAAAAAGCTGCCATATTTTCTACATTATTTTAGCTGAAAGAAGTAATTTTATTCAAATAATGAAAGAAAAAGAATTATATCATAAATTTACAAACCATATACAAACCATAGTTCAATTTCCATTGCATATTTTATCAGCACATTTTAATTTTTGAATAATGATAGTTAAATGAAATAATGTACGGTACATATTAAAATTCAAGACAAAGTACTTACATAAAAAATATCTAGTTTTAGACATATATCAAATCTGATTCAGCAAAATATTTTTCAAGTATTTTCTTGCTAGTAAATACTTGTTAAAAACAATGTTATGTATAATGTGGCATAATGAAAAACAAATCCCATTTAACTGAATTGTCTTTGAGTGATAAATTTAGAAATCCTGTTGACTGTATATAATAAAACAAATATTTAACTTCTTAACACATTGGGATGAATATAAAATCAACTTTACTTAAACCAAATAACTGGAGCAAAAATGTTCTATTATTGCGAACATTTTCAATGCCCTTTCTGGGCTCTTCTTCAGGCTTTTACATAAATCCGTTGCAAGCTGTTCATTCAATTTTCAAATTTCAATTTAGAAGACATTCAATTTCTGATTCAAAATGTGCATGTATTCCAAGATATTCAAATATTGGATATTAGTATGAGATTTGAAATGTGCACTAGTTTCAATTTAAACCATTATAAAACCAATATAAAATCAAACGCTATCGTCCATTAGGACTTGCCATGCTGTGGAAAGCAACATTTCTTCTTTAAAATTAATGCATGTGGACTTGCAACCCGCCTTAAATATTTCCATTGCCTCCAACACTTTGAGGTGATCATGATGCGGGGTGGTGAGGATGATACATGCTTCTTTAAAGTCAGCTGTGATGTCTGAGTCCGTTGTATAAGTCAAAAGGGCCATTGTGCATTTATTGTATAGTATGTCTGACTTATGCTCCTTTAATCTTACCGCTAATGAACAAACATATGGTGGAGCCAACATATACCACTTCTCTATTGCATCTGCCATCTCTTACCAGGACCCTGTAGACTCCCGGTAATCTGTCTGAATTGGGATGGTCCTTTCCATTCCTTAGTATGTTATAAATAGACGGACATCTCCTGTACACTATATTGATCTCACACTTCTTGGCAATTGCATTATATATTGATTTTAAATGCGGGTTATAAGTGAGGGGGATCCTCTTTCCTATCATCTTCGTTTGCAATGCCCCATGCATGGCCTATAGCAGTCACAAGCTAAACTATGAATTAGGTCCCTTTTGTACCCGTGGTCTGTGGCAATATCCTTTAGGAAATCCCGCTGGGCCCCACTTGGTCTGTGGTGGTGCGACACCACAGACCAGGGGGGCCCAACGGGATTCCTGATTGGAACCGTAATGTGAAACACTTGGTCATAGAGTACAACAAAAACCTTATACAAAGAAATAGCATAAAAGAAGCTCAAACAATTTACTCGCTACTAAGGAATGCGAAAGACACACCAGATAACTTGTGGGCACCAGGGGTGTACAGTGTCCCTCCCGATCAGGGACCACAGGTTCCAGAGAGACTTAGTCTACATTGGATCGACCAAAAGGTCTTTATGAAAAAGGATCATGGAACACAAATATGACATCGACAAAGGAAAGCACACCATCGCCCTGTCAACATATGCCACAGACCCAGATATACACGCCAACTTAGAGAACACTGCTCGCATAAGAAAATCATTCCAGATAGACCACATCAGGGTCCTGGAATTCCTCGAAATTTATAAAGCAAGCAGGTCGGGGAATTGTTTAAATTTCAAAGACAACAACACGTTATTGTATGCATGTAAATACGCATATGAAGAACATCCCCATCAATAATTATATATTATTCACATAAGAATGAGCCAATGCATAAATATACAGATATGGGGGGTCTCTTGTCTATACATTAAATCTAGCACAATTATTCAAATTCTTGATGTTCCATAATTAGAATAATTATGAACTTGAAGCAGATCTCAGTAGAGAATCAAAAATGTTTGTTTATTTAGTGGAATTCGTGTCTTACTGGAAACTTAAAGGTTTAGGAGTGAGAATTAAATGATTTAGAATTAACTATTCACGTTCTTTCAAAATTATATAGAAAAAAACTGATAAATTTACTATCTCAAATGAAATCTATAACATTATAAATCCTAAATCAGTACAAACAACAAAATTGAAATTATGGATGCTTATTAATAGTTTGATCTTGAATAAATTAAAATGTTTAATAGTAATCAATTAGATGCAAAAATCAATAATGTTACTAAAATTATGGTTATTAATTAGATAACAACTAATTAATACATTTTTCAGGAGTTAATTGCCTAAATTCAAATTGATTTTTGATCATTTTATTAATCTTTTAAAATCAAAAAATAATTCTTATATAAATTAGTTTTTCAAATAATTTTCAAAAAAATTAGAAATTAAATTAACACTACAAATTAGATTTGAATTTTCTATTAAAACATTAAATGTCTGATGGCAAGTTGAAACAAAACTAATTTTTTTCCTCAAGACAACCACTAGGAAGTAGCAACTGTGGTATTTCTTAAAATATTCCTCAAGATATTCAATTCACTTCTATCATCATTTTTGCCAGTCCTTAAAGACACATAATAAACCCATCCTTTGAGATGTTCTTCAGAATTGCCTCTGATGCTTTGACCACTGCTGCTGTAGATAGGAAATTGTTTCCTGTAATTTTGACTTCAATGCTGAGAATGGAAAAAAGTCACTAGACATCAAACAGGCTATATGGTGGGAATGTGAATGTGGGACTTTTAAGATGTTTTTTATAGCCAAAATTCAGTCACCACATTAGCAATATATTGTGATGATGCAGCTACCAACCAGCACTTGCATGGAGAATGGTTTATTTTCTGCAGATGTACGAGTAATTAAACAGTGTTTGCAGAACTGCAGGTAGTACTGTCAAAATGATTGTTGCATACAGTGATACAATATGATAGTACACTAATCCTTAGAAATCAAAGAAAGTGAAGACCTTGCCAACTGGTAGAGCAACTCTTTTCTTTTGAGAGGGAGATGGTAATTACTATACTGTGCTGGTTTGTTTGTTCTCGGGATTGAAGTGACTTAGCCAGATTTCAGCATCAGTGAAAGCTAATAATGTACTGCTTGTCAGACCTGTATTTTGTCACACACATTTGCTCTGCACACTAATAGTCAAATAAGGCAAATTTCTATGAATATATTTTTTGGACACAGATTCATTGATAAGTTCTTTATGGTGATATAAATTTTTAAAATTTATTAGCACTATACTTTCAAAAAGAAAATATTCAGTTTCAATTTATTCAAATTCTCTCACATAAAAAAATGATTTACTATTTTTATCTTAATTTTTAATATAGAAAGATATTACTCATTTTTGTACATCAAAATTATTTATTATTCTCATAAGATGTGAATTTATATAGTATCATAATATGATGTTCAATTTTCAGTTTATATTAATTTTTCTTAATTTCTTAGTTAATATTTAAATTAAAAGTTTTCAAAGAAAATTTATAATATAGTACAGTTAAATTATAGCTTTAAAAGAACTTTTTAGCAGTTCTTTGTAAAAATCTTTCTAGAGATATAAAATCAAAAGAAGAATTTTAAATTGCATAGACCTTGAAGACCATTGAAGCATTGTCAACATTATAGGGAAAATAATAAAATTTAAAAAACAGATTCATTATTACATTTACAGAAGATGTATATTAAATACAATAAGCAATTATTTGTTGTGACATTAAAAATTGCATTCTGGCATTGTGACAATCATATTTTTAATTTATTTAACTTAAAATATATGCTCTCTACCTCAAATTAGTAGTGGCTTGTCCCTGTACATCATACATTTCCTTTAACAATAGAATTGTGCCAGCCATATATCTAACACCTTTCATGGGAAAATTTTTGAGTTGAAATAACAAGACTTCCAGTTTACCTTGGAAGTTCATATATAGTTAATCAAGGCCTTCTGCCCCTAAGGTTTCCACATCTGGTCTCATCTTTCATCTATCTTCCTCCATTCTTGAGATTAAGGAAAGATACAGACAGATGGATAACAGTGGGAATTTATAAGTCTACAATTTTTTTCAAATTGCAACCAAATGATACTATTCTACATTGTATACTATAACTTAAAGTGATTTTTGAGCACAGAAATTTCACAAAAATTTTGCTTTAAGATTTTTTCACTCTAATTCAGAATTTGGCTAGGAATGATATTATATTAAAGCCAAAAGATTTCATAATATAACATATATTCTATTACTTTTTCACAAAGTTGCAAAATAATTCATTCAATAAAAAGATAATTCTTTTCTTATACATCAGAACTAAATTCAAAGACAAACTAAGTACAGTAAGACCCTGCTAAACGCTGAAGATACGTTCCTAGATGACAAAGCGCTAAATGAAACAGCATTAAATGAGATCATTTTAACATAGAGCAAATAGGGAAAGGGGAACATGCGATTTTTTCCGTGTGTTCCCCTATCCAGATTTTATTAAATAAATTCTACATAAAATTAAAGTAAAATCTGTTTATTAATATTAAGTTATTTTTATATTAATTTGCACAATATATGTTAAATAACAAACAAACATATGTACACAGAAATGTAAAGTTCATTTTTTGTGACAAAGGTCCTGGCTTTTCTGAAATTCTTTTTTGCGATGAAGTCATGTAGTTTCATTTGTCGCTTTTTTTCTTTCCTTAAGCAAATGTCAGTAGCAGAAGATCGCATCCAAAACATCTTGTCTTGATTTTGCCTCCTTTCAAAATCTGGATCATTCGCTACAATTTGATCAACGATTTCAAACATTACCAAACTTTTACTAAAGGAAATCTGTAGAGAAATTCTTTGGGTTCTTCATTTTCAGAATCACTATTTTCCAGTTCTATATGAATTCCTTGTTCTGCCAGTTCTTGAAGGTTGTTGTTGGTGAGAACCTTACCAAAGACAGTTGGTAAGGCTCTCACCAGAAACCTGCAGTAACTACTCAATATCCTGATCGTCTACATCTCCTAGTCCTGCTGTATTGATTAGGTTGACAATTTGGTCAACCTAACAATATAGTGATAGGCTCTTCTCGTTGAGAATTCTTGGATACCTTCAGCCATAACTTCTTCTACACTCTGTTCTTGAATTTATCAGTTAATTCTTGCCAAGCAAAGTCAATATTTCCTATGGTATCCATGATGTTATATTTTTTTCCAAAATTGCACAAAACCACCATAGATTTAAGAGAAGTACAGTGCTACGACGAATTTCCACCTTTTGCCGATTGGTTTGTGTTCATAAATAATCATATTATATACTAATCAATGAAATGATACGATAATTTGAATCAGCATAAATTTTGAGCTTTTTTAGGCTACAAGCAGACCATGTTATATCGAATCAGCATTAAGCAAGGTCTTACTGTATACGTAATTAAATGGATATGTTAGGCTCAAAGACCGAAATCGCTCATTGAGCAAAAAAAACGACCACAATGTGTTGTGGCTAACTCAAAACAACCACAAAGCAAAATTTATGTCATGGCTTTCATGATATTTGACCACTATGTGTTGTGGTGATTAAGAAAAGCCATAACGCATTCTGAACGTTAGCTAATGCAACCCCAATACAGGATCATACGACGCACAGTGGTTCGTAACTTTAAAATATGGATTCTAGGCTCGAAACATTTTTATTTACAATTTTTAATGCCGAATAACATTAGTTCTACAAGTTTTCCTAGAAATTTAATTTTCATACTTAAAAAATTTCAAATAAATAACATATATATGGAGAAAAATACACATTTGTTTCTTTTGTTTTGCTAAAAAGTGCTAAAGGTCTAATTACATATACTTGTAGGTACCTACCTTGATATACACGATAAAATAAAAATCAGCTGCTAAATTTAAAAAACCACTGTGCGACAGATTTATTATGGTTAAAAGCCACCACACTGGATGTTAATTAATAACGAGGTGATGATAAGAAAATAAAACTTCCTCTTTCATTATGATTTATTTATCTTCAATCATCTTATATATGCAGGTAACAAAATTATTTACCATATATAGAAATTTAACTTGGTTACTTTACAACAACATTTAATTATTCATGCATTTTATGTTCTTTGAGCGACATTTGCATTTTTATCAATACAGTATCTTTTACAGTGACACATTATAAACCCTTGCTTACTTCCAGATGTTAACATGGATGCTAAGCGAAGTGTTCATAAAGTTGAGGGTGCGTTCTGAATGTTAATAAAGTTACTGTAGAAATTGTAAATTCATTACAAGCATAAAGTTGATCGAGAAGACTTTCCTTGTTTCCTAACTGATAGAGAGAGACCTGATGGATTAATGCTCATAACAACAGCTAAAACATTTCTGGGAGCTGTACATCCACTATCAACATTAGGCACCCTAACTAAAACAATCAAACTAATTTCAACTGCAGAAAATTACCCTAAATTGAGAAAACGCTCCAAACTCAAGCTCAAGCTCGAATAAAAAAAAATAAGACGAATGATTCAATGACGCAGATCCCTGTACTATCATTGTGAAATAATAATCAGAACAATTCTTAATTCATTGTTTTTGAAAATTTTAATAACTAAAATGTCTTAGGATTTTTAGGCTTTATCAGAGGTATTAATTTACATCTGATATGGAGAGTGCCAATGGCTCAATGGCATGAAGGTTGAGAAAAGCGAAATCCTACTCGGGTGTAATATACAGCAATACCTCAGTTTTCGTTGACTTCGGTTTCAGATTTTGCCAATTGTTTTCGGACAGATTATTGACGAAAACCGAAGTATCACTGTAGAGTTACACCCATGTACCTAGCATCAATCTGCATTATTTCTTTAGCTTCTGTTGTCCTATCCTAGTTATCCTCCAGTTATAGGGAAAAACAGAATGGTTTCAAGCAAAAACTTTTTCCAGCAAAACTTGTGGAGCGATGAGTAATAGCATCAGAACACAGGGTAGTTTTACCCTAGATTTACCCTAAATATAAGACTACCCAAAACATTAATCTGAGAGGTTGAAATTACTCTAGAAAAAGATAATTTCCTTAAAATGGCAGCCCTGGTCAAGAATGAACACAATACAAACTCCACAAGTGTTTGCAATGCGCCCGTTGATAAGTTACAACCTATCCTTTGTATCGTGGTTGCATTAACTAACATTCAGAATGCGTTATGGCTTTTCTTAATCACCACAACACGTAGTAATCAAATATCATGAAAGCCACGACATGGATTTCGCTTTGTGGTCGTTTTGAGTTAACCACAACACATTGTGGTTGTTTTTACAACTGCCACGACGCGAATTTTGCTTCGTGGCCGTTTTGAAATGACTGCAACGCGTTGTGGTTGTTTTTTTCACTCAATGAGTGATTTCGGTCCTTGGGCCTAACAGATATTCATAAAACGAATATCTAGCAGGGACTACAAAATGTAGATTTCTGTAGTTCCTGCTGGATATTGGGTTTATGTGTAGTCATCAGAACTAAAACTTGACATCTAAACATCCATGCAAACACTTCTCAAATTAAAAATTTAAATAATTATAAAAATTATTATAATTTTTAATACTTTTCCAAAAAAGTATGTAAATTTTATATAGTTTAATTTTGATTTTACTTTTTTTATTATTGCATAGCATACAGAATTCCTGTATTAAATTGATTGGCTCTTAGAATATAAAATTGCAATCACATTGATGTAGTTTGTAAAGACTTCCTTATAAGAAGCTGAATTATAATAACTGGTAATTTATTATACTGTTTCATATAAAAATTTTTATAATCTTAATAAATAATCTATTATTAAATCATATAATTAACGAATAATAATAAATCTTAGAAAAATCTAAAAATGAATTAGAAAAAATTATAAATAATCAAAAAACTAGATTTAAAAAAAATCTGAATAATATAATAAACAAAGGCTAACTCCATATTATAATACAATATTTTTAATTCTAATGATTGATCTTATTAATTTATTATATAAAATATAATTTTAAAACGAAATACCTCTGACTTCCACGTATAACCATTCTTCATCATCTTCAACAGTATTAAATACAAATTCATTTTCATTATCTATTTCTTTTTCACTCCTAAATAAATAACTTGAAATTCCACTCCACATAATATATGAGTAATCTGTAAAAAATTATTTATAATTATTATTAATAATAAAAAATGCTAAATATTTTCCAAAAGCTCAAATTTTAATCTAATTTATAACAATATAGTACTGTATCAAAGAATCAATATTTTATTAAACAATATTTTCATATAAACTATTTTATATTTTCTTTATATTAATTTTCAATATTAAATTTAATTAAAATCATAATGAAATTGTTATCAATATGTCATTTATATTGTTTTCTTTTTGTTTTTTTAAATCAGTCAAATCTATTACACTAGAATTTATTATTATAAAATTCAGAACATTTTTGAAATTCATTTACTGCTGTAGAAGAATAGAATACATTTTGTTTGCTTTTGTCTGTAATTCATGTATTAAGAATAAATGATTCTAATAATTTAGCAAAAGATTATTAATAGGAAGATTATCATAAATGATTTTTGTTCAAAATTTCAATTTTTAATGGTGACTTCAAAAAAAATTTTTTTATCTTAATTATCTATCAATATAAAAGAAAGCAGATCCAAGAAGGAAATTTTCTTCTAACTAGTTCACATTCTAGGTAAGTGAACTATTTATTGATGTTCACATAAGCAGTCATTTATGTCTACACTAACCCCAATAAACTTATTCTTATCATATTTTTTTATGCTGCATCTGTCTTCATAATTAGAAACATTTGTTCATATCAAATCATATCTGTCTCTTAATAAACTTTCATCATATGACTGTTGTTATGTTTCAACTAACTCTCTCTCTTTTTCATAAATGTTTGTAACCTTTTACAAATATTCTTCTATTTAGCCTATATTATACAAATTAAAAAAGAAAACTAAAATAAACCAAAATCTTCAAAATAAAGTATTTTATAATTATGTAATTAATAACACAATAGAACAATTAAATATAATATGGAAAAGTATCACTTGATTAAGAACAAAGAGAATTTATATAAAATTATGAATAAAATATTGTCATCCAATTATAGGTTTAATAAATATCTTTACATTTCTACATTTTCTACATTTTAAAATCTATACTACAATAAAAGCAACACTAGGCTAATATATTTTGGATTTCAATACAATAAAGGTAACAACCTAATAGGATAATAGCATGGAAGGGCACAAAGCTCATTTGTTAATACAAGAGCTGATAACAATACTTTGGATTTGAAGACTTGTTAACTTGAAGCAAAGTACACAACAACTAGCATTTATAGAAATTGTTAAGTGATTTTGACATTGAAATAAAGAATAAAGCACAAGGAAAATATTAATATTTTAAATGCTGATATTTTTAAACTTTTAACCTATTTAATTTTTATAATTTAAAAAATTTTTAGACAAAATATAAACTAGATTTCCTATGAAAATTATTATTATTTTTTTAGTTTAAATATGTTTTTACTGGATCAAGATTTTAGAGTTTAAAAACTGTTTTTATTTTTTAAATTTCTTTCTAAAAATAAAACATAACGTAGTATAAAGAGAACTCTAAAAGCTGATTCAAAAAACAAGTAAATTTAAAATTTCTAAATTAAAAAAAAAACTATTGTTTTGTTAATTATCCATTTCTAAAAGTTTTTTTTTCAATATTATTATTACTAGTGAATTTAATGTAAATATATGGCTACTAATATAAAGCATTTTTTTCATTTACAATAAAATAAATCATATAATTTAACATTTTTAACCAGTAAAGATCAAATATAGAAATTTTAAACATTTAAAAACTTTGTTAAAAAAAATAGTCATGCTGTTTTTTATTTCTAAAAGTAAACTTGAAGCAAAATACTGTACTGTACATATCTGAAATTTATAGCAATTATTAAATAATCACAGCATTGAAACAAAGTTTATACATTACTTTTTCTGATGCTTTCCTTTGTTATTAGCTAATGGAATCTTGGTTACAAGCCCCTTACAAAAGTTACAATAGGATATATAAAAGAAAAACATATCCTTATACCTTACCTTTTTTTAATATATTAAGTGATATATGTATTTTTTACAAAAATTATTGATTGAAAAACTATCAAAGAATTAAAAAATAATAATAATAAAGAAGCGTTATCAAATCTGATAAAGAATATTTTGACAGTTTTGTTGCGATAAATGTATTTTATAAACTGTTGCAATAGTAATGGTTTTTTGCGTATTACATTTTATTGACATAGTAATAATTGGAATATTGTAACAATATAAAAAATTCAACAACAGGTTTCTTAATTGCTCCCAACTAAATAAACTAGTGTAAAGTCAAAAATATTCATTCAAAAATCATTAAATTTATATATGTACTGTATATATAAATTCACATCAATTCTTAATAAAATTTTTACTTGATGTATTTGAAGAAGACAGAATTAAATTTATAAATTGTATGCATTATTTAATAATAACTTGAAATTTTATACACCATAAAAAATCATTTAACAATTGAAATTTTATTATATATGACAATAAACTTACCTTTTAATAAATAAATTGGATGAAATATAAACAACTTAAATGCTTAATTTAATAACAAAGATATTTAACATAAACTAAAACAGTAATTTTTTAAGAGAAAATAAAGTTTTAATTGTCAACTACGATTTTGTTTATGTTCTTTTGTTGACTTGTTTTAGCTGGTCTGGGTTTATGACGTCACGATCTGGCAACAAATAGGAAAACAAGTTTTCAACTCAGCTGTTTGCGTCATTTTGTTTTTTATTATTACTTTTAAACAATCGAATTTTTGCCGAAATTAACTTCAAAATATTAAATATTTTTTTATCGAATAAAATATGCAGAAAATTATATTAAGAAATAAATATCTTAGAAAATTTTTGAAATAAAAATATAAAAATAAAATATATATATGTAAATAAACAAGTAGTTACGTTTTATCTAATAGAGTATTACGTCAATTTCGATTACGTCATTTGACACGAGATAACATAATATTGAGGATGATGAGTCAACTCGACCACGTGATGTTATGAAAAAAATTGCGTCAGTGTTTAGCTGTTTATTTTGCAATAAGTAATTTTTTACTCTTTTCGTAAATTAAAAAAATAATAATAAATCGGTTTTAAATAAAATAATTTAAAGCCGGAAGGACAAAATAAGTACAATGAAACAGATAACTATTTTTATCACTTTTAATAATCATGTATTACGAAAACAGAAAAGATTGAACATTAATTGCCATTTTTTTATTTACTATTATTATTATTAAAATTCGGCTTTAAATTATAAGAATAAATTACATAAAAGGTAATTTTATATATATAGTTAGGCTTAATATAATTTTGTAACTTGATAACAACAACATTATATAAGAAGATTGTTTACTTTTAAATTAAATTAATCACAATTTCACCATATAAATGGTTTATTAAATTACATTAAAAGTTATTTTAATATTTTAAATGCATGAATAATCATTTGTATGGTTTTTTGAATTCAGCTTTTATTATTATTATTATTATTATAGAAGCACAGTTAGAAACACAGGATATTAGGCCTATTACAAATTACAAATACTATTACAATTTAGGTCTATTGGTTCTTTGAAAGTTAGTAAAAAGCATTTTATGAGTTGTTTCAATAGAAATTTGAGAATTGAAAAATCTCAAAAAAGCAAAATTTTTTTTAATGATTCTTCTATTATAAAGTCAAGCAATAATAATACTCAGCAATGTTACAACATAGATATAGGGAAAAAAAGACAATTTTATCAAACTTAGATTATTTGTGTAATGAATTAATAAGCAAAGTTATCCGTATGAGTAAGAATTAAATATGATTAAATTTCTACCTTTTTTCCCTATGTGTGTGTTGTAATATTGCTTGAAATTATTGTTGCTTGACTTTAAAATACCAGATTTTTTTAATGATTTTAATTTTTATGTTTTTTTACCATATAAATCTAAATTGCAAGCTAAGGATGATTCGAAATAGAACCAAAATCATTATTCGATTAGTTTTATTTAGTTTACAAAATTAAGCAATTTTTTGTTTATCTGCTTTCGTTAAATGTATAATTTTCATTTTACTGGTACATTTAAGTGAAATTAGTGTTTATACTGAATTTATTTGAAAATGTTGATCGAGTTTTGCCACTTGCATATAAATGGTGTGCTAATAGTATCGTATTCTTTTTATAGGGTATTCTATATAGTTTTTTTCATAAGGCATTATATAACTATTAAATACCAAATAATTTAGTGTTTATATATACATTATATAACACTCATTACTAGAAGAATTGAATTTCAATTCTTTTAGTGATGAATGCTTTATTTATTAACTCTTATCCATCGTCATGTGATCTCGCAGACTACTTGACACATTTATTCGTCACTGGTATAAAGTTAAAAGGTTGTTTTTTCACGTATCTTTAAGTTAGTGTGTACTAAGCAGTTGAGTAGTATGCGTGCTAGTTCTAGATCAGTATTTTACCATTTTAATGAGTTTAAAATTTACAGTTGTCTGAGATCACACCGTGGTGTGAGTGTAACATATATTTTTTCAAAATCTAAAGTTGCTTCTTCTCCTGGAACTTCTTAGTTTGATATGGGGATTAAGATTGTGGGAAATGTCTTGAAAACAAAACACCTTGGTATTTCCAGCAAACAAGTAAAATTTAATAAAATAAAAACGTTTTCGACTATTTTTAATAGTCCTCTTCAGTTACTCTTTAAATTGAAAATGGAACAATTCTTTAAACAGAATTAGAACAAAAAATAGAATGCCAGCAATAACATAATTTAAATTTAAAAAATAAAATAAAAATAACATGAAATAAAAGTAACATAAAAATAGTACAAATGAAACAGTAAAATAAAACAAAGTATTAATATAATTAAATGTAGTAAAAAGATTTCCATGCACTAGATAGACTATCAGCATCTCTATGGTTGATGCAACCTTTGGTATTATGTGCCTTGTAAATCTCGAGTTTTTCAATGTATTTAATAAAATGTTTGTTAGTGGCAGTCTTAATTATGGAAGCTTTATCCCAATAAATATTGATATCTTGTTCTTTTGCAAAGGCTGCTAGTACAGTACTGTCCAAGTGTTTAGTAATTGAATATTTATGCTCCTGCAACCTCTGTTTTAAAGACCTCATGGTAGCACCAACATAAACTAACTCTGAATTAAAACGGTAGTCAGTTAATGGGATTGAATATACTCCTGATGTGTTGTTTCGATTTAGTTTCAACTTATCGTTCCGTAGAATTCTGTAAATCGTAGGATTACGTCGATAGATCATTTTAACATTGTTCTTGCGAGCTATTTTCTTAAAGATGGAATGTAGGAAAGGAATATAGTTGAGAACTACTTTTCGGTCTTGGCTGGTGGTAGTAGGATGTTTATTTGTTGGGTTACAAAATTTATCAATAAGAGCGTTAATCTCCCGTAAATGATATCCTTGTTGTACAGCTATTGTGCGTATGTAATTTAGCTCTCTATATGTGTCATAAATACTTGTACAGTGGGTATAGGCCCGTTTTATCCAAGATCTAAAGGCTGCATGTTTAAAGTTGCTGGGATCGAAAGAATTCTTTGGAATAATAATAGGAAGATAGCTAGGCTTTCGATAAATGTTCGTCCATATTTCACCAAATTTACAAGTGATGGATAGATCCAGGAAGTTTACATTCAGGTCACTTTTTTGTTCCAATGATAGCGTCAAACCATATCGTAAAAAGGAAATCTCTTATCTCGCAAAAACAAGGTGGTAATTTTATAGATGGAAATAATGCTTTAAAATCCATTACGGTCATAAATTCATTGTCTTCTAGGCTAATATTTCTGAGCATATCCACCAGTTGAATAGAGTTATTAATAGTATACGGGTGATCTTGAAGTCGTGGCTGGATAAATCTAACCAGTTGTTTCTCAAGTTCAAACGTAGGGGAGCCACATTTTTCTATAACAGGTCGTATCTGACAGTTAGGTTTATGGGTTTTGCCAAAAGCGAAGATTCTCGGTGTTCTTGTTGCTTGTACGACAGAGTTATGCATACATAACTTGCGAGCTAAGGGAGTTGAAACGAATTTTTTAACTCTCTGTTGTAGTGATTCTAAATATTTGTCAGGAGCACGTTGGCATTCGGTGTCCCTGATGTAATCCTGCAGTTTATGGTTGTAGGAATCTCTTTTAAGGAGCACTACTCCTTTGGACTTATCAGCCTTGATAAGCACTACCTTATTTGTATGTAGCCATTCTTTGGCATTTTTAATGCAATTGTGGAAATGAGTGTTCTTGGAAATTCTTTCTTTAGTTGTGCGAAATCTTGTTTTCCATCGTACGTATTCTTGACTTGTAGGATTCATTTCCTTAATAATCATTTCAACATTAGGCACAATGATATCAGGGGTTGGTTGAGGAGCAGGAGCAAACAGTGGTCCGTATTTTAATGCTTCCAACAGACAATCGGGAGGTGTGATGTTATCCCATGCCGTTATAACGTCATTATTATGAATGCGTGGTTTGACGTTCTGGTATCGTAATAACCATTTCAGTTTCTTGACATATTTACGTTTTAAGTTTTTTTCAACTGAGCAAGCTAAGTTGATAACTTTATGATTAACATCCATAAGGAGAACTGGATCTTGTTTAAATAAATCTTCCTCCAAAAGAATCAGTTTATGTAATAAGGCATAATAAAGACGCCTAGAAGATCGGATAGCCTTATTAAGGCACAGATATTTCAGTCTTGGTAATAGAGAGATACAGTTGTTTGGTAGCCGTATCCTTTGAATGGAGTTTGGAAAAACGTTATTAAGCCGGCATTGCAACAGGAATTCAAATTGTCCTTTAGCCCTCTGAAGTTTGATAACTATTCTTCTGTAATTTTTAGCCGGTGTAGCCATTAGAATAATAAAAAATAAATCACTTACTGGAATATAAACAGAATGAAAACAAAACACCTTGGTATTTCCAGCAAACAAGTAAAATTTAATAAAATAAAAACGTTTTCGACTATTTTTAATAGTCCTCTTCAGTTACTCTTTAAATTGAAAATGGAACAATTCTTTAAACAGAATTAGAACAAAAAATAGAATGCCAGCAATAACATAATTTAAATTTAAAAAATAAAATAAAAATAACATGAAATAAAAGTAACATAAAAATAGTACAAATTAAACAGTAAAATAAAACAAAGTATTAATATAATTAAATGTAGTAAAAAGATTTCCATGCACTAGATAGACTATCAGCATCTCTATGGTTGATGCAACCTTTGGTATTATGTGCCTTGTAAATCTCGAGTTTTTCAATGTATTTAATAAAATGTTTGTTAGTGGCAGTCTTAATTATGGAAGCTTTATCCCAATAAATATTGATATCTTGTTCTTTTGCAAAGGCTGCTAGTACAGTACTGTCCAAGTGTTTAGTAATTGAATATTTATGCTCCTGCAACCTCTGTTTTAAAGACCTCATGGTAGCACCAACATAAACTAACTCTGAATTAAAACGGTAGTCAGTTAATGGGATTGAATATACTCCTGATGTGTTGTTTCGATTTAGTTTCAACTTATCGTTCCGTAGAATTCTGTAAATCGTAGGATTACGTCGATAGATCATTTTAACATTGTTCTTGCGAGCTATTTTCTTAAAGATGGAATGTAGGAAAGGAATATAGTTGAGAACTACTTTTCGGTCTTGGCTGGTGGTAGTAGGATGTTTATTTGTTGGGTTACAAAATTTATCAATAAGAGCGTTAATCTCCCGTAAATGATATCCTTGTTGTACAGCTATTGTGCGTATGTAATTTAGCTCTCTATATGTGTCATAAATACTTGTACAGTGGGTATAGGCCCGTTTTATCCAAGATCTAAAGGCTGCATGTTTAAAGTTGCTGGGATCGAAAGAATTCTTTGGAATAATAATAGGAAGATAGCTAGGCTTTCGATAAATGTTCGTCCATATTTCACCAAATTTACAAGTGATGGATAGATCCAGGAAGTTTACATTCAGGTCACTTTTTTGTTCCAATGATAGCGTCAAACCATATGGGTTGTTATTCATTTTGTTAAGGAACTCGCTAGCGTTATTAATATTCCTCCAAATGATGAACACATCATCCACATATCTTGCATATAAAATTATGTCGTTGTTGAAGATAGGCAGTACTTTATTTTCTAAACGTCGTAATACTAGTTCACATAAAACTGGGGATATTGGGCTCCCCATTGGAACTCCTCGTTGTTGTAAATATGTGTTGCCTTCAAATGCAAAAAACGAAGTATAACAAATTAGGTGTGCGAGTTCTAATATGTGTTCATGAAATTTTGTAGCATTATTAACATTCGTAAAAAGGAAATCTCTTATCTCGCAAAAACAAGGTGGTAATTTTATAGATGGAAATAATGCTTTAAAATCCATTACGGTCATAAATTCATTGTCTTCTAGGCTAATATTTCTGAGCATATCCACCAGTTGAATAGAGTTATTAATAGTATACGGGTGATCTTGAAGTCGTGGCTGGATAAATCTAACCAGTTGTTTCTCAAGTTCAAACGTAGGGGAGCCACATTTTTCTATAACAGGTCGTATCTGACAGTTAGGTTTATGGGTTTTGCCAAAAGCGAAGATTCTCGGTGTTCTTGGTGCTTGTACGACAGAGTTATGCATACATAACTTGCGAGCTAAGGGAGTTGAAACGAATTTTTTAACTCTCTGTTGTAGTGATTCTAAATATTTGTCAGGAGCACGTTGGCATTCGGTGTCCCTGATGTAATCCTGCAGTTTATGGTTGTAGGAATCTCTTTTAAGGAGCACTACTCCTTTGGACTTATCAGCCTTGATAAGCACTACCTTATTTGTATGTAGCCATTCTTTGGCATTTTTAATGCAATTGTGGAAATGAGTGTTCTTGGAAATTCTTTCTTTAGTTGTGCGAAATCTTGTTTTCCATCGTACGTATTCTTGACTTGTAGGATTCATTTCCTTAATAATCATTGAAATGGTTATTACGTTACCAGAACTGAAATGGTTATTACGATACCAGAACGTCAAACCACGCATTCATAATAATGACGTTATAACGGCATGGGATAACATCACACCTCCCGATTGTCTGTTGGAAGCATTAAAATACGGACCACTGTTTGCTCCTGCTCCTCAACCAACCCCTGATATCATTGTGCCTAATGTTGAAATGATTATTAAGGAAATGAATCCTACAAGTCAAGAATACGTACGATGGAAAACAAGATTTCGCACAACTAAAGAAAGAATTTCCAAGAACACTCATTTCCACAATTGCATTAAAAATGCCAAAGAATGGCTACATACAAATAAGGTAGTGCTTATCAAGGCTGATAAGTCCAAAGGAGTAGTGCTCCTTAAAAGAGATTCCTACAACCATAAACTGCAGGATTACATCAGGGACACCGAATGCCAACGTGCTCCTGACAAATATTTAGAATCACTACAACAGAGAGTTAAAAAATTCGTTTCAACTCCCTTAGCTCGCAAGTTATGTATGCATAACTCTGTCGTACAAGCACCAAGAACACCGAGAATCTTCGCTTTTGGCAAAACCCATAAACCTAACTGTCAGATACGACCTGTTATAGAAAAATGTGGCTCCCCTACGTTTGAACTTGAGAAACAACTGGTTAGATTTATCCAGCCACGACTTCAAGATCACCCGTATACTATTAATAACTCTATTCAACTGGTGGATATGCTCAGAAATATTAGCCTAGAAGACAATGAATTTATGACCGTAATGGATTTTAAAGCATTATTTCCATCTATAAAATTACCACCTTGTTTTTGCGAGATAAGAGATTTCCTTTTTACGAATGTTAATAATGCTACAAAATTTCATGAACACATATTAGAACTCGCACACCTAATTTGTTATACTTCGTTTTTTGCATTTGAAGGCAACACATATTTACAACAACGAGGAGTTCCAATGGGGAGCCCAATATCCCCAGTTTTATGTGAACTAGTATTACGACGTTTAGAAAATAAAGTACTGCCTATCTTCAACAACGACATAATTTTATATGCAAGATATGTGGATGATGTGTTCATCATTTGGAGGAATATTAATAACGCTAGCGAGTTCCTTAACAAAATGAATAACAACCCATATGGTTTGACGCTATCATTGGAACAAAAAAGTGACCTGAATGTAAACTTCCTGGATCTATCCATCACTTGTAAATTTGGTGAAATATGGACGAACATTTATCGAAAGCCTAGCTATCTTCCTATTATTATTCCAAAGAATTCTTTCGATCCCAGCAACTTTAAACA
This sequence comes from Centruroides vittatus, assembly GCF_030686945.1. Taxonomy (NCBI): domain Eukaryota; kingdom Metazoa; phylum Arthropoda; class Arachnida; order Scorpiones; family Buthidae; genus Centruroides; species Centruroides vittatus. Next base: position 949,725 of record NW_027121224.1, read on the forward strand.
TGCAGCCTTTAGATCTTGGATAAAACGGGCCTATACCCACTGTACAAGTATTTATGACACATATAGAGAGCTAAATTACATACGCACAATAGCTGTACAACAAGGATATCATTTACGGGAGATTAACGCTCTTATTGATAAATTTTGTAACCCAACAAATAAACATCCTACTACCACCAGCCAAGACCGAAAAGTAGTTCTCAACTATATTCCTTTCCTACATTCCATCTTTAAGAAAATAGCTCGCAAGAACAATGTTAAAATGATCTATCGACGTAATCCTACGATTTACAGAATTCTACGGAACGATAAGTTGAAACTAAATCGAAACAACACATCAGGAGTATATTCAATCCCATTAACTGACTACCGTTTTAATTCAGAGTTAGTTTATGTTGGTGCTACCATGAGGTCTTTAAAACAGAGGTTGCAGGAGCATAAATATTCAATTACTAAACACTTGGACAGTACTGTACTAGCAGCCTTTGCAAAAGAACAAGATATCAATATTTATTGGGATAAAGCTTCCATAATTAAGACTGCCACTAACAAACATTTTATTAAATACATTGAAAAACTCGAGATTTACAAGGCACATAATACCAAAGGTTGCATCAACCATAGAGATGCTGATAGTCTATCTAGTGCATGGAAATCTTTTTACTACATTTAATTATATTAATACTTTGTTTTATTTTACTGTTTAATTTGTACTATTTTTATGTTACTTTTATTTCATGTTATTTTTATTTTATTTTTTAAATTTAAATTATGTTATTGCTGGCATTCTATTTTTTGTTCTAATTCTGTTTAAAGAATTGTTCCATTTTCAATTTAAAGAGTAACTGAAGAGGACTATTAAAAATAGTCGAAAACGTTTTTATTTTATTAAATTTTACTTGTTTGCTGGAAATACCAAGGTGTTTTGTTTTCATTCTGTTTATATTCCAGTAAGTGATTTATTTTTTATTATTCTAATGGCTACACCGGCTAAAAATTACAGAAGAATAGTTATCAAACTTCAGAGGGCTAAAGGACAATTTGAATTCCTGTTGCAATGCCGGCTTAATAACGTTTTTCCAAACTCCATTCAAAGGATACGGCTACCAAACAACTGTATCTCTCTATTACCAAGACTGAAATATCTGTGTCTTAATAAGGCTATCCGATCTTCTAGGCGTCTTTATTATGCCTTATTACATAAACTGATTCTTTTGGAGGAAGATTTATTTAAACAAGATCCAGTTCTCCTTATGGATGTTAATCATAAAGTTATCAACTTAGCTTGCTCAGTTGAAAAAAACTTAAAACGTAAATATGTCAAGAAACTGAAATGGTTATTACGATACCAGAACGTCAAACCACGCATTCATAATAATGACGTTATAACGGCATGGGATAACATCACACCTCCCGATTGTCTGTTGGAAGCATTAAAATACGGACCACTGTTTGCTCCTGCTCCTCAACCAACCCCTGATATCATTGTGCCTAATGTTGAAATGATTATTAAGGAAATGAATCCTACAAGTCAAGAATACGTACGATGGAAAACAAGATTTCGCACAACTAAAGAAAGAATTTCCAAGAACACTCATTTCCACAATTGCATTAAAAATGCCAAAGAATGGCTACATACAAATAAGGTAGTGCTTATCAAGGCTGATAAGTCCAAAGGAGTAGTGCTCCTTAAAAGAGATTCCTACAACCATAAACTGCAGGATTACATCAGGGACACCGAATGCCAACGTGCTCCTGACAAATATTTAGAATCACTACAACAGAGAGTTAAAAAATTCGTTTCAACTCCCTTAGCTCGCAAGTTATGTATGCATAACTCTGTCGTACAAGCACCAAGAACACCGAGAATCTTCGCTTTTGGCAAAACCCATAAACCTAACTGTCAGATACGACCTGTTATAGAAAAATGTGGCTCCCCTACGTTTGAACTTGAGAAACAACTGGTTAGATTTATCCAGCCACGACTTCAAGATCACCCGTATACTATTAATAACTCTATTCAACTGGTGGATATGCTCAGAAATATTAGCCTAGAAGACAATGAATTTATGACCGTAATGGATTTTAAAGCATTATTTCCATCTATAAAATTACCACCTTGTTTTTGCGAGATAAGAGATTTCCTTTTTACGAATGTTAATAATGCTACAAAATTTCATGAACACATATTAGAACTCGCACACCTAATTTGTTATACTTCGTTTTTTGCATTTGAAGGCAACACATATTTACAACAACGAGGAGTTCCAATGGGGAGCCCAATATCCCCAGTTTTATGTGAACTAGTATTACGACGTTTAGAAAATAAAGTACTGCCTATCTTCAACAACGACATAATTTTATATGCAAGATATGTGGATGATGTGTTCATCATTTGGAGGAATATTAATAACGCTAGCGAGTTCCTTAACAAAATGAATAACAACCCATATGGTTTGACGCTATCATTGGAACAAAAAAGTGACCTGAATGTAAACTTCCTGGATCTATCCATCACTTGTAAATTTGGTGAAATATGGACGAACATTTATCGAAAGCCTAGCTATCTTCCTATTATTATTCCAAAGAATTCTTTCGATCCCAGCAACTTTAAACATGCAGCCTTTAGATCTTGGATAAAACGGGCCTATACCCACTGTACAAGTATTTATGACACATATAGAGAGCTAAATTACATACGCACAATAGCTGTACAACAAGGATATCATTTACGGGAGATTAACGCTCTTATTGATAAATTTTGTAACCCAACAAATAAACATCCTACTACCACCAGCCAAGACCGAAAAGTAGTTCTCAACTATATTCCTTTCCTACATTCCATCTTTAAGAAAATAGCTCGCAAGAACAATGTTAAAATGATCTATCGACGTAATCCTACGATTTACAGAATTCTACGGAACGATAAGTTGAAACTAAATCGAAACAACACATCAGGAGTATATTCAATCCCATTAACTGACTACCGTTTTAATTCAGAGTTAGTTTATGTTGGTGCTACCATGAGGTCTTTAAAACAGAGGTTGCAGGAGCATAAATATTCAATTACTAAACACTTGGACAGTACTGTACTAGCAGCCTTTGCAAAAGAACAAGATATCAATATTTATTGGGATAAAGCTTCCATAATTAAGACTGCCACTAACAAACATTTTATTAAATACATTGAAAAACTCGAGATTTACAAGGCACATAATACCAAAGGTTGCATCAACCATAGAGATGCTGATAGTCTATCTAGTGCATGGAAATCTTTTTACTACATTTAATTATATTAATACTTTGTTTTATTTTACTGTTTAATTTGTACTATTTTTATGTTACTTTTATTTCATGTTATTTTTATTTTATTTTTTAAATTTAAATTATGTTATTGCTGGCATTCTATTTTTTGTTCTAATTCTGTTTAAAGAATTGTTCCATTTTCAATTTAAAGAGTAACTGAAGAGGACTATTAAAAATAGTCGAAAACGTTTTTATTTTATTAAATTTTACTTGTTTGCTGGAAATACCAAGGTGTTTTGTTTTCATTCTGTTTATATTCCAGTAAGTGATTTATTTTTTATTATTCTAATGGGAAATGTCTTTTCAAGTGATATGAGGCATCAAAATAATTATAAGAATGACAATAAAGGGCGGTCAACCTCCCTTGAAACTGACAGCAAAATAACTGAAAATAAATATGAGAGAATTAGTATTGGTTGGTTTACAAAATACTAAGATGTCTTAAATACACAACAAAACATGACCTCTTGTTGTGCATTAAAGACATTTGTTTGGAATATGCAAAATAATTATATTATGGTACTTGTGTTTTTTAAATATTACTCTTTCTTTATAAATGTTCATTTAGAACAGGCCTGGCCAACCGAAATTGTTTCACGGGCCACTTTGACCATGAGTAACATTACGGTGATCCACAATTTAGGAAAACATGCTTTTAAAAAAGTAAAACAAATACAAAATGAATAAGATTTTATTGTTATACCAAGAGTTTGTACTCGCACTTATGCATTATAACAATGACACATGCAAATTTTCATTTATTTACCATATTTTACGGACTATAAGATGCTACAGACTATAAGACTCACCTTAATTTTTAAGCAATTTTTTTTTTTTTTAAATACCTATAAGACGGACTATAAGACGCACCTGAATTTTGGAGGCAATTTTTCGAAGAAAAAAGTGCGTCTTATAGTCCGTAAAATACGTATAATCCTTTACTCAACACCGGAAGATAGTCAATTACGTACCTCCAAAAACTTGTTACCGGTGAGTATTTAATCATCGTTTTCGAACCTTGGAGGGTTCGAAAACATTCGTTAGATTTAGTTTTTCGTTTTTTGATGATTAAATACTCACTGGTAACAGGTTTTTGGAGGTACATAATTGAATTTTAATAGATATATAATATCGCTTAGTGGGCCACACAGTTTAACGTGATGGACCACGTGCGGCCCGCAGGCCGCAGGTTGGCCAGGTCTGATTTAGAATATCTTTTAGCTTTTGAAATAGAAGTTAAATCATACTTGATTTTTTATTTTAAATTATAACTTAGGTTATTTTATTGCAAATGTAATGATACCTTATGCATTCAAGTAAATAAATATTTTCATAATGTATTTTTATTCTTCAAACTTGCTTTATATCATATAAAAATATGTCTTAAAACATTGATTTAAACTTGTAAAAGCAAAAATTATATATATAGGTATCCTTTGTATAACATGGTAGTCACGTTCCAAAAAAGTGCCATGTTATGCAAATCCATGCTATATGAAACAAAGAACTAATGCAAAGCATAGGATTATGTTCCAAAAGTTAGCAGAAGTATACTATTCTTTTTCCTTACTAAGAGAAATATTTTTTATATGTCCTTTGAAACTTAGCATAAAGTTACTATTGATAACAAATCATACAAGAACACTCCTTTTGATGGAAAAAGTAAATTTATTTTCTATAATGTAGAACTGATATGCATTTTGGGCTCTATGCCCTCTTCAGTCCTTATTTTATTATGTATATCAGTAAAAACTATGTAAGAAATTACAGAATGTATTAAATATATTTAACACATGCATACAAAAATTTTTTAAATATAATCATCTAAAAATAATTACAGTGACAGCTAGAATAACTAATTATTAAAACTGTAGGGTAAAATAAGTAAAACTGAAATAAATTAAAAAATAAGTAAATAAATAAATATAATAAAATGCGGGTTTTAAAGAATTAAAAGCTATTAGCTTTTTTTCAGTAACACATCATACAAAGAACAGTTATTAATATAGGCTTTATTGATGGTGGAAGTGCATTTCCGGTCTTAATGACCCCTCTTTAGTACTTATTCTTTACAAAAGAAGGATAGATAAGGATTACATCATACATAATAAAAAAAATTTTTTTTAAATATTATCTGTATTAACTTACATAGTTGATTATTGGTTAAAAATTTACATTAAAGAAAATATTGGGTAATTGACTGGGTAGAATCTGTTTACAAGGGTTGCTGTTGCTGTACAAGGGTTGTCTGCTTACAAGGGGTTACACAGTTTTTACCGATACACATAATAAAATAAGGACTGAAAAGGGGCATAGAGTCCAATATGCATATCTGTTCTAAATTATAGAAAATAATTCTACCTTTTCCATCAAAGTTGTTCCTGTATGATTTGTTCTCAATAGCAACTTTATGCTAAGTTCCAAAGGACATACAACTACTTGAGAGAACAGCAAGCAATCAAGTACTAAGAGAAATATGTTTATTAAAGCAATTGATAATTTATTTCCAATCAATAATTAATTAACAATCACAATTAAAAGTACTGTATTATGCATTAATATTAATTTTAATTAAATGAAGGTGTTTTCTTTTTACAAAGTATTGTTGTCATCTCATCTATTTTGTTGATCTTGATCAGAAGTTTCAGCAACATTTTCATATTTTTTGTTTTTATCATAAAAAATTTTTATGGGTGACGAAATAAGAATATGTTATTAATTGAAAATTTGTTCTAGCGGGTCACATTTTTTCAGTCAAGTACTGAGTGATTTTCCAGAATTTGTGTTTGAATATCAAATTGTTCAAGTACTGAGATACCACCATATTTCATTTGTCATTTTACAAATGAAATAATCATTTGTAGGTAAGTAATACTTACAGTTAAAAAAAAGTTTAATAACACTTATTTAAAAATGTTTAAATAAACTTTACTAAATACGAAGATCTATAGAACCAATGACAATCTTAAGGGCTAAAGTCTGAAAGCAATGACAGTGACTACTGGTTGATAGAAAAGTTATTGCAATTTTTTCTTCCTTATCCTATCAGTTTTCCCTAAAGTAAACTTGATGAAAAGCACAAAATAATTTGAAAATTTCAATATTCTAAAATTTATGGGCAAATTTGAGTCAACACCCATGATTACTTGAATAAAAAAAATATAGAATAATAGAGTTTGCACTTGAAAGTTGTGAAATTTTGTACAGAGTATTTCTAAAACTGTGTTAGAGTGAAACTGGAAGTCATTGTACAGGGGATATTCATAATTTTCAAACCATGTTAGATCGAAACAGTGTTGTATGAGGGATATCTGTGTATATATATATATACACAGATATCCCTCATAATAATAAATATGGAATCCATATATATATATGGATTCCATATTTATTATTAACCCTCCGTGAGTCGCTAGGAATCGTTCTCTTACTTAGGTCGCATGGGTCTGTCAGACCCGTCATTTTTATTTTGAAATTAATAAATTTTTTCTATCGCGTAGAGGAACTACAATTTTTTCGTTAAATTCTACGCTTTGTTTTCTATCTAGTAGTATAAATTACTTCTGTATTGACGAAATTGTCTTTTCAATATTTATTTTTACGTAATTTGATGAAAAAATCACAAAATAATAAACATATCAAATTTCAACTCGCTGTAAGTTATCTGACGTTTCACCGATAATCATCGGGTTTGTTTTCAAATGGGGAAGAAAGTTCACTCATTCGTGTGAAGTCAGTAGAAATTCAGTACTACTGCTAAAAATTTTTTAAATAGATTTCGCGTTACCCCCTTTCGCGAGAGTCAATAAACGTTAATTGTTTTATGGCTCTATTAAAAAATGCTTATTTTTGGGTTTAAAATCGACTAATTGACAACTGTTTTATTTTGTTTTACTCATTAGAATGTCATCTTTAAGATTTAACAGATAGTTTTGTTAGATTTTCACACATGAATTTTATTTTTAATTTTTAATGTGATATAGTCGTGTGTTAGGCTTAACTCGATCACCTAATTCAAAAATTGACATCGGTCAAAATATTATTCAATTTATCAAAATTCTTTGTTGATAGTTTAGATATAAATGTTTTCTCTGCACGAAATGAATCGATCGAAAAAATAATGAGGGGCCCATCAAAAATTCGGCAATTAATGACATGTTGTCGATTCTGTAATTTGTTTTTTTTATAATATAAAATATTCACACAATAAAACTGTAAAAAGGCATGCATATCAATATCTGAATGTTATCAAAATGCAATTATCAAAAATTTTATAATTTTCACAATTTGTATTATCTTAATTTAGTTTTAAAGTTTTTTGTCGCGCTTTGTGTATCGCGCGACAAAACAGTCGCAACGCGATCAAACGCAGCGATTTCATTCATAATTACTTGTTATGTAGATCGGGCTAACTTTTCAGGTTTGTTTTGTTGTGCCGCGATGAAAAATGAATAAATAATAAAAGCAGATTATAATTAAAAGTATTTTTATCAGATTAATCTGAATTATTAGATTATAGAATAATTATAGCTATGCGATATGATTGTCGCGTAGTTGTAATTATTTTTCTTATATCTAATTCCTTAATGTTTAGGGTCTAATTAGCTAACTTCTAGTTGTTATATTTCGTATGAACGTGTAAGCATCGTTTCAAAATTGTCTGGTGGGAATTGACTGAGATTAGAACTACCCTCCACGTAAATCAAGGTTATAATGTAAACCAACGTTAGACAATCGCCCAGTGACGTAGCGTGGGTGTCAGCCGCCTGGGGCGGAGGAAAATTTCCCCGCCCTCTTATTTAGGGATTTTTACAAGATATTATTATTTATTGTGAAATTTTGCCGCTCTCACTACGCTACGCCACTGCAATCGCCGAATTAAAATTTAATTTTTATTTTAAATTTGTATTTTAATTTAAATTGACCAGTCGTAAACTGTAATATGTTTCTGATAAAATCTCAAAACAAATCGATTTCAGTCTAATTTTTAAAGAAAAATCGCAATTTAAATTTTATTAACAAATAAAAAAAAAGGAATAAACAAATGTAAACAAATCATGTGTTATTTAGATTACACTGTATTGTGAAAAATAATCAAAAAAGAAAATTGATACGGATTCAGATATAAAAGCCGGTTTATTACTACAGTACAGTAAATATATTACAGTTTACGGTGTTTAATTTTTTTTAATACAAATTTAAAATAATACTAAAATTCACAACTAGATATTCCATAGACTTACTATAGGAAAATGGAGTTTCCAGGAAATATTCATTGCTAAACAATTTTAAAAACATGTTTACTCATCTGAACACTGTCGAACATTTAATTAGCAATTTATAGCTTATAACGCGATTAAAACAAAAGAATTTATAGCGATTGTGTAAATTCGATTACCAAGATCATTTCCGAGGGGGCAGGACATTTTTTGGAATTTTATAGCTAGACTGTTTTCACAAGTTTCTGATTACTTAGTAAAAGTGAAAAAAGCCAACTTGCATCGCCCAATATACGAGGAATAATCATAAATTAATTATAATAGTGATAAATAAAAATTATATGATAAGAATAAAAAATAATTTAATTAATTAAAAAGTAATTAGACATTACTTTTAAAAACAATATTATAACAAAAAAACAAAAATTTAAATATACAAATAAATAACGATATGATAGGATTTAATAAACACCGCGCGACAACTTAAATGCGATAAAGTTATTGCGACACTCGCTATCGGCAACGGCGACAAATTAAACGGTTTTTTTTTACCCCCATCATGAGTCGCATGGGTCTGACAGACCCAAAGTATTTTTTTTCTCAAAAATGAGCGTTGTTATTCAAAAATATTTAACAGCATGTTAATCGGGATAGAAAGTTAGAAGAATATTAATTTTTTCAGATTTTTTGAAAAATATTCAATATTAAAAAATTGTAACTAAAGTTCGCGCCGGGTATGTCAGACCCGTTCGACTCACGAAGGGTTATATGAATAATGATCTGTGAAGCTGTGGTCACATCTTGCAATTTCCAGCCATGCAAGCAACTCAACTGTGACTCTGTTCCTGATGACTAGTAAACCCCCTCTTAAAACCAGTGCAATTGCAACCACAACTAGAAACAAAAAGTTTGTTCTACTCACAGCAATTGCAACATGCATCCAATTAGCAAATGCCTTTGTGCCACGTCATATAGTGACAACTTTAAAAATAGTTATCATCATGGCAGGAACTGAGAATAGCAGTACAACTTTAGAATCAAGATTGATCAAGCTTATTCAGGCTCACAAATGCCTGTGGAATTTTAATTCATTTTATTGAAGAAAAGATATCAATAAAAGAGCACTGGCATGGTGTGAGATAAGCAAAAGTCTTGCCATTGATTATAATAGGGTTACCATACATCCATATTTAGTACAGACAGTCCATACTTTAAAGGCTCTCTGTGTCCATACCGTACTTAGAAAAAATTAAAAAATGTCTGTACTTTTCAACTTTTAATAGTTACTAAATTTTTGATAATTATTATTGCATTTGTTGGTTACGTGGCAACATTGGATAAGCAAATGTAATGGCTCTGTTACTTAGAGAACATGTGAACATTCATAATGGTTTTTTTAATTCAGTAGTACTTCTGTCTAAGGCCTGCAACACACTGGATCACACAAGACAGACTTGGTCAAGACTAAATTCATCAAGACATTTTGTCTAAAGCATTTGACAGTTTAGTATCACACCAGATTAGTCAATGTGTTTGAAATAAAAAGTCAGTACAGGTGTTCCTTGATTAGTGCAGTTAATTAATCCCTTGATCCTACAACGTATATCAAAAGTGCATTAATCAAAATATAGTATCTACGTTAAGTAAAGACAGCTAATAAAGCCACATAAATTAAAACTTCTGCTGCTTATATAATGGGATTGTGCAATTAATTTCATGCATTAATCAAGTCCTGCATTAAGCAAGAGCTACCTATATTCAGTTGTTACTAAGTTGGTAATTGTTTAATGGAGTAAAATGGTAAAACCTGATCAAATTTTTGAAAACTGAAGGACGAAATATGAAACAAATTTTCTTTGTTAAAAATTCTACATTCCTTATTTTATTGTTAATATTTTTGAGGTGCCTGCAGTACAATGAAATTAAATAAATATAAATAAATAAATAAATATATATATATATATATTTCTGGTCATCACTTTCAAAGTCTGCACTATCATTTTTGAGCTGAAGCCTTCAGACGATAATTATTAATTATAAATAAATAAATAAATTGGTTTTTCTTGTATCAACACTGTAGTATAAAGAGACAAAGATGTTACCTTAACAAAAGGTTTTATTTGTGTCTAAAACACATGACTGTTACAATTCAAATGCAGCGAGAAACAGTGCTGCCAGTCCAAGAGACTAACTACTGTGGGAGAAGTGTTGCCACACTGTGACACTACTATATTCTCCCCCACTTACATTACATAATATAGTCCTTCAAATAACTGGGCTGACGGCACTGCCTTGCAGGACGAGGCGACCCGATTACTTCTGTCGGGGTTGAGAAAATATCTTTTTCTTCGACTTGGGAAAATTACGAATCGCTCTCACAAGGTGGAGGAAGCGTTGCCTGAACATCAAAGCTAGCTTGAACAGGAATCCAGGCTGAAATATTAGGGAAGACTGTGTCATCTTTGGAGGATTCAGGCAAAGGTTCACCTCTAGGCGTTATGTGCCTTAGGGACACTGTCGATGTCCGCCCATCTGGGTACTGAATGTGAGCATACTTAGGATTAACCTCCAATAACTGGACTTCTTCTACTAGAGGGACATATTTATTGGTGCTGTTATGTGAACGTAGTAGTGTGACTGTACATCATAATTTTGTATATACGCAATAGTCATAAGCATAACATTAATCCCTCTATTCTTTGTTCTTTGTTTCCCTTATTTCTGGATCTTTCGATTTTCACTTTCCTTGCGGGCGGGGCAGTCCTTTTCTAAGAAGTAAGGGGAAAGACAAAGGAGTGAAAAGACCCCGAGGCACAAGAACGGGAGTAATGGTCATTCTTGGTGTGGAGCTGAGACAGAGCAGACGGTAGGAGAGGATCCAAGAGGCTCGTTCAGCGAAACAGAGATACGACTGGGAAAGAAGAAAGATAGTAGCCAGTGTCGTAAATATAATTCCCCGACCCGAAGATTTCGAGGACGCATCATTATCCTGGGTACCCCCTATACTTTCTTTCGTATACTTCTCTTATCTATCGAACTCTTCCTTTTTTCTCTCTAGTTTGTAAGTTAGTTTTAGTCTTAGTTTATAAAGTTTCGATTAATATTCCATTGTAACTCGCTATCAGTGAGTCGCGCTTCTTTTGTGTGAACCACGTGTTTTTTTTTCTTTGTCTACTCCTCCTTCGCCTACATGCGTGCGAGGTCCCGAGTTGGAGTTGTAAAAGAATCCTGTGTATCATCACGTGAGAAGGATAAGTGTTTTGTTGATAATTGTTTTTTTTTTCTATAACATTAAAATTAAAGTTTTGTTTTATTGTATTTCTTGTCCTTTCGTTGGCCATACTCTCACGTGATCTAACAGTAGGACAGGTCCCGGTGATAGCAATCAAGTGGGAAGGCCAATACTTATTCCTGTCTTCCGGGGGTGTCTGAAAAATCTTTCATGTGGCGTAGAATTTGTAGCAGTGCATAGGAGAGATCGAACAGCATGTAATGCATCGCGTAGTACATCTTCTCACTGATCAATACTTCGATTAGACGAGCAGAGAGCTAAGGAAATTGTCTTCCAATAATACCATTGTAACGCTCGACGAGACCATTACCCTAGGGATTATAAGGTGTGGAGAAACTAGAAGCAACATCAATAGAGGTGAGGAAGGAACAAAGTTCACAAGATAAGAATGCAGCTCTTCTATCTGAATGTATATATAATGGGGCTTTAAAGATTGAAAACAGCTGATGAAGGCACTTAATAACAGTACTACTGCTGACGCCTGGACAGGGAAACGCAAATGGAAATTTTGAATATTCATCTATTATTGTCAGAATGTAACAGTTCCTCGACTTGGAAGGAAGAGGATCTTTAAAGTCAATGTCTAAACATTCAAAGGGAGACGTGGCTTTAATAAGGTGGTTTGAAGGAGCAAGAAATTTTGGTTTTAATTTGGCACAGATAGGACAAGAAGCAGTTAATTTTTTTATTTCCTCCAAAGAAAATGGTATGTTCCTACTACGCACCTAATGATAAAAACGAGTTACTCCTGGGTGGCAGAGAGAGTTGTGGAGAACAGTGTGTCTCTTCAAATCAGGAAGGGCATAGCAGATTCTTGATAGAGCATCAGCAACGGTATTTCGACTACCAGGATGGTAAATAATATCAAACTTATAACATGACAGTTCCAATCGCCACCTTAGAATCTTATCATTCTTAATTTTACTATTAGATTTAGAATGAAACATGAAAACTACCGAACGTTGGTCAGTAATTAATGTAAAATGACGTCCAATTAAGAAATGTCTCCACTTCTTTAATGCCTCAACTATAGCATATGCTTCCTTCTTTATACTAGTGTTTTCTCTCACTACCATTCAAGGATCGTGAGAAGAAAGCCACAGGTTTACTTTCCTGAGACAACATAGTACCGATAGCGAAATCAGAAGCATCTGTTTCAACAACAAAGGGCACATTGTCAGTAACAGGAGTCAAGGTAGAACGAGATATTTCAGCTTTCAAATCTGAAAAGATCATGGCAGCCTCAGTTGGCAGTGGAAACGACTTACTCTGGGCTAGAGGTTGAATTTTCTCACTAAATCCCTTTATCCATGGGGCATAGTGGGCCAGCATTCCTACTGTTTGGTGAAGAGATGTAATATCTGTAGGTAGAGGTAATTCTAGCAAGGGCTTTAGACGCTCAGGATCTGGACATATAGCTCTCCCTTCAATTAGGTAACCTAGTATACAAATAAATCTAGAAGAGAATGAACATTTCACTTTGTTGAGTGTTAAGTTATACTTAAGAGCTATGTCCACAAAACGAGTAAGATTACGATCATGTTCTTCCTGAGTTCTTCCGCAGACAGTAACATCGTCCAAATAAGCAAATGTGTCAAATGAACCTTCTTTAGCAATCAACTGAGAAACAGAACATTGAAATCCAACAACACCATTTGTGAGACCAAAACTAATCACCTTAAACTGCCACAATTTGTTACAAGCTTCAAATGCCGTATAATGCCTATCTTCTTTCGAAATGGGTATTTTATCTAATTTGATGGTAGGCTCTACACAAATCTATCGTACTGAAAACTTTATAAGAGGTTATTTTCTGAATCAAGTCATCAATTCTAGGGAGAGGGAATGCATCCAACCAGTAAACTATTACAGTAAGAGTGTCATTTAATCCGAATCAGTTGGGAACTGGGGTTGTTTGGATAACTGATTTTTTGGATAACCGATTATGTACAAAAAAATATATTAACCTATCCGATGTTAAAATTTTTCTCCATCGTGCCTCGCTTCGTGTTGAATTTTCGTCAATTTTAAGCCTAACGAAAATTTTTATAATAATAATCGAGTCTATTGTATCATTAAAAATTATTTCTTTATTTTGTACAAACAAAATAAATATATTGAAAAATATAAAAACAAAAAAAATTATACTTTAGAAGTTAATCTAGTATCAAAAACGTTTGATTCAGCACGACACAGTCTGACTGGAAAGCTTTCGGATAACCGGTTTTCAGATAAATGACACTCTACTGTACTTATTAATAGTGCGAGAGTAGTCTATAACTAACCTTTTCTTTGGACCAGGTACAATTACCACCTGAGCCCTCCATGGTGAATTGCTTTTCTCAATTATACCCTCAGCCGTCAACCTCTTAATTTCTGCATTAATGAAATCCTGATTTGGTTTAGAGAACCGTCTAGAAGACTCTAGATTTAGTAGCGCTAGGCCTTGTGCCTTTAGACAAATGTTTGAAGAGATGGGCTGGTGGCACGTTTGTGAACACTGCAGAACAGATCAACAATGATTTATGAGAGCCACCAAATTTGAAGGACACATCAGTATACAAAGCCAGGAAATTGTTTTAAAATTACATCAGCACATAGACCGGATAAAGCCGACAGCAAAACCTTTGGATAAGTATGGCCCTTTAAGTTAATAGAAACTATGCATCGACCCCTCACAGTCGAACTTAAAGCAGTTGTAGCCATAGAAACTTGAACGGAATGTGGAATAATTTGGAGGCGATGACACAATGCAAAATTATAATCTATGAAACTTTCGGAACTACCAGTATCTACCAGGGCCCGAGCTAAGATGTTGTTTAGCTGTATATTAACCGTAGCTCTAGACAAAGGGCTATGAGCAACAGTTGCCAAGGTTACAGCAGCTGCAGTTGGCTTACTCCCTTTGCTTTTACAGACTCTAGAAAAGTGTCCCGTTTTTTCCGCATTTGTTGCAATCTTTGTTTCTGGCAGGGCATCTGTTGCAAAGGTGCTTCATGTAGCCACAATAAGGACACCTATGCTCGGTAGCAGCCAACACGTGTGAGGGTAAGACATTAACTTCGGTATTATTTAAATTCTCTTCTGCCAACTCCTTTTCATTGGAGATATGGATAGCGCTTACTGTACTAGTATTAGAGACAAAACTTTCAGACTGAACACAGGTGGATTCTAAAGCACAGGCTTGCGATAAGGCATCTACGAGTTTTAAAGTATGGCTTTCTAAAAGGCGCTGTCGTATGAGGCAATAACAATCCTGCAATAAAAGCGTCACGTACATATTCACTTTTATACTCTTCTGCCGAAACAGAGGTAAAGCTGCAGTCCTTACTTAATGTCCTAAGATTCTGATAGTACTGGTCAATGGCTCAGTGGGTTGTTGGTGACTATTAATTAGACAATGACGAGCAAAAATTACATTTATAGGCTTCTCATATAAGGCAGTCAAAGTCTTAATGGCATCCTGAAACCCAGAGCACTCTGATATATAAGTGTAGACTAAGGGACCAACAAAATTAACAAGAAAACTGAACTTCCTCACATCATCCATTTCTGTTGATGATACGAAGTTCTCGAATGTTCTGTACCAATGGGACCACTGTTGAGAGGAACCACTAATGTTCGGATCGACATTAAAACATTTAGGTTTAAGTAGGCTATCCATCCAGTAGTTATAGACACGAATAAATTGTAGTATAAAGAGACAAAGACATTACCTTAACAAAGGTTTTATTCGTGTCTAAAACACATGACTGTTACAATTCAAATGCAGCGAGAAACAGTGCTGCCAGTCCAAGAGACTAGCTACTGTGGGAGAAGTGTTGCCACACTGTGACACTACTACAAACACCAGCAATTTTTACTATTAAGTTTCATTTTGCTTGGATCACTACTTGTGTGTTTGCTCTGCCTGGCATGTGACGACCAGAGCATGCGCATAACAATCTGTCTGATACAATATCAGACACAATAGCTTGTGCTTTGTCGTGTCTGGTACTTGTCAAGCACAAGCTACCATCATCTTTTTGACTAATCGTGATTAAAACTGTCTCAAACAAGATGACTGATCCAGTGTGCAGCATTCCCTTTGATACAATGGAAACACCATTGTTTTAGTCTGTTTCAGACAGTTTGTCTTATCTCAACATGACTAAGACTGTCTTGTTTAATCCAGTGTGATGCCAGCCTAAGTGGTAAAATAGTTTTCTTATATTTAAAATTGTATTTTGTGCCCAAAGGAAAGTGTAAATTGAAACTTTATATTATATGCCTACATTTACTAGATTGAAAAATATGAATAAATTCCTTTTATTTTGCTTTGCTGTCTGAGTACTTTTAATAGTAATCTGTCTTTATTTTGCCTCCAATTGTTATGGTAACCCTAATTATAGGTACCATTTTTAGATTTCTGGATATAAAAATGTTGATTGTTTTTAGTTTAGTAACAACAACATTATTTTAAATGTAGCTAAAGAACTAATTAAAAAGTACCATCGTTTGCAAACAACACTCCTTTGCATTAAAAAAAAAAAATTGCAGATGAATGTTGGTTATAAGGTCATGTTTCTGAGTTGCAACACCAATGAACAATATGATCAAGACACATGCAACTTGCACTCTTTGCAGTTACCTGAACAGCTGGAAATCACTAGGTATGACCATTGCTTGAGACTGTATGACAGCATAAATGTAACAGATATATCATGATAGCAGTTAAGAGTTAATTTGAAACTGCAAGTACTGATGATGATAATTCAAGTCAACTGTGAACTCCGCAAACACGTGGTCTGCGGGTTTGAAAGAAAGGGAATAACACCCCAAAAAAAAAATTGGAAATGAATAGTCGGTGGAAACGTGTAAGAATAAACAAAGGTTTATTGGAGACAAAAAAAAAAAAAAACACGATTAATTGTCGATTCACGACACAGTCTTGAAATCCGATCACATTACAATCTTAATACTATCTGATTATCACCCTTTAAGTTTCCTTCTCTCTACGCGAGGCCCTATTTTACCCGACAATTATTACGACTAAACATCAGTGGCGTAGCGTGGGTGTCAGCCACCCGGGGCAGAGGAAAATTTCGCCGCCCCCTTATTTAGGTATTCTTACAAGATGATATTATTTATTGTGAAATTTTGCCGCCCCCTATAAGTGCCGCCCCTGCCGCCCCACTACACTACGCCACTGCTAAACATACAAACTTTCACTTGTAATACAAAAATCGTTGACCACGGTGATATTACAGTTGGTCCTCCTCGTTGTTAGATGGTAATCCCTTTTTCATTTCGTATAATTCCCTCGATGGAAGTCGATTCCCTTTCAGCGCCGTAATTCACCTATCCTGCGCTTGTCCTCTTCCCTCCGCTTTCTTTTTCTAACGGCTTGCTGTCTTCCAGGGTTCCAACCAACAAATAAGTCCTCACGAGGCAGTCCCAGGACAAAGAAGAAAAAGAAAATCCTTTCTACATGGGTTACACGTGTTTTTATAACTTCCCGCTAGCTGACGTCACTTCGCCCTACATGACCCCACGACGGGCCAATCACCACAACGAAAGTCCAGCCAGCAGGTAGATGGTGGTAACACAGAAGGAAACGAAAATGACCCGTACAGAAACATACACGCGACACGACATAAACGAAAAACAAAAATATAAGATAAAACAAACGAACAAAAAAATATATATACATATATATATAATAGCTGTGAAGTGCTACACAACACAACAAACCATAAATCTTCAGCAAAACTTTAATTACTAATGTATTTCTGGAATTTTACGGTTTGTTGTGTGCTGGATTTCAAGTTATCTAGCTTGTGCTACAATAATCACTTAAGCAGAACAGAAAAACTGAATGATTTTTTTTTCATTAATTTAATACCTAGCTTCTGATATTACCATACCATAGTAATTTTATTGGTTGTAATCAGTTATAAGATTAAGGCACAGTAACTATTTGATAATTTAAATCTAAATATAAATTAACCAATAATTATTTGAAAATGTATACAATACTTACAATGGTTAACTTTGTAATCAGTTTTCTATATATTTTATATGAAAACATGTTGTAAATTCTTGAATTCAAATTATTGTAATAAAATAAGTTTTATTGCAATAATTTGAGTATTGAAGAATTGCCAAATGTCCAAACTGTTGAATTTTACATAAATGAATTGAATTATAGATTTATTTTTAATATTTATTGCTGTATATTAAAAGAATTTTGATGGTTTATAAATTATTCACAGCTTTTATTTTTTTGTACTTTTCATCTGAGGATACTAAATCAGATAATGACTGCAATACACAGCAGAAGTTAGTCTACAATAAAGTTCTTGAAATGAGATATGAAGAGTTCTGGCTATCACAGAGTATGAGCTTGAGCAAGAAATACTCTTTAAAAAGAAGGATAAATTCCCATGTAAAGATGGAATATCAGCCTTCATGATACAAAATTATTATGAAAATATTAAAAACATCTTGTTAATATTCTGCGATAATCTGATATATTAAAATCTCTTATATTCCTGAGTGTTGGAAAACTGCAAATATATGCTTGATTAAAATCATTGTCGTAAATTGGGGATATATATGAACAAACTTTTATGTTAAGAAACAATGAAGCTATGCTGTTTACCAAAAGTTATAAAGTACAGTATCCTTACATAAAAATTGTATGACTCATTAAGCAGATCTGCATAAATATATAGGTGCTATTTTTGATTTCAGGCTAAGATTCAAGTGTCATGTAGAGTACATTCTAGGAAATTCATAGCAGATTGGACAATTACTGATTGTTTGTAGTACCTGGGGCCTAAACTCTAAAACTTACTGTATCCTTCTTTCTCATACTGTATGCTGCTTTACTGTGGAATAAGTTATATATGTTGAAACTACAGCCAATACATTCCTTAATGTACAGAGACAGTTTGTCTTAAGAATAACTCACTGCTGAAGGACCATCTTGATAGATAGCAGTCCTTATACTGGCTAAATTAGTGCTTGGTCCTTGTGTATCCAACAAAAGATCTTAGAATATCTTACTTTATATCAGAGTCTTACTTAGCAGCTCATAAAAATTTAAGTTGTGGTTACTTCTATAAGCATGTTACATATAGAAAGACAGGATATAAATTTGAAGCAGTACTTTCCTAATGTCTTCCATTCTATCAAATCTCCAATCAATAATAATAGTTTCAGACCCTCCCAATTTCTGAATTGTTACAGTAATTTTTAAAGTTTACATAAAAGCTTTTATCTGATATTTCCGCTCCTTCTCTTTCAACACCTTGAAACAAGAAACAATAGAACATTATCTTTAATTGTCCGAAATACGCTTATGAACAACTAACTCACTATGGAACTTTAGCTACTTGACCTACAGTGGTCCTGCACACACTATAATTTGATGAAAAATCCTTTTTATAGACCATTCTTTCACTTTGTCTTATACCAAGCAATACATTTAACTTCTTAACTAATAGCATTTTTCTTAATAATTTAGAACTGTTACTTGAAACTACTTTGTATAATGTATAGGCTTCTGCAGTATATATTCATAGGCTTCTGCAGTTTATATTATATCTTAAATCTTAAGCTTAATGTTTTCAAACATTTCCAAGGACTGGACAGAAAATTAGGCCCATGGAAAAGCTACAATAGGCCCATATCCATTAAACAAAACTATATTTTAAAACTTGTACATTTATTACATTAAACATATGTGAGATAAAATTAATTAAAACAGATTAAATTAACACACATCTTAATAAATTACTATTTTTGTTCATGTCATCTATAATTACTTCATTTTCTGTTCTCATCAATATATATTTTTCTGACATAAGCATAAATGCTTCCAAATAAAATCAGCTTAAATTATTAGGAAATCTATTTAAAATATAATTTAATTTTGAAAATGATCTTTTGCAAGTGGATAATATAGTTAAAATGAATTTATATGATAAAAATATATTAGCATAAGCTAAAGTATGCAAATTAAATTTTTGCAATACTGCATAAGAAAGCGTGCAAATTTTACAAGTTTTGTATATTTTAACACTTCTTTTTCAACTGATTTTGAATCATCATTTGAATCAGGACATTCGTATTTGTCTTTGTATTAATATCTAGGGTGTCATTAAACATAGCCCATGTTTGCAAAATCTAATAGTTCTTTCTGTAAAATTTCTTTTGTTACATTGTTGTTCGATTTTTTACTTATCAAACCCTTTAATCTCTCAAACATATCAAATGGGATTTTGTTGTGCTGCATAAAATGTTACGAAATTTATTACGATCTTGGTAGTAAAAAAGATTATAAATGGCATTGTTCACTAAGTATTGACTATTAAAATTTATTGTTACTTGATCCATGATTATGTTATAAACATTAATTCTAAAATTGTCATGAAAACTTAAATTTCTGCTCTTTCATTTTCTGCAAAATCTTAGTAAAATTGTCAGTATTTTTCTCAATTTCTTTATTTAATTCTCTGATTAGCCAGTGTTCTTTAATCATTAGGAATGTGTAACATTTTAAGTGTATTTCTTGGAACAAGCATTTTTTAAATAGTTGGTCTGTATGGGTTGCAGTCAAGCAATTTTGCAACAATGTAGCAAGCAAAATACAAATATGAGATTCTCGCTATAAAAATAATATAGAATTCCAAAAAAAAAAAGTACTGTGTTTTATTATTATTATACTATCATCATGTATTAATCTTTTAAGGATAGTCTGTTGGCCCTCTGAAGATTACAACCCACTGGGAATCCCAGTACCCTGATGGACCAGTCCAACCCTAAACATTCTGATTTATTATACCCTGCTAACTCTGTATTGATGTATAGTTTTCTGCAAATTATCTGCTATCCTTTTCATTTTATTTTTTTAAAATGCATTGTGTGTATATTCTAGAATTGAATACAGATTAGAATTGGAAATATAATTCATTCTTTTTAAATTCAAAATTCTTGTGCATTTAGAATGGTTAGAAAATAACAAAAAAATTTAAAAGCTTGTTTAGAAAACAGAAAAAGGGTAAAAACATCTTAATACTCATATACTTACATAGATTATATATTTTGGTTAGGTTAGTTAAAATCAGAATGAAATATTCTGTCATTTACTTTTATGTCATATATTTAAAATTTCAATGGATCTTCAGTGAAGAAATAATTTATATTGTTTGAAAGTCAGTTTTTAATTCTTTATTTTCAACTCAAATTTGTAAAAAAATTTCTATTCTGTTTAAAATAATAAACAGGATTAGCTTTAGTAATTGATGTAAACTGTTTATTTAATATTGCTTCCATGTTTAAAATCTACAAATATTATACGTAATTTATAATAAAACCTCAGAAAGCTAAAGAAAAATTATAAATTAAATTCATTTGATTATGAAAATCATAAATATTCTAATTTTGATTCAGAAAAACTTTAATTTTAAACACTTCAAACCTAGATTTTATGAGCTATTCAAAGTAGTACTAGGTTAATGCTGAAAATAACTATTATAATTATAAAAGCAATTTTGTGTAACATCAAATGCTAATTACTATGTATAAATTAATCCTTATTAAAATTGTAAAAAATTGCTCAAATCATAAGGTTCTCTTCTTTCTCTCTTTTTTTTTCATAAGTTAGAACTTATATTTATATTTCAGATCTAATTTCTGCACCATTTATCATTTTATATAACACAGAGTGATCATAATTTAAAGAATGGATGCTCAAAAATTTCTGTAAAAAGAACTGTTGGATCAGTCAAAACCAAATTTGGTGCACATACTGTTTTGAGTATGTAGTTTTGATTTTTCAGAATACATCAAACTTCATGTTTATTGTAAATATCAGAGTCACAAGTAAATATTGTTTCAGGTAACCTTCATTTTTTTCTCTGGGTTTTGCACATATGTAATATAAATAAATGTAAGTTTAATGTATTTTATTAGGCAGAATTTATAATTGTACGAAAAAGGACTGAAGAGGGGCAAATAGCCCAAAATGCATTTCCACCACTTTGTACAGAAATAATGTGTTAAATAATAGTCTATTCTCTTTGCCACATGTGTTCCTGTATGATAAGTTTGACACAGCAATTTTGTGCAGATTCCCATATGAACATAGAAAGAACAGAAAAGCAATCAAGTATTAAAAACAAACTTATTAAAATTCATAAAATAAAAAAAAAACACTTCTATTAAACCTGAAACTAATTTAGATTGACAACACCTTAAATACTTTTTCAGGTAACACACTATTATATTGAAAGAAACATTTTCAACTCTTTCACAGGCTTGTGTCAGGTTTTTATGATTGTATATTATGATTGATAATATTTTTTAACTAAATATTATTCACATTCAAAATCAGTTAATTTTTTATCCCAAATTTTTATAAATGCTGTAAGAACATTAATTAGAACTGTCAGTTCAAACCTTCTAATTTTATACATTAAAACCTGATGAAGACCTATGAAATTGGTTGAAAACATTTGTTTGAATAGTGTGTTGCAGGAAAAGTATTTAAGATGTTGTTATGTACCTGTACAATACTTTATGAATGACTAAAATTTATTTTTTGTGTGCAATGAAAGATTGTTCAATCATCTTCACTACTATTTTCCCTTTGCCAATATTGATGTCAGATGTTTCCATCGCTTGAAATCTTACAGATATCACTATAACTTTCTTCTTCAGATTTAGTTTTCAAGAAGTCAGTTATGACAATCCGCTGAATGTTTTGTTGCAATTGTTTTTGCAGTTGATGCTAAACAAATTTCTAATTGTCTTTGAATAAGGTAAACATAGATTTTGTATGAACTTTTAGATAGAAATTGCATTGTATAAGTATCACGTTATGCCAGAGTTACTTATAAATTCATTTTTTCTTAGAATTCAATTACCTTGTAATGGATTTAAATTGAAAGTATAATATGTTATTCTTGCTTAATAATTTACTATGAATACTTTGGAAAATTACATCATAAGCTGCTAATAAATTTTGAGTTTTTTATTGCAGTTCATTTTGCATGTTTTATGTTTCAAGTGATAGCTATGGTGATATTTTTAAGAATACCAATATTAATCATTTGTTTCACAACTGAGTCAGTTGCTATTTTAGTAAAAAAATAACTAATAAATGTACTTTTAACATTCTGTCTAATATCAAAAATATGAAGCAGATCTAATGTATCCTATTTTGTTTATAACTTTAAAATATGAAAAGTATTTCTGAAATAGTTTAACTAAATGAAATAAACTTGATTTTAAAATATTGAAAAGTTAGCTACTGTTATATTACAGTATTACTATTAAGTTTGTTATATTTCTGTAGTCTTGTTCTAAATAAATTCTAAAATATGATAAGATTTCATAAAAGTTTTTGGTTAAATATTACAAGAAAAAAATCCTAATTAAATGATTCTGCAGAATTTATATAAAAGTTTTAATTTATTTTCTGGTAATTAATTTCTTTTAATTTAATGATTTATTTAGATCATGCCAGTTAATATGCAAGATGTTGTTGAGGTTGTGTGTGTTTTAGCAGATGAAGAAAATATTAGAATTGCTGTAAAGGAATCTATAAAAGGGGGTATTATAACTGGTGTTGCAGTAGTAGTTGGTGGTGTAGCTCTTGGACCAATTGGACTTGCAATTGGTAATTTATTTCTTTTTTCTTTAATTATATACTTAACTTTTTCTGAATTAAATTTCACAATAAATTAATATGATAAGAATATACTGTATTATAAACATACATTTATTAGGTGGTACATTAGGAGGTATTTATTCAGCCATTGTTGCTTCTGGAAAATTTAAATCTGCTGCAGAAATTATAAGGTGCATGAGAGATGAAGATAAAGAAAGATTAGTGAATGCTGTTTTGCAAGTTGCAGACAGTTTTGATATAAATGATGTTACTCGATTAGCGGCTCTGATAGCAGGCGATACTATTTTAAGAGAACAGATTTTAAACACAGTAATTACTTATCTCCGGAGTGAAATGCAAATGCAAATAATTGACTGAAGAATCTCTCTATCTTCTTCTATCTTGTGTTACTTTATGTATTCTCTTATTTGTGTTTATTTGAATGATCATAATTATTTTATATACAATATTTTATAATAATAAATATAAATAGTATGAATTCAGCATAATTCTTCCAGTATTTTCTTAGTAAATATAAATATGACATTTTTTTTTCTTTTTAAATAGAATAAATAGTAGTAGTAATGGGATTCACAGAGACTTGGATACCAGATATAAATAAGATAGGGAAGAGACCCCTAGAAGATAAGTTTTGGATTCTATATAGTAATGCTCAAAAGCCACAAAAATTTGGTCGACCAGTTGGGGGCTTGTTACTATTAATTAAGAAATCGTTTGGTCAACTAGTGCAAACACATATTACTTCCAGTTTTATATTCGCCTTGGTGGAATTAAACCAGAGGCTACAATTGTTGTGGGGAGAAGCGAGATTGGGAATCGTTCTAGTATATATATCCCCATCGTCAGCTGCTATAGAGCATATTGTAGAGATACAAGAAAAAATCAACCAATGGTTAATATATTCCGACCTTTGGGTGTTAGGTGGAGATTTTAATGGACGTATAGGCGACAAACTGGATACGATATATAAAGGAAAAAGTTTGAGAATTGATAATGCGAGGATATCGAAGGATAGAGTGTCGAACAATAATGGAGAAGTACTGTTAAATTTTACACGTGAAAATAATTTCTTTATGCTAAATGGGAGATTTACCGGAGATATTCCAGCCGAATATACGTTTATAAGCCACACTGGCAAGTCAGTCATAGATTATATCATTTGTTCAGAGGAGATGCTTAGTAAGTGTATAAAGTTGTCGATTCTTGACCTTGATCACTCAGATCATTTTCCAGTACAGTTGTTGTTGTCCGGAGATAGTCCAAGAGTGGAGTTCTGCCAGAACAAACTACAGAAACATAAAGAGGCGGGATCGTTGGGAAGTAGAAGGTTTGATAAACAGAAATTGTCACAAGATTTGCCAAAAAAGTTTGAGGAGATATTAGTCCAAGAATCACTCCACAGACCGATTGATAATTATGAGAATCTAATTGCGATAATAGATGCGTGTCGTGTAAAGTACAGGCAGGGATGTGAACCACGGAGATTTAAACAGATTTGGTATGACAATAGATGTTACTACTACAAGATAAGGAAGCAAAAGAGTTTAGCTCAGTTTAGGAAAACAAATCAAGAAGCAGCCTGGAAGAAATATGTACAGAACAAAAGATGGTACAGGAATTTTGTGAAGGCAAAAAAGAAAAGATATTTATCCGAACTTAACGATAGGCTGATAGAAGCTAAGGACTCGAAAGTATTCTGGGATATCATAAATGATTTTCGTCGACCCACTGGTTATTTACGAGAGCCAAGTTGTGTACCGTACACTAGTTGGCTACAGTATTTTGAAGGGTTCTCAGCCGATTATCGTAATAAAATGGATCAAGTTTATGTGGAAGAATCTTATACTGAGGTAAAAACTAGTGAAGAAGTGTTTAGTGTCCAGGAATTACAAAGATGCGTTGCGAAACTTAAAGTGAAATCAGCACCAGGTATAGATAATATTCCTAATAAATTAATTAAAAATTTACCAGTATCTATACTTAGTTATCTTGCAAGACAATATAATGGCTTTTATTCAAGAGTAGTAGTTCCAGTTGACTGGAACAAAGTAATATTCTTCATGTTATACAAGAAAGGGGAAAGGTTAATACCTGGCAATTACCGTCCCATTGCATTATTACCGACGTTTCGTAAGCTGTTTACAGCAGTGCTGCTTTCCAGGTTTATTGCATGGATTGACAGAGAAAATCTTAGGAATCCCACGCAGTTTGCCTTTGTCAAAAAAGGTGGGACTCAGTTAGCTCTATTTGTGTTAATGGCCATTGTACAAATTCAGCTGTATAAGAAGAGACAGAAAGTTTTCGCCTTATTCCTAGATATAGAGAAGGCATATGATGCAGTAAATATTAAAAACCTTCAAAATAAAATGCGATACTATCAAGCGGAGACTTTAATGGTAGAAATGATAGGATTGTTATTTGGAAGCTATGAAGCGACTATTAGACAAGAAGACACGCAGTGGGCGCCGTTTAGGATAGATCGTGGGCTGTTACAGGGTGACCCATGGTCCCCCCACCTCTTTAATTTTTATACTTTTGATTTAAATAACAGTTTTGAAAGGGAAGAGGATGGATTCTTGATTGAAGAAAATATAGTTCACTCCATTGTCTATGCAGATGATATTGTGATAATCGCCCCCACTGCTGCTGCTCTACGGAGGAAAATTCAGCAAACAATGTTATATTTTAATAAATTAAAATTGAATATTAATCCGAAGAAATCGGCTATCATGGTGTTTAGAAATGGTTCTAAGCTTTCAAAGAGGAACATGTCATTTTATATTAATAAAGAGGAATTAAAAATAGTCAATGAAATAAAGTTTTTAGGGGTAATCTTAACCCCTATGTTGTCCTTTGAAAAACAAGTCAAAATGTCACTGGTCAAGGCAAATAAGTTAATAGGAAGTATAGGAATGTTATTTTCAAAAATTAAATTAAAAAACACCCAAACGCAATTTAAACTGTTTAATTCAATAATTGTAAATGCAACAAGCTATGCAGCCCCAATTTGGTGTTTGCCAAAATATCAGAAGTTAGAAGCGATTCAAAATAAGTTCATACGGAGAGTGTTTTTACTGGACTATAAAATCCCTGGAAGCATACTAAGATTAGAGTTGAATAGATTCAGAATGACGTCAATGTTGGTTAAGAGATGTGTAAAATTTTTAATGAAGGTGAGAGACAGTGGGCAGTTGTTGTTTAGTCTTTTGAACCAATTATATAGGAAATCATTACGAATCGAATCGAGAAAGAACTGGGTAAGTCACCTGACTAGAGTAATTAATAATTTTGGATTTTCGATGGGCCCGTTTATACACCTTCCGGAGATTAGTGGAGATTTATGTGGACAGCTTACTAGAAATGTAATGGAGAATTCATTGATACTTGATGTGGAGGATATCCGGACACGAAAGATGCCGATTCCATATAATATAATACTGGACTACCCTAATATTAATAATTACATGTTGTTTAATCTCCCCTTTGGTGTTAAGAGGTTCTTCGTCCAGCTTCGCCTTAATAATGATGTAATAACGATTGAAAACAAGATTTATATTTATTCTAAAATTGAATGTCCGAGGTGTTTAAAAAACTTCTCTAAATTTCATCTGGTCTGTGGATGCGAAAAAGCAATAGTGCTAAGACAAAGTTTCGATTTAAATAATTTAAATGAGTGCTCCTCGGAAAAAGAAATGTATATGTTTTTTCATGTGGCTAAGTTAAAATCTATTTATAACTTGTATAATTTTGTTAAAAAATTTGTAACTATGTAACTGTTTATTTAATGAATGTTGATCATAACTCCCCTTGTAACAGGCCAAGGCCTATTACAAATAAAGATGAATTGAATTGAATTGAATAAATAGTAGTTAATGATAGATAATTAGTCCAATATATTGCATTGAATGTTAAGTTTACATTAGCAATAATAGAAACAAGACAATTCTAGGTATAATTTAATGCACTTGTGCCATATCAAAATCTTATCTGTGATTGCATATATCATATAATCATTGATATATTTAATATGTCAAGTTACCTTAAGACATTAATAATCCAAGTAGAAAGAATATCAAATTTACTAATAAATATATTGCAACATTTAGATAAACATTATTCTATCTGAAGAAAATTTTTAGACATGATAAAAAACATATTATTAAGTCAAATGTAATGAAATTTTGTACAATCAAAATTAAAATTTAGAAATGTGGTTATTAAAATCCAAACAATTCAATTATCATATTTTGATGCATATAATCCACAATGGCATATATTCTTCAGACAATTGCTAGAACAAAAATGAAACATCCACATAACTTGCCACACCTATGAAAGCAGCCAGTAAATATGAATTTATGATTGCAAATTCTGTGTATAATCTGCCCCAATTGATAGCCCACACTGCCTATAATTGTTATTTAGACCAAGTTATATGCACAAAATATTCTATTGCATTATTACAATTGTTCAACATCATGTAATTTAAAATTTTATGACATTATTTGCCAGATGAACTTCTAATTCAGTAATAATGAAGATTCAGACTTGTTTTTAAATAAATTGATTTGAAAGAAAGACTGACCTTACTTGATTGATGATAATTTAATTACAACAAAAATTTTAATGTTTTGGAGTATAATATAGAAACTTTGTAATATTTACAATAGTAATATTGAGGCACAAAATCCTTAACTTTTTATTTGATTGATTAGCTGATGGAGTATCAGCACAATTTTCCAAAAATTAGGAGTATGAATCCATCATCCCATTGTTACTTTTATTGTTTTTTTAGCAATTTTATAATGAAATTTGAAGTTTTATGCTTTATAAAGATGATTTTTCACAAAAAAAATATTACTTCTAAAGCCACTGATGATAAATAAATTGTAATATGAACAGTGATAAATGTCTTATATTGTCAGTGATTTATGACAATGAACAAAAATCAAGGCTGTAAAATATGTATTGTATTCTTTAAATATTTATTTTGGTAAAACAAGCATTTAGGATTTAATTTCTTGTCCTGAAAATTTGTCCTTAAAAATAAATATTTAAATTAAAGAGGAGAAAAACAATGTATTTATATAAAAAATTGTTTTAAAATAAAATCGGCTTCCCATAGCCTTGATTCTGGTTACTTTGTAAAATAACAACACTCCAGATAATTGTCGTCATCTATAGTACAATTCACAATGTTCCTGGATATGTTGGGCAATCCCTCACTATTCAACTGCTTCCATTGTGGGCCTGGCCTAACTCATGGTATGTATTAAAAAAGGTCTTAGTGCCCACAGGGTAAAAAGTTTTAAAAAAAAGTGCAATTCATGAAAATCTTTGTGCAATATTTTAAAAACTGAATTTTTTGTTAAATAATTTTTTAAAAATTATTTAATTTGTATGGCTTTGTGGTTTATTTTTATATCTTTTAATGAACTGTGAGATTTCATAACTTCATTGCTTCAAGCATATACAATTGAAATTAAATATTTATATCCATTTTTTGTAACAGAAGGAATGTTCAAACCATGATAAAATGTGTGTATTGATTATGATAAATAAAATGTTTAAAATATAAGAATATTTCTTATATATTATAGAATAATAAGATACCATTACAATTTACAAAACTTTATAAAAATCTCTAAACATCACATATGAAAAAGAAGTTATTGCCAAATTCAGGATTAAAGTTAATAATTTATTTATTTTATTTTTCTGTATATTATGAAATTTAGTGGTTCAAAAACTGTTTAGAAATAAATACAAAACTTTATTTCTAAATACTCTCTTAACATAATGTAGCTGCAATGCTTCAAATATCTATTAAACATTGATTTATCTACATAAGGTTCAGATGGTAGATTTTAATAAAATTTACCTAATTACTAGAAAAACATATATTTTTAAATTCATTGATATCTAAAAATTATTATCCATAAATTTAAAACAAATTTAAAAAACCTAAATTGTTAGACATCTCTTATTTTTTAATATATCCCATATATATAATGTAAACATTAACTAACATTTAATTATAGTTTGTTTTAATTTTCCTAATAAGTATTAATTAAATTTAAGTGTTTCATGTTCTAAATCAAGAGTTAGCAACATTGTTCTCATTGAATACCATCTTTCCAATTTTATAACCTAAAAAATTGATATACAACAAACCAGTATTATAATTATCTTAGTAATATTTTTTTTTAAAGATCCATAATACATTTTTAATCTTTTATTATTATCTTAATAATAATTAATTATAATTTATAAGAGAAAGAATTTATTGCTTCATATTTACAGTGACTTCAATGCACTAAGAATAATCAAACATTCAGAGAAATTTTCCCGTGAGAATCAAAATATCAATGCATGGATAAGATTGTTGGCTCTGTTCTAAAAGATGATCCTTTATTCCAAAAGTCATATTATATGGTATATATTTCAACAGATATGGCTCACATGCCAGGAATGCAGCTAGGTTCTCTGTTAATTGGGACAAACTAAGATCCTGGTGCCCTCTCTTGTTCCAGAGGTTTGGAACATTGATGACACTTGAAACAGTCTGCACCACAGTTAGTCTACTTTCCACTTACACATCTTTTTCAGCTTCCCCTTACTTGGTGCTAATAAATTATTTCTTATAATTTATTTTTCAAATAATTTGAATTGAACTTGCCTCTTGAGATTTCCTTTACCTTGTACACAGGACACATGCCCTGCCTGCCTCCTAGTTGCGCCATTGCACAAGCCGTATGCGGTTCTCAAATATTAGAAATCAAGTTTGCATAAGAACATTTAACCATTAAAAATTCTAAATAAAAAGCTTTCCTATACTCTACTCTTATTCTAAACATATCATTTTTGGAAGAGGGATTTTAGGAAATTTGGTATTTCTAACTATTCTGATTTAACATCCAAGCAGTAAAAAGCTAATCTGACTGACAACACTATAGTGGTAGTGCCATTGTGACTTCATTAAAATCACAGTGATATGTTACATCCAGATATCTTTGATTTGCAAGTTACAGACACTCACTGATATAAACTTTGGCAAGATCAGGACAGAATGATTGTTTTAATGTTGATTCACAAGTGTGGTTATTGAAGTATTGGCCATCCAATATACTAATTTTAATTATATTCATTACACTTAAATTATTATTTCTGCTGTCAAATTTCTAATTGTATGGATAATTCTTAAATTATTAAACAAAATTTATATTTAAAAAAATTACTGAATTCTAGTTTAGAATATTACATAAGCTAACATTGTTGAAATTCACCTACTAATGAAGTTAGAAAAAATTTCATTTTTAAGTCCATTTCCAATAAACAACATTTCATTTCTGAATACAAAACTCTTTCATTAAAAACATTCAAAGTAACAATTATATTTTCAGGTTTTTGTAGTAGTATTTAGTAAACAATATAATTTTTTATATGCATTATAAGAAAAAGTAGATTTGATTTAAAAATAGATAATTTGATATCATTTACTGTGTATTTTGTGTGGTGCGGACAATATTTTGAGATAAATGTTATTGATTATGAGATCTATTCTTGTCATTTCTGATAATTGATATCATGATTATTATTTTAAAAAATGCAAAAATAAACAAATAAATTGATAAAGTTTTCAAACACTAATTCCATACACAGGTTCAATAATTTTATCATTTAAAATTTAACAACTTTGACCTCTTACCACAGACTTCTTAATCATTATATAAATATTTTGAAGAACACTTCCACAATTGGAATCTTCGTAAATAACTTGGAAAATTAACAAAAATAATAGATACAGATGAATAACCCAGTTGAATTTTCTACAAAGTTGTACTGTTTGTGAAAGTTAATATATAAAGTGTTCAAAATCTGCTGTGTGTACGATGAACAATAAATGAGGATAATTAATTTTTAATATCCAGCAGGTGCAAGTTTATACCTTTCCAATTTCCTCATGTAGCCATCTTTGTATTCTAAATAGTTATTATAAAATAACTGTCTTCATGTTATTTTATTTAATAATAGTAAAACATTAGTTTGTAAATTTTTGTCTGCTGAAGGTTAAAAATTGATTATTCCTGTTATAAACTTATCAGTTTACATGTGCACATAATTAGTAGTTCATAAAGTTTATTATTAAAATTATTCCAAATAATGATAAAGGTCGTCATCATTTTATCCAAAATATGAAGCTAGTTCTCGGATTTAAAATTAAAATTTTATTTTGTTTATATTTTTGGGTTTATTACTATCTAGGATTCTAAATCACTTTCTTGAAGTAGAGAATAAAATACAATTTAATTCAATTAACAGTTTAGTTCAGTTATGCAATGATCAAATCTATGTTTTCTTTAGTAGGAGCATTAAATAATAATAGATTAAACTTTCATTAATTTTCATTATTATTATGAATTTAAGGTTTGCAAATAATTATTTAAAATTTGTAAGTTATATTTTAGAGCAGTGGTTCCCAACCGGTGTTCCGCGGAACACTGGTGTTTCATAAGCATCTCCCAAGTGTTCCGCAGATTTAGTCGCAAATCGGAAAGTGTACAATCATATTCGAGCCGCCGAATATCAAAAAATTAAAATCATAAAATTTTCATAAACTAAAATATATATATACGACTCATACTTATGGAGTGTACTACTGTTTCGAATAAGATAAAGGCAATGATAAAAACTGAATGAAATATGTAAAAAACATCAGGCACAAGTTTCCCATTAAAGTTATTTAGGTATATTTTTTCCTGTCTTAGAATTGGCGTTAATAATATGAGTAGAGATTTTGAATTATAACTGCTCAATTCTAATAAAATAACTGATGACAAGCTTATGTATTTCATATTAACTTAAGTAAGTGTTCCACTAAAGAAAATTGCTCACAAAAGTGTTCCGCATCCTAGAAAAGGTTGGGAACCACTGTTTTAGAGTGATGTCATTAACATATAATATTTTTAAAAATATTACAGAAAAATTATATTGTTAATGAATTAATGTAAATCTGCTTTCATTTCAAATTTTGAAAAATATCTTGAGTAAGTTTGTATGAATTCTCTGCAAATTTTTTTGTATCAGATTTTTTAAAATAGTATAAAATCAGATTCAAGTATTTGTTTATACAACTGCTGATTGATAAGTAAATAGATTATCAATTTGCAATCAAAATAAGTATGAACTTTGAAATTTTTAAGTGAATAAACTTTCATTTGCAAACAAGTATGTAAATTAAATAATAAAATTCATAATAGAAAGATAAGTAAAAAAGTAAATTTGATCTTGGTAGTAGGAGATTGTAGCTATATCATATTGTTATAGAATGCATTCATTTTTTTTTTAAGTGAGTTGGAGTAGTTATTGTTAATAAATAAAAATAAACAAAATGAAATTATGCTTAAAATATTAAAAATTTACTGTTAAGTATATAAAAATATGATTGAAATAGTACAATGTAGTTGATAACAAGTGGTTGAAACATTGGAGTTTTTGTA
The DNA here is from genome assembly GCF_030686945.1 of Centruroides vittatus. Classification (NCBI taxonomy): domain Eukaryota; kingdom Metazoa; phylum Arthropoda; class Arachnida; order Scorpiones; family Buthidae; genus Centruroides; species Centruroides vittatus. The sequence goes on from NW_027121224.1 coordinate 982,722, forward strand.
ATATTTTGTCTGTCTTCAATATTATAAATTAATATTTTCCTAAAATACTTGGGATTTCCTCATTACAATGTTTCGAATAATATATTTTAAGTATAAAAAATATAATTAATATACATGAGTTAGCATTATTATATTAATCAATATAAGGGCATGAATTTTCTTTTGCAAATTTCAATATTTATTAAATTTAAATTTTTAAAAGCATGGCAACTTCTTTTATTACCATAATGTACAAAAGTATGCATTTCTTTGACTGTATGCTTCAGTCCTTTACAACTTACTGGAAATTAAAAAAGAAATAGAATTATTTAGTTTTGAATTAATATCCAGTATTTCTATATATTCAGATAATATAATTACTAAAAAGTTTACATGATTATTTGCCCTGCACTTTTTATATCAAAGTATCTAACAAGAATTATGGTATCCAGGATCAAAAGTCAGAGTCTAAAGTTAGTTAATAATTTGTTGATTTCTAAGCAGATGAGCAGTTAACATTCACTTTATTTTATTTATTTATAATTATTTTTTCTTTAAAATTATAATATAATGAATTTAATTATTTATCCTGAATTTTATAAATGTTTAAAATAGGTAATTATAATGACAATAATAATTATTATTTGATGCTAATCTTACTTTTTACCCATTTATAAGTTAGACATTTTATTCAAAAACTTTTGGTGTTTATATTTAAATATAAACATTGAAAATTGTTTTCTTTAAGATAACCAGTTAAAGGACAAAATTAATACAATTTTATATCACAAGATTAAAACTTTATTGTACTTGCTTTTTTTTATTATTATACTCCTATTGAATAATTCTTTAATTACTCAACATAAAAAATAATATTGTTTTCTTTTCATTAATTTACATCATTAAGAATGATTTCAAGTTATTGACAATTTCCTTCTTTTGTCAAGTCCACTACAAGTTCTGTTGCATGTTTTGCTGTTCCCCAAGAGAGAGTAACACCATGTCCTCCATGTCCATAATTATGCACTATCTAAAATTTAAAAAATTATATAATTAAAATAAAAATCAAATTAGATATCAATATTCCTTTTCAATAAAAAGAAATTTTATATTTCTAACTCTAGTTATTTTAGCTAAATAGAAATTATTTACATTTGTATTTTGATATAAAATTAACAAGTTGATTAGAAATAGTAATGCTAGCTAGCATCACTTGATCTTTTAAATATATTAATTTGCATACAGTAAATTCTTGCCAACTTGAAGAAATCTTTTCAAAAAGTCATACAGCAATTTAATATTCCTTGACATTAGAATAATTATAATTTCATTATAACTAACAAGCATTTTCAATATCTGAAAGTCTTTACTTTGTATTAACTCACCAACTGCAGTAATATATTAAATATTACAGTGTATATTGCTTTATAATATACTGTCATGAAATTTTTGAGCTCATTTCTTGACGTAATAAATTCAGCATTATTACCTACTAAAAGTCAGTAAAACTTCTGCTCATTTTCTATATTGTTGGAGAAAACATCCTACCAACATGGACAACCTTCAACTCTTGTTAGTCTAAGTTAGTGGAGTTTATTGTACTTATAATCATATGTTGATTAGTTACATAAAAGGAAAAAGCTATATTTACTAAAAATTTACAAAATACATAACATGCATCAAACTGTAGCCAATTTTTTCTTCTTTTAGATGTAATAAATCCCTAGCAAAGGAAATATATGATGCCAAGTTTTTTTTAATTTTAAAAAAGTAACAATATGTAAAATTAAAAAAAAAATCTTTAAATAGGCAAGGATAATAACCATTATTAAATGTATTATATTATCCTATATCTTCTTAGAATTGTCTGAATGAGACATACATAAAGCAAATCTTAGAAAATATTATTTTTAACGGGCAGAGATCCATAAAATAATTTTAAATGAAAGTAAATCTTTAAAGAGTATATATTTGTTGTAAAATAAGTAGAAATCTCATAAGAGAATTTTGATTTTATACTGAAAATTTTTAAAAGATTTTTGTGTATAAAAATTTTATTTAACAGAATTTTATTTATTGCTTCTTTTGTTTACATTAAATACATCAAATCCATTTCTACACAGTAGGATATATCTCCAAAAACACCAGGTAAAAAAAAAAATACTGCCTGTATGGGATAAAAGGAAGATTGGTTCCAACCTTAAAAACCAGTAAAAATAATACAATGGGATGTGTTTGAACAAAATATTTCAATTTTAGTTAATGAAGCAGAACAATTGTAACCTTCTTTTCAGCAAAATTTAATAAAATTTGTGTAAATATAAATTAATTTTTTTTATTTATATGACTTTTTCAATTAAACACAAAAATATCCCTAACTTTTAATATGAAATGACATACGAGGCATGTTCAGAAAGTAAGTGCACTAGATTTTTATATTTTTTTAGAAAAAGTGTATTTGAAAAAAATTACAGGATATTGTTGATACACTTTTTGACTATTTTTCCACAATCGCCATTCCATTCAATGCAAATGATGAGCCATGGCACAAGCTTCTTTATGCCCTCCTCGAAGAACTCTCCTGCCAGCTCCTTCTCCCACTTCAGAACCTCTTTCTGCACCTGCTTGTCAGTTGAAAATTTAATTCCACCCATGTGTGCCTTCAGAGAGGTGAAAAGATAATAATCTGAAAGTGCCGAGTCAGAGAATATGGGGGGTGGTTCAAAACATCCCAACCAAATGAGTCCAAGAATACCTTGGTGGCTAAGGCTGTGTGAGGACGGGCATTGTCATGCAACAAGCACACTCCTCTCATCAGCATTCCCCTCCTTTTGTTTTGAATGCTCCTTTTGAGTTTTTTTAGGGTCTCACAATAGCATGTGTTGATGGTCTCCCCAAGGCAGAAATTCGACCAAAATGATGCCTTTTCAGTCCCAAAACACTGAGGCCATGATTTTTTTTCCCCAAAATTATGGTTTTGAATTTTTTGGCAGATGGAGAATTGGTATGACACCACTGTGATGACTATCTTTTTGACTCAGGTGTGTAATGAGCCAACCACCTTCCATCTCCAGTCACAACAGAGCTCAGAAATTCCTCACCTTCCAATTCAAGTCACTCAAGAAACTTGCAGGTGCTACTGACCTGATTTTTCTTGTGCTGCTCTGTCAGCTGTTTTGGGACCCATCTTGCACACAGTTTCCAGTATTTCTGTGAGTGTCTTGTATAAGAGAGTTCTGGAAACATCGTCGCAGAAATTTTATCCACTGTCAATCGGCGGTCTTCATGAACAGTTTCCTCGAGTTTTTGCACCAACTCATAAGTCAAAATGGAAGGTCTTCCACTCCTCTGTTCGTCATGAACATTCGTTCCGCCTCCACTAAACTTCCTACTCCACTTAAACACACACATTCTGTTCATAACATCTTTCCATAAACTGTTTTGATTTGCAAAAAAATTTTGGTAGGTGTTATTCCTTCCATGAGTAGGAAGCAGATCACAGCACATGGCTCGCACTTCGCAGGATTTCTTACTGGTGTCTTTCATGCAACTGGACACTACAATGTGAGTTTACGTACTACCGTGTTCCTGCGATGCTTGCTCCGTCAGGAGATCTCTCTCTACCACTTAGTAGTGTTGCCAACCCTCAAAAAACAAAAAACCACAGCCTGTTATGGTCACAGAACACTTACTTTCTGAACATGCCTCGTACAAAAACTATTCATAAGAAATGCAATCTTCAAACAACAAATTAAATTTCTGCTTCAATTGCAGGGTAAAATCAGAATGAAAAACTTATTTGAAAGCAATTAGCAACAATCAATAAGTCATAAAAAAACAGCCAAATTTTAAAACTTGCTTGAGCATGTATAGCAGCCTTAAATGAAAATTCTAAGAATATCTTTTAAAGAACAATTTCCTGGAAAAGAAAGTATGAATTTTTTTTCTTGAAATTAAAATCAAATACACAAAGGTTTTATGAACAATTTTTACTTCCAGTTGTAAAGTTTTTTATTAGCAACTAACGTTTTCGATCTTAAACAGATCTTCAGATCTGAATACATAAGTAGTAGTCAAATGGGTAGCACGAATCACAAAATTCTCATTAGATATAATGTACGAGTAGCACGAATCACAAAATTGTCAAGTAAATAATTTTTAGACTTACCTTTTCAGATTATAAGAACAATTTTGTGATTTGTGCTACTCATACATTATATCCTTTGAGAATTTTGTGATTCGTGCTACTCGTTTGCCTACTACTTACATATTGTATCAATATATTCAGACCTGTACACAGTATGTAGGTTCTATTTTGCATTTAATTCAGATGTATGCAAACCTGAAGAAAAACTGTTTAAGATCGAAAATGTTAGTCGCTAATAAAAAACTTATCCACAAAACCTTTGTATTTCCAGTTGTAGTCTTTTATTACAATTAGACCCAGTTCATTTGTATTGTCAGACTTATTAAATCAAATGAAAAATTAAAAGAAAAAGAAAAGCAAATTTATTGAAATGCATCAGATCAAAATAAATCATGTAAAAATTCAAATTATTATATTAAGATGAGATGATGGAATAACTGCTTGCCTTTAGGCCAAATTATATATTGTTTAAATGATTAGCCTTATTATAGACTAAAGAATCTAGCAGTTTTCCATTATATAAATATATAAATAGAAATTGCAAACAGACAGAGTTTAATAAAAATAAATACAAAAATTATGCTAAACATGATTAATAAATTTACCTTAAGAACCTTATCTTTGTATTGAATTATTTCTTTTTCAACTCGAACAGGCTGCCTAAATGGTCTGAGTCCTACCCAATTCCATTCTATGGTTGCTTTCTGTAAAGTAATATTGTTTGACAGAATAATTAAAGTTAACATTACTGTTAGAAAACTAGTATGTTTAAAAAATAATTTAACCTTTAAACTTGGAACTAATTTTAAACATTTCTCCCAAATCAAATTACAGTGATATGGATTAACATTCATATTCCAACTTCCATATTCTTTAATTCCACCAAGAGTAACATAATCTATTCTGATAATTATTGTCAAAATAAAAGTTGATATTTAAGAAAAGCACAAAAGATTTAATATAAAATTTAAATATTAAAATTTACCCTGGAATAATGTAAACTTCATCACCATAAAAAAAATGTTTAATCCAAGGTGCTTTAACCTGAAATTATTTTAAAATTTTTTATATAAAATAGAAATTTTTATTTAAAAATTAATAATTACCTTTATAGTTTGACCTCGAATTGGAACCAACTTATAATCTTTTGTCAAATCTTTGGCTCTCAAACCAGTACAATTTACAACTGTATCATAATTACCTGCAAGCTTATTTCAGAATATTAATTCAATACCTTATCAAATAGAAACTAAAAGTTAGATAAAACAAGACTATGTAATTTTATTTTTGTAATCAATATTCTATTTTATATTTGGAATTTACACCTTTTTGGAGCTTTAGGGATCTTTGGAAACACTTAAATGAATTTTGAATGTCATTACCATAGTAATGTGTTATAAAAAGCCTTGAACTGATTTATGCTGTAAGATATATTCTGTTAAAGCACTTATTTTATGTAACTTAAATTTGTGAAATCTTTTTTATAAATCAGAATCAAGAAATATACACACTTTAATCAACTGAATCATAGACCAGCTAAAACACAAAAGTTCACACTTTTTTATTAAAAGATTCATATCCATTTTGTACAAATACATTTTGACATATTGTCTTCTTTATATAAAAAGGACATAAAAATATATGTATATATTTGCAGAAGTGCCAACCTCGATTATTCTTATCATGCAATATTTATTCCAATGTGATTCTTAAAAACTTTTACATAATGTGCAATCTACACACAACAAATTGTTTGTATAATTTACATTTTTACAACATTGTATACCTAAACTAAGATTTTCATGACCTTTTTAGCCACAGAGGGTTAAAATCTATTTGTACAAAATGGATATGAATCTTTGAATAAAAAAGTGTGAAATTGAGTCCTTGTATTTTAGCTGGTCTATAATTCATATGATTAAAGTGTATACAATTCTTGAATCTGGTTAATAATATATAGTACACCAAATAATTATCTTTTTATGTATTAAATGAAAATTTTAAAATACTGAGATGTTTATCAGTGTTATTAATGACTATTGTTTAATCTTAATTATAAGTCAATGAACATTATCCATTAAATCAACACATAATGATTAAAAATAAATTATTTTTATGGTAATTGTGATAGCTGCAATTGATATATATGTACTGGTATAATGCAATATACAAATCTCATATCTATTCTAAACATTTCTAGTATTATGATAAAGTAACTTAATTCTTTTCCAATTCATACAAATTTTTTTGTTTAAATTTTTTAATGTTTACACCAGTGATTCCCAAACTTTTTCGACCCACTGCCCCTTTGTTCCATAAAGTTATACCCAACGCCCCTAACCCATTTTCTGTTGTGTGAGAAAGGATTGGAAATATTCTTAGGAAAACTTTTCTATAAATCTCACACTTTATGCCTTTACCGTACATTGTTCTCAACATCTGAAAACCATTAAATGCAATGTTTCCTCTTATCCGTTTAACAGAGGAAAGGGAACGGCTGTCAGTGATCCCAACTTTTGCCTTTGGTCATCGTTCAAGTACCCTGCCTCCAGCACTCCCTAGATTTATTCACCACCCACAGGTGGGTGGTAGCACCCACTTTGAGAACCACTGGTTTACACAATATAGTTCAAATTTCTGAAGTCTGAAATTACTGGGTTTTTAGGATTTTAAAACAAATTCTAAAATGCTATGAAAATAAATTCCACTGCTTCAAAATCTGCACTTTCAAGAATATTAATAATTGAATTAGTTAGTTCTTCACTGATGGCATTGTTCTAAATTTAGAATGTATTTTTCTTCCTTGAAGAAGGTCATTAAAAAGCATCCAAAAACATTAAAGTATAATTAAAATTATACAACATTTAAAAATATCAGTGTGAAATTATTAGCTGTAGAAATAAAGTTTAAACTTTCACTCTGTGAACATGTCATGCCATAACCTAATCTACAAAGAAATTTATTAAAATTATTTATCATTGTATTCAAACGTTCTGATTACTTAAATTGAATCATCAATTTAAGTAATCAGAACATTTATTCAATTGCTTGTTTATTCATATATTCATTAAAGTTATTTAATAAGCAAACAACAGATGATGTAGATTTGCATTTGTAATTGTGAGATTTTTTTTATTAATCCATTTCCTAATTAATTGAAAATTTGTTTAAAAATTTTTGCCAATATATTATAATATAATTTATAGTATGTATCTTTTATATTTTGATTTTAATTGCTTATTGCTTTACATTTATGAAGAATTTTTTCTGAATAATTTTACATATTTTTATAAATTTCACATTTATATTTTCTCACAATTTTATTCATTTCAAAACAATTTATGTTTATGTTACTAAAAATATAGTTTTGTATTCAATAATTTGTTATGTAATAATAATAAAAACAAATGTACAGACTAGTATGAATTTTACCTGATCAAAACTTTCTACAGTTTTGTTTTCAACCATTCCCCCTTTCTCTTGAAATCTAAATTAAATATTTTTAAATTAATTTTCTTGTAAAAGATGTTAATTCTATAAATTTAAAAACAATTACTGTTTCATCATCCAAGGAAGATATCTTCTACAATCAGCAATAATTGTAGTAAAGAATAATCCATTTCTAAAATGATTAATATCACTTAAAATAATGACATTAATACTATCATAACTTTAAATGTAAAAGAGCATATGCAACAAACTTAAAGCTTTCTGGAAACATAGACAATTCTTTAATGGACATTTTTCTTGTATCTGGTAAAAATTCATTTAATAAAGGATTCTGAAAAATGTTAATATTTTAAATAAATATTAAACAATTTATTTCTAAAGAATTTCTTAATTAAGTATTAATTATCAAATTTATGATTTCTACATTACATTCTGCATAACGATAGACTGACATCATTTTATACATATAGGATTTGCTAAACTGAATATATAAGCACTCTTATTTCTTTTGAGTTTTAGCCTAAAAATTTATAGAATGGTTGACTAAGGTAGATAAAAATAAGTTTAAGAAATTTAATTATAACAACGAGGAACTATTTATTGCAACATCATCACAATGCTGGGCTGCAATTTTTAATCATATTTTTCATTTATTTAATTTAAAATATATGCTCGCCACCTGAAATTAATAGTGGTTTGCCCCTGTACATCATAATTTTCCTTTAACAGTAGAATTGTGCCAGTCATCTATCAACTGCTTTCAGGGAAAAGGTTTTGAATTGAAATAATGTGACTTCTGGTTTGCATCAGAAATTTGTGTATAGTTAATTGGGGCCTTCATATCTGGTCTCGGATTTCATCTATCTAACTCTGTTCTCAAGATTAAGGAAAGACAGACAGATAACAGGGGAATTTAAAGGTCTATAATTTTTTCAAATTGCAGCCCAATTAAAATAACTTAATTATTCAATTAGTTTTAAAAATCTATATAATGTTCAGTTTTTCAGTTTATAAAGCTAGAGTCAATTTTTCAATTTTAAAAGTTAAAAATAATTAACAATTATTTTAGAGCCTGAGTAGTATAAATCTTTTCTAGATGCTTATACTACATATATAAAATTAATTAACAAATTAGTTCAAACTGTTTAATAATTAAAATTTTTGGCAGATATCAATTTGTATCTGTCTCAGTAATTATTCCAATAATTTGTAATGTCTTCTTATTCATTGTTCATTTCTGAATGCCACAGCCAGTTGATGAAAAGAATTAGACAGTTTATGCATTGTTTCTAGTCTTGTGCTTGTCTTATTTGTTTTTGGTCAAGACAGAGAACCATATCATAACCTCACTGATTTAACAGCCAACAGAATTAGGCCAGCAATGTTCATGATCTAATTGATAAACCTTATAAAGGGTAGTTCCTTTGTCCACAGTCATCAATATTGACTATCAGCATAAGTCTCTCAAAACACAGGTTACCAGATTTCTATGGCTGGATAGGTGGACTAAAGTTACTAGAACTATGACTGGAAAAAAGCACTTTTAAAACTGATTAACTCTTTAAACATAAAATCATGTAACTCAAAAAGAGCCGCATTTGCTCATGCCTGCTATAGAAGTTCCCTTTGTAGCCTGAGGAGTAAAAACAATTTAGTCTCTAGTTATATAGTAGGACAGTGGTTCTTAACCTTTTTATGAAATGACAGTTATATAAGATGCATCATTTCATTGATTTCCTAGGACTACATAAGAAGATCCTCCCTCTCTAGTTTCATGATGGGATCAGAAACACATGAGCAATGAGGGAATTTTTCATGGCAAACAGACAACCAGTGGCAACAGAATTTTGGTGCCAAGCATAAATTATAGGTCTACTTGGAGTCTCCTACAATACAAGTTGAGATAATTTGATTAAATTTGTGTTGCAGATTTAGTTTATTCAAACCAAAACACATATTGAGTGCACTCCCTACCAGTAAAGCAGCAATTCTGAAGTGATGGAATACGTACTATGGTACTAGAGAACATCTATAAACCACATAGTACAATCTTATGAAAATTTTGATCTCCTTTTCATCCTGGTGACTCTCCATGTTGAAACAAGTGACCCCTACCCCCTAAAATCAACTAGTCTAAAAAAACTAGACCCCAAATACTTTTATTTTATTTTGAAATTTAAACACAGGTGGCTTTTCAAAGTTCTTCATACAATTTTACCAGCTTAATTGTTATCAATTCTTTTAACTTTTAGAATTTATATTATACTGCTATAATTATTTGCACAATACTACATAAAATCATAGAATATATTATATTTTTATTATTTCATAACTACAGTCAAACCTGTTTTTATGCGGTGGATAGGAACCGCATAAAAAAAAACGCATTAAAAAAAATCGCACAAAACTTCACGAATGGCTATAAAAAATAGTTTTCGCAACACAATTAAAAATTTTTTTTTTATGCGGTCAATAGGGACCGCATAAAAAAAGTCTCATATAGAAAATAACTCAAAACCGTATGAAATAGAATTTATTGACAACAGATGTCAGCACTTGACTGCATCATCTCGTCTATCGCCTGTTTTACATATTTTTGTCCAGGTGGTGTTTTGTTGACTTAAAAAAATAAATTATTTCATTTTTCGCATATTCATGCAATAATATTACTATAATAAGTTCATTTAGCTATAATAAGTCAACGTGAGACATGACAAATCGCACGAGACTAGTCGCCAACTATACCGCACAAAAAAAGACCGCATAAAAACAGGTTTGACTGTATATCATTCTATATAAATTTTTTATAATAATAAATAAAATAAAATAATTACAATTGTGCAATGTGCTTGTGCTGCTGTTACATAATTGATTCAGATTACATAATAAATCAGCAATATTGCTTATTTATTATTATTGTCCCTTCTGCTCATTGTTGATTTTGCTAATATAATTTTTTCTAGATTTTCTTTTTCTTTTAGAATCTTTCAAATTCAAATTCTGTAGCTATACTTTTGTTTACTTATTAATTATGGAATACTTTTATTTTACAACTGCAAAAGTTGTAAACTCTAAAATTATTTCTAAGAATTAGAACTATAAACTTTTTCAGCTTTACTCTAAAAATTTCATTGCTTATTATATTATAACAGTACAACTAAAAGTATGAATTACTCATTTTCTGAAATTTTGATAAAAAATTATTGCATTTTTATTTTTTAACTATAACTATTTTGGATTAGATAGCAGAATTACCATAATTAAAAGAATATATACTTGCTTCATGAATTTCATCCAAACTTGACAAATAAAATCCCGAAACAAACTGTACTCCAGCTTCTCCAGCATCCTCTGATTTTAAAATTGATAAAAAATGCTCATAACTGTCTTTACACCATTGCCTGAAAGGATAAAATTATTTGTTTAAAAATTTAATTAATTTACATTCAAAAATTATTCCTATTTATTTGATTACTCCATTTTCTAAAAAGTGTTATATATCATAAAACAAATGGTCATCTACACAATTATATCAACAAGAAATAAAGGAAATTTTTTTATCAGAATGATTATTTTTCTATCTTATTTTATTTAAATAAAATTTAAAAAATGTTTAATAAAATATGAATTATTAATGAAATAACTAATCAATGATAATTTTGATATAATTTATTTAGAATTTTTAATAATAATAATAGCTATAAACTGTATCATTTACTGCTTTCAGTTACATAGTTACTTATAATCTGCATCATTCTAAATAAATGTTATTATACAATTCTTATCTTAAAATAGTGTTTATCTGTATCATCACTGTAACTTTTGACTGTGTCTTAAACAGTTTGTTTAAGAATACAGTTTATATTACTAAGGATACAGCATAATAATTTAAAGAAAATAGTATTTTACAAATAGAAATATTTCTCTTTACAAAAATTATTTTAATATAAAGTTAAATATGTTTTATTTTAACTGTAGTCTAACATTATAATGTTGTTATGATTACACAATACATTAAATAGATTCTGTTGTATTATTTAATTTACTCATTGATTTTTTAACAATAAACTCATAATAAATTTAGTACATTAATAAGCTATATTTATTTTGCATCAGTACTTTCAAAGCTGTGATACTTCAACTTCAGTGCTCTTAGATTTTTTTCTCTACGCGGTTACCCGGAACCTACTAATAATAAGTCACGCGTAATGTAGCCAAAAACATCCGTTTCATTAAATTTTATTACACAGGACTGGAAATAGTGGGTGTGACTTATTCTTTTTTCAGTTAATTCAATTTGCTTTGAAGAGCTAATAACTAAGTAAAAAGTTTAGATATTTTAATGCACTCATCAATTATTATAAACATTCAGGCACAAAAAATGAAATACTTTGAAGTTTTGAGTTTTAAAATTTGAATCAATGTCCTAATTATTGTTATTTTCTCATATTTTAAATAAATTTTGAAATTTGAATGAGATTCAGATGCCATAATTTTAATATTCCTGATATTAGGCAAATTCTTTTAAAAAAGATATTTGAACTTCAAAATTCTTTGCATAAAATTTACAAATCAGGTTCAAATTTGAATTTTTTACAAAATAAACTTATTTGATTTTGAGTTGATAAACTAAGCTTTTACAATGAAATTGAAAATAATTTTATATAATTTGAATAACCAATCAACTAAATATATTTAAAAATCTTTTTTCTAATTTAACATAAATAGAATTATTGACGATTATATATGTATATATAAAGAATTAATAGATGTATTCTCGCACTTTTATATATTTGTATCCTACATCAGAGGTTCTTAAAGTTATCAATCCATGGATTACTTAAACTAAGTCACCAGACAAACTGCAAACCACACACACCTTCATTTATATCTTATATTGTAAATTTCATCTTAGATAACGATATATTGTGTGCCAAAACATTCTGTTCGTCCAGTAACCGAACGTAAGACACACGGTGCGCATAAGTGTTCTTTTCTCGGACTAAATGGCACCGGATTGCATTTTGGAAAAACGACTAGGTCGGTCTGCAGACTACCTGGCACGTGTTCACGGACCAAACTTCCATACTGCACCATTATACACAGCAACAGCAAAATCCCCGTAACAAGCCTACTAGTTAGAGACAAATTTTTTATCATTCTGATATTGACAAATACGGTAGTCAAATGGAACGGATGTGGAGTTGATGCGGCACGACTTCCCCAGTCTAGATTTAATAGCAATGCAATAATGCAATAATTTACTTCCAGGCATTACGAAAGCAAAGCTTTCTACACCGGGATTAAATACAGATTTAATGATTTTCCCATTGTGAACGTGGAAAAATATATCTAGAACACAGAGAACAGAAAGCATCCTATGCAGATGACGTTTTCACCATAATTTCTAACTAGTAAGCATAGGAACTTTGCGGCCACTCCGTATATTCATTACTATCGATTTCACGAAACTTTAATATCTCAAAATACAATAACGTTGCAAATTTTTGTAAGGTTAATAAAACTGAATTTACTTTAAAATACCGATACCCGGTCCAATGTCTAATTCGGGGCGAAACAATCCGCCCGCCCCGTCACTTAACGTTTGTTCGTTAAATTTGTCCGCTATCAACGTAACACGCGCATCGGGAAGTTTGTTTTGAATGCACAAAGCCGTCGACAAACCAACGACTCCCGCTCCAACGACGGCAATGCGTTCCGAACGGGAACGTAATCGATTCAAAGACATTTCTTCCTTCCGATCTATCTAATGGCATCCGATTACGAGGTAGCGCCATCTGGTGAATGATTCATAAAACACAAATGTAAATTATCAATAGGAAATTCAGTTTTTTCCGTTTTGAAAAATGCCATCGGAAGAGAAACGCGGAAGAATATTAAATTTTTTAAGTTTAATTCACTTCCTTAGATTATTTCCGGGAATTTTTTTCTGTTTTACTGTTTTTGTTTATGTCTCACTGCTTACATAACACCCAGACTAAAATTTTCCGGCCTTTTTTTTTCTTTTCAAAAATAGAAACGGCGTGTATTGTTCTTGCGTGTCTGTCGTCAGTTTAAATCGGTAATTTCTTTGTTTATTTTGTAGAAAGGTCAAGAAACTGAATTACTGAAGTATCTGAATATGCTTAATGTCTGTTAAATCTGATCATTACAGTTACACATTAAACCAATAAGTAGAACGGTTGAATGATCGACAGGGATGGAGGTGTCTCCTGAATTTTTGGACTTAAAAAAATGTCGGATGGCAGAAGCGGTTAAACAGAACTTATCAACATTGTTTTTTAACATCGAACTTCGCTGCAATAAATAAATAAATATAAATATTTTCTTTTGAATCAAAGCCAGACAGTCTGACAAAAAGTTCAGTACTGAGAGTAGTCACATTTCTAATAGTCCCTCTTCTAACCTGAGAAAATTTGTTTCAGCAATCCATACACATTTGTACAGTACAATCCATAGAACTAACTGTTGTGATGTGCAAAGGTACGGAAAGCAAGGTACAGTACCTTAAAGGTACCTTGATACTTATACTTATTTTCATTTTTGGGTCTTTCCGTACTTTGGGTGCTAAAAGATTCCATCTCTACCAATCGTAGCTTTGGACAGGCTTCAGAGGCGTAGCTGGGGGCGGCCCGCTCAGAGTGTCACCCCTACACGGGTGACACCCAGTAGGCCTGTACCTAAAAAAAAACAAAACAAAAAAAAAAAGTCAACGGCTCACCTCCCATGACAATTTCTTCGTTATGAGGAGACGCCACGAGAGCTTGCACCAGCTGAAAATCTTACTATGATTTATTCTATAAATCTAAACTCATACGTCGCGACATCGCATATTCAATATAGCGTTCAAGTTACTCGAGTGCGAAGATATTACAATTCAACAGTGTTTTATAAAAGAGTTAAAAAGGACGACACCACGATATCCGCACCGGGTGTCACCCATGGCATCTACGCCACTGCCAGGCTTACATTGGGATGTCTGGATAATGACGGAAGACCTCTGATATATACAGGACAGACCATCTTCAATAAGTTTCTGGGATTGTTCGCATGGATTCGATTCCGGGTTTCTCAGAGCGACAAGCTAACGCCCTAACCGACTTATCCATCCGGCCGTCTAGTTAAAATTTTCAATAAATAAATAAGTAAACTAAATTGAAAATCTTAATTTTGGAAATGTTATCTTCTAATTACAATATATATATTTTCTTAATTGAATCGAGAACCTTGCCTATTGCATGATTGATTAGTATGGTATCAATTCTTCAAAGTGATAGATGACTGGCCGAGACGGTAAAGCATCCATCGTAGTTCGGCTGAGACGGTCTGCCGTCTCAGCCGACCATGATGGACCTGGAAATAAAGGCTTCTTAGTGCTCACAGGACGTAAAGAATTTTATAAACAAGCGATAAATTACCACCTACTCATCCGACTGTTTGATATGAAACAAAATGTTTTCCAGAGTTTAGTTGATTAGTGCATTTGTCACGTTACTGAAGGATGTAAGTTCGGATTCTATTCTGAGTTCAAACATTTTTGTCTAGATTTGGAGTTTTTTAAAATGAAAATATGACCGATACTCTAAAACAGGTTCTCAACTTAGTGTCTGGCCACCTCCTGTGGGTCAATTGATTTATCTAGGATTCGATATAT
The DNA here is from genome assembly GCF_030686945.1 of Centruroides vittatus. Classification (NCBI taxonomy): domain Eukaryota; kingdom Metazoa; phylum Arthropoda; class Arachnida; order Scorpiones; family Buthidae; genus Centruroides; species Centruroides vittatus. The sequence continues at coordinate 997,973 of NW_027121224.1, forward strand.
TACTTGGAATCATTGATCAAATTTATTTTTATTGCTTTTAAAAATATAACAACAGAATATTTTTCCCATGTCAGTAAATCCCCATTCGTGGTTGTTATAAACGGTAATAAAACTGAACTCGTTTGTAATTCAAATGAAACTAGTCTATATATATGTGACGGACGAAAAGACGAAGGGGTTCAATCAAAACTCTTTCGAATTTTTTTCTCCACCATTTTTATCAAAAGATCTGTAGAAACCCATAAAAATTATTTCCCACGAACTTGCTTCCTCGTTGAGGATGACCCATCTAGTTAGACGTATGCCACCAGGAACTTGTAGAAGAAATTTACGTATTGGACACCCGACCCTCATGGAAAAAACCCGAGTGAAAAAATAAAACGAACGAACGATGACAAATCCAGCAGTCGTCGTTTAGTTATCGTGAAAGCAACCCTGAACCCTTTCCGCCATCTTCCGAACCGGGAATTATACCAAGACCATAGTGCCGTGCGGATTATCTTGTGAACTGTTCTTTCTAATTGTGAATCTCCGTGGACCTTATCATCTCAGTGATACCCGACGACGGCTCCAAGACTCTCTAAGGTATTTATCAACTCGCGAATCGTTTGTAAACTCTCTCTCTCGCGTATCTAAAAATACGTCCGTAATAACCATGCGTCTTGCTGTAACGTTGTTATACTCCCTTATTAAAATTAGCCTTGTTACTTAGCCGGTGTCTTGAGTGACTCACTTCCTCGGATCTCCTACCTCCACCTCCACCGCGAACGTACCCGCTCACTCGTGACCGCTCGCGCGACGGAAGAACTCTGCGTCGCGATTTCCGAGTCTCGACCGAGTCGGTGGTGTCACATCCTTTTTTTTTTTTTTTTTTTTTTGTAACTCTTTCCGCCCAGTGGGCACCAAGAGGGCCTCTTATAGCAAGCCCATTATGGGTTCGGCCAGGCCCACAATGAGGCGGCCGGGTGGTGAAGGACGGGGCCCGACATATCCGGACGGACCACCCCCCGAAAAATTCCTGGGGATTTCTCGACCCGTCCGGATTCGATCCCGGGTCCCCCAGGGCGGCAGGCTGCTAACCTTGACCGCTCGGCCATCCGTCCGCTGGTGTCACATCCTGACGAGGGGTCAAAGAGACTCCGACCCTCCGGTCACATATATACCAGAATGTTTGTTCGCTATACGCGCCTAGGCTGTTCGACTAATTGCTACGAAACTCGGCATTTACGTCTATATACCACTAACTTGCATAATGTCAACATCCCACTCCAAAATATCTATTGGATTTCTGTAAGTCAATTAATTTATATCTCAATTCGATTTGCTGGTATACACGTAGCGCCATCTATTGACAAAAAATTAACAAAATAATAAACTAAATATAATTTTTATAAAAAAGGATATATATATAATATATACTGTATATTATATTCACTTCATTATTGCGACAATGCAGCGCGAAATAGACGCGCTATATAATTACTGCGGCAGCATTTTCGCGAAAATATTACCTTTGAAAAATCTATTTAATAAGTATTTAATTTTTTGATTTCTGAACGGGTTTCCGACTCGGGTTTATTTTTATTTCTGAACGGTACTTTCTTAATTCTAAAAAGCGTCTTCCAGTAGCCGAGTGTATAAAACCACCGAACTCTGGTCGTGGTTCGGGCATGGCATACGTGAAGTTTTCCGGGTTTTCTTCACCTAAATAGGGATTTAGGTAAAGAAAACCCAAGAAATCTTTTCCCATAAAAGATTTCTTGGGATTCATCCCCCGGCAGATCACTCACATGTTGTGTTGCAGTAACCAAATAAACCAAACTACAGTGGTGCCTCATATAACGTACAGTACTTAATCCGTTCCAGGTGCACGTCCGTTAAGTGAAACGTCCGTTATACGAAACGCATTTTCCCACAGAAATACATATTAAAACATCTAATTCGTTTCGCAGCATAAAATAACCGTACTGTATCATAAAAAAATACACATAGGGTGCGTTCTTTTATTCCTCCGCGTAACTCTGCGCGAGCGACATCCGTTTAAACATTCCCGCAGAACGTGTTCCTAAATTCCGGTGGGAGTGGGCACTGTCGAACGGCAAAAACGGCCGCTTGTACTAGTAGTTTACGGTGGAAAGCAACATGGCGTCCTCCATGGCTCAGATAGTTTCGTTTCGGGGTCCATTATGTGGTTTTATGAATGAAAATTTAGAAATTGTGAAAGCGCGAGTTAGCGCACGCGGTGATGTGTCTTTACGAATTTTTTTCGAATGGTAGCAGGCATTCAAATTTTTTTCGTGGCTATTTTGAATGTTCTCTCAACAAATAATCCATTTTATGGTTAAATTTTACAATTGGGACCCTTTTTTGCCTTTAAAAGCTCATATTTTAGAATTATAGATTTCTCCATCACGGTACTATCGATAGTGCGAGCGCCGCCATCTTTCTTTCTTTCACCGTCGTTCCTAAATGCCTACAAACAGCAGCGCACTCCCGTAGTAGCGGGACGCAGAGCGACCGCTATTAAAGAACGCACCCATGGAGCAGTCACCAATTATGCCGGAAAGTCCGTTGTTCGCAGCCAGTCCGTTGCTCGAGTCACGTAACGGCCAAACAGAAAGTCCGTTGTTCGCAGCGTCCGTTATTCGAGGCACCACTGTAATTCTAACCAGCATTTATTTATTGTGACATCGTCACGTTCTCAATTTTTTGTTTTGCTCCTGTATATCATACTTTTCCTGTTAGCAATAGAGTCGTGCCGGTCATCGATCTAACTTTGTTCGGAAGAATAATTTGAATCGAAGTAACGGGACATCCATTCCAAACCTATGGTTCTTATATAGTTAATCTCGGCCTCCTGTCCCTGTGCTTTCGACATGTGGTCTCGTCTTTCATGCATCCTTCCTCGAGATTGAGGAAGAACAGACAGAACCATACAAACGGACAACAGTCGAAATTTGTAGATCTACAATTTTTTTCAAATTGCAGTCCAATAATTTTTCTATAAACTCGATATTTACGAGAACATACTTCCTACATTAATACAATCTGTTGCAAAAACATACACTTTATTATAACATAAATACTTAATACCCAGTTAGATGCTTTTTAACCTATGCAAAAAACACCTTATCTCACTGAGATTTATTTATTGACCGTAACGAACGTTTTCAACCTGTTCTACAGGCCATCTTCAAATTTTTGAAAATCATAGAATATCGATAACTGTTCTATACAAAAAATAACAGTTAAGAATACATTTAAAATACAAAATTCTTTTGAATATTGAGCTATTTAAATCCAAAGAATAAATTACAATAATATATATTTTAATTTAAAATAACAAAATAATAAAATAGTTAAAAAACGTTGGTTAAAGGTGAAAACATTCGTTACGGTTAATAATTCTCAGTGAGATAAAGTGTTTTTGTGTAGGTATAACATAAAAGAAATTATTCTGTTTTACAAAATTGTATTTAAACAAGTCATATGAAGTCTTTCGGACATTAAAGTTAGCAACTCGATCACGTGCGCCTTGAAAGTGAACACAAATCACTTATCAAATAGTAACAGTAGACCGTATTAATTAGTAGTAGTTGATCATACTCTCTTCCGAGAGGAGGTCAACGACTACTTTTGCAGAAATTACTTCGATCCCCTTTCAAAACGGTCCATTCTTTCTATTGGACCAGCGGCATAGTTGCAGTGGAATTGGAAAATCTAAAATACTGTGGTCTGAAGACCACGTGTTCTGTTACTTAACCGGCTCGTAACCAACCCCTTGGGTGGTTCACAGTGTAAAGAAGGGAGAGGCACTCATAGCGTAAAAGCTTCCTATCATAAAAGTTAATGGGAGAAGGGGAGATGTGTGGTCCAGGGATCACGTGTTCTGTTGCGTGATCCTTGGGTGGGCCGCAGGGTGAAGAAAGGATGGGCCGCGTTTTCGGAAGAAAAACAGAGAGGGGGGAGGAGATCGCGCAGGCGCAACGGAAGAAAAAAGAGGAGTTCTTCGGAAGAAAGAGGATAGAGTAGACGTGTAGACGGCAGAGTCGTGAGATTGTTTTTTTGTGTGTGTTTTTTTCTTTTGTTTTGTGATTGGAAGGACTGAAATAAACTTTAAGTTCCTTTCATTGGAGTTTCTTCTCATTTGTTCCTGCACAGGGAATACTCTAAAGATCGAGTACTTCTCCACATAATTGGCGTCCGCGACAGGATATGCTCTCAAGACTCTATTTTCACACCAAGTTGTAGTAGTTCAGGTTGTGAAAACACGATCAACGAAAATGGAATCCGAAACCCAGGTTAGTTCAGCAGAACAGTCGGCGATGTGTCCACCGTTAATTGCCGGATACCTCGGAATGGTCCCCACATTCACAGGGACACCATCAGACATGATTTCGATTAGAGAATTTTTCTTACAATTTGAAAACGTTGCTAAGCTAGCCGCATGGAGAAAGTCGGATTACCTTACAATAGCCAGTGCTAGGTTAAAAGGGAAACCTTTAACTTTTCTTAATGAGGCCCGGGCTATGTATGGAGAAGACTATGATAAAATAAGGGAAAGAATCATTAGAAAATTTCAACAGTGTGTGAAGGACGGCGGAGAGGCTTTAAGACAATATACAGGTATTAGACAACGGAAAGAAGAAGATCTATGGGAGTTTCGTGTTCGCTTATGCGAAGCGGTTGACCAAGTGATCGAGGCTAACCCACATCTTGAACCTAACAAAGGACAACTACTTTTGGATCAATTTATTAGGGGCTTAGATATTCGTTTACGTCGTGAAGTACTGAACCATCAACCCGTATCGTTTGATAAAGCAGTCGGACTGGCAGAGAAGGCTAATGAGATCGAGCAAAGGTTTTTTCGTAAAGAGAACACGTGTTACGTTAATATGGCAGAAACCACCATAAAAACTGAGGAGGATATCACCAACAATAAGGGAGCAGGTGAACACAAGGAAGGCAATTTGAGAGAAACCGTAGAGAAGCTTGTAAGACAGGTGGAAGAACTTTCGGAGAACATGAGTCGAATGACAACCATTAACAGAAAAGACCAGATCCGAGAAGCAGCAGACTATGTGTGTTACGCTTGTGGTTATCCGGGACATATTGCACGTAACTGCCCGACAAAAACAAAACAACAGTTAAACTAACAAGGGCTTGCAATAGTGGCCAGGATTGCAGGCTCAGCCATGTTTGTAAGCTGGCTCTGAACATAAGACAAAACACTAATGGTTTACCGGTATGCGGAGGAGCAATTGGGACGACGAAGGTCCGATTTCTCATCGATACAGGGTCGGAAAGGTCGTTAATGAATCTTGACACAGTAAAGATGCTACTAGACGGAGATAATTGCGAGATAGTCAACGAAACCCTATCGGTGAAGGGAATAAGTGGACCGTCTGTAACTTGTGAACCCGTAATGTGTATGAAACTCTCATGTGGTGGCAAGATCATAAAACAGAAGTTTGGGAGCGTCAAAGCAAATACGTTTGTTGATTATGACGCCATTCTTGGAATCGACTTCCTGCGAAAGTGCGAAGTGATATGCAAATTGTTATATAAAATCAGCACATGGACACAGGAAGACAAAAGTAACGAGTGTACGCTCACAGTGATGAGTCATGCCACAAGTACAGTTCCAAAGGGAATAAAAGTGGATCATATCCCTCCTCCCCACCAAAGTAAAATGCTTAACTTGATACATACCTTCTCTTCTTGCTTCTCCTCAAAGCTTGAAAACCTAACAGGAACATCAAAATTTTGCCATGATATCGAGCTATCTGAGTCTAAACCGATAAACACTCGGCAATATAGGATACCCCACATCATGCTTCCCAAGTTGAAAGAGAAAATAAACTCCTACCTGGAGGCTGGAATCATAGAAGAGAGTAATTCTCCTTGGAACTCTCCCATACACATCGTAAACAAAGACGATGGGGACATTAGATTTACGTTGGACTTACGACGGATAAATGACGTAACCATTAGTCAGGACTTCCCTATGATGAGGGTTGATGATATTCTGACACAATTCAGAGGAAGTAAGGTGTTTTCAGTCCTTGATTTGAGCTCGGGGTACTTTCAGATCCCCATCAAGAAGGAGAAAAGGGAGGTTTTTGCTTTCTCCACGCCCTGGGGGAAATATCAACTGTGTCGCATGCCCCAGGGCGGAAAAAACAGTGGTCGTTACTTCCAGAGTGTGATGAATTGCGTCTTGGCTCGTTTCATAGGACATTCGTGCTTTGTATTCCAAGACGACGTTGTCCTATTCTCTAGCGACTTAGGCGAACATATATCACTCATCCATAAAGTTATGGAGGCCATAGATAAGGCAGAACTAAAATTAAATCCAGAGAAGTGTAAATTTTGTGTTCCTGAGATAAGATACTTAGGCCACATCATAAACGGAAAGGGAATCAAACCTGATCCTGAGAACGTCAAAGCGATAACGGACGTACCGGCGCCATCTCGCACAAAGGACGTTAGAGCATTCCTCGGAATGGTCAATTATTACCGACCATTTATTCAAAATCTCGCCCATATAGTACAGCCCTTAACCGACTTAACTAAAAAGGGAGCGAAATTCGATTGGAATTATAAATGTGAAAAGAGTTTTAAGAGAATTAAAGAAATGTTACTTAACACCCAAACGTTGGGGCATCCTGATTTTGAGAGCGAATTCCTTTTGAGTACCGATGCCAGCGAGGGATGCATAGGGGCAGTGTTGAACCAGAGGGTGGGGGAGAAGGAACATGTCAGCCCAATAGGATTTTATAGTAAGAAGCTGCAAGGGAACGAGAGGATGTACTCGACTGTGGAAAAGGAATGCCTGGCCATCGTCCTAGCATTACGTCATTTTAGATACCTTGTACTTGGACGCCCGGTGATTGTTTACTCCGATCATAAACCACTAGTATTTCTACAACATATGCAGAATCACAACCGACGCCTAATGCGATGGGCCATGGAATTGAGCGAATATGATCTAACTTTGGCTCATGTAAAAGGAAAAGAGAACGTGGTTGCGGATTTTCTCTCAAGAGTTCACAGTGATGTGATTACAAATAATGTGACATCGGATCAGTCTAGACCCATGGAAGAGATTGATAAACTCATAATAAAGTCTCAGGACACCGATAAAATTTTCGGTCCAATTAAACGAAAAATTCTTGGGATAGAGAGACCAAACGACGCGGTGGATATGCCTATAGAAAATTTCGATATTATCGACAATGAACTTGTGACAATTAACCAAGTAGATGATGACTGTCGAATGATTAGAAGATGTGTTGGTGAAAGTGCAGTCAATCAAATTATTTCGACACATCATTGTCACCCCCTTGCCGGTCACATGGGAATCGCCAAAACGTTTGCTGCAGTTAAACGCCATTTCTACTTTCCGAAGATGTGGAAAAGGATAGAGGAATTCGTTAGAGTGTGCAAGGTGTGCCAGCGTTATAATCGTCACAAAGGAAAAGCCCCCGTCCAGGATTTCAAAACAGCGTCGCGCCCCATGGTCGAAGTCTCTGTTGATCTTATAGGACCACTCCCAGTAACGGAACGATCAAACCGTTATATACTCGTATTCATTGATTTATTCTCAAGATATGCTGAAGCCGTGGCCATCCCCTCCCAAGATGCAAACACAATCGCCGAGGCATTCTTTTGCAATTTCGTTTGTCGATTCGGGTGCCCGACCGTACTAATATCGGATCGAGGACCGAATTTGACATCTAGTACGATGGAGGAAGTGTGCCGAATGTTAGAGGTCAAACGAAGAGTGACGACCGCATACCGTCCCACGTCTAATGGCCTCATTGAACGGTTTAATAAAACAATTGTTGAAATTATCGCCCGCATATCAGATGGGGATAATCGTAATTGGGATACCCACCTCCCAGCAGCCATGTTCGCGTATAGAAACGCTGTAAATTCAGCCACAGGTGAGACGCCCAATTTTTTAATTTACGGTTTTGACCCCCGTTTCCCTAATGGTGACAAGATAGACAGAGTCGAGTGGAACCAGAACATAGAAAGTTACCGCTCAGATCTCGTGGAGAGACTCGAGACTGCGCATAAAATAGCGCGCGCTCTGAGTGACGAGAGCAAAAGAATGAGTCGGGAATATTGGAATAGACACCGCTCTCTCCGAAAATTTGAAGTGGGAGAATTAGTTTGGCTAGCACGACCTCTTCATGATCCTACAAAACGAAAATTCTCTGCAAAGTATTTGGGGCCTTTCCGCATAGTTGATAGGATAAACGAAATGAACGTAAGAATAAGGGGATGTAAGGAGGGGGATGACCAAACAGTCCACATTGACCGGCTCAAGAGGTATGTTGGTCCCGAGAGCAAATTGGCTAATCTTAGAAAAAAGAAAGGACGTACGCCACGAAAAGTACCAGTCAGAGCTGACGAGATACGAGATAACGAAGAGGAGGAACAAATCGAACGCAGGGCATATAGACAAAGGGAAACTGTTCTACCAGAAAACGGTGAGAATTATAAAGATCAAGGTGAGAGAATACCTCAAACTGAAGATAGTTTGAGTGACGGGTACAACTTGAGAAGGCGTCAAATTGACTTCCGTGCATTGAGTCGTGGAAATTACAATTAGATATTAAACTTTGTAAAGTTACAAAATGTAGCATATCGGTGAGCCCAACATTACCTATTGTGCAAGAAAAAAAATATATATATATTCTGTTTGTTGTTGTTGTAAAGGTTAATGGGAGGAGGGGAGATATGTGGTCTGAAGACCACGTGTTCTGTTACTTAACCGGCTCGTAACCAACCCCTTGGGTGGTTCACAGTGTAAAGAAGGGAGAGGCACTCATAGCGTAAAAGCTTCCTATCATAAAAGTTAATGGGAGAAGGGGAGATGTGTGGTCCAGGGATCACGTGTTCTGTTGCGTGATCCTTGGGTGGGCCGCAGGGTGAAGAAAGGATGGGCCGCGTTTTCGGAAGAAAAACAGAGAGGGGGGAGGAGATCGCGCAGGCGCAACGGAAGAAAAAAGAGGAGTTCTTCGGAAGAAAGAGGATAGAGTAGACGTGTAAACGGCAGAGTCGTGAGATTGTTTTTTTGTGTGTGTTTTTTTCTTTTGTTTTGTGATTGGAAGGACTGAAATAAACTTTAAGTTCCTTTCATTGGAGTTTCTTCTCATTTGTTCCTGCACGGGGAATACTCTAAAGATCGAGTACTTCTCCACAATACGAAGTTACCGGGCTGCACAAAATATGATTTAAGTGTAAATAATTTGTACTTTTTGTAAATAATTTTTACTTAAAATGTAATATTTTTATTGATTGTGGCAACAACACCAGAGGACGCTTTTACCTACTTTACATTTTCTCACGGAGGCAGTAGCCTCAAAAGAAAGGTCGTCTCCAAGGGACTGTGAGAACTTGAGGACTGCTGATGGTGTAATACTGCGAAAAGAAGGACAAGACACAAAGTTTTTAACTTTGTAAATGTCGTATTATATTTTTTATATATTATTAAATGTAATAACGCCGGCCATGTTTTTTGTAAATAATTTTTACTTAAAATGTAATGATTTAAGTGGTTTTTCGAGGGTGCCGAGTTTAAATATTTGGTCCGTTTTTCGCCAAATTTGATTCGTTGTCAGATATTAGGCTGTGAATGGAACAGTTTCTTAGAGGTTACATTCGTAGTTATATAAATCAAATACTATAATATAATATAATGAAAGGATTAGAAGTACGAAAGAATCTAATAATCTTAAGGTACTCTTTGCTTAATGGGACACCAGTCATTTTTAATACCATTTTTAACGAAATAGATATTTATTTCGTAATTCATACGTGTTTAAAATTACAATGAAATACTGAACAACTAACAAAGGAATAAACTTACTACAATTATTTTTATGTTTTGAGCATGACATCAAGTTTCAGTCTACAGAGTTTATACCTGTGGTTTACTCGCAAACGTTCGTATCCGGCTTCTTTTAACACATCTTTTTGGTACGCTTTCCAACAATTTGAAAATATACTACCTTCGTTCACGTTTTTTCTTATTGCATCAATGTCTTAGCCGAACGGTCTCGCACGTTGACTAAAAAACACTTTCGATTCACGGCTAATTCTACCGAAGACCCATTGCTGCGGAAGAACGCGTCCGACATTTTGTTTTCTATGTGTAAATCGACTTTCGTACACCTCAACGACTGTTTGCACTACCTAATTTTCACGATACATGATTCGTTAAAGATATTACAAAATTGGTACAAACATAACGCATATAATCATTCCGATCAACAATTGTACTGGGCATATTTCCTAACTCACTAGTTAAGATTCCAATTTCTAGGAAAAAACGAATCGCAATTCTTCGTCATTTCACAATCGCCATATCCTAAAAACCGGTTTAAATCGAACAACAACAAACTGATCGAAAAAAACGATTACGGAAACTTTGAAAAAAAAAAAACATTACAGTATCTAACTTTCAGTTATCAAGAAACGTACTTTACAATACATAACCACATGTTGAGTGACGCAACTATGAAACGCGACACTATGCGAAGTAGATTGAAAATAAATAAAATGTTTATTTTAACTTTTATCATCATCCTAATTTCAACTTTATACATCGACAAGTTATACATATAATACAAAACTAGAAGTTAAAGAAAAGGGTAGTTTGCATTCTAACTAACTTTATATACAATTTAATCTAAATTAAAGTAAATATTAAGATGTAGACACGAGTCGGATTTCATCGATTGATTGGTGTCCTGTTAAGCAAACAGTATCAAAAATAACAACAACTAATGTTTGTTGTTATTTTTATTTTTTTGCCCGACTCATACGCTAGTGTTAGATAAATCTATACTATTAAGTATTGTATTCAATTCCAAGTAATAGATGCAACATCCTAGATGACGACAATTGAAGTTTACAGCAATTCTCTGAGACGTCATCGAAATTTTCATCCGTTGACAACACCATATAAACAGTACAACATTTCTACTAACTTAAAACAGTTACGTATCTACGACAAATCAGACGAGGAGAGGATTCAGTGGACGTCCGTTTATTTCATTAAATTTTATACCGTTTATGCACTATTATATTTACTTCAGTGGCGTGCCGTGACATTTGATGATAGGGAAGCTGTGTTTCTGTAAGAAGCCGACTTACAGGGACAATCAATTAATTGCGCGTCAGGGCCCGTTCGTATTCGTTTGTTCGATAAGCCAGTAAAAACCGTATACTTCTTTAAATGTATTTTTAATATATTATCTGACGTACTTAATAAATAAGAAAGTTCAATATAATTACCTCCGTTATTAGATTCAATAAATTCCCTACGCCCTCTAAATGCCAATTCTCGCTTTGAGAAAAAACATATAACGTCTATTAATTTAGATATATCTATTAATCGTAATTATCTCGTTATAATTTTCAATATTTATTTTATATTGTCTACCAATGTTAAATTCTATTGCGCTTTGATTTTCAAATTGCTTCAATTTTACGAAAAAATCGTCATAAATTTTATCGTCAAAATGTCGAAATTTTTTGTCGACGTATTAATATTTAATTTAGGCATCGGTCTTTCTTTTTTAATAATGTTTTCTTTTTCATTATATGGTCTCGTGCCAAAACTTTTTTAAAATAAATTTTTTAATCACTAGCCACGATATTAGGCCTAAAATTAAAATTATAAAAAAAAACTTACTTGGTAAAACAAAATGTGTGACGAATATACATGCCTAGTAAAAAAATTCTTCAATTGTACTAATATACTTTTAAAGAAACTTATATTTAATTATAACTTTGTGAAGAAACGTACATAAAAATAAAATATTCTTTACTTTTTAAATCTTAAAACAATCCACTTACAAGTTAGTGAAATAGTTCCCTACGAGTGGCTAATGAATGAATTCAGGGTAGGTGTGCGCGTGCCAAATCCCGAGGGTGCCGATACCGGTCAATGTCAAATGCCTCTTTTGTCGCATTACTAGTATATCTCAAAGGACGCGACAGGGTTGTTGTAGATTTTAAACGTTTCTCACCATAGCTGTCTTCTTTTCTTCTTTCATCCCTAGCTGGCATTTGGTTGCGGGTGTCTGCGCAACCAGTATGCTGCTGTGGGTGCCGCAGGAAGTCGAGCTTTCTCCACAATGCCCCTCCAATGCCCCCGATCCGTAGCCGCCGCTTTTGCCTGGTTCAAATCAAGCCGTTGGTTCTTGAGGTCCTCTTCAACGTGTTTGGTCCACGTTTTCTTAGGTGCAGAGCGTTGGATTTTCCACAGAGTAGGTCGCTGACGGAAGAGCAATTGGTGGGGAATTCGGTTAATATCCATTCGGCATACATGGCCGAACCATCTCAGCCATCGCTGTTGAATTTGTGTCTGAACAGATGGCTGTTGTTGACATCTGGCCCGGACGGCGTTGTTGGTGATACGATCCCAAAGGGAGATACTAAGAATCTGTCTCAAGCATTTCCATTGAAAGGTCTCAAGTTTGTCTAAGTCTGTCTTAAGCAAGGTCCAAGTTTCTGACCCATAGAGAAGGATCGGTATGACTAGTGTACGGAACAGGTGGATCTTGGTCATCAAAGAGATGTTATTCTTTTTCCATACACACCATTTAAGTGAGGCAAATGCAGGGGCTGCCTGACCAATACGGGCATGAGTTTCTTTTGACGATGCCACTTTCTTCTCCTGGATCAGTGACCCAAGGTATTTAAACTCTTGTACCTGCTCGATTTGGACTCCATAAAGGTAAACAGTTGCCCGCGATCCATCCGTTGTAAGCACTTTGGTTTTGTCCACATTTATTTTAAGGCCATATGACTGAGCGGTAGTAGCTATATCATAAAGCGTGTCTGTGGCCACTGCATCGTTGTCAGTGAAGATGGCACTGTCGTCGGCAAACATTAGATCAGTTAGAAAGTGGCCATCCCCAAACTGGACCCCACGTTTCCCATCAAATATCTTCCTCATAATTGAGTCCACCACAATATTAAACAATAGTGGAGAGATTACGTCACCCTGGCGAACCCGTCTGAATGGTAAACTCCTCAGACAGTTCTCCCCGGATTCGCAGCTGACTGGTGGAATCTTTGTAGGCTTCCTTAAGTAGTGTGATAACTTTTTGTGGGACATGCTCATGTCCCACAAAAAGTCCTTGGCCGGTCTTAACTCCGCCTTGGCCGGTCCTAAGCCCGGCTGTGAAAGGAGGAAGATGGTCATTCTGGCGAGATGACCAGAACCAGGAAAGTGGGGAAACTAGCCAAGAAACCGCATGAATTTCCACCATAGCTGTAAAAATCTAAATATGTTAAACTTAACAGATTGTCCGTCGTTCGTTTTCTAACTAATTCGTTTTAGGACCAAGTGTTCACCGAAATTTCCAAAATTTACAACTTTTCGGTCACTCTCATTGAACTGGAAAAATTTCTGTCTTTATTACATCTAACATTATGAAGAGATCAGACCCCACTGTACTCGGCAAGAGATTGGTTCGGTTAAGCTTCTGTTTAAGTAAAATTTTGGCTCTTTCATCGGGGTTTCATTTATGTTTCTAATTCCCTAATCGCTTAATTATTTAACTACTTAAGTAGAAATAAGTCGAAACCGGTTACTTTGTACTTGAATATCTGTAGTCTTGGGAAAGAAGTGAAAAGAAATTTTTATGACAACCGATACATAAATCGTAAATTTAAAGAAAATAAATTCTAGAGCTTTTTTTGTACCATTGTACGTCTCATTCATCAAATTTGGTTGTAAATGATGCTGCCAAAGTAACAGTTAATTTTTAAACACTACTAGAATTGTACACGTTTTTTTCTCCATCCTGTTACAGATGGGACATACTAAATCGTAATATCACCGGATTAACATTGAAATCCGTAAGTAATATAAGATGGGAGAGCAGAATAAATATATCAAATATTTTAATGGATTTTCTTTTTAAACTCCTGTCAACTATACAGAACTATCATAAAAACATGCCAGTAAACTCCTATCGGTTGGGTTAAGTTATAAATCTAGTCTAGGGTGAGTAACCTTTTTTATAATATGGGCCAGAATAAATTTTACGTCTTTTTCCGCGAACCGTAGTAGTTAATTGACGCCTTCTTGTGACTTGTAATTTCTTTAGTCTTCAAATATGAAATAAATTAATAAAAAGTTAATTACTACATTTATTTTTTTAATCGTTTTCGAAAATTACAAAGAATTGGAAAAATAACTATTTATTAAATTGAAAAAATAACTAATTATCTATTAAAGATCTCGCGGGCCGTAGCTGGCCTGCGGGCCGGGGGTTGCCCGCCGTTGATCTAGTCTGCTCGTGATTCACATAATCCGGCGGGGGTGGCCGAATATCTAGCAAACGGCTAACAGCCCACAACCGCTCCGGAATATAAAGTCGGACTCTTTCCTTCTTTTCACAGTTTAATATGGAGATAAAGTCGGACTATTTACGCGTGTGTTGCTTCTACCAGCTAAACCGTGACGTCGGTGCTCTGTAAAGCGCATGTGCCAATGCCTATAATCTGGCTGCTTGGAAGTTGACAGGCAGGTGGCTAACAGCCCACAACCGCTCCGGGATATAAAGTCGGACTCTTTACGCGTGTGTTGCTTCTACCAGCTAAACCGGGTGAAGTTGGTGCACTGTAAACCGCATCTGCTAATGCCTATATAATCTGGCTAATTAGAAACTGATCCGGTTTCGACATTCCTTCTGCCACCGAATTATTCGAATATACAATAGCAATCTTATCGTTTTTTTTTCACATGTAGTATAGAAATTTGTAAAAGATACATAATGCAGTTATAATAAAATATTACTTTTAATTAATTCAAAATACGTTAAAATATGAAAATTTATATTTTATAAAATACAAGGGAAGGTCATTGGAAGCGATGCAATTGTTCAATATGTGGGCAGCACAATTAACTCCTATCAATTTATGTTTACTTGATTGTTGCATTTTAAATAAAACATTATTCTTCCCTTTTTCTGGGAACCACCAAAATTGCTGTTGGTATTGTCAGCACACAAAGCGAGTAATTTATTAGTAATTTTAAATTTTGACAGTGATTCCTTGATGCAATTTGTTAATATATCTGAAGTTTCTCCAGAAAGATTATTTATATTCAAAACTTTTACTCTGACACCGGAATTGGGTAAAAAATATCTGACCAGAATTGTGCACAATTTAGTATTACCATGATTCGTACAATCTGAATAAATATTTATATAATTTGTTTTGCTTAAGTCAGTTTTAATTGATTCAAAAGAATATGGTGCGAAAACATTACAAATGATTGCTTCCGTTCTGCTTTTTCGTTCTTGCACAAGAATAGTTTTCCTCAAAACATTTAATTAATTAATTTAGAAGAGCAGTCATTTGATTGAAATGAAGTTATGGTGTATTGAGTGATAACACCAAGATGCCTTTAGTGCTAGAGCCTTTAGGTTGTCATCGGAATTTTTATTAACTAAAAATGAGTTTAACGATTTGTTTGTTGAAGCCTGTATGTCTGCTTCTTTGTGTTTTGCTGTCTGAATATGTTGTGTAATTGCTGATCTGCCACTATTCGCAATATTAAAGCTGGCTAAACATTTGTTGCATTTGACGTCACTATCCGTTATTCCTTTTTTAATAAATGGAAATTCTTCTTGTAATGTTTGATTAAAAATGCATTTTCTTTTGGGTGCCATGATAAATGGTCTACAAAATATAAATTAAATAATACCTAAATACGAAAAATTAGAAATAATAGACCAAAAACTCACATGCAGTCCCTGTGTAACTAATTAACGTTGCATAAAAGTGTAGTAACTGATGCGAGGTCCATGTGTGTACTGTCCAGAGAAAAGGAGTACTATAAAAAGAAGGTAAACTCAACAGTAAAAATGTCACATGCTCGAGCCCCCGAAGATTGCCGACAAGTGGCGACGAATGCTCACCAACGCTCCAAGTGTTATCCACCAACTAGAGAGTTAAAAAACTATCACAAAAATCCCCATAAGAGTGCCACCCCCTAGTTCTACTTCTTCTATCTCATATGGAGATTTTAGCATTGATGAGGCTCTTTCTCTGATCTGACGACCCCCTAGTACTTTCAAAGGGCCGTTCGGTTGGCAACACACTGCACTACTGCGCTCTATGTAGCAATGCACGACACGATGACAACGCTGCTCGTGATGGCATAGGCCTGCACGAAACTAACTTGTTCAATATATTATATTATTTAAAAAATTTTTTTAAACTTTGTGTCGACTTTACAAAATAAAGGACAAAACGCCTATTTTAGAATATAAATAAAGTTAGAGGGCAGAACAGTGAAATACAGGACTGTCCTCTTAAATAAAGGACATATGTATACCAGATATCACTTCTATTTACAGTGTGCAATTATATCAATAATCTATCGAATAAAGGTAAAAAAGCTATTTAAATTACATTTAAAACGACACACCATATTGTTTTCCAAGATGTATGGAGAAATAAACCTATTTTAAGATAGACCATTGATGTCAATCTGGACATTCTAACACCATTGACCAAACTACATTAATGCATAGACTTTCATTTACATAATTAAGTTTCAATTTCAACATTTATTCATTGTTTTCATACAAAACCAAACTAGTAGTATTTCTCACTTATACACTCAAGAGATGAGCTAAGAAGACCAGAACTCCACAAAGAAACTCAAAATAAACTATAAAAATATTTTTAAATTTAAACTATATATGAATTAATTACATTAAAAAAGCGTGTAAATTGAATATTTTTATATATAAAATGTATGAGATTTTGTTTTTAGTACCATACATATACATTTGTACTGTACACATGATTATGTATAAGTCAGTCCCCACCAAAAAATATTTCTGGGAGTATTGATATCACTTCTCTGGCTAGAAGTTTAGACAGTATAATTTATACCCACTTTCTATGGACTATTGATTTAAACCAGCAATGAGCAACCCACAGCCTTTGGTAACTTTATTTTCCTGTTTTCTGCCTTATGTCATTATGTAACCCTAATTAAGCTGATATTCAGGATGAACATTTAAACTAAACTTCATTAGTGAAAAGATGTACAAACTGGTAATAGATAATTTAGTATCATCATATATTTTAGTATCTAGTGCACTGACAATTATGGAATATGTTGACACATGGAAAGCTTAAAGCTTGCAACACTAAGAAAGAGTGTGTGTAACTCAATGGAAGCCTACATCCAGAAGCGGTCACTCATCACTGATTTAAATGTTAACAAATCATGATACAACAGTTTGCTTCAAACTTTGTAAACAAATACAAATGGCTGTTCAGAAACATTATTATATATGCAAGTTTCCATTGGATTTACCTGATTTCTAATCATACAGTTTCTCAAGAAAAAAAAAGTAGTAATCAACAGTATTCAAATTCAAAAAAAAAAAAACATTCAAAATGAATTATGATTTACTTTTTTGAAACTAGTTATGAGATTATTAAAAAAATTTTAAAAACAAAATTCTACTTAGGCTAAATATTTTGATTAGTAATTCTGTAACAGTAAATAAAAACATGATTAAATTTATATTTATCTTCAACTAAATCATCATCTTTGACAGAAACTATATCAAATTCAGTAAAATTAAAACTGAAATATTGATGAAATTTTTAAATTCTGTTATTTGAACATATTATTCAAACACCTTTTTTTAGATAGTTAAAAACAGTACTGTAATAATCCAATTATAATATAATTTATTAAAATGAATTTTTATCCTTTTTTTGGAAATAATTGAATAATGCAATTAAAATTCTTTATTTCCGTAATAATAAATCTTGTTTTGTCTGTAAGTTAATTGCAAACATTTTATTAAGATTTTATAAATCTAAAATCCCTAAATACTTTTAATAAGCTTATTTTCATTAATTTGAAATCTATTTTCTTATATTTTGTCTTAGAATGATTATAAGTTCTAATGCAAGGAATCATTTTGCAAGGATTCTAATGCAAGGAATATTAGCTTATAAAAATTAGTTTCTCAATATGGTATTACTATAGTAAAATTTCTTTTTCATTACTATTTCAAGAAATGAGATTAAAAATTTATGTAAGTACACTTTTAAATTTATCAATTTAAAGCAACTAAAATTAATTGTAACAATTTACACAAGAACACATATAGAATCCAGTTTTCATGACAGGTGTATCACATTTTAATGCCATATTTACATTTAAAAAGTTGCACACTCAATCAACAGGTTGTGTACTTTTATTAATTAATCAGTTAAGATAAGAATACTTTTAAAACTAATTATTTTTGATAAGTTATTTTACTAATCAATTATTAAACATTGTATAACAATTATTTCATATAAAAATCATATTTAATGTTTAAATAAATATTTGGGAGAGTAAAAATATATTAAGCATACTCTTACCCAACTTTCCTTTGTAACTTGGGTGGAAACATTTTATATGTTGCTTTACAGTCAATGAATTCAATCACTAACTCAAGTATCAGGTTACTGATGGAAACGATTACTAAAAGATTAACTATAAATTTATGTCATGCAAATTAAAAGGACGGATGTATCCCTACTTAACAACCAATTAGAACCACTTGTTTTAAAATACCCACAGTCAACTTTTTTACACATTTTTTTTCAATATTTATTATTTTCATACAAATTAGTCTTTCTGAAATATTTTGTATTTCAGTATTCACATCTCTCAAAATTTTAACATTGTATAATATATTAAAGAATACTGTCCTTGTCACCATATCCTGGAATTGGCTAGTACGAATTTTCATTAATAAAGAAAATCTGGATCAAACTTTCAAATGCAAGGAACACAAAGTGTACTATTATTATTATATTTATTGGGGAATGAAACAAACATAATTCAAACTTCAAACATTATTATGACTTTCCCACAGTTCACTCAGTTTTATTCTAGCTTTCCTTATTACATTTTTTTGCCACATATATAGAGGGCAGGATATGGTTAAAACTAGCAAATACAGTTATGATATACTTTGTATAGTTTTAGGTTTTACATTTTATATATATATGTATTTTGTTGTTTTTGAGAAGTTATTTGAATATTCAGAATTCAATCCCAATATTTTGAATATAATTAAATAAAAATTAAACAAAAACATTTATATGTACAATGACTAATAGCTAAAAATCATTTCTTGGCATAGAGTTATTTGTCTGTATTACAAATATTCTTAATATTTTGAAATTTAATAACTGCAAGGGTACTTAACAAAAATTTATCTTTTTACAACGCAATGTGGTCTCAACAATAAACCATTTGTCAATTACATCAAACATGCCAATATTTTTTATAATACAATTTCTGCATGTCATCAATGACAGTAACTCAATTAACAAACTCAAAGTTTTAACCAGAAAGTTATTCTATCATTTTTTCCATTTATAATGTTTACAGCTAGATGAATTTGGCTGCCTGTTTTAATATTAAATTTTTAAGATGATTTTTTTTCATATATTTGTTCATTTATGTGAATGTTTTACATAGCCCAAGAATACTATTTCATTTAAAAAAAAGAATAAAAATACTGAAACAGAGAAAGCATTTTTAGTTCAATAAAATGGACAATCAGTCATTCTTTTTTAGTTTTTTTTTTGTTTTTTTATACAACAATCATTTTCTATTCTAAAGTAAATACATTCTATTAGAACAGGCATGTCTCAAATTTCTATCTGATGACGAGATGTCTGATATTTAAAGTTCTGTTTCTTCTGTGCATTTGTGAAACATTAACCAAAAATTCACTTTTCTTACCACATATTTGCAACTATACATTTTTTTTTTAGACGCCCTCTCCGCTCTGTTGATCTGTTTATTTTCCTCACATACATATAAAATATTTGCACAAAACACAGGAATCAAAACAGTTCAATTTCCTTCAACTGTTTACACATCAACATTCTACATATTGTCTTCAAAACATTTTTAACATAATTTTTCTTAAAAAATACAAAATATCTTATTCAAACTTCAAATTCCTAGAAAGTTCAAACATCAACACTTATCAATAAGAGCTTTGGGGATTGGTCATGTTGCACTGTTTTATGTCAAATGTTTAGGAATCTTTCATAATACATTCTAATTGAACAATTTGGGAGAAATTCATTTATGTGAAACATGCCTAAATGCATACACAAACTTCAATACCAACACTCTAGATAATAAAAACTTAAATCAAGTGACACAAACTATCTAGCAACTTTGACCAGCATCATCATGTATATATACTATGTTTATGCATTTTTTTTTTTTTAATCACAAAGTTATTTGATATATGACAAAACCAATGTTACAAATAACTTTTAGGTGAAAAAATTAATGACTTAAGAAAAAACAATTACAAAGGTATCATCACTGCTCTCCTATGTACACAATGTACATAGATGTAGGAAAATTTTTCCCCATATCCACAAAGTAATCAAAGCCTGAATAATTGAATTTCAAAGTATTATTTGCTGATTCTAACTTGTCTCAAACTTCAGGCTTAAACAGCCAGGATCTGACAGTAAGTAATGAAGGCAGACTCTAATTGAGACCAACAGAGTGGGAGGGGTAACAGGAAAAGGATAATAAAGTTGGGAATGCCTACAGAAAGTATTTAGCAAACATGTAGCCAAGAAAGAAAGCAAAAATAACAATAACCAGATATAACCATGATAATTGAGGCTTTTGAGCCATCTGTATTTGGGTTTCTCTTTGAGAAAGACTTTGCTGTTCAGCATTTCTAGATATTCTCAACCTCAGTCCTTCTTCCTAAAGTTTGGATAATTTCATTATATAATAAATGTAATAATTTACACAAAACTGAAATAATTATATAATTTTACCTTCAATTGTGAATTTTCTTGTTTTAATTGGGCAATATCTTCTTTTAGTCGTTTGTTTTCTTCAGCAGCCCTTCTTAAGTCAACTTCAAAATTAGCAGAAGTCTTGAAATACATTATTTAAGATCCATTATTTATAGAATAATTTTTTTAATTTTTAAAGAAAATCATAATTAAAAATTTACTGATCATTATGTATTTGTTCTTTCAATTTTTTTCTAATTAAAAATTTAGAATGTAAAATAAATTTTTTTAGATGATATATACTTTTAAAATCATAAAATTATAATCATAAGTTAATTCTAGATTGAATATGTTTTATTAAAACATTCTGATCAAACTGAGATGTGATAAATAATTTATTACATACAAACATGAAGAACCATACTCCTAAAAATTAATTTAACAAACAGCAAAAGGCATTTTAAAATTGCAGAGAGATATAATTAAATAATTAGTCAATTATTTCAAACAACAAATACAGACAGTTCGAATTTAGTTACAAAAATGATTATTATTAAATCATTCCTTAAGAAAAAAATTTCAGTTTTTAAAGCTAAATAATTCTAGTAATGTTTTTAAAATGCTGTTATACACAGTAAAACATGTCCAAAATAGAATGTGAATAAAATTATTATGGAAACCTGTCTAAACAGAAAAAATTCTTTGAAACAGAGCAATTTATATTAAAAAACTACTTTAAAATGAAAACCTGCCAAATTGGAAAAAATACCAGGTACTGTGCAATACTGGTTTACACAGGTTTTACTAAACTGTTTAATAAAAACATGAAAATAAAATATTCTTGGTTTGTTATATAATTTTTAAAATATAACTGTATTAAGTATTTACCTTGGGTGATGATTTTGCTGGTTCATTTGCTACCTTAGTTGTGGCTGGTTTCTCTTCCCTTTGTGTTTGAGAACTATCCAGATTATTCTGAAAACATCAAATATGTATCTCTATAATATAAAATATATTACTGTATTTAGATTAGAGGTAAATATTATCATATTTACTATGAAAAAGAATTATAAGATGAAGATAGTTCAAACATCTTGAGACTTAACTATTTTTAGTTAAAAATAGAATAAAATTTAAATCACAAATTCTTAAAGATCTCATTTAAAGTCACTTGACTTTGAAACATGTATACAGTATTTTCTTGATGATCCTGTAAAAATTAATGTAAAATTCAAAATTGCTCAGAAGTAAATAAAATTCCATACAAAATGTTATTCTCAATGTTAGCCCACTTAGAGAATTTTTAAAATTTAATGCTAATCTGCTGAAATATACAGTAGAATCTTGCTAATTAGAACTGCACTAATTCAAAGTTGTCAACAGTCCCTGGGTTATCCATACAATATGGTTTTGTTAAGTTTAACTACTGGTACTTTTAATTCAAACCTATTTTTCCCCATGTACCCTCCACCCTGTGATCTTGTGATCTGTCTGTGATCTTCATTTTCTTTTATATTCCATGTGAATACAGACTATTAAACACTACAGCTCCATGCTGAACACAACACAATGCCATTTGCAATCTTGCACAGACATGAAGGGAAAGTCTAATCTTTTTGTTTATTTTCATTCCTAAAGCTTCATGTCCTTTTTTTTCTTTTATTGTTCTATTCTTTTATAGATACTTTTTGGCTATTTGGGCAGACTTATCACACCACAACTTTTTTGTTTATTGTTACTTATTTTCATTTAGTTATGTTTATTTTGGAGATTTCGTTTGTTTAGTTAAGAGTGACACTTCACACATCCAACCAGAAAAATAAAAAAAACTAAGTTCAACTTACCATGTGTAGTCTGTTGTGTTAGACATGATTAAGTAGATGGCATCACTTACTCAGAAAAGATATAAAATAATAAAACTGAGATTAAATGAAGAGTTGGAAAAATATTTTATTTATTACTAACTACTTTACAATTTAAGTTGTAAAACTGGAACAGCTGCCATCAGAAAACTTGACAGAAATCAGGCTCAACATAATGTACAAATGAGTTTAGTGGCACAATTATATTACTCTGCTGAAAAGTATAAGAAGCAGACATTTGCAAAGTGATCAAGTTTTTTGTGCTAGCACAGCTGGGTGATAAAGCAGTGTTCTGGTGTTTGCTACTATAGTAGTTGTAGCTTATTGTAATCATATTTGTTCAAGACTGTTTCAATTATAATAAACAGCTGATAACAATATCTGGCAGCTACCACCTTACAATGCAGCAAGGAGCATGTATTTATTTTATTTATTTATGCAAGCTCAGAAAAATTTTCATCTGATTGCCACAATATTTGCTGTTCACAATTTTATAACATTTTTTAAAATCAAATTATTAGTATGTAATTTTAATACAATTTTTTAAAGTTATCATCTTTAGTAACAAATTCCAGTTCTGTTTGGGAATGGACAACCATTATTTTAATGTGTTGGAAGATTACTAGTAAGTACTTTAATCATGCTTTTACTATTGAGAAGCATATTGCTCCATTGTTGGTGTACTCATCTGCAAAGTCATCTTACATGATAGTTGGACATCCTAGTAGTGATATGAGGGACACTGATGGCAGAGAGAGACATTGAAGAAATCCTGTACCATTCCTTATATGCTGTCTTTCATGAAATGGTTGCAAACAGCCAATTTTCAGCAAGATAATGTTCAGCCAAAAACAGCTAGAGTTTTTCAGAAATGTCTCCTTCATGTTACTTATCAGGCACTAGAGAGATCAAATGGGATGCTAATTTTGACAATCTATAACTGCCATTGCCTGAAAGATCTGGAATGGCAGCTGGAAAATCATGCTTCCATGCTTGATCATATTGATGCATGTATCCATGCAGCAGGAGGTCCTACAAATTACTAATGATTTCTTTAAAATTGTACTTTTGTTCCACAAAAAATTATCCTTTTGCTATGATATTGTATTCATTTATCGTCATCATCACATTCATACTATTAAAGTTTCATTCAATTCCAATGCCTCCTCCTTAGTGCAAAACTTTTTTGTCAGTGTGTGTATTTAATTAAGTTTGAAATCAATATGTTCAGTTATTGTTCTATATGTCCAACAGAATATCTAAGATCAATCAGATATAACCAAAACACAAAGTTCAATGCAAACTCCAAGAAGGCTACTCAGCTTATGTATATTAATATTAAAAAATAAACTTACCTCTGCTGTAGTTTCTGGAATAAATACACAGCGTAATTTTGAGTCCATTAGAGATTCGGGATTAGCATCTCGCCACTGAAACAAATTAACAGAAAACATTTACATTCAATATCTGTTAAATGTAAAAATTTTTAATTTGTCAACATTTATAGTTTTTATTATTATTTTAGAAGTTATTAGTACATTAAGAAATATTGTATTTGCTAAGAAGAGATGCTTCATATGAATTAATTTTCAATTATTCAAATTTATTTTTCAGAAACTTTTAAGAAAGCAAATTGTAAAAATAAATAAATTTTTTATAATTAAAACTTAATAGCTATCTTATTTCTACTTTAAAAATAAAAATAAGATAAATATCATTAAAAAAAATTAAAAACTAGCATACAAAGAACTTGCCATATACCTATATACCATATATATAGGCACAGTTTGAAATGATCTGCTTAAATTGTTAAAAAAAGAACAAAAATATACAAATTATAATAGTAGATCAAGATAAAAATAATTTTTTTTTCTTAAAAATTTTTATAACTAATATTTTATTCTCAATAAACTGTTATGTAAAAAAATAATGAATTGCAAATCATAATTTTAGTACAATAAAAACACTACACATATGCCACCTTATAAAATGCAGCCATGTTTATTCGATACGAACGTTTTCGGTCGTGTTAAACGAACTTCTTCAGAAAAATATCCAAAAAAGAAAAAGAAAAAATCGAACACATCAAAAATTTGCAAAAGCGAACAAACTTTGGAACGTTTTTAAAAATATTCTAAAGAGAATTGCATGCGCCATCTCTACATCGATGCGTATTAAATAACACATTACATGAGAATAAGATAAAAATAAAAATAAAGATAAATAACAGACAATGAAAAATAATATGCTCCTTGGAGACATTAAAAGTAAAGTACAAACATAAACTATGGTGCAAGCCGAACGGCGCACAAAACACGACCGAAAACGTTCGTACTGAATAAACACGGCTGCATTTTATAAGGTGGCATATGTGTAGTGTTTTAATACGATATGCAGTCTACGACGAGTTAGTACAATAAATTACAAAAAAGTAATTACATTTGTTCATAAATACTTTATTGAAAATAATATTGATTAAAATAACTAATATGTAAAAGTATACATATATTTATAAATACACTATTATTATTCATATTAAGATTTAGTTTAAAAAAATGTAGTAATTCATTTTTTGGTAGTATCTATTAATAAACAACTATAATCCCATATTAATTAATTTTTATGTATATAACCTTGATGTAAAGATGTTTCATAAGGTAAACAAGATGGTAAAATCTAAATTACTTTTTTTATATTTGTAATCATTTCTTAACCTATTTAATTTATGTATAAATTAATCACTATTGTGACTGTTTAATAAGAATTGCAATAAAATAAAATTCTACTAATTCTTCTGAACTAACTACAACTATTACTTTATTACAAACCTATCAATTCTACAGTTTTTTGAATGAATTTATTTTAATCTTGTTTTAAGGTTGCATGAAGACTCATTCCTATCTGCAATCACTGTAAATTAGCAGAGTACTAAGAAGACTTATTACATTAAATATAAATATTTTGTACAAAAAGTAATTTGTCAATTTTTTACATTGATATTTGTACATTAAATCAAATTCTAGAGCTATTGCTTTAATTTCATTATTTTTTTTAATTCTTCATTTAGTTAACTTAATATATTAACTACTATGATGTTAAGTTGTTGCTTACAATCTGTTGCCAGATACCACCTGTAAAATGCAATCTTTGTCTTTAGTTTCAAACACAAGCATATTCATATATATATTTTAAAAAAATAAATATAAATAATAGGTAGTAATCATGTGAAATAAAAATGAAAAAATAACCAAAGAACAGAATATTAATTCTCAGAAAAATACAAATTAATTGAAGCAATGTCATTAACATTTATAAAAATAAAGTATTTATTGGTTATATAGTATTTTGTTGATACCCACAGAGTTGACAACTCTAGGCACACTGTACAATGATAGCATGTTTCATGGCATTTTTATTTTTTTGTGAATACTTAACATGGCTTGTTTGAACACCTACAAAAAATCTTTATATAATGAAATTCATTTTCTGTCCTAATTCTATTGCAGAATTTGGCATTTTATCTCCATCAAATATTCAATTATTAAATGTTTCAGACTCTGAATAGTTGAACCAGAGTGATAGAAAAGGACTGATGCAAGTTTTTGGTCCTAGGATCATGTTTCTGTAAGAAAACGTAAGTAACAAGGACTAAGTCACTACTGTATTGTTGCTCTCTACAGCAAAGAATGAATCCCATATATATTAACAAATCTGAACTGATTGCACAGGCCATTTATGAGAGAAAGAATTTTCTGTTTCTTATACCAAGTTTTTTAAATGCAAGTTCTCATAACTCTCATGGGATTTTTATAAAAATATTATTTGGCCAAACTCATATAAGTATTTAGTGTTACAAATTGAATATTTCATGCAACAACATGTCTAACAGGAAATGGCATCAGAGAACATTTCACACAATGACATTACAGCAGTCACACATTAATCTACTTTATATACTGTATATATATAAAATATGTAGCTTAAAATCATGAAATTTTTTCCCAGTCATGGAAAAACTTTAGAAACAACTGCACTGGAAATATATACATATATACACACAGAAAGTCCTCAATGTTGTTTCATTGTATCATCAAAGAAAACTACATTTGAAATCATTTAAATTATTGTTATGAAATTATCTTTATAAACAGTAAAATTGATTCTATGAGGTGGAAATTAAATATTAGAGGTTGCAAATATGATATACTTAGAATAATAATAATTGAATTATATCTTATATAAATCATTTAGCCTGAAGTTGAAATGGTTTTGCTATACAATGTTTCCCTTAACATTGCAGTTTCCAAAACCAATTGACAATGTTAAGTACTTGCTCTATATATTTTTACTATGAGCTGCATGGCTTTTCCAGATTCCTCTACCTGCAATCCATAACATGAATCACACACAGTGACAACTAGTAACTGCTGGAAATCACCACCAAATTCCAGCACTTGCAGGTGCATTGCTGCCGTCCCACCTCACCACTTGTGGAGGCCTGCTAGTCATTTCAAAATCATTAAATAATAGGGCCAGAACTTTGTGTGAGACATGTCCACAAAGCCCTGATGCTAACAAAAGAAAAAAACTCAGTTGGCCTCTTTCAGCTTTTTATTGACTAACAACCTAGTTCTATCTGACTACTAGCTCTATATTTATTCTATATACAGGGTAAACCAAAAGTAAGTAGGCAGTAAATGATTGTATATGTAATTTAAAATAAATGCTATTATATTAAATTTTTATGTATACAGTAATAATAAATGAAAAAAAATTATAACATACCATAAAAAATTTAAATTCTATTCAATCTCTACTTACTTTTAGTTCACCCTGTATATAAATATACTTAAATTATCATCATCACAACACTTTTTCCCATCATGATAAAAAACAAAACAAAAAAAAAATAGAAGTGGCAGCTACTGGAGGTGAACAATCATGACATTTTTGTTATGAATAGTCTATATTGAGAATAAGGGAGTAAATATTTTCTAGTACTATTACTAATAAGTTATTGATCTAATAAAAATATTAAAATTAAAATGGAATTAGTGACAGAAATAAAACATGACACTAGATTTTGCTAATTATGATGTATTACATCAAAATCAAACACATACCTATTTTCAATGATGCTAAAACCTGAAAAATGTGCATTTTACATTTGAGTAAATATAGTAATTATCATTAAACCTATTTTATATAAAGTAGGATTTGTTGAAACATTACTAATAGATCAAAATGATCTAGAATATGCATTAAGAGTCAAAATTATCCATTCATCCAAAAATTAACAAAATTGAAGATATAGTAGAGAATCAATTAATTGAACAGAATACTTTCATACTTTGTAGGAAAAAAATAATAAAAAGATATTTTAAATAAACTAAAAATGTTAATTTTAATTCTACTACAAAGTAAAAAAAATTAACACAAATTTAATTAAAGATTAATTCAGAGAAAATTGTTTAATTTATTAAAAACAGTCTTCACTTTCATTCTATGTTGTGATGAAACTTTGAATTCAAAATAAAAAATATACATAGTGAAATTTATAAAATAATGAGACATCTCAATAGCCTATAGAAAATCATCAAAACTTGTATTATGCAAAACATCATAATTTCTGAAATTGCTTTTTATACTTATTTTTTAGATAATTGATACTACTATATTATATTAAACTATAATTATTTATTAATTTTATTAAAAATTATTATTATTAACTTTAAATCAACATACTAACAAATTTACTAAAAATTTAGCAAAATACACAATTTAATATTAATATATGTATTTTGCTGGATTTTTGGCATTAGTGTGTTGATTTAAACTTCATCCAGTTTTTACAAAGTTTTTAGTTACATTATTAACTTTATCACTATCACAATTTACTTTATCTAGAACATATAATATTCTCACCAATGTTTCTTGATTAATATCACCTTCTGGAGCAAACATTGTCTGAACCATAAACTTGTGCCTATTCTTTTCATTAGGATCATACTCAAATGGTTGAAGCATTACTGAAATAATATATATATAAATTAATTAAATGTTTTTGATTAAATTAAAACAAACAAAATTCATAAATTTCTGCAATATCATTATTACATACTTCTAAATGATAAATAAACTTTCGTCTTGCTTTTTCAATATGCATGCACTTAATAATAAAGAAGCTTGGCTATGCCAATTATCAATGTTAATTTTTTTTTACTTGAATGATCATTAATGCAAAAATTAATAGTTTAACAATAGAGAGAAATACTTATCCAAAGTAAAAAGTATAGTGCCAAACTTAGTTTAAAGGCATTACAAATAATTCTTCTGTATCTCAAGAAATATCCTGTTTTATTTAGCTTTAATAATTATAAATTAATTAATTTTTAATTTTCTGCCTATCACTGGTTGAATTACTGTTTATTTAATTATCTAACTTGTATGCATATTAAAAAAGCTATAACCAATTATTCTTAAAACAGATAGAAATGTAATTTCTCTTTTATTCAAAAACTGACATATTCAAAAAGACACATCCATCTTTCTTCTCCTAAGATTTCAAAGGAATTCATGCACAAAGCTTCAGAAGCATTCTAATATGTATTCTACTGGAGCAGGAAAGGATTTACTTAAAAAACCTTTTATTCAAACCAGCAAGAGTTTAATTTTTCATGTAAATTTGGATGGACAAACATTTTCAACCTAATTATAGGTCTGCTTCAGGTCTCCAATTTTTCATTCTATTTTGAATTTGATGTAGAATGCTATAAATTTTAAATTTTGGAACACAGTTCAAAATCGTGTTCAATGTCTTTAGCATAAGTATTTAAATATTCTAAATCAACATGTTATATATAATTGCAAATTTAAACATATGTAAATCTTCTTACTTGAAACCAATTAACCGGAGCAAAATTTCTTTTTAAAATGCTAACGTTTTCGACGTCCCTTCTGGGCTCTTCTTCAGAATTCACCCAAAACCGTTGCAAGCTGGTTCTTAAACTTTTGAATTTCTTTCGAAGGCATTCGATTACATATTCCTAATGTACAGTACACGCATTCCAAATCCATCAAAACCTCGTGTACTACTGTATGATTCGAGATGCAAACTGCTTATAATTCAAATGATTACAAACGTGAATAAATAAATAAAATAAATTTAAATGTTATCGCCCATTAGGAATTGCCACGCTGTAGAAAGTGACATTTCTTCCTTATAATTAATGCTTGTGGATTTGCACTCTGCCTTAAATATTTCCGTTGCTTCTAATATCTTGCCTTCAAAAGAAATTCAAAAGTTTAAGATCCAGCTTGCAACAGTTTTGAGTGAATGCCTGAAGAAGAGCCCAGAAAGGGCGTCGAAAATATTAGCACTTTAAAAACAAATTTTGTTCTGGTTAATTGGTTTCAAGTAAGAAGATTTATATTTCAACCCAGTGTGTTAGAAGGTTAAATATTAAACATATGTTTTATAAATTAACATATGTTTGGACTGCAATTTAAAAAAATTGTAGACCTATAAATTCCCACTGTTGTCCATATGTCTTTCCTTAATCTGAAAAATGGAGTTAGATAGATGAAAGTTGAGACCAGATATGGCACAACTCTATTATTAATTAAAGAAAACATATGATGTACAGGGGCAAGCCACTACTAATTTGAGATGGAAAGCATATATTTCAAATTAAATGAATTAAAAACATGATTAAAAATTGCAGCCCAGCATTGCGATGATGTCACAATAAATAATTGCTCGTAATTTTTCTTTTTAATTTTTTTACTATTTTATCTTTTATCCTTGATTTTTACTTTTTAGAATTACAATTTTTATTTATATGTGTCCTTCATAATTAAAGGGATCCCATAGGTTTGAATGAGAGGTTTTTGGCGCGTAGATTAAAATTTTCCAGCTTTTGAAAGCAGGTACGTAGAAAAGAATCCATACTTTCTTTTACTTCAGTTTTATTTAAAAAGATCTTTAGAACAGTTCAGAAACATCAGTTTTTGAAGTGATCTTTCTTCAAATATCCTTCATTTGAGGGAGAATAGTAATGAATGAAACATAAGATTGCCTCAATAGTTTTGGAATATCTCTTTTAGGAGTTCAAGTGACAAAGTATGACATGTTGCATAAACAGCGATCTCTCAATACAAAATCAAAGATATCTACCATTCTCACAACATACTAATAACTAAATACATTAAAACATCTTAAATATAGGAATACAGTAGAGAGTTGTTAATCGGAACACTAGTAATCGGAATCGCCGGTAATCGACCCGATTTTCAGTCGGACTGTGTCGTGCTGAATCGAACGTTTTTGATACTAGATTTACTTCTAAAGTATAATTTTCATGTTTTTATATTCTTCAATATATTTATTTTGTTTGTACAAAATGAAGAAATAATTTTTAACGATACGATAGCCTCGATGATTATTATAAAAATTTTTGTTAAACTTAAAATCGACGAAAATTCAACACAAAGCGACACGCAATGGAGAAAAATTCAACACGAAGCGACACGCAACAGAGAAAAATTTGAACATCGAACAGGTTAATGTATTTTTTCATACATAATAAGTAATCGGAACAAATGACTAATCAGAACAACCCCAGTCCCCAATTGATTCCGATTTTCGACTCTCTACTGTACCTCCTATAAAAAATACAGTCAAACCTGATTTTATGCGGGGGATAGGGACCGCAAAAAAAAAAAAAAAAAAAAAAAAAAAAAAAAAAAAAAAATCGCACGAAACTTCATGAATGGCTGTAAAAAACAGTTTTCGCAACACAATTAAAAAATATTTTTTTATGCGGTCAACAGGGACCGCATAAAAAAAGTCTCACATAGAAAATAACTCAAAACCGTACGAAATAGAATTTATTGACAACAGATGTCAGCACTTGACTGCATCGTCTGGTCTATCGTCTGTTTTACATATTTTTGTCCAGGTGGTGTTTTGTTGACTTAAAAAGTAAATTATTTCATTTTTCGCATATTCATGCAATAATATTACTATAATAAGTGCATTTATGCTATAATAAGTTTATTTAGCTATAATAAGTCAACGTAAGACATGACGAATCGCACGAAACTAGTCGCCAACTATACCGCACAAATAAAAAATCGCACAAAAAAAACCGCATAAATTAAAAATTCGCATTAAAAAAATCGCACAAATAAAAATTGCACATAAAAAGAGCGCATAAAAACAGGTTTGACTGTACAATGGAATCACTTAATCTGATTGATCCATTATGGTTTACATTTTACTCTTCAATTTGTAGTAATTCATTCATTACACACCATCTCTTAATACAGAAATGTTAAAATCTTTTTGGGCATAAAAAAAACTGTTTTTGACAAAAATATTCAATCCAGAAAATAATTTTGATATTGAATAAAAGATAGGATTCTTTCAGACTTTCCAAAATCTACCTATCTAGAATACAAGAACTACTTACAAATATTCAGACTCTCAAACAATTTGACCATACATCTAAAACTTGAATTTCGCACATATTCTTTTGCTGATTGTGGGGTGATGTTAAACTCAGTCTTTAACCAGTAATAAATAATAAATAATTAATGTGAATTTATTTCTATCACATATCATCATTTTTTGTTTTGGTGCGAATTATGACATTCCATTGCCGCTCATGAAGTGGCATCGAAGTTGGTAACGTTGAAGTAATGGCATTTTTCTCTGTTGTTCGCAATTTTTATAAACTTTTACAATTAATTCTTCAGAAATGCATCCAAAACATAATAGTAAAATCTAGTAGTGGAGATAAATGCAAGAAGTGTCACTCTAATACCATGGAAACTAAACCTGTCCTTACAAAATTAAGCACATTCAATTAACAAAAAAAAAACATGCATTTGAAACATCCCTACTAAGCAGTAGCAAGCAAGCTTAACTAGTAGATAACCAAGTAACTTAGTAGATAAACAAGCTTAATGTGTTATACTAAGTACATTCAAGGATCAAACACTAACAATACATGGTTATTCTATGTGCAAATGTACTTTCTAGGTTAGTTTTTGACTTATGACCACATCTTGGAAACCTAACTTGTTTGCAAGTAGAGGAGCATCTGTACTTATTACAAATTAAGATCACCACTTGATAGATTTATGATTTGAGTTTCAGGCTGTCGCTATAATTAGCATTGAGATTTAATTTTAGAAAAATATCATTCTGTACAATAATTAATGTTATATTTTTACAATATAAATTATAAAATTACTTTCATTTAATATTTATGAAAATCTCATTTTTCATATCAAAAAGCAATTACCATAATTTTATTATGTAAATGTTTGTGTTAAATATAGACATTTATAGATAAAAAATTTTTGCCTTAAGATATATGATGTTGAACAAAGAACAAAAGATTATCTTCTGTTCTCTTGGAATAAAATAAATTTTTGTTGGATTTACTAAGTTCAATTTTGATGAATATAAATTATTCATGTAATAAGAAGCAATTTGCTTAGTCTTAGAAAAATTAATTTGACTAATTTTAAAAACTGAAAAGTTATAACAGTAGCTCATTTACTTTTGAATTGTTTTGAACTCAGCTACAAATTGAAAATCTTTAGTCTTGCATTTTATAACAAATTTCTGTTTTAAATAAATTACTTTGTTCATTTATTCATTTCTATAAAATCAAAACTTTCCATAGAAGTAAGACTTGAAAAATGAAACAGACAAATTTAATGAAAAGTAACAATGACTATCATCATTCTTATGACATTTCATCATATAATCATAAATTATTTGAACATACATTATCTACAATTCACTCCATCTAACCTGGAAGTTTCTCCTCAAAAAACATTTCAATTTGACTTAATTCTTCATCTTTTATTATGCACTTTTATTTTATTATTGTTGGTTGTAATTTTTTTAATTAATTTTATTTATTTTAATTTTTTGATGTTATTTAATTTTATATATACAGTGGGTGATCAGTTAACGAACAAATCGAATAATGAACACTTTCGTGAAAGATTTTTATGATTGGACAACAAACACATGTTCAGATAATGAACACTTCACTGAACAAACATAAAAAGAAGTGACAGAAAATAACTAATACAGATTGATTTTCCCTTATCTTCAGGTAACAATTCGAAACCTTTCGGAGTGCAGGAGACGTCAAAATCGACGCTCAACCCAGTATATACTGATCGGATAGTATTCCACCGAACTTTGAAACTCTCCCTTGTAATTCCAGCTTTTTATTTTTCTGACAAACAATTTTTTTGTAGTATTCACAAGACTGTTGGGTGGGCATTTGTTAAGTTTTGCATTGGTTTTTCTTTTCGAAAGGTGAGAGTACAAAAATCACATCTGAGAAATAAAGAACATTGAGAAGCTCATAATGGAACCTGCAACGGATCTGACAACAAAGAATGCCAAGAACACAAAGAAACTCGGTGAGATATCTTTCTTCTGAAAAAGAGGATTAGCCAATATCTGCTATTAAAGATCTTTTGATTAAGTGGGAGGATGTCAGAACAACAGTCTTAGAATGGCATCCAAATCAGGTTGAGGTTAATAAGCTTGGGGATCTCTACAATTGCAATGCTATTAATTACTTCTGAAAAATCCTGAAGAAGAGAGAAAAGCAATCGACATTAGACAGATTCTTTAACCCCAAATAAACGGGGAAAAAATGACTAATAAAAATGCAAGACTGTATATATATATATATATATCTATGTATGTATTTTTATTATTACATATAAATAAACATAGTAAGAAAGTATATATTTTTTATCTTTTGGAGTCTCCAGAACAAATTAATCAAATTCCCATAAAAACCTACGGTAAATTGATAATCGGTTAACGAACAATTCGGATAACGAACAAAGTCTTGGAACGGATTATGTTCGTTAACCGATCACCCACTGTATAAAATTATTACTTTGATCTGGAACACACAACAGAGCATTTGAAATATACATATATTTCAAAGCCACATGTGTTCCAGAATTCAAATTTCCTATTAGTTTGATCTTTGGAACCTGAAGATGATTGTTTACATGGCTGAAAACATTCATTCAAATATAAAGTTTTAACTGCTTAAAAATTTCATCTTCGTAATTTAATGAAAGGTATCTTCAAATAATATAAAATATCACAATGAAAATTCATAGCATTTCCTTAACCAGCAATTCATGTAAACAATCATTTTTTTAATCGACTATCTTTATTGACTACTGGAGTCTCTCTCTTCTTATGCCAATATCTCTCTCAGATGCTCACAATGATCTGTGAATCATTACTGTTTAAATATACCAATATATGTGGTGCATTCAAGTTCTAAGGTCTCCCATTTTTTTCTGACCAAATACTTAAACAAATTGAAACATCTGTCACTTCTTCTCAACATAATCTCCCTGCAGACATACACATTTTTCACAACATTGATGCAATGACATCATGCCACTGCAAACGCTTCTTTACGGGGGCTGTTTTGACCACTGGAAAATCGCTGATTGCAGAGTGGCACAACTGGAAAATGTGTGACCGCAAAGAGTGTCCTCCTCCACCATTGGAAAAAACCAAAAAGCCAAATCCTTGCATTAGGAGCAATCCTAATGCAGGTGAGTAGAGAGCATGAAAAACAACTTTAAAGTTGTTTTCACAAAGAAACTCCTGTGAACATCGTCCAATGAGCTGGAGCATTGTCTTGATGGAAGAGCACACATGCAGTCTTTTTCGGCCATTTTTCTCACAATGCTGAAAGCAATTCTTGATGACAACATGATGGTCAGACCAACTGGTGCATGGGCATGGATGTTTTGGTTTGTTGTCACATGTCGTCACCCTTCTTTGAGCTGTCACACCCATGAACGTATATTTTCCACATACATGACACCATCACTTCATGTGTCACTCAACTGACAATGAATTTCAGTGGGTGTCACTCCACACAAGTGCAGAAAACAAATGATTATGTATTGTTCTTGTAATGAAGACATTGCCATTTTAAGTATCAAAAATGCCTCTCACTTGAACTGCTGCTGCTAAAGTTCCATGCACCATGTGGTGCTACCCTCTCTGTTATGCGACCACAAACTGTGTCCGCTTCTTTTTAAAAAAACTGCATGTTGCTATCTGTTCCCTTCCCCTAGAAAAAAAAATAGAAGACCTTACAACTTGAATGCACCTCATATATCAGACTTAGTTATCTCTTCATCCATAAAAAGTTATTCAGCTCATACGGAGGGAATTACAACTAAAATATTAGTTAATACTGTTCAACATTTAACAGACTGTATACTGTAAACCTAATAGTGATGCAAAAGTTCCTGTAGAATAGATTAGTAACTGAAAGCCTACTGTCTGAATATGTAATGTGCAATCTCTAATAATTACTTGTACTTGTTTTATGTGAAAACACTTATGTTTTATAAATTTAATTACATAATTCTTTTATTTAATTACGGTTATAAGAAAAATAAACATTTAAAATTTATTTTGATGAGTATTCATTTTGTTTGATAGCACCCCACAGCACTTTTATGTTGGTTCTGCAACATGACATGAAGACAACAAAAGAACAAAGATAAAGCTTTGATAATACTAAAAATGCCAAGCAAAAAATTTTTGATGACTAATAAGATTTTCATCCATATTTATAGTTTAATTTGGTTATGATTTTCTAAATAACAGAATCATTACTGTAGTTTCTAAGGACTAACTAGAATATACTAAACTCATCCTGCATATCAGGATTCAAGAACATCATCCATTTACCATCAAACATAATTTGTTTTAAGAACTGTGCATGTAATAGTTTTTCTCTTGCAAATGCCAGAGCATGAGAAAATAATCTAACAAATGTCAGTGCTGATCTACTAGCCAAGACGACAGATTCATACTCTCTTTTAGGGCCCAATTCAGTTATTGATAATTCTTTCAGTACTTTTTTTACAAAGCTGACAAAAATGACTATTTCCAGTCATTTATAGAATTTATAGCAGTGGAAAGCAACTTCTGGACTGAAGTAGAGCAAGAGAAATTCTTGCCTAGCATGCTCTCTGACTATCTGAACATGTTCACTGTCATGCAAAGCATGTGTGACTTGTAGTGCTCATAAGTGAATAGGCCACACTGCACATGTGTCTCATATATAGTATTTTATTCCAAGCTGAGTTGCACACAATTGCATCATATTAGAATAGAAATGCTTTGTGGAACAAAAGTAGGTAGTCTAGTGAACATATTATTTGTGTTGGCCTGGCTGTAACTGAAATTCTTAGGGCCTAATAATGAGAATAAAAATAAATACATATTTTGCATTATTGACTTATTCGTATTCGTTTTATTCTGTTGTATTTGTACCTTGTTCAATAAATAATAAATAAAGAAATGTGACACAGTTTGAAACTAAAACTTTATCATAGTTTAGAAAATAAGCAAAATATATTGATGAGAATACAGTAGAGCATCGATTATCCAACCCCTGATTAACCGACCGCGTTCTAGTCGGCAAATTCAAAATGTCCACTAGTGATGTGGTGCTGCAATATTTGGTTATGTCTTGGCTACTTTATTATTATTTTTGTTAAATTTTTGCATGTTTTAGCTGGCAGCACTGGCTCGACCATGAAAGGGAGGCTAGTATTTAAACCAGGCCTAATACACTATACTAATAATGTATTTTTTCATACTTTTTGGTTATCCGACCAACCCCAGCCCCCAATTAAGTCGGATAATCGATGCTCTACTGTACATAAGTAAAAGAATTAAAAAACAACAATTACACTTCTAAACATATTTATAATGTGCTTGTATGAACACTAGTGAAAGAAGATATGCAATAAAATTTATCACACTGAATGCACTTATAATGAGACAGTGGACTTTGAGGTTGCATATTTCCTGCCATATTGCTCAGACATGTTTTTATAGCAAGCTACATATCTTCATCTATACAATCTCTCTACACACCGGTAAAATATAAATATATAAATTCTTCAAACCTGATAACTGGAGTTGATCTATCTTCGTCTACTTGAGGTATTTACTTTTTCAATGAAATGTTTTTTTGGTGAAGCAAGTCTTTGGCTATATCTTCTCTAAATTGAGTAATACTGATATTTTTACCAGTAATCTTTTTGTATAATATAAATGCATTCATGAATGTTACTCCAGAAGAATTTCAATAAATAATTTGTGGTACTATTTGGTACTGAGACAAGAAGCATAAGCTTTTTTTGATCAGATACATTAATGAAACTTTTACTTTGATTATAGTCTCTAATAACTGACGATTTTGTTTTTCAGTTCCATTTTTTGATGTGACAGAAAACATGTTATTTATAAGTTTTGTTGTTAGCATCAAAACTTTGCATTTATCACACCACTTTAGTATCACTACTACAGAAGTACTTTCTTTAGAAATAACTTCCCCTTTTTCAGCTTTTTTTTTACATCATCTTTTGGATTTCTCTTCTGATTTTCCCAAAGTGCCTACAAGATGAGTTTGTCTGTCCAACAATTTATGGGCAAGTTCAATGCTGGTGTAATAATTATCAACAAATGTAGTACACCCGCTACCCAACAAATTTTTGCAAAGTCCCATAACAATGGATGTTGGCACACTGTCAGAGGAATTATTTTTTTCCCTCCCATAGTATATTTTGAAATCATAAGTATAACCTTCTTCAATACAAAGTTTGAAAAGTTTTACTCCAAACTTGTGTCTTATTTTTTATATATTGCAGAAAAGCCAAACATCCTTGGAAAGGCATTAGGATTTCATCTACACAGACATTACATTAAGGCATTACAGCATCTTGGAATTTTTGACTTACATAATCTACAAGGGGTTTTATTTTGTAAAGCCTATTTGAAATATTTGCACATTCATTGTCAGAGAAATGCCACTTGCTCAAAATAGTTTTGGGACGTAACTGATTTTATCTCATTAGAATAAAGGGCATTATTAGATTAATAACATACCAACTTTAGCATTTGAACTAATCCAATCCACAAATGCATTCCAAAAATATTTTCATTCCTTGATTATTAGTGTCTTTCCAATTTCAAATTCATGCTTGAGGTAAATTTGTTTTTTCAGCCTTTTGGGAAGAGTATTGTTGGTTTCTTGTACCATCAGATTTAGAAGATCTTCATCCATTAATAATAAAAAATATCAGTAGGTTGTATATTCTGCATATCTTGAATATTGTTATTTATTTTCAAATTTTGTGCAAAAGCAGTAAAATTTTTCAAAATGTTTCCTGTTACCTCATACCACTGCAAATCTGTTGATTTCCTAAGTAATTCGTCAGATGAGGAATCACTATCCCATCGAAAGTTCCTGATAACATTTTTGATTGTTTCTTCAACATGGGTAGAAGCACCACTACCAGAACCAATCTGATTATCTGTTGCCTTATTAATTTGAGTAATATTTCTAGTAGGTGTTTAAAATGATCTTCTCAGTTCAACAAGACCAGCAGTTGAAAATTTGCATACTTTTTTTTTACACAGAAGAGCCAGAAGATTCAGAATAACCACTACTTGCTTTGTAACTTTCAGACAAACTTTCAAAAGGTTCTTGATCTGATAAAATATTGTTCAGCAATGCTTCCAAACAAGCTTGTTCTTTTTCACAAATATGCTTTTTCACTTGCTTTAGATACCTGTAGTTACCAATACAAAGGAACAATACAAACTGAACAAGTATGTAGTATACAATGAAAGCATCTTCCCAGAATATTCAGGTTCAGACATGCATAACTGCAGAGCACATGTGCACCGCATGGCACCAACATAAAAATTATCTTATCTAGGCCATGCTAGGCACACTTGCTTTACACTTCAGATCTCATATAAAAGAATTGCCATATTGAATATGACTGTTGTTAACCTATTATATTTTTATAATTATTAAACAAATAAAATGGCCTGGTCTCAGCGATTGCAACAATTTTTATCATTATGGAAGTCAACATGTTAATTTTCTGATACATGCTCCTAAATCATGCAACACAACTATCTACTAAATCACTGAAAACATTAGTCAATTTTATTGTTTTGTACTGAGAATTAAGGTATTAAAGGTGTTATTTCATAGTCTATATGTATTCAGTTTTCATTAGTAGAGAAAGACATTAGTGCAAGCTACTAGGTAAACTAAATTTACCTTTATAATAAAAGATTGATTAATACAAATTCAAATAATCTTCATATAAAATTAATAAATTAGAATAGAAAACATTATAAGACCATTAGTCACTTATAATACTATTATATCCAATCTTATGTGATGAAGAAACCAAAAGCTAACAACATGTATTTGTCACAGAAGATGCATTGCTAGAGTCAATTTAATTTCTGAGAAATACACTTGAACTCCTACTGAATAATCTTTATTTCTGAATATTTTACAAATATAAAAAAATTTTTATATAAATTACTTACCAGCAACATTTACAGCTTGTCTCGGTTCTATTATTCCACTATTAGGACGTACGCAATAACGTTTAGGTGCTGTAGTTTTCACTTTAAAACAAACTCTGCGTTCTGTAGGATTAGTCAACTTCAAATTTGATGTAACTACATCGGTAAATGGACCTAAATTATACAAGCAAATTATTATTAGTTTACTATTATCATCATTTATTAATGAAATACAAACTATGTTCAAAAAATTTTAGTGAGAGCTGTAAAATATCACAAATTTTGTTTTCAAATAAACTTTTAATATACTTTAAAAAGTAAAAAATGATGCAATCTACTAGTAACATTTTTAATATGAAAATAATCTACTACATAAAATGTTTATTTTTGAAGTTTTAAAAAAGAAAGACTCAGCATAAAATGTTATATTAAATTGACCAGAATATTTCAAATTCTAAGAAATGCTTTTGGATAGATGCTAGCATTTCTGAATAGCAAGCATAACTTAGACAAAACTTCATAAATGATGAAAGTGATAGGTTATTCCAAAATGCTGATCAAATGAAAATTTTTATACTCAACCAAATGATCACCTTAAATAATCGTTCTATAAATCCACTATTATTAATGATTAGATACTAGTAATTTGATACTAGAGGTACACATTAGGTGCCATCTCTTATCTATATTAATACAGT
The DNA here is from genome assembly GCF_030686945.1 of Centruroides vittatus. NCBI lineage: Eukaryota > Metazoa > Arthropoda > Arachnida > Scorpiones > Buthidae > Centruroides > Centruroides vittatus. Next base: position 1,038,826 of record NW_027121224.1, read on the forward strand.
AAAACCCTGCTTAGCACAGGGGATGAGTTCCTAGATGACAAAGCACTAAATGAAACAGTGTTAAATGAGGCCATTTTAACACAGTAAATAGAGAAAGGGAAACACGCAGTCAAAAATAAACAGACTTTACTTTAATTTGCATAATAATATATGACAAACATATGCACACAGAAACGTAAAGTTCATTTTTTGTGACGAAGGTCCTGGCTTTTCTGAAATTCTTGTTTTTTGTGATGAAGTTGCATAGTTTCATTTGTCGCTTTTTTTCTTTCCTTAAGCAAATGTCAGTAGCAGATCACATCCAAAACACCTCATCTTGCTTTTGCCTCCTTTCAAAATCTGGATCATTTGCTGCTACAATTTGATCAATGATTTCAAACGTTACCAAACTTTTACTAAGGACATCTGTAAAGAAATTCTTTGGGTACTTCGTTTTCAGAATCTCTATTTTCCAGTTCTACATCAATTCCTTGTTCTGCTAGTTCTTGAAGGTCATCGTCGGTAAGGCTCTCACCAGAAACCTGCAGTAACTTCTCAATATCCTTCTCGTCTACATCTCCTAGTCCTGCTGTATCAATTAGGTTGAACCTAACAATACAGCAATAGACTCTTCTCGTTGAGAATTGTTGGATACCTTCAGCCATAATTTCTTCCACAATCAGTTCTTGCATTTATCAGTTAATTTTTGTCAAGCAAAGTCAATATTTCCTATGGCAAGCATGATGTTATATTTTTTCCAAAACTGCACAAAACCACCATAGATTTAAGGAAAGTACAGTGCTACAACAAATTTCCACCTTTTGCTAATTGGTTCATGTTTGGGAATAATCATATTATATACGAATCAATGAAATGCTGCGTTAATTTGAATCAGCATAAATTGTGAGTGCTTTTTAGGCTTCAAGCAGACCACATTATATCGAATCAGCATTAAGCGAGGTCTTACTGTAATTATAATTTGTTTAAGGCAATCATTTGGTTGAGTATGTATGTATTGGGCTTTGGGATGTTTAGTATAATGAAAATTTTTATATAGAAAATAAGAGAGCACTCATTACACAGACATCTGATTGGCTTAACATTTCTAAGATTTTTAACAACTAAAAGTTATTGTTAAAAATCCAAAGATATGTACTACCCAAATCCATTTTCTTTTTTTAATCTTCTGATAAACTGACAAAGAACTGTCTTGAAGCATGCCAAGCTATTATACATACACATTCCAATACCCAAAATTCAACCTACTTCTGGTTATAACATTGAAAGAACACAAGTCAGTAAACTAAGAAAGATAAAACTGAATTCCAAAGAAAAAAAAAATGTATGGTTGTTGTTAGATTTTTTTTATTTAAAAATTATTAATCATCATAAATTAATCCCAAGTAGTTAAAAAAATCAGATAAAGGGTGATTCAAATCACAAAAATTTTAAAGAATTAATAACTTGCAAACTATTTACAGTAAGATGATGCAGTTTTAACAGAAATGCTTATATTTCTGTTAAAACTGCATTACAATGCCCAGCCAGCATTGTAATGGCCATCAATGGTCATAATGTAAGCTTATATATCAGGCATGGGCAAATGCGGCTCTTTTTGAGTTACATGCAGCTCTTGCTGAAAGTGCTATACTTCCCAGTCTTACCATACTATCCGCCATGACAATACAGAACTGCGGCTCCCATGCATTTTGCAAAATCTACATTTCGGCTCCCACTGAACTCTCGCTTGCCCACTCGTTATATATATTGGAAGGGGAGATCGGACTGGAAGTCCAGGTAGTGTAATTGGCAACACATCTGCATGGTGAGCAGAAGTTGCAGGTTCGAGTCCCGCTTTGGATTGATTCTTTTCTTCCAGTTAGATCTAAATTTATTTAAAATTATTTAATTAAAATTCTTATTATTTAATTTAGCAAGAGATGGCACCTAATGCCTTACTCTAGTACCAAATTATCTTAAAATTATTAATATTGCTATAGCCATTTTCTAGCCCGATAAAGTAAGACACCAACCAATGCTGAATTATGTATAATGGGTTAGTTGTTGTTTATTTACAGAAATACTTAGAAACAGAATTTTTTTTGTGTAAAAAAATTTTAGTACCAAAATAGTTACATTTCTTGCCAAAGATGGCACTTGATAAGATTACATAATTTGTGAAGTTGTTACTACACTAAGAACATTTTTATTTTTTTATTCTCACTTTAACAAATTTACAAAGGATTTCAGTTTTTTACAGTGCCATCTATGGCAAAAAATGTAACTATTTTGGTACTAAAGATTTTTACACCTAAAATAATCCCGCTTTTTTCTAAGCATTTCTGTGAAAATCGCATCACCTTACTGTAAATAGTTTGCGAGTTATTAATTTTTTAAATTTCTGTGACTTTTGAATCACCCTGTATTTATCCCACCTAACAAAAGATGGTTTTCAAGGTCACACTGATGGTAGTTATGTAGGTAGACAGTTAGTTAGTTAGTTAGTTAGTTAGTTCTAGTTTTTTGGCACAAGAGCCATACAGGCTATGCTGCGCCATGACAAATGGTAAAATTAAACAAAGCTAAATATATATATCACAAGGCACCAATACAACACATAAACACAGACGAACAAAACAACACAAACATAAATATATAATAAATAAATAAATAAATAAATAAATAAATAAATAAATTAGTTAACTTAAATCTCTCTATGAATATTTATAACTTTCAAAAAGTTCAGTATCTTATCAAGATTTGGCCTCTGGCCCAAAATCTCTCTCAAAGTTGAATTTCCAAAATGCTGTCTGCGACTCTGGTCAACAGCAACACAGTTGTAAAGTATATGTTTAACACTTAAAGTACAAATGCAATACTGGTATACTGGCTGGTCATCACCCTTCAAAAGGTATTGATGAGTAAGCCGAGTATGTCCAATTCTCAGGCGAGTAAGAATGACTTCAGATCTCCTATCATACTGTTTCTTGTGTGTCCAATTTTCTATTATAGGTCTGATCTCGTAAAGTTTATTGTGGACTTGTTCGTTCCACACATTTTGCCATCTCTCTGCTAGTCGTTTTTTAACAACCAGCTTCAAGTCACCTCCTTCAATGAACATTGTATGCTGAGAAGGACTTGCTGACTTTGCAGCTGCATCAGCTGCTTCATTCCCTTTTATACCTACATGGCCTGGGACCCAACAAAATTTTACAAAAATATTACTTGCAATAAGATGGCAAAACAGTTTGCGAATTTTAATCACTATAGAGTGAGAACTAGGTTCATGTGAGATCAAAGCCTGAAGTGCACTAACTGAGTCAGTGTAAATAACACAGCGACGATGACCTTTACTAATTATATATTTTAAGGCTAGATAAATAGCCTGCAACTCTGCAGTAAAGATGGAAGAATTTGATGCAATTTGTTCTGCCACGATCTCATCCTGGCAGACAAAGGCTGAGCCAACGTAATCAACCGATTTCGATCCATCAGTATAAATAGGAATTAAATTCCTGTCGTAGTGTTGAATTTCTGCAAAGTGCTGCCTATAGATGTAGTCCGGGGTGGATTCCTTAGGAAACTGCTTTAAGCTAAAGTCAACATTAATCACAGGAGTTGACCAAGGTGATATATTATCGACCTCGACCTGTGAAATGTTGCTTGTGTCCAGGTCAATCGTGCTGCTTACATTCTCCATTCTAATGTCAAATGTAGGGACACAACTTGGGCGAGCTGTAAATAATCTTTTCAGCTGAGTATCTAATACTCTACAATAAACTGAAGGTTTAGCCAGAGATTTCTGTTTAATGTCATAGAACAAAGACAACTGCTCTCTCCTGAGAGATAGTGGAGGCTCATAAGCATCCACGTACAAACTTTGAACAGGAGAAGTTCGAAATGCACCAGTGCACAAACGCAATGCTTGATGGTGGATTGGATCCAGCATCCGAAGAGTAGATTCTCGCGCAGAGCCATAAACAACACATCCATAATCCAGCTTAGAGCGAACGAGGGCTCTATATATCCTGAGCATCGAACATTTGTCTGCTCCCCAGGATGAGCAGCATAATACCTTTAAAAGATTCAGAGATTTTAAACATCTACTCTTCAAATTGCGCAAGTGTGGTAAGAACGTCAATTTATGGTCAAACACGACACCCAAAAATTTTGCTTCATTGACCATTGGAATTTTAACCCCATTTAGGTGAATTTCAGGGTCCAGGTGCAAACCACGCCTTCGGCAAAAGTGGATGCACGAGGTCTTCTCTGCATTAAAAGTAAAACCATTGATCTTGGACCAATTGTCTATGCGATTTAGGGAGGTTTGCAGTTGTCTTTCAATAAAACTCATGTTAGTAGACTGACAGGAGATCTGAAAGTCATCCACATACAAGGAGTGTTTCACACTGGGAGGAAGACACTTAGCTATGCTATTAATTTTGAATAGGAACAGAGTCACACTCAGAATAGAACCTTGAGGAACACCCTCTTCTTGTGTGAAAGGCCTAGAAAAAGTGTTGCCCATCCTGACTTGGAATCTACGATTCTGCAGGAAGTTTTTTATAAAAATTGGCAGATTACCCCGCAGTCCAAATTCATGCAGATCACGGAGTATTCCATATCGCCAGCAGCGATCGTAAGCCTTCTCTATATCGAAAAACACAGACACTAAGTGCTGTCGTCTTACAAACGCTTCGCGTATAGATGTTTCAAGGTTTACTAGATTGTCCGTGGTACTTCTGTTCCTACGAAATCCACTCTGATGTGGTGAAAAGTAGTTCTTTTCCTCTAGGAGGAACATCAGGCGTCTGTTTACCATTCTCTCGAAAAGTTTGCAAAGACAACTAGTCAGAGAAATTGGTCTATAATTAGAGGGATTCTTGTGGTCTTTACCTGGTTTGGGTATGGGAATGATGATAGATAGCCTCCAAGAGTCTGGAAAAGTATGTTCTGTCCATATTCTGTTAAACAGATTCAAAAGATTACTGAGGGAATTGTCTGACAGATTTTTTATCATGCTGTAGTGGATTTTATCCGGCCCTACAGCAGTATTCCCCGAGCGAAAGATTGCTGTACATAGTTCTATTCTGCTGAATGGCACATTATATTCCTCATTAGATGGGGAGTGGAAGTTTAGATATTGTTTTTCAGTTTGAACTTTATAAGCCTGAAAATCCCTTGTATACATAATATTGCTGGATGAAGACGAAAATGTTTCACCCAACAAATCAGCAATACCTTTTATGTCACTGATTATTGTGCCATTACTTTCCAGCATGGACAGAGAGTGAGAAGCATATTTTCCATTGATTTTATGGATTTTATCCCAGACTGCTTTTGAGCTGGTGGAAGATGTTATGCTAGAAACATACTTCCTCCAAGAATCCCTTTGGCTTTGCCTTCTTATTTTTCTGGCATTAGCCTTTGCTTTCTTAAAAGCAACCAAATTGTTAGCAGTGGGGTATCTTCTGAAAATCCCCCATGCTTTCTTTTGCTTTTTAAATGCTGCCTCGCAATTCTCATCCCACCATGGTTTCGGATGTTTTGGATATCTGGTTGACGTTTTCCCCATTGTTTTTTCGGCTGCCTGAATAATACTGGAAGTGACAACTTCGACTGCATCATTGATATCAGCAGTATTGACCATTTCCTCAGTGACGTTAGCCAAAGAGGAAAATGCAGGCCAATCTGCTGTTTCAAGTTTCCAGCGTGGTGGACGGGCTGTTTCACAGCTTTCTCTGCCTCGGTATTTTAGAAATATTGGGAAGTGGTCACTAGAGAGTGGATTAGATCCAACCCCCCATGTAAATGCTGAAAACAAGTTCGGACTGGCTAATGATAAATCAATGGCAGTGAATGTTCTTGTTGGGGCATGGAAGTATGTCACTTCTCCGGTATTAAATATATACAGTTGGTGATTGCCTATAAATCTCTCAATGGCCCTGCCACGACGATTGATGTCGGGACTGCCCCACATTGGATTGTGACCATTGAAATCACCGAGTAAAAGGAATGGAGTTGGCAGCTGTTCAACCAAGGCATCCAATTCATCATCATTGACTCTGACATCTGGTGGCAAGTATATGGAACAAACTGTGACAGTAACGCCGATTGAAATTCTGACTGCCACGGCTTGCAGCTCTGTTGTTATTTGTACCGGTAAAGACGGGATGCGGTTTGAAACCAGTACAGCCACACCTCCACTGGCGCGGGTGTGGCTGTCATCATCTTTACGGTAGAGATCGAATCCTTTTAAAGAAATTCTTTCTCCAGATTTCAAATGTGTTTCCTGAAGTGCCACGCAGAGAGATAAAGTAGACGATGTCAGGTGTTTAATGTCAGAAAAGTTGTTGCGAAAACCACGACAGTTCCATTGGATTATTTTATAATCCATTATGTGTTTGAGGCAGCATTCTTTGTAAAGGTATCCCTCTTTAATTTTACAGCCGATTTGCCTTTTGGAGGTGAGGCTGGTGGTGTAACCACCTTATTAGTCTCCTCATCTGAGAAGTCGGAGAACTCACTCATAGACTGAGTCTCTGATCTTTTAGATTTAGAGAGGGCTGATTTTAATTTTTGTTTGTTGAGTGGGTTCTTATTAGCTTTTTTTGAACCCACATTTCTGGTTACTACCCCTGCTTTAGGTAGGGGTGTTCTTTTCTTTATACTCTCCTTTTCTTCTGTTTCTTTGGATTGAGTTAATAAACATCTAGCATGGCAAGTGAGAGATTCATTTGGTGAAACGGAAATGTCTGTCTGAACCCCACGTGTGTTTGTGGACTTCAAAACAGCAGCAAATGTTTTCTGTTTCACTGGTGCACTTGAAGTGACCATGCGACGAGCCTCTAGGTAAGATAAATTGTTGACAGTTTTTACCCGCTGAACCTCTTTCTCTCTCTGCCATGCAGGGCATTTCCGGGAGTAGGAAGGATGGGCATCTTTGCAATTCACACAGCATGGGATACTTTTACAATCGGTACTCTCGTGACCTTCAGTCCCACACTGTGCACATACGCTCTTTCCTCGGCAGGATGTTTGAGAATGTCCAAACCGCTGGCATTTGAAGCAGCGCAGCGGGTTTGGAATGTATGGTCGAACTGGGCAGCGCAGATATCCTGCAGTAACAAATGATGGTAATGTTGGCTTTCCAAAAGTGAGAATGAGATGTTTGGTTGGTATCAACTTGCCATCACGACGAATGGAGATGCGTCGGACAGCAGTGACACCTTGATCTGAAAGATTGATCTGGATATCTGATTCATCTTCAGACATCAGATCGATCTCAGATATCACACCACGTGACGAGTTCAAACTTGTGTGTGGTGTGATGGTGACATTTATGTCTCCTAGAGATTTAGTTTTTAAAAGCTTTGCTGATTGTTGAGGAGAGGCTGCCTCTACAAGTAAATCTCCTGACCTCAATTTTTGGATTTTTTTAAGATGCCCAATGGTTGATTCAAATAATTTTTGTATTAGAAAAGGAGAACATTTCGACAGAGATGTTTCTCCCGTAGCATGAACAATAAGGTAGGCTGGTTGGTTGGTGGAAATAAAATCGCTTGGTGGTGATGCATTGGTACATGGTGTTTTAGATTTTAGTGAATCCATATTGAAAAATTATTATTCAGCTCCCGGTGACCCCACCCACCATGGGGCCCAACAAGGGGATGCCGTCACATGGGAGATTCCCATAGACCGTCACACCAGGGTTTCCCAGGAGCTATACCCTCACAATGCAGTCAAGAAAAGCACATCTTGTCTGACGTGTCCGCCCGGTCTGCATCGATCGGTTGACTCCAAGCCGAGGTCAACAATGACTCAACGACCAGCCGATTGACTCAAACGGAGCCTGATTTGAGCCTCCCGTTTATCCGAAGCAAAGGCCAAAGCAGTGTGTTGGGGACGTTATGTTGCCCCTCAACTACCAGGATCCCCCTTTCCGGCATACGGGACACCACGCACGGCAAACACGTGGGTGGGCGTTCAGATCCCAGGGATGGTAAAGAAGAGTTTCTAAACCATCTCTGGGAGGTCCCCTCACCACGGACAGGAACCCACATCGAGGGGATGTAGGTAGACAGAAATCACAAGATGCAACAATTACCAAGCTAAAGTGAATCATAAATAGTGTCTTTAGTTAGCACTTAATAGTATTTTTAAAATTTTTTTCCTGTCATTTAATATATATATGACAGAAATAATTTTAAGTAAGAGGGCCTCCCGTAAGTGTAAGACATGTGATATTGGATAACCAGAGCTCTGTAATTGTTATGGAAATAATTTTTCCATAACAATAACAAAATATTCCAACTTTTGCTTACTCAGGAATTTTTGGTCAATTTGTCAAAAAACATGTACTGTACAGTAGAGAGCTGTTAATCGGAACCCCAGTAATCGGCACGATTTTCAGTCAAACTGTGTCGTGCTGAATGGAATATTTTTGATACTAGATTTACTTCTAAAGTATAATTTTTATGCTTTTATATTCTTCAATATATTTATTTTGTTTGTACAGAATGCAGAAATAATTTTTAACGATACGATAGCCTCAATTATTATTATAAAAATTTTCGTTAGGCTTAAAATCGACGAAAATTCAACACAAAGCGACACGCAACGGAGAAAAATTCAATACGAAGCGACACGCAACGGAGAAAAATTTGAACATCGGACAGGTTAATGTATTTTTTCGTACATAATCGGTAATTGGAACAAATCACTAATCTGAACAACCCCAGTCCCCAATTGATTCCGATTAACAACTCTCTACTGTATATTTTTTCATTCATATTATTGAACTTTTAACAACTTTTAAATATAATGGCCATATTAAAGAATTTACACACCAAATGTTGTAAAGACATTAACATAAATAGCAAAGTAACAGAATTTTTTAAAAAAGTAGGAGTTGAACAAAAGCATGGCATAGTTTGATTATTACAAAAAAAATTATTACGTTAAAAAATATTGGATTTTAAAATGCTAAAATGAATAATACTCATGTAAATAAATTTTATGACATCATTACAGTGAAGTATTTGTAATATAGTGTCACCATAGTAAAGCAAGTTATAATAATAGCACCAACTAGGGAATTAAATGCAGACAGGAAAGAATAATTTCCATGCATCAAGAAGAAAAATCACAAAGGATAACAAAAACATTACAATGCTCTCAAGGAACAGTTTTGAAAATAATTTCAAAGTTTAAAACATTTGGAACTGTGAAAAATCAGCAACATGTTGGAAGTAGTGGTAGAGGTCAGACACCATCTCTTATCTAAATAATTATGATAATTTAATAACATGTTGGAAGACAAAGATCTACAACTAAAAGAGATGACTAACTTTATTAAAATTTTTAAGGAAAACAGGTTTTCATCACCAATCAGTATTAATTCAGAATAAGAACTTAAAATAATCCTTAATTACAAGTTTTTTAAAAAGCTTAGGGCATTTCAAGAATATCCACTACTCTGAGTTCATCTTCATTGCTACTGATTTCTGCATAATCAGAAACAGTTATAATTAATGGATTGACATGCTCTTCTCTTCCAATATATCTGTTCAATGTTCAGTATGTTTCACTGCATTTCTCCAATTACAAGTTGTGACACTTTCAATGGTAGATAATGTCAAGTCCTCTACATTGGGAAGTTTAAGCAAAGCATTTTTTTGATAAAATTGATTTTTTTATTTGTGTCTATATTAATTCTATAGGATTCATATCACAATGATATGATGGTAATCTTAAAACAAGTAATTATTTATTGTGACATCGTCAAATGCTGGGCTGTAATTTTTAATCTCCTTTATATTATTTGATACTTGTAAAACAGTACTTAGATTTAGTCTTGTATACTTTATAACAATATGTTCTGAAATTTAAAGACAATCAGTACAGTGATGCCTTCAGATGACATGGTTAATAAATAAAGGTTACATTGAGTTAAACAGAAAGTTTTAATGTATTTTTAATAGCTGTGGTTATCTGAAATAAATGTGTGATTTAATTATAACAGTTGTGAAATTTAACACATCATTGCTGCTGATGTGAAATATTTTTCTTTGTTTTAGAATGTTTAGATTAAATTAAACATTACATTAAAAGTTAAGTGATGTTGATTTATATTTGTTTTAAAATGCATCATTATACCAACACTAATAAAAAAATAAAAAATGATGATGATGATTTACAAAAGTTATAAATACGCAAATAGTCCAGAAGATAGTTACGTAAAATTTTCTTAATTCATCTGAGACCAATGGAGTAAATTTGAAATTGATTTGCCCCTGTACACTCAAATCTGTTTTTGTGCGGTCTTTTTTTGTGCGATTTTTTATATGTGCAATGTGTTTTGTGCAATTATTTTTGTGCAGTATACCAATTTGATTGAAATTCATATACCGCGCACAAAAAAATCACACAAAACAAATCGCACAAATAAAAAATTTCACAAAAAAAGACCGCACAAAAACAGGTTTGAGTGTATATCATACTTTTCCTGTTAGCAACAAAGTCCTCCTCGTCATTATCTAACTCCTTTCAGGGAAAAATTTTTGAATTTAAATAACGTGACTTCTGGTTTGCATCAGAAGTTCATATATAGTTAATTTGAGCCTCTTGCCCCAGGTTTCCATATCTTGTCTCACCTTTCATCTAACTAATTCTATTCTCGAGATTAAGAAAAGACAGACAAATAGAGACAGTGGAAATTTATAGGTCTACAGTTTTTTCAAATTGCAGCCCAATAACATGTCCAAGATTTTGCTAATTCATTGATTTCATAAACCCTGTTTCTTGGTTTATAAACTTTAATATCATATAAATATGCTATAAGCATATCAGAGGAATGAGGAATTCATTTCTTATTTAACCAAGCTATTATTTTACTTTTTCTTGATGGCAGAATTTTTCTAATTCTTTCGAATGATAAAATGCATTATCTGTAATTATTATACTTTTTCCTGGAATATTTGGTAATAACTTTCTTCAAACCATTTATGAAAATAGATATTATTCATTTCAACATGATAATTAGTAAAGTTTGTTTTAGATCAAAATAACAGTAGGGTGTTTAATACAAATCCAATTATACTTCCTGCATGGTCCAAAATTTAAAAGACCATACCTAGGAGGAATTTGGTGACCACAAATAAATCTGCCTTCGTTCCAGTGTTTAATTTTATTATGATGTTCATTTATTCGTGTTTCATCTTAATAAAGAAATGAGATATTTGGTAATTCCTGTCTGTATGGTCTTATTTGGTATAAATAACTGTTTATGTGCAACAATTTCCAGTTTCTTGATATAACATTTTTTTATAATCTATTTTTCCATATTTTAACTAAAGCTATTTTGTTAAAACATAATATAGCAATGAACTATCTTCCATAAATGAAATATTTCTATATAACTTTTCAAGTACACATACAACATCTAAAAATTATGAGAGAAAAAGTGACTCATTCATCATGATAGTGCTTGTCTATATCATTTCTATATTACATTTTTTAGCAATATATAATACTGAAATACTTCTTTAACATTATATTCTCTAGATTTTAGCATCTATCACTTAGTGGAATCTACTTGGAATGAAAAAAATATATCCAAATAAAACTGAACAGCTTTAAAGGTTTAACTTAGGGATGGACTAAGTAGGATTTTTTTGGCCAAATATCAAACAATTATTCTGATGATACTGTTACCAAATACAGCAGAATACCAAATATTCTTGCCTTTCCTGATTACTGAATTCCTAATATTCAGACAACTATCAGCTGATTTATTTGGAAGTGCACAAACAAAAAGACTTGAAAAGTTAGAGAACAGCATCTCCTGCTCAATAATGAAGATTATATAAGTTATTTTTAAAAAATTACTACGTTATGATGAACAATAAAAACACTTACTTCCTATGAGCACAGATCATTACTGTTCCCTTGTCACTCTCAAATTATGATTATTAATAAACAGTATTTGCATAACATTGTTTCTTAAAGTTATATTTGTTTTGGAAAAAATAAAAAAATGCTTCAATATTTTTAAATATCTGAATTTTTAACTTTTTTTGTAATTTGTTTATTTTTATCTTCCTTTCCTTTCTTCTCTCTCTCAACTAAAATTAGATTACTTGGCTGAATTATTCAGTTTTGAGGAAGTATTTGGTCCAAATATCAAATACTATACCAAATTCTTTGTAGCCAAATGTACTAGTACCTACCAATGTCTAATATTTGATCTAAAACTAGTATAAATATTTTAAATTATTATCAAAAATATATGGTAGGGTTAATGTCTGAAATTAGCCAATTCTCAAATCGGCCAGCCACTTTGCACATTGGTCAATGTTCAATGCATATACAGGTAACCCCCCATATAGCACGGCACTTCTATAGCATGGATTCACTCTAACACAGTTCGAGAATTGGGTAAAACTACTGATATCTAGGTACTCTAGTTTTACCTAGATATCAGGTACTCTAGGTAAAACCCTCGTACAACATGAAACGTAATAAATTTTTACATACTTAAGTATTAATAGTTCATGAAAATAATACTCATCAGACGAAGCTTGTATAGGGAAAAGTTAAATGAATACATCGATAGCACGGAATGTCATCTTGCCCCGAATAATTACTTGGAAGCATTGCAACAAAGAGTGATAAGATTCACCCTAACTCCTCTAGCGAAATTGCTACATACGGATGCTGCCACTTTACAAGCTCCCAGGACTCCGAGAATGTTTGCTTTTGGAAAAACGCATAAAACAGGTTCCCAATTACGCCCTGTAGTGGAAAAGTGTAATGCTCCGACGTTCAAGATAGAAAAAGTACTTCTTAAATTTATACAAAGTAATATGCAAGTTTCGCCGTTTTCGATCAAAAACTCGATAGAATTGATCCAAAAACTTGAGGATGTTACGCTCATGAATGAGGAGTGTTTGACGGTATTAGATTACAAGGCATTATACCCTTCCATCAAGCTGCCTCCTTGCTTTTGTGCCTTGCGGGACTTTTTATTCGCCAATATTAAGAACGCTGCAAAGTACCACACCCAGATCTTGGAATTAGCGGACTTGATATGTCACACATCTTTCTTTGGCTTCGAGGACAAAACTTATATACAGGGGCGAGGAGTACCGATGGGTAGCCCTATGTCTTATATACTCTGCGAATTGGTACTCCGCAAGCTAGAAAGCAGTATTCTCCCGATAGTAGGGGATGATATTTTATTATACGTGAGATACGTGGACGACATCTTTATCGTGTGGAAGGACAATCGCAACATCAAAAAGTTTATAGATTTAATGAATCAAAACCCCTATGGTTTAACTCTAGAGTTAGATCAGCAAAGTTATAATAGTGTTAATTTCTTGGATCTCACTATAACATGTGTAGGAGGGGAAATCTGCACGAATGTCTATCGGAAACCGATATCAGTCCCAATCGTTATCCCTAGGAACTCTGCAGACCCGGGGCATATCAAGATGGCAGTATTTCGCTCGTGGATACAGAGAGCGCACACACACTGCACCAATGTTTTAGATACAATTAAAGAGCTACAATACATCCGAACAACGGCTTTGCAACATGGCTACAGAACAGAAAAAATAGATGCTCTCATCAAGAAAGACCATAACCGAACGAGTGGGAGGAGTAGAAACCAACCAAGAGAGAAAGTGATCCTCGATTACATTCCTTTTCTTAAGCCGTTAGTTAAAAGGATTTCCAGGAGTAGGAATTTGCAGGTTATTTATCGACGTAATCCGACCATATACAAGCTTTTAAGGAATGATAAGATGAAGTATGAGCGTAACTCACTAACAGGAATTTATTCGATACCATTAAGGGATCATAGGTTCGATTCTAAATTAGTATATATAGGGGCAACTTTGAGAAATTTAAAAAAGAGGATTAATGAACACAAGCGATCGGTGGAAAAATCAGTTGATAGTACCGTCCTGGCCAGTTATGCTAAGCAGCAAGGCATCACGGTCTTTTGGGACCAAGCCTCTATCATCAGGGCTACTAGATCGAGACACGCAATAAAATTTTTCGAAAAATTGGAGATCCACAGAGCGCAGAGAAGTACGCAATGCATTAATTATAGGGACGCTGATGGGCTTTCCACAGCTTGGAAATCTTTGTGCGATGATTTGGGCTAAACATAGAAGTACGATAAATCCTAGAGCTGATATTGTTTTAAATCTTTAATGACGGATGAAGGCATTTGTAAAGAAATACTGCGATAATCCGTGATTGGTTTAAACCGCACGTTGTTTTTTGTTTCGTTTTTATTTTTTGTTTTATTTTTATTTTATTTTTATTTGTTGATGAAATATTGACATAATTTTGTAAATTACGATAATCCTGTTTATTTTATTTTATTTTTATTTTTTATGTATTTATTTATTTATTGTAATCGTACCGTTAATTTATGTAATATTTGTTCGAATTTAATATTAGTTCGAATTTCATATTTAATTTAAAGATGTAACTGAAGATGGACGCTTAATGCGTTTGAAAACGTTCTTAGGATTAAAGAATTTTTGCTGAAGTTGGAATGGTTGATTATTTTATCTTAATCTTTGCTAACATTACTTTTTGCCTGAGCAATGCCAGGCTCCTCTGCTAGTTATAATATATTTCTAATTACTCAAATCAAGTGATCTGTTATTTTCTAATATGATCAGATATTAGAGAGAACAACACTTACTCAATATTAATTTTACTTTTATCATAAATTTATTTTAAGTTGTACAATAGAAATTTTTCATTTACATTGTATATAAAGTTACTTTCATAAAATAAGATTTTGTCATGAAAGTACCACATTTAAATGAATTTAAATTTTATTTTTATGCACAGAGAAATGAAATTTATGAAAATTCAATGCAAAAATGAAAATTTAAGAATTTAAAGAAATAATAAAAAATAAGAGTTTTCTAGAAAAGGAGGTATAAATGTTTTTTCTTTGAATTAAAATCAAATGGAGATTTTAAGCGACAAATTTACTGAAATATGTTAGATCAAAACATACATGAAAAGATTAATGGTCAGGTGCAAAATATCAAGGAAATAAACAGTGTAAGATGAAAATTGAATTTCTTTTCAGACCATTAAATCAAAATTGTGTAATAAAAAAAATTTATCATAAATTTAAACATTTTCATTCAACTATTATTCAGAATTGATAAGTTTAATCAACATTTCTAAATGTGAATAAATGAATTTAAAAATACAGCACATATAATTGTATATATTACTGTAAATGTCAAAATACAAAAAGTCATTAATTATCAAAAAATGATTGCAATCACCAATAATCAATCTATATCTATTCACTTCATCATACATGACATTGATAGACAATACTTTAGTGCCTGGTATATTCTTAAAAATAATAACAAGATCATTATCAAAACAAAATCTTTTTATAATTTCTGAATTTAAGTTTTGCTTCATCAAATACTTTTTCTGTACAAAAAATTTATTCCATATTAAAGATTAGACCAAAACATTAATGATGTTATAAATTATAAATCTAGAGAATGAATTTTGTCAAAGGAAGATTAGTAATATAGCATTGATTTCTCTGTTTAGCATTAGAAGAATTATCTAAGAATGAATTATGAAACAAAGAAATCATTTCTATTTGAATTCTTGAAACTTATCATGAAGCAACTTTCAACTTAAAAAATTTAAATACTGCTGCCATAAATTTTATAGAATTAAATAAATCTTGCACTGTTAGACAGAAGTATTGTTTAAAAATGAAGTTCAATAACTGATACTGCATAAATTTGCATGAATCAATTCTCCCAGTGCATGAGTAAATTAACATTTTGATGGAAATGTCACTTATTTTAATATACTTTTTAAAAACTTATCTTTTTATTGTCTATGGATTTTATAGTTAAAATATTTTTACACAAAATTAAAAATCTTTATTTCTCTGAAAATGCATTTTAAAAGAGTTAATGCAATGTATTTTTATTACTTCAAAAACTGAATTATAGAATTATTATTAATGTATTTAATATAAGCAGAAAGCAAGACAAAGACAAAACTTATTAAAAATTTTAAAATGTTTTATTTGAGAAATAATTTTAGTTATTTTTCCAGTGTTCACAATAGAATGTACTTGTTTATCAAATAGCTAACGTTATCTTTCATTCAAAGCATAACCATCATAAAAAGTGATAAGTAATTGTTCAAATGAAAAAAATAGCATTTGCTGTGTGTTGAACTTTAACATATTCTAGTCTACATGAACTGGAAAAAAAAAAAATCAATTTTATAGGACAAGCTATCCATTGATTGATAATTATTTTAAACAAATTAAAAATTAATGTCTTAAATTTAACATTTTAACTAAATATTTGCAGAATAAAATTCTGTAAATGAAAAAATATATACATTAAAAACAGTTGCTAAATTTCAAACAAAACATACTACATGTCATTTACAGAAATATGCAATTCATTCACTGATCTTCCCTTATATATGTAAGATCATGTTCACAAATTTCAGACCATTTAACAAAAAATATATGTGATTGGGTTTGAATTTTAATCTTAAAATAAAATAATCTGAACTAATACATAGGATGTGTAAGATAATTTCTAGGCAGGAAAAATATTTTTTGTGTAAAGTTGAGGTAAAACTGTTTATAAATATTCATGATTTCATTCATGTATATCAAATATTTCACAAGAGTTTTGCAATCTTTTATATTTTAATCATTTTTCCTCAAAAGTAATAATTATTGTATTTCCATTCAAATTTCTAGATATGATAAAAACAATCAAACTGCAATAAATCCCCTGCTGACTCAGACTAATAGGGAATGAAAATCAAAGTACACAAAAGTCTGTTAGCAGGATGTTTTTCTCCAATGGCAAGGAAAACAAGGTGAATATAGAGTACAGTAATTTATTAGGATCAGTTGTATGCAGAAGTTTAACTGAGCTTTAGTAGGTTAGACTACTGAATTTATTATTATAATAAACGAGCTCAAAAAATTTCATGACAGTACAATATACAGCAATGTAGTCTTTAGTATATTACCAACTATAGTAATATAATGTATGGTATTGTAGACTTCAAGATATCAAAAACATTCAATTATAATTTTTCTATTGTCAAGAATTTTAAATTATTGTACAATTTTTCAAAAAACTGAAAACAATATTTTGAAAACTTTTTTGTGATTTTTAAGTTTAAATATTTTTAAGTCAACTGTTTCAAAAAATGCATTTAAATGAATAAGTTTTACTATTCCAACACAAATAACTAATGTTATTTTGTGCAACTGAATATACGCAATTCTGTTTTTACATAATTTTTTACACACTTTTATAAAGACTTTTGCATGCTTTTGCTTTGATTTAGCACTGTCTGAAAAAAATTAAATGTTCTTTCTACATGGATTTGTTTTGATCTAACATGTTTAATAAATTTACTTTCTTAAAAATCTCCACATGATTTTAATTCACAAAAAAAAAAAAAAAACCAATATTCATTCTTCCTTTTCTAGAAAATTATTGTTTTTAACAAAATTCTTAGAATTTGCACTTAAGGCTGCTACATAAACTTGAGTAAATTCTAAGATTTGGCTTTTTTTTTAAATAACTTATTTGAACATGGGTAGCAAAGCAACAACCAGACTTTCATTATGACTATCTTATGATTGAAGCAGAAAAAATTTAATTTGAAGTTTGACAATTTGTTTGCATGATTGCATTTCTTCTAACTTCTTTTAATATGGAATAGTTTTTGTATGCCATCTGGTGTTAAAAACTCCAGGTATTTTGGCATTTAATTGAAAAAGTTGAATAAAAACTAAATTTATTTGAATAATATAAATTTATTAAATTTTGTTGATAAGTAACAGTTACAATTATTCCTCCTTGGTTTAATTAATAAAATTAAAATATTTTGTTTAAAACACCCTATTGTACTGATTGGTTTATTGTATTTATTTTTACTGGTTTTTAAGGTCTGAAAACTTCATTTTTTCCCCCATAGAGTTTCTTTTTTACATGATTTATCAGTAACTTATCTATCATGTATGTAACAAGATGTTTTTTTCATCATAGAGAAAGTCACTTCTTATATTATAAAACTAATGTATAAACATTAACATTGGATTTTCAAAACCATTTTTATTTTAAAAATATCCTCTCTCATGATTTCTGTGTCAAGAACTGAATTTTTACATAGAAAATAGGGCATTACAGTACAAGATTAGTTTATATATATATTTATAGATTGAAATTAAGTTAAAACCAAAATTTTACCTTCTTATATTTTTCCAATTACAAATCAATTTTAACAAATTATAATTAAGCCATTGCACAAAACACATTTCTGTTGAATCTGTAAAGCCAATAACATCATTATTGAATTAACTTATTTTAAGTTAAATACAAATGTCAACCTTTAATTACTAGTAGTTTTATAGGAAAATATTTTCGACTGCTTTACACAATTATATTTTGTATATTTGTTATCATTTCTATTTTTATGCTATCAATCATATTAAGATATATTCATTTTTATATTTCTTCAGTTTTGCAATATATTTCTCATTTGTTTGATTTTGTCATATGTTTAAAATCTGTAAAAAATTAATGCAATTATACATGAAGATATTCTAGAATATAAAAATTCATATTAATCTGATGATGCAGCTGAAAACATTTGTTTTCATGTAAAAAACTGCAAGTGATTAAAGGTTAATGTTCACATTTAATTTGTATACCAGTTCAGATGTTTTTTTCATTTTAACAGTCAACTGCATCTATTCAAAAACAATTAACAACCATAAATACACTAAACAGTACAAGGGGTTAGCAGTTTAATCAGATTAAATGTTTTTCAAGGCTGCTGTTCAAATTTATTGTTTTTTGAATTATAAAGCTAAGAGATTCACAGCAGCTCAAAAAAACCATTTAATCCATATAAACTGCTGATTATTCAAACTGTTTTCTTTTGGCTTTTGAGTAAGGATATATTTAGCAATAATAAATTTTTCATAAACAAAAATTAGTCTGATTAAACAAAAGTCACACTTTAAAATCACTGGAAAAAATTTATAGTAAAGGTTAGAATATAAAAAGAATAGCATTCTAAAGTATATAACTTAAATATTTTAACAAATTTTTTCATTTAAAATGAGAGAGCAACCCTAGGAATTCTTTCATGTAATACATGTATTATATTATACACACAGAGAAATAATCAATTCCTATTTTATAGACTATATGTACAATATACATTTGTTTCTGTGGAGCTTTTTTTTTTTTATTAGAAATAAGTGCACCACTCCTATGGGAGTATAACACTAAGGATACATAAACCAAAATAAATGATACAAAGTAAACATAAAATTAGTATTCGGCTTTTAGTGAAAACTAAAATGTAAAAAACTAGAAATTAGAAATTATAAATAGTCTTTTCGTTCCAAATTTTTTGAACATAATTGTAAAAAGCATCAAACAGTGGCTTCTGAACAAGCTTATTGAGTGGACATGGCCACTTGAAACCATGCGTGAAGATTTCTAATTTCAGAATAAGTCTATCTTGATTGTAAATTGGACAATGATAGATCATATGATCAACGATGTCAAGGTTTACTGTAGAGCAAAAGCAACAGGCAATTTCTGCTCAGTTATATATTGCCAGGTAGCTTTGAAAATTACCATGCTCAGTAAGTAGTTGAGCAGTAGCCAACGTTAAATCTCTAAGTGGTGATGAGAATCTGCAATCAACACTAGGAAAATAAAGTCTTGTTATTCTACCAGCTTTACTGCTCAACCATTGCTGGTTCCACTTCTGCATAGTGTTGACATGAATATAATTTTTAAGGCTGCTACATGAGAGAGGGATGAGAATATAGTCCAAGTCAGTGTCCTTTGCAGCTGACTTAGGGCTGTTTCACACTATAACCGACTCGACCGACCGATCCTATAATCGGACCGACTAGTGGTAAAAGCATTTCACACTGAGTACGATTATATGTCGGTGGCCGACTCGTAAGGACCAATCGGAACGCCTGTTACAGATCAAAACACTAGCCAATCATGGTAAGTTTTTCAATTTACACAGAAAACATGGCCGTCATGAAAAGCGATCATGCATTTCGAATTGTTTTAAAACATATTTCATTCGTATCCAGAAATTGTAGTTCTGAATATGTTACAATTTATCGTTAGGACATATCTTTGGCAACAATATCTATCGGAATGTTTTATAGTCAATCACGTACCTTCAACGTTTAGTTTCTTGGAAATCTTCCGCCATTTCCTACTTCGGATAAATCTAAACTCTGATTGGTGTAGCTTCGAAGCTCTCATTGGCTGTAGCTCACCGACTGCTCCGACCCGACTACAAATATTTAACTTTTTAAATCTGTCCGACTGGAACGACCAGTCGGTCGGCCGACTGCTGTTGCCATGGCAACACGACTTGGAGTCGGATCGGTCAGTCCAGTCGGTCATAGTGTGAAACAGCCCTTAGCCTCAAAGTTGGCTTTTTCATTTCCTAGTATGCCAGTATGGCTAGGAACAAAAATAAAAGTTACAGTAATACCTCAGTTTTCGTTGATTGCCTCGGATTTCGTCAGCGTGCTCAAGTGACCTTGCTGCTAATTTTGTGATGATAAAAAGTGACCCATGCGTTTTCTGGCTCAGTGTGGTGTTATTTCTCATTGTGTGAGCATTATCCCGCGATGGCCCACCACTGGCCAACGATTCCATTCCCCGAACACTGGGAGTTCAGTCATGAGTTCACACTTTGCCATGACAGGCTGGCTACGTGAAGTTTTCCAGGTTTTCTCCACGTCTGTAATGCCTGAATAGGGGCCAGTTACGAGGTACCTTAAATGGACCTCCCGGAAAGCATTATTCCCTGTGATACAACCATCATAAATGCACACAACTACTATTACATGACAATTACATCACACTTTACTATGTGACAATATAGGCTAGAAGCTCATGTCCAACTAACTTCTACAAGACAAGACATTAACCCGTGTGTCTACCCAAACAATCCATTGCTTTTATCTTAATGCTAATTATCTCATCTTTTACCTCAATGCCTTTATCTTTATGATAATTAGTCTTTTATATTAATTTCTTATTTAGTATTTAACATTATATTAATTCTCTATAAAATGTGTTTTTAGTATGTATTTTGGAGTGTCTAGAACGAATTAATTGGATTTACATTGATTCACATGGAAATAACTGCCTCGGTTTTCATCAGTTTCGGATTTCGCCGATTGTTTTCAGAAGGATTATCGACGAAAACAGAGGTATCACTGTATCTTATTAACATGATTTTTAATATGGTGCTGGATATATGTGAGTTTGTTGCTATTGCAATTGGAATTTAATAGGGCTTTTAAGACAGACTGAGTCACTGTAAATGTTGATAGAAAGAGTGTATGTAGATATTTAGAAAGAGTTTTGTTAGGTAGTGAAATGGCCCACTGAACAGCTGGGTAGACAGCATCTTCTTCAGCTTGATAGATGGAGGTATGTGGGGGTATCTGTACCTTTTAACATATTTTGGGCGAAATATGTCATTACATAGCTGGGTTAGCTGCAATATGGGGATATTTGGGTTGCATATAATAATGCAAGCTAGGGGATTGGGGACAGCTGCAGAGATAATCTTGAAACCCCTAGGAAAGCCACAACCACAATTTTGGTATTGTATACATAGGGATCCTGTAATAGAGAAATGTCTATCGTTGGTGCACAAGAATAGTGACACAACTCAAAAAAATAGTTCCTCCAGAACAGCCACTTAAAAGTTTCTTGTTCGTGTAAGGCTTTGTCATGATCTTTGATTTTTAAAATTTTCAAATCTATTTTGGAAATAAATATTAGTGTTAGTTCTTCCACATAAAAATATGGAGAGTTTGCTATACATTTCTACAATAAACTCGAAATTGGAAATTTTTGAGTTGTGTCACTATTCTTGTGCACCAACGCTAAGTCATTATCTATTAAAAATTTTGCCAGATTTCCTGTGACTGCTTTGGAGTGATTGACATTAAATTGAACAATTTTAACATGTTTCTTAGTATATGGCCTCTCCATAGTCTGTGTTTTCAATCAGTTTTGATTTAACTTTTAAGTATACAGGACATTCTGCGTCCATGGCTTTGTGAGAAACATTTTGAATGTTTATTTTTAGACGTTTAGCCCATCTGATACAATTAATGCACTTAATAACAGAAGACTTGGTCTTTTCCACACACATTCTATAGCTATGACCCTCAATATCACAATGTGAGCAGGCTGGTTGTTCCAGTATGCATTTTGAAGCAATGTGACCAAATTTACAGCAGTTGTAGCATTTTTTGATTCCTAAGTAATTGAAGACTTGATGAGATCTAAATCCTATATACACTCTTCTGTTTTTTAGTAAATTTTGATGAACTTGTGGTGTGGGTCAATAAAACCCATGTTTTTTCCTGAGCAGAGTCTGCCTTGTATCTGAATGTAAATAGTGGTTGTAGTATCTGATCTTTTTCTTCTAGTATTTTTTTTAAGTTATCATTCTGTGCAGTGACAGTGTTAAGCAACTCCTCTTTATTTAGGTTAGAGCACACACGGTGTATTTGAACTAAGGGCTTTCTTTTAGTTTTCTTTCTTGCCGAAAATTTGAATTCAGAGTCATCATTGTTGTTGATAAGATTAATAATTTTATCAACACTGGCAGTGTTGGATATTTAGAGGTTGACTTTCCCATCTTTTTGCACCAGACAGGAGTCAATCCTGATACCATTGGCAGCTGGTTTTAGAACAGATTCTAAATGACTTCCGACTGTATTTTTGTCCACTTGCGAGTTTTTAATCCCTGGAGTTAACAGTAATGTCTCCTTTTTTTGTGCTTGACCAGGCTGGTTATAGACTTTAAATCTTGAAGCTTTAACAGCATTTGCATATGATTTCAGTTGTGATTGATAATGTATTTTATCATCTTGCAGTTTAACTATTTCTTCTTGTACCACATTGTATTATCTAAACAACATAAGTGGATGTCAGTTATCCTTTGTATTAGTTGATCCATTGTGTAGCTTTCTTGTTGGTTGACTGGGCGTTTATTCACTATGGGCTGATAAATACTTTTAAGTTGGTTGATGGCTTCTGTAAATCCTAGTTTCAATATTTCTTCAAAGGCTGCAGAGACATTTTCTAGGGTAGCTTTAGATTTGGGCCCCGGCATCGTGCTGCAGATTAGACTTAGCTATCACACTAAACCATGTGCATGAGTTCAAGGTTGACTAGCAACAAAACAATACAAATTTTTAATACTCACATGCACCAAAGGCCAAAAAGCAAAAATAAGACAACCAAATGTTTTAAAGAAATGGAAAAAATAAATAAATTATAAAATTAGAGCCGGAACAAAGACAAAGCACTGTTCAACTTGACGCCACCTGGCAGTCCCATGTTTCTGTGGAGCTACACACACACACACACACACACACATATATATATATAATCACTGTATAATGTTTAATATAATTATTACCTACCTATACATCCTTATCTAATACACATCTATAAAATTAATTAGTATAAGAAATTCTATTTAAAAAATTAACAACAGTATTCAATCTCTAGATTTGATCTTTAAAAAAAAAAAAAAATCTTCAGACAATAATTTCAAATTTTTAGAAACTTCAAAAATTATAGTTACAAAGCTATTTTCAATTTACCAGCATAAATATTAATTGAAGGTTTATTATAAATACAAAAAAATGACCAATTAAAAAAAACAATCATTATATACATGTTTACAATTTCTGAATAGTAAAAACTATTCTTAAATTTTTATCGACAAGAATGTTGTTATAATTTGTAAAATTTTAAATTTACAAATTATAACAACAAAATAGTTAAAATAGTATATAAATAAATAGGTTAAGAAGATATTAAATTTATAGAATAAATTTAAGAATTTTTAAATAACTAATTATTTATTGAAGAAAGAAATTATTTGTCTTTTATAAAAGTGTTTAATATTACAGAAACACTTTAAAATCATATCAATGAGATTTTCAATGCCAATCTTCATGCTATTAGATTTAAAAGTATTTAAGATAATTAATAGGTTATTTCTTGATTGAAGTTGTTTTTATCAAAATAATATAATTAATATTTATCATAATTAATGATCAATACATTAATAGGATATAATGTCATTTAATATCTTTATAGCTGATAAAAATATAAATTACAATACAGAAAATTGCAACATTTGTGTTTCTTTTCTATGAATTTTCTGTTGCAATGTTTTTAATTTAAAAATTTTATTTAAGAATTTTCTAATATTAGGCATTAAAATAACAAAACTAAATAAACTAGCATTAATTTTATTAATTTTGAACTGTTATAAAAAACAGGGTTTAACAAATATAAACTAAATACTGTATTAATATGAATAATCAATTGAAAGAGTTTAAGACCATTATAACCGTTATACTTGATTTCTACTGTAAATTCTATATCCCAGGGATAGCAAATCTTTTAGAGTAAGGCATATTTACATACTAAAAACATTTTTGCACTCAAAATTTTAGAATTACAACAACTATTTTTAAAGAAATGAAGTAAATATACTTTAATTGATTAAAATAAATTAAAAAATTTTAGTTGTGGTTATAAATTCAGTTTAACTTAATAGTGTTTTTTTTTTTCTTTTTTTAAGCAGAGGTTTTTGTCAGCATGTATAACAAAATAAAACACTAAATTTATGCTCCACCCCAAGTCCCAGGTGATTGCCTAGACTATTAACAGAAAAACATTAAAATGCACTTAAAATATTTTACTTGTGGTTCTTACGATAATTAATAACATTTTACTCTAAAATTTCTGAATATACAGAACAAAATTTCATTACATCATATTGAGTACAATGCTTGAGAAAAATACATGCAAACCAAAGTATTTGCCACAATGAACAGTATTCAGTATTTCTTCATGTTCAGAAATCAGAAGTTGAAGAGGCAGTTTGCTGAATTTAGTGCCATTAAGAATGAGCTAACCTAACCATTCATAAAAACATAAAACTGTGTTTGTGATGGTTTCATGTTCACATGCAAATCACATAAAACAAGACCTTACTATATATAAAGTGAAATTAAATCACATATTAATGTCATTTATATGACATTAATATGTGATTTAATTTCATTTTATATATAGTAAGGTCTTGTTTTATTTTATTTCATTGGAATGACTTTGTTAAACTGATTTTGTAGTATATAACATTAAAGAGAGATTAGTAAAATTATTTATTATTATTATAATACAGTAAAACACAAACAAAATCAAGTGATATATGAGCTAGACAAAATCTTCAGTGTGCCACTTTGGGCATATATAGAAATGTAAACTATATAGCATGCATGTCATAGTTTGTCATCCATGTTTTATTGTAATTTGAACATTCTTTCATTTGTCTAACATATAACAATACAACAAAAATATATCAATAGTACTAGAAATACATGTATTTAACAATTTTCAATACTTGAAGTATGATTAATTTTAAATAATAAATTTAAAAACTGTATTATTTAATAAAATTAATAAATTATATAGTATCAAATTTGAATTCTGTTTACTATCATAAATGATCTATAAATATATGTAATTTTTATGTTGTATTCAAGCATTATATTTGTATGATTTTATAAATTATATATATAACTATTTTTTCTTTTCTTTATGAAGAGATAATTATAAAATTATAATGTTAGCAATATTGAACTCAAATTGAGTAGCATGAATAGATATGCTGTTTATTTGAAGAATTGATTTTTACAGTACAAGAATATTTTATAGTGTTTTAATTTTTAGAAACCTAACAAAAACAAATTTGTTTATATTGGCACAAAACAATAATTTTTTTTTATAGGTTTTATGAAAAATGTGTACATATATATAATTTTTGTTAGTGACCACTAACAGTTTTGGACTTAACATAACCAGAAGAATAATACCTCTATTTTTCTTCATTAGTTTTTTTTTTTTATAGTAATCTTACCTGAAATCTTTATTTTAGGAAATTTTTTAAAATACATTAAGGTTTTTTTTAGTAGCTTGATATATCTAAATATATCCAATTATTAAATATGTAAATTATTTGTATCAAATGGCTGGTTCTAATTATTAGTGATTAATGTATTAATAAGTTAGCTAGACTGCTAACTACTTAATATATGCCCTTTATACAATTTTTGTTTAAAGGGCATATATTAATTAAATCAGAAAACAAAGCTTATAATTTTAATTCTAAACATATTTATAGAATTAAAACACAATATAAAATTTAGTAATAAAATTTATTGGAAAAGAAAAAAAATCAAACTGATAAAGTAATTCCATGAAGTTTTAAACAAATTACAAAATTTGATGGCATATTCTAAAATTAAAAAGAAAAAAGAAGACTTGCACTAATGAATCTTTTTCTTATAGTTACAAAAGGAAATAAATATAACTATTTGAGTAATGAAGAAGCCCACTAACTAAATTTCACTATTAATATATCTATAATAAAAGTCAATGGCTTATTATGCATTTACTTTTGTTATTTTCAGAATTTTCACAAAAGACATGACAAAAATCCAGACAAATACTCTTTAAAGCTTATTTTAGAAACACTGAATTGCATGCTTAAATTTTTTTTCCATTTACTTAACAAATAAATATATATTAAAAACAAATGAGAAAAAATCTATATGAATTATATATACTTATTTCAATCATCCATAATCCAAATGATGAACAACACAGTACTAATCTACATATTTCAATTAATTAACATGTCACCATGTAAAATATTTTATGAAAATTTCTGTATTAAAATTACATAAATATTCATCATTGTATTAGAATCATCATCCAAATCTAAGAGTAGAGAGACAATATTCCAAAAAAATTATTTGCCGATACTTCTCAAAATCAAAGACGAGCAGACGATCATTACAGTAAATAAACTAAATCACACATATAATTTAATGACGAAAATAGCAAAATGATTAAAAAAATTTTTATTTTCTTTTTATCATGTGTTATAACCCAAATTTCCTTTAAAAATCTCATATTAGAAATAGCAATTAATGAGGTAATCTATACATAGAGCATGATAAGCAATTTCTGCCAAAGTAATTTGTGAATAAATCAATCTTACAAAAAGCAAAAAGAAAAAAAAAATCTAATTAATCAAATGGCTTGATGCTAATCAAATCAGAAGAATCAGACAAGAGCATATTTTATACATTTAACAAATAAATAAATAAATAAATAATGCGATTATCAATCAGGAAATATTTTTATATATTTTAACTCGATTAATATATTACACAGTTTAAAATTAGTTAAAATAAGAAAATTAAAGGGAATTACATTCTTAATTTTAAATTTAGTATTTTTAAATCTTTATTTATTAGAGAAATTGGAGAAAAGAAATACGCTGAGACTAATTACATACAAATTTTAAATCTTATTTTCCATTAAATTTTAAAAGCGATAAATATATATATAAATGGAATGATAGGTAAATGAATTTTCTAATTTTTCTATTAAATAAATATTAGATTTATTTTTATATTCGCTAAAATCTTATTTTTTGAAATCTTCAAAATAGTTAAGCCTAACCGGTAGGACTACGCCTCAAGATGGCTAACATCCATTGAATGTTAATTTACCTCTAAAATGAAGCTCCGTTTGAGGTTCTAGGTACAAGACCTGCTCTTGTTTAGCCATTGTTAAATTTAAGATCACAGTATATAAAAACTGTCTGTCTAATTCAGTCAATTATGATCTACAATATTCGCTCACAGAGACTATCAACCAACCCCGACAAACTCTTTAGCTGGTTGCAATCTTATTCTGCGCATGATCGATTGTCGTGCCATCAATCAACGGAAAGCGGAACTAAAAATTTTTTTTTTATTCTATTTTCTTGATTTACCCAAGCGTTTCCATGATTTTGGTCATTTTAATCAATGGGCATTCTACTGTTGAATTGAGAAATTGTATTTTTATTTATTATGGATTATTTCAAATTTGGTTTCGGCAAAATTTCTCACAAGATAAAGTTGAGGTTATTCACCTATTTTCGTTTAATATTTCTTAATCGTTTATGCTTGCGACACTTTTTTATCATCAGTATTATCCTTAAAAATAAATTATGAAATTAATTTTTCATTTAAAGTGAAATTTTAAATGGTTCCATTCGAAATAAATTGAAATAAGTGGAATGTCAATATGTTTTCTTTAGAGTTTGCATTTTTGATGAAATGTTTAAAAAACAATTCTGAAATAAGAATGTATTTTAAATAATTCGAAAGTTTTGCATTGATCAAACAAAAAGCAAATGATACCATTTCCAGGACTGTTCTAGGGACGCAAATTTTGTAAAGGAGAGTAGAAGGACAATATTTACTCAAAATTTAAATATATGATACAAAATGCCATTTATTGTAAAATTATTTAATGTACTCGCTTGAGAAGAAAATTATCTGGCTTCTACAATATTGGATTTATGACTTGTCATTTTTAGTGAGGATTAGTATAACTTCCAGAATTACTATGCTGAATTATACTATACCGTTACAGCATTCCTTAAAGGGATGGTCAAGAGAAAAATTGATTTCCTGTACACAACACCCTGCAAGCTTCAGTCCTCTGAAGAACGTCATTTAGGCAAAGCACAGAACACCAGGAACGCTTTCACTTGTAACCTGCTGAAATCGTGTACTAGATCCATATTTGACAACCTTACATCATTTCTGTCTATCCATAAATATCTCTTTCGTTTCTTCCATATTCATGACTCTTATCACTCCAGAATTGCAGAGCACAAATCTATGTTCTCATAACATCGTCACAATGCTGGGATGCAATTTTTAATCATATTTTAAATGTATTTAATTTAAAATATATGCTCTCCACCTCAAATTAGTACCGTAGTGTCTTGTCCCTGTACATCATACTTTTTCGTTAGCAATGGAGTCGTGCCGGTCATCTATCTAACCCCTTTCAAGGGGAAATTTTTGAATTGAAATAACGTGATTTCCGGTGTAGATCAAAAATTAGTATATAGTTAATTGGGGTGTCATGCTCCTACACTTTCTATATCTGGTCTCGAGATTAAGAAAGGACAGACAACAACAGATGAATGGACGATAATGGGAATTTAGGTCAGATGGCCGAGCGGTCAAGGTGGCAGTCTACCGCTCTGGGGGACCCGCGATCGAATCCTAACGGGTCGAATAATCCACGGGAATTTTGCGGGGGGTGGTTCCGTTCGGATATATAATTTACATAAAGAATGATGCTCTTCACATAAAAGTGAAAGCTATAATAGTATATTTATTTATTTATATATTCATTTTCAAACATTTTATATTTATAGAAATAAAATCAAATTACTTTATGATTAAGATTTTATCTTACTATATATAATAATGATCGCATTTTACAATATTCTGATACCGGTAATTCACTTTTATCTTAAGTGCTTAGTTTCCAACATTAAAATTTTAATAAAATAATCATTTCAAATTAGATAATGATATATAATTATATATTGATATAAAAATAATAGCGAGGTTGAGACCGAAGTTTTAAACGCGGAAACGTGTACGTCGGACGTTCGGCGCCGCTTTCCTGTAAGCCTAGAAGTTTGACAATGGTGTTTGGAAAGTCAGTGGAATCATGCTCGACATTCCAAACACCATTGTCAAACTTCTAGGCTTACAGGAAAGCGGCGCCGAACGTCCGACGTACACGATTCGCGTTTAAAACTTCGGACTCAACCTCGCAAATATATATTTGTTTAAATATATAGACATAGCATTTATGATTACATTTTTAATTTACGTTTCCATAAAGCTATCTTTCTAGAAACTGTACTTCATATTGATGGTTCAGTGGTCGAACGGCTAAGATACCAACCTACTGCTCTGGAGAACCCGAAAACGCCAAAAAAAAAAAAAAATAATAATAATAAAATAAAATAAAATAAAAGAAACCGACTGGGTTGAAAAATTTCTAGGAAATTTTCGGGAGTTGGTCCATCCTGAATATGTCGGTCCTGTTCATTATCAACCTTGAATTTGATTTTTAAAAAATTAAATTCAAGGTTGGCAAATCATACAAAAAAAAAAAAAAAAAACTTGAATATTCTCAGATAATGAATTTATCGAGAGTCACGGCAATTACTCCATGCCAAATGAAAAAGTCACTGACAAGAATTAGAATTATCGATTTTCGGAGGACAATATCTCTGTCCACAAATGCCTATAATAACTCTGAATAGACGGCGGGATGGCCGAGCGGTCAAGGTGGCAGCCTACCACTCTGGTGGATCCGGGATCGAATCCAGACGGGTCGAAAAAGCATCAGGAATTTTTCGGGGGTTGATCCGACCGGATATGTTGGCTCCTATCTCTCACCACTCGGCCGCTCCATTGTGGGCCTGGCCGAACCCATAATGGGCTTGCTAAAAGAGGCCCTTTTAGTACCCATAGAGCAGAAAGAGTTAAAAAAAAAGTAACTCTGAATATCTCTTTCGAAAGATACTTGTTTTTTAAGTAGTATGTAATTTTTCACGTTTTTCCATAAAGATGTTGCCGAAATAAAAGTAATTAAAAAGTATATAAATCGCCAAAAGTTTCTTTTTCTTTTCTTCATCCGATACTATAGACACTCCTAGATAAAAACTACTGGGTCTAGAAAGCTCAAATTTTAAATTTAAGTCTTTTTCATAACGAAGTGGCAAAACTTTCGGGTCTTTAGGTCAAAGTCCGGGGGTTCTTCGTAGAAATATTTTACTTTTTGCTTAATTTTACGCTTGTAAGATTAAAATTGCATGAAAACGAACGATTTCCATTCAAAATTTTATCCGTAATAATAAAAGCTCAAATTTATGTCAATTAAAACTTTTTATAACGCTTTTACTAATGGCGTATTGAAAGCGTTCGGTCACTGCCGTCGCGTCGCCGAGCGCCAACCGCGTATGTCATCGTCATGTGTAATAACACAATCATTCAATCATTAACCAAAAAATAATTGATATCTAAACAAAAACGTCTAGCATGTAAAAAAATTATTTCAAGTAAAAAGTTATGACAATTTGAATGACAGTCAAACTTTTTTTAAATGAATCTTTCTTTGGTAAAAATAAGCTTGGCGTTTCGAAGTAAAATATAAAATACACTAATACAAGTAAAAATTTTGTGGGCACCGCTTCGCAGCACCAAGTTTATCTTTAAAAGAAAAACTCATAAGAAAAAAATTTGACTGTCATTCAAATTGTCATAATTTTTTACTCGTAACAATTTTTTTTACATCTCAGATGTTTTTGTTTGAATATTACTACAACAAATCTTTTCTTTCCTGAAATTTTAAATTAATAGTTTCGACATTTATTTTAAATCATAACATTTTCCAAAATGTTACATTAAATAATATTTTTTAAATTATAAAATTGTTTAATAATATGCTTAAATTTTCTTATTCGAAACAATGATCTCATAGAAGAAGTTAGTCTATCATGCAATTCTGTTGAGCGGATATGTATTTAGTCAAAATCTTAAAATTTATAAAGAATGTTATGAGCAGGAATATTGTTCTCATCCTTCGTCCATGTTGGCCGATCCCATTATGGATCAGGCCGGAGCCATTGCGATAAAGATCACTTTGTTCTTTATTACCAGTCCAGATACTAAATCGTATGACGTCGCGCATTACACCCTGTCAAGCTCAGTTTAGAATGAAAGCGCGTGTTAATTGTTGACAATTTGAAAATGTGTGCATATTATTATCGTATATTCAGATTTAAAATTAATTATATTTTTACATAAATATACTATAATAAATATTTGATAGGGGAAGGTGGGGCAGGATGAGGACGTTAAGGTTTGAAAAGTCATAAGATGGCAACCACTTTAATGAGAACAATAATTTTTTTATTCTCAGCAACTACAACATTTGGTAATATATAATACAAAATTTAATTTTTGAAAAACGTTTTTAAAAACAAGAAAATTTAATATTTTAAAATTATATGTAAATGCACCATCTTGCCCCACCCACGGGATAAGATGGGGATATTATTTTTATATACGAGAAAGACAAATTAAAATGGTTAAACTGTCGTTTTCTTCGATATTGGCACAAGAACAGTGTGCCCATTTATCACAACGGCTACATTTATTATTATTTTCCGAATAAATAAATATAAAAGTTTGAACTTACTCGTATTTACTTTACCAGACGATAGTCACTTCGCGCATGCTCAGTTTCGCTATTTTGTAAGCAGACGATATTTTTTTTGTGGAAAAAAATTTTTATTTCTATTGTTATCTCACATTTTATTTCTTGTTAAGATAGTATTTAAATTTAAAAAATGTTTTCATAAATAAAATAAAACGTAAAAACATAAATAATAAAGTAATACAGTATATACTGTATAAATTTATTACAGTTAGATCTGATTTAAAAGTTGAATATTTCATTTTCTATAAAAAAAAAATCATTTTTAAAATTATTATTTTATATATTCGAAAAGGTGATATAGAATTATCAATGACAACGAATTTAAAACTAGTTCACTG
The DNA here is from genome assembly GCF_030686945.1 of Centruroides vittatus. NCBI lineage: Eukaryota > Metazoa > Arthropoda > Arachnida > Scorpiones > Buthidae > Centruroides > Centruroides vittatus. The sequence continues at coordinate 1,071,470 of NW_027121224.1, forward strand.
CACTATATTGCAGTGCCTCTAGCCAATAGCAGAATTCGTGGCCAACCTTGGGCAAGATGGGGTACCCCATCTTGCCCCAACGTGCACTTTTCATACTGACTGCAAACACGGGTCAACTTTATTTCAAACTAAACAATTTCAGTCATAAAGGTTACTTCGAATACCATAATATCTTTATCTAAAAGGCAATGTAAAAGTTTACAATAATACTTATTTTGTAGAAACTTTGTAGCGGGCGTAAAATTAGATGAAGTATTGCTGAAACATGGAAAACTGTCTTACTTCCAAACAAAGAGAGCGATTCGGACGTTCTCTTGTCCCGTGATCTCTTTTGAGGTTGACATTTGTTCCCCAAATAACAGCTAGATGAAAGCGCGTTAACCAGGAATAGACAAACGTCTTCGTCTTACCCCATGGCCCCATCTTGCAATCTTGCACCACTTTTCCCTACTTCTGAACAAAGTAAAAATGGATTAGCATTCTATTTTTAATAATAAAAAAAGTGGTTATTTAGAAGAAAACATTGAACACGCTTAAATTAAATGAAAATTTATAAAGTATCAACTGGTTATATTTAATTCAATAAACACTTACAAAAAAGCATCGGCTATTTATCTATTGTCGATAGTTTCCTTTTACAATTTGCTTTTTGTTTGTCATTTTATACTTTTTTATAATTGTTGAGGGGAAAAAGCCTAATAACGGGAAGACAGTTTCTTGCTTACAGATTACAGCTAATTCACAATTACAAACTTTAATTGTACTAGGTAGAAAAATAGTTTTTATACTGTAATTGGATAAATTCCTTATGCCTTTCTTGTCTCAGTAAGTTCTTTAAGTGTTTTACTTTTATAAAACTCTTTCCGCCCTATGAGCGCTAAGAGATCCTTTTTAACAGGTCCATTAAGTGTTTGGCTACGCCCACGATGTAGCTGCCAGGTAATGAGAACGGGACCAACATATCCGAAAGGACCATCGTCGAAAAATTTCTGGGGCTTTTCGACCCATCCGACTAATGGAAGGATGTGAGTGTGGCATTAACAACATGAAACCAAGGATCCAATCTGTCAGGTTGGTTCTCCTCAAGACCGTTATGATGCTATAATGGTGTGGGGAGCCTTTCCATAGGATTCATTAGTGTCTTTTAGTTCTCTTAGTATATCTGGAGACAGGGGATGATACATAAGCCATTAACATAAAAAATTAAAACTTTTTTGTTCAAACTTCAAACGATAAACCATATTTGCCAGATTTAAAATGGCAACTATAGTTTATCCGATATTCCGCAATAAATCGTCTTGCATATATTAATGAAAGATAGGCTTGCTTATAATTATTCAAATATTTTTAATATTTGAGTTAGTCTCTTTTTGGGTTCTTCTGGATTCGCCACTGATACTATTGTATAGGCTACCCATTCGTTCTGTGGGGATCCGGGTTCGGATTCAGATGGGTCGATAAATCCCCAGAAATTTTTCGTGGTGGTCCGTCCGGATATGTCGGGCCCCGTCCCTCATCACCCGGCCTCCCCATTGTGGGCATGACCGAACTATTAATGGGCTTGCTAATGGAGGCCCTTTAGTGCCCACAGGGCGGGAGGATATTTTTTAAAAAAAAGGGATACCACTATCGAACGTGAATATAAAAATTGAAGCAAATGATGTAACGTGTGTGCAACTATTATACCAGTGCCACACCATCTGGCCTGGTAAAAAAAAAAACGATATGATCTTGATCACGATTGATTACAGACCATTCTTGAAAAATTTCTGAGTTTCTGATTCGGGTACGGTTCCAGGGGTGCATATACTTTTCGTTTTGTATGGATCGATCTGTAAAATCGGATCAGTCTTTGTCACGTGATACAGATAGCTTCTGTCATGGCAGAAAGTATACAAGTAGGATCGAAGATGGCGGCAAATATTGGTTAGTTAATAATAGTCTCTGCTTGTTAGTTAACGTATGCTGAATTTTAAAAATATACATATAATATCTTTGAAATTCTGCATATGTTAACTAACAAGGATCAATTAATTGAATTAAAATAATCCATTTTATCCCTCGATATTAAAACAATAGTTAGTACTAAACGACATACGCTGTTATGAATTATCGTTTATTTGACAAAATTGTTTGTGCTCATTCATACGAATTTTTAAATCGTATTACTCTGTGAATAAAATTGTTTTCCACAAAATAAAATTTAAATAAAAATTTCACAAAATTAAAAAATAAAACTTGCAGAAAAGATGAAAGTGCACGCCATACATTCTTGCTGTACAATCTAGCAAAATTCTCTAAATACTTATTTTTTCATCTCAGTTTATCGGATATTTTAATAATGATGTTTTTACTTATCATTTATAAGTTTTAAATAAGTTTCCTTGTCAACAATTAAACGTGTTTCTTCGTTATTTACTGTACGCTTAACTTTAGCAATGGAAACCGCCATCTTTAATCTCTTTTATCCGATCCAAACGATCCTACTCTCCGCTCGGATTAGTTTGATCGCGAACCAGTTGATCCTGGATGGCGTTTGTATACGCAAACAGAGATTGATCGGATCGCAGTAGTTCCTTTGTATACACGATTTGAACGATTGAAGTGATCTTGGATCAGTTTGATTCCAAAAGTATATGCACCCCAGGTCTTTCAGAATGGCAGTCTGACGCCCTAACAAAATTTAAAATTTGTATATATATTTGGTATTTCATATTTAGTATAAAACTACATTTTCAATCACAAACAGGAACCAAAAGAAAGAAGAAAAAAAAAAAAAACCTTAAAATACATTAATTTTATGAGATAGCTTCGAATGAAAATATTTTTACATTATTTTACGAAATTAAATCTTCTCTGTAAAATAGAAAAATATTTGGTAAAAATCCTGGATAGTTATTATATTTTAAACAAACGTGTACCAGATGAGTAACTCGCGAATAGAGCTGATTCATTGAGTTGAGTCAGCAACGTATGTTGATGAATCGATTTAGTCTGTTTTATCTAAGCAACTCAGAAAGAATGACGATACGGTATACAACACTATAATCGTCTATCTCTGTTACAATCAATTTGATACACAAGATAGGTGTTAATTCCTTTGTTATAAACGAGATTCGGTTAGATAACCGAATAATTTTAGCTGATTTACTTATTATAATTATGAATACTGGTATAGGTAAATAAATAATATAAATTATTATTAATACAGATATATTTTCTCATTTTTAAATACTGATATATAGTTGTATGTTTATTTACCATCGTAATAAGATGCGAATGGGTAAACATAAAAAGCAAATACTGCTTGAAATATATCAACATGGTACAGTAGGCATATATATATAAGCAATTTTCCTTATCAACTGACTCAGTAAATTATCTTAATGAATAAATCACTCATTTTATCTATATTGTATATATAAAGATTTGCTGTAGTATTTTATAGTTTTTCGTTTTTATTACAACCAATATATGGAAAAACCAAAAATGTAATTTATCAGTCACAAATTTAGTTAGATGCAATAATTTTATATGGTGAAATAGTGGCATTGCAATACTACTGGTATAAGCACAGTATCGATATTTTCCTGTCGTTATGAGTATATTTCGAATCCATCTTCTTGTTTCGATATTTGCTCGGTATTTAAAGACAATTCTGGTATCGGATCGAACAGAAAAAAAAAAAAAAAAATTGCGAGAATAGTCTTCCCACAAATGGACTTTGGCAGTTATGATCACATTATCTTCTGTAAACTACGTCTGTTTCACGATAATTTCATGTGATTTAGAACACCGGCGAACACACTTACTAACTCATGATTATAGAATGACCAATAATTAAATATTTCGAAAAAAAAAAAATAATAAACTCTAAAAGTTACATCAAATTTTATTTTAGAGACAAAGTTTATTTAAGCATCTTAAACACGAATTCTTAGATGTCGTTTATATTACGTGAGTGTCAATTAACTCAGTTTTTATTGATTGATTTAAATTCAACTGAGGCGCGTACCGAAAACGGTATTAGTAACTTTTCCGCAGGGGGCGTTGAAATCTAATTTAAATAGCAACGTAATCGATGATTCTTGTCGTTACGTCTAATGAGGCGAGGTGATCTCAGCGCCACTAACTTCTGAATCAATAGTCCTGTCGTTGATTGGTAGAGCCTTTGACTTTCTTTCATATAGGACGTATAGAGAGTTGACTACTTGTAGCAGTAGCAAATTATAATAAAAAGACTTGAGAACACCAATTGAATAACAGTCACTTGCGATAGCTTCTTCCTTTGAAAAATATTGCGCAAAAATATTTTGTTGAAACCATTTTCACATATTTCTTAAATTACCTGTCGAATATTGTATTTATTTGACGAGAGCAAATTAAAGCTGTCAATATCCCGCAGAGGAAAAAAATTCGAAAACCAACGATAGTACGTCAAATCCATCAAAATGTTAATGGAACAACAGTCTTGAAAGCACATCGTTCACTATGTTGAACATAACTGGATGAACAAACTGCACTTTTTTAAGACACCTTATTTATAAGTATTCAATTTTACACTCATTCTTAGATATTTACGTTTATATTATATCACTACTTACTATTGATGCCATGTCTAAAATTTCGTTTGCAGGCACTCCATTTGCCTCTAAATTAGCGAATAGACTAGACTTGTGCGAAAAAATGAGGGTGAAACGGCCACTCAGAAGCACCGACGTTCACGGTCTTCGACAGTTCTGCGGATTAAAATTACACGTATAGTCTGGGTCCGTATTCAGTATCGCAGAATTCTTACTGTCTAATTATGCTGTGGTACTTGTATAAACGAAAAACGCTTTCTCTCTCGTACAGTAACAAACAATGATTTTAGAGAGCTGTCTTTCCGTCGTTCGGTTACTAATATCTAATATTTTTCACAAGAATTATATAAAAGTGCAAAATGACAGAAAACCAATTGTAAAAGGAAGCTATCGACAGGTAGTTAAATAGCTGAAGTGTTTTTTTGGGAATGTATATTGAATTAAACGAATCAGTGTTGATACTTAATAAATTTTCATTTAATTTAAAGGTGTACAATGTTTTCTTCTAAATAACCACCTTTTTATTATTAAAATAGAATTCTAATCCATTTTTATTTTTCTTAAAAATATCAAATATTTATTATTATTAGGCTCCTATATTATTATATTTATTATACTATATTTATGTAAAAATATTTTTATAATTAATCTTAAATCTGAATATACGATGATAATATGTACATATTTTCAAATCGTCAACAATTAACACGCGCTTTCATTCTAAACTGAGCTTGACAGGATGTAATGCGTGATGTCATACGATCTGGTATCTGATCCGCCAAGAAGAAGCAAAGTGATTTTTATTGCGATGGCCCCAAGCCGGTTCTGGACATACCAAGCCACGTCTGTTTACACCAAGCCGCGCTCATTGTGATCTCGTCGAACCCACGATACGCCAGGAAAAAAAGCTCTCTTACACAGGTAGTGATTAACACCAGTGGCGCACCCAGATTGGGGCCAAGGGACTCTGGCATCCTCCAAAGAAAAAGAAAAAAGAGCTAGAAAATTTCCAAAATATATGTTTTTACTTAGGGCCTATATTGTGTCTTGTCTTCTATTTCTATACTACTTATGAATTATAGTTTGACTACTTATTTTTAAGGATATTTATTATTAGTTTATTTAATTTATTATTATTACTATTATTACTTCATTTTATTAATTTTTTATGAAATGAATATTTGTATATATTTGTTTTAAACAATGAGTATTTATTTTATCCATTTGATAGCTATTATTTAAATATTATATTATTACAGTTATTTAAAGTTGTTTTTTAATAATTATTTCTCGGTTTCCTTTTTGTATGTATCGGGTTTTCTTGGTTTGTACCGTGTCGCGTGGAATTTTCTTATGATGTCACCTTAGGATACGTGAGAAGCTTTCTGATTGGTCCAGAGTGGGACAATAAGTGAAGCGGACTTCCGGAGAGCGGGAAATATAAATTGAGGGACTCTCACGATTGAGGACACTTTTTGGCTGCTTTTGGATTCGTCGAGGAAGGTTGCCGAGGAAGGGTCAGCAAGGACGTCGGAGTTAGACCGGGAGAACAGGAGTCTAGAAAGGGCGACCACTTTCAGTCGGGAAGCACAATCCGTTTCCATCGTAGTGTAATTGAGAAGTATCAACGAGGGACGTACTTCTGGTGACGTAAATTACGTTCAGGTATCGGAAAGAACTATTAGTTTTGTGAATTAACGTAAAGAAAAGGAACGCTTGGAACTCGAGATCGTGTTGCATTTACTTAACATAATACCGTGATTCGTCGAAGGCTAATATATGCAATTATTGTATAGAAGGAAAATGTGTATGTATATATGTATATAGAGTATTGTAAATTTCGTTAGTTTTAAGTCGTGTATCGTGTAAACTTGAGGGTTAGGAAGCATCTCGCGGTTATTGTACTGTTAGAATAAATTACTGTTGTTTCGCCAAATTCGTGCACGTGTAATTGGTCATTACTTGAGTCCTTAACATACATCCTTATTACATCCGTGGACTTAGATCCATCGGATAATCAACATTGGCGTCCGCGACAGGATATTGATCGGGTTGTTTGTTGTAAAAGGACCGACCAAACGTGCATCTTGTATTAACCCCTCATCCTACTGCCGCTTATATCTGTAATTATAGCCATTGGAATTGTAAATTATATTATTGTAAAACCAAAAGGTTTCGGTAAACTATGGATGAACAAATTACCAGCGGATCTTCAGGGGCAGGGGAATTGGGCAATGTGCCTATTGTAACGGGATTTATGGGCATGATCCCATGTTTTTCGAACCTGCCCGGAGATATTTTAGATGTGAGTAGGTTTTTCCAAACCGTCGAGAACGTCGCGTCGTTGGCAAGCTGGGATGAGACTGTGAAGGTCACCGTAGTTCAAGCCCGCCTAAAAGGTGAGCCCTTGTCTTTATTTTTCGATTTAAGGGACCAGGGCGTCATGAGCTATGATGAAATAAGGAGGGCTCTTATAAAGTGCTTTGGTCGTAAAGAAAAAGAACAGGACCCGTTTGATCAGGTATTAAAGATCTCCCAGAGAAGAGGGGAGAGGGTTTGCGAATACGGGATTAGGATTAAGTCGTTGTTTTCACGAGCGGTGACGCGCAATTCTAATTTAGCGACGCTTCGCGACAATGCTGTTAAGGAATGCTTTATAAAAGGACTACTAGCGGAGATTAGGAGGCAGGTGATGCAGAGGCGGCCGGACACCTTGGATGAGGCGATAGTAAAGGCCGAAGAAGAAGAGGAAATCGAATCGGCCTGCAACAAACGAGGTGGGATAAGTGAGGTATGCGCAAATGTTGAGCATGAAAGGGGGTTGGAGAGAAGGGAAGTACAATTGGGTAAGCGTGTAGAGGAGTTGGAGACTCAAATAAGGAGTTTGACCGAGTCCATGGCATCTTTACTCGAGCACATGAAGGGGAACAATAACCGCGAGAGGTGGGGAAAAGAGCGCCGTTGTTACACGTGTGGTGAAATAGGCCATATTTCGAGAAAATGCAACAAGAGAAGAGGTTTAAACTAGTCAGAGGTCATTTGAAAGGTCAGGCGAATGACCGGTTAGTTAAATTAGAACTGACCAGAAAGATCCACTTGTCAGACCGGGGGTTACCGATTGTAAGAGGTGTAATCCTAGGACGTGAAATTGCTGGTCTAGTAGATACAGGTGCAGAAAGGACCGTAATTAAGAATGAATTGACTGAATATATCAGGCGTGAAAATAGGAATTGGGTGGTCCCAAACAATTCATGTATTAGTGGGATGTCGGGAGCACTCATAAACAGTGATGAGGCCGTAGCAATCGAGTGCTGTTTCCACGATGGGAAAAAGGTATGCACGACAACACCAAGTGTTGGGTTTCCTGAAAGGGCAGGTTACGAGATGATCATCGGGATGGACATTATTTGCCAGCACCCTGGGCTGTTGGTGGGGATCGAATCAGTGGTTAAGGCAGATAAGCAAGGTCGTGAAGGGAGATTTTGTATTAATATAAATAGTGAGGTAGGGGTGGCAGAGGTAGAAAGAGAGGTGTGGAGATTGGATCACCTAGATGAACCGGTTAAGAGGAAAATAATAAATATTTTGAGAAAGTATCCGGACGCTATTGCTAGCGAAATTGCCGAGTTATCTGGCACTAGCAGACATATGCACTCTGTTAGCCTGACGTCGGAACGTCCGGTCAACGTTAGACAGTACCGAATTCCGTACAGTTACTTACCTGGCCTTAAGAAGCAAGTTAGTGAGCTGATAAAAGCAGGTATATGTGAGGAGAGCTCATCGGAGTGGAACTCTCCTATACATGTTGTTCCTAAAAGCTCTGGTGAGATTCGTATCACTTTGGACCTGCGAAAAATTAATGATATAACAGAACCCCAAATATTCCCGATGGCTCGAATAGACGACATCTTATCCCAACTTAATGGGAACAGATATTTCTCGGTATTGGACTTAAAAGCAGGGTATTTCCAGATTCCTCTAGATCCCAAGGTAAGACACATATTTGCGTTCTCCACACCATGGGGAAAATACCAACTTTGTAGGATGCCTCAGGGTGGGAAGAATAGTGGGAGGTTTTTCCAATACATTATGACGAAGATCTTAGCAAAATTTGTCGGAAATAGCTGCTTTGTGTTTCAAGATGATATTGTATTATTTTCACAAAGTTTGGAGGATCATCTTGAGCTTGTCGATCGAGTAATTAGTACATTAAGGGATGAGGGCCTAAAATTAAATCCGAGTAAATGCCAAATATTAGCAAAGGAGGTGAGATATTTAGGACATATTATTAATAGCGAGGGTGTGCGACCTGATCCCAACAATGTTGAGTCGATCAAGAAAGTGGAAACACCTCGTAGTGTAAAAGAGGTCCGCAGTTTTCTCGGTGTGGTTGGATTTTTTCGGAATTTTATCCCGTCGTTTTCCGATATCGCTGCTCCATTAACAGAACTCACCAAGAAAGGGAAGAGATTTTTATGGAGCCCAGAATGTCAGAGAGGTTTTGAAAAGTTAAAAGAGGCAATAGCAAGCCCACCAATTCTAGCTCACCCGGATTTTGATAGACCATTCTATTTGCACACTGACGCATCTGACAACGCGGCAGCTGCGGTGCTCGAACAACGGCACGAAAAGGGACTGGCTCCGATAGGCTATTTTAGTAGGAGATTTCAAGGGGCAGAAATCAATTATTCCACAATTGAGAAAGAATGTCTAGCAATTGTTTTAGCCTTAAGACACTTCAAATTTTTAATTCTAGGCCAAAAAACGATAATACTCTCTGACCATAAACCCCTTGTGTTCCTTAGCAACATTCAAAATGGGAGCAAGCGTCTGACTCGTTGGATAATGGAGATTATGGACTACCATATAGAAGTCCAACATGTGAAAGGCGTTGACAATAAAGTAGCGGACTTCCTTTCGAGGAACGTTAACGGGGTTCATCACTTCGATGTTGAATCTACAAGGGCTGTAATCCCTAATAGATACGAGATTGGTTTATCACAGGATCGCGATGAAACTTTTGGCCCCATAAAAAGGGATTTACTGAGAAGCCCCGGGAATAGAAATATTGGGAGCTATATGCACCAGTATGTAGTAATAAGCGAATGCCTGTATAGAAGAAGCCTCTTGAAGTCCCGTGACAAGTATGTTAGCCAATTATGCGTAGGGGAGGATCTTGCTAGGGAAGTGATTAAGGCTGTTCACGAAAACAATCTGTCGGGGCATTGGGGCGTGCGAAAAACTATAATTAACATTGAGAAACACTATTATATTCGGAATTTGAGGGAGAAGGTCGAAGGTGTCATTAAGACGTGTGAAAGGTGCCAGAGGCATAATGTACACAAAGGAAAGGCTCCTTTCCAAGAAAACGAGACGGCTGAGGCACCTTTCCAAAAGATTGCTGTGGATATAGTAGGACCTATCCGCACATCGAGCAGCGGTAACCGATTCATCCTTGTAATAGTAGATATTTTCACTCGTTTCGTCGAAGCACACCCTTTGAAGGACCAAACTGCATGGTCTGTGAGTAATACAATATTTAATGAAATCGTTTGTAGGTACGGTGCCCCAGAAGTAATTATTTCCGATAGAGGTACCAACTTTCTATCATCTTTATTCTCGGACTGTTGCAAGTGGTTAGGAATTAGGAGGAACATTACTACCGCTTATCGACCTTGTGCGAATGGCACGTGCGAACGGGTGAACAGATCGTTAGTCGAAATGATAACTAAATCCTCTGACGATGGGAGAGTCGAATGGGATGAAATGATACCTTCTGCATGTTTTGCCTATAACAATTCGCACCACACTGCCATAAATGAGTCACCTGCCTTCCTCTTGTATGGTGTTGATCCCCGTACCCCTAATATCGAATACCTGCCTGATGATATGTCTACCGATGAGCGTAGGGCATTCCTGGTCACGAAACTCCGTGCATTACGGGAAAATGCGAGTATCCATGCGCGAAATTACAACAAGAAAGGAAGGGATTATCGAAGCAAAGGGAGAACATTAGTAAGTTTTTCGGAAGGGCAGAGGGTTTGGGTGAGAAAGAAAGGTGTTAAAGGGAATAAGTTTTCTTATAATTATAAAGGACCCTTTCGGATCACCAAGGTGATAAACCCAACTACGTATCGTGTGGAGGGTTGCAATATGAAGGATCAGGAGACTGTCCATGTCGATCGCCTAAAACCTTGCTATGGCTATCCGATTTGTAATAAGAAAAAAAAGAGGGAGGATAGAGGAATTGTACTGGAGGATGATGATGAAGTCCTGGATGATCGGTTGGTGAGGAGACGTGGGGTGGTCACTAACACGCAAGGTGTTGACACAAGTGGTGTGCAGAAGTGCACTGACCTTGAGGTGCGTAAGAAACCTTATAACCTACGTGAACGCAAAATTGATTTCCGTAGTTTGCACTACGGGAAGTGAGTCGCTTGGGGGGGAGATATGTAGTGCTACGCAACTATGTATTATTGTTATTATTATTATTATTAATTATTTTCTCGGTTTCCTTTTTGTATGTATCGGGTTTTCTTGGTTTGTACCGTGTCGCGTGGAATTTTCTTATGATGTCACCTTAGGATACGTGAGAAGCTTTCTGATTGGTCCAGAGTGGGACAATAAGTGAAGCGGACTTCCGGAGAGCGGGAAATATAAATTGAGGGACTCTCACGATTGAGGACACTTTTTGGCTGCTTTTGGATTCGTCGAGGAAGGTTGCCGAGGAAGGGTCAGCAAGGACGTCGGAGTTAGACCGGGAGAACAGGAGTCTAGAAAGGGCGACCACTTTCAGTCGGGAAGCACAATCCGTTTCCATCGTAGTGTAATTGAGAAGTATCAACGAGGGACGTACTTCTGGTGACGTAAATTACGTTCAGGTATCGGAAAGAACTATTAGTTTTGTGAATTAACGTAAAGAAAAGGAACGCTTGGAACTCGAGATCGTGTTGCATTTACTTAACATAATACCGTGATTCGTCGAAGGCTAATATATGCAATTATTGTATAGAAGGAAAATGTGTATGTATATATGTATATAGAGTATTGTAAATTTCGTTAGTTTTAAGTCGTGTATCGTGTAAACTTGAGGGTTAGGAAGCATCTCGCGGTTATTGTACTGTTAGAATAAATTACTGTTGTTTCGCCAAATTCGTGCACGTGTAATTGGTCATTACTTGAGTCCTTAACATACATTCCTTATTAAACAATGAGTACTTAGTTTATCCATTTGATAGCTATTATTTAAATATTATATTATTACAGTTATTTAAAGTTGTTTTTTAATAAACATTAATTAAATACTGTATATTATTTCATTACTCAAATATCATAATGCACTTAACTCACATAAGGTAGAAATTTTATTGAATTCGCATTAAAAATCTTTTGAACTGAACTGGCTCCCCAAGATTAAATCCTGAGTGCCCCACTGATTAACACATTATTATATTTGACAATATTAAGAGCTATTTGATAACACAAATCGAGAATAATACGTTGATTGGTAAAGAATAATTTTCGAGTTTCTCTACATTACAATTTAAGTGTAGTAACATCACAAAATTCAGACATTAGTTTGATTTGTTAATATATAAAAACACCAATCATTCATTTCGATGTTTTGTTAATAGGAATACATTTATTTTATATATTATTAATTTTTAATAATAATAATTTTATATTTGTTTTCCTATAATATATCAATCATAATTTATAAACGATTCATTTTGTAAATTATTTTAATTAAATATTGGATATTAATTACAAAAATAAAATTGGCAAAACTTTTCCTGTTGAAAACGTGATCCGCTCGTCAGTTACTACTTCCTTTTCAAGGATATTTATTATTAGTCTATTTAATTTATTATTATTATTACTTCACTTTATTCATTTTTTATTAAATAAATATTTATATATATTTGTTTTAAACAATGAGTATTTATTTGATCCGTTTGATAGCTTTTATTTATATATAACATTATTACAGTTATTTAAAGTTGTTTTTTAATAAAACATTAAATATATTATTTCATTACTTGAATGATGTTATAATACACTTATTATAACAGTTTCTATATTCGTTTTCATTTGATTCTGGGTATGTTTTAGATTGTTTTCTGTTATCAATTTATTATTTTAGCTCGTGATATATTACTTTTTCATTGCTTAAATGCTTTCAGAAATATTAAGCAATATCATATCTAAAAGATGAAATGACTTTCTACCGTAAAACCATTCGGCATAGAATATGTTAGCAAAACGAAAACTTTTTTTCTTATAAGATTTCTGACCATGCCATAGACAATTAGGCCTATTATTGGGGCGAAAGAGCATGGAGGTTGATTTTTCTGACTGATACCTATGGCAGATATCGATAGTTCATACAAAGAATCAGTCAAGAAGGTTGACTCCCTACTTTCATTTTTCTCATCCCTCTTGTTTATTCTTTATGCGGCTGTATTCCTATTAATTCCGAAATATATACTTTATTTTTTGCGGCGTGACTTTTCCGACTATTCAGCGGTATTTTCCGACATTCGGGGAGGGCAAGACGTACGCTAACCTCCAGTAGCTTCATCCTTGGTTCTGGAAAGAAAAGCAATGGAAAATAGTGTTACAGAATGTTTTGTTTTCTTTATCAAATGAATTAATTTGGCAATTTAATATCAATTTATTTAATACAAAAAGCAAAAGAAGTTTTATTTTCCAAAAAGTAGACGCAAATATTATCAAAATGTTACGCTGTTTTTCCGGAATTACGTTAAATTTTTTTTAGAATCAGCATTTTCATCATCACAAAGCAAAGGTATTTAGTTGAAACAAAGATTTAAACCCTATTGAGCTCAAATATCATTATTACAATCAATATGTTCAATAATAACGGATAGTTATTTATAAACTTTTATATTTTTCAGCTCTTATATAATGTGCATAGCTTTTTCAACTTTGTGAAACCGAAACTTTTCTTTTGCTATTATATAATATTATATTATTATGTATTACATAATATACCCTCTTCCGTTTGGTAAAGAAAAAGAATCATTTTGTAACATCATTCTCCATTACTTCCCATGTGAGATGTATTTGTTAACATTATTTTTTTAACTCTTTCCACCCTGTGAAAACTAAGAGGCTTTTTTCCGTGCCCATCAAGGATTCAGCCAGGCCATATGATAAAGCTCACAGTTATGTTAACCGCAACTAGATCTAATCATCCGTGAAAATTTTTGAGGACTTAAAATTTAAAACGAAAAAACAAAATTAAATATCCAATTTAAAAAACGCGGAAGAGTTTTTACTTCATAAATAAATAATTGTGAAAAAATATATTAAGTAAAATATTTATTTCTTAACACATCATCTACTATCCACAGGAGAAAATAGAGAGTTGCATTATGTTATAACTTTACATAATTATAAATTAAATGCATCTTATGTTTTTAATATGATAGATAATTTTCATTTCTTTCCACGAAATATATTTTAAAAGTGTATGATGTCCATATATTTCATCACCATTTAAGTATGGAAACTTTTTTATAAATTACAATTTAAAAAATTATTTATAATTATTGTCTATCAATTTTATATCTATTTAATTTTTACTTTGTTACTCTAAGTCATTGGGGTTTTGTTACTTATTTCTCTGAGCAGCACCTGTTCTTAACTTCATCCGCCAAAAATAGAATATTACTAAAACTGTTTCCACTTGTTTTGATCAATATTTATAAAATCTTCCTTACTCTTAACTCTCCCACTTTTGAAAGAAGGGAAAGCCGAATGCTTTAAATGGTTTAACTCGTATCATATGATAGGAACACAAAAATGCCACACCTTGGAAAACGAAGTGTATATTTTCGTTTCGTTTTCCATACAGTATTTTATTTATATTTGTTTAAATAAAATATTTCGACTTTCACGTCTAGTTCATTATAATTTAATAATCAGATAGAAAAGAACAGCAATAATTTTAATATTTAAAAATTAAAAACGATTTTATTGTTATGTTTTTTCGAGAATGAGTAAACACACATCCCCACCATATACACATCGTTACAGTACATTTACACACATATTTACACTGTTTATCAGGTTTGAAAATGGGGAGAGTAGTGCTACTTCCTAAAACATCATTAAAATACATTATCATATTATGTACTGTACGTCTTCACAGTTTCGGCCTTGTGCCGGTATCTTAAATTAGAAATGGATAAAACTTGAGTTGCAACATTTGAGGACATGATACAAAGCAAGTTAAATAAAAGCGTTTATAAAAGTTTTAAATGGGATATTGGGTTCTAAATCAGAAATTAACTTTTGAAAATTTATTAGAGAGGTTGCGGCCGACGTTTTCAACGCAAAAACGGGTACGTCGGGCGTTCAGCGCCGCCTTTCTGTAAGCCTAGAAGTTTGACAATTGTAAGCTTGCCGAAATGGGGGGAATTTTTATTCCCAACCGTCGGGATGGCTAAGGGCTATAGCCTACGTATATGGGTGGCGGTTTTCAGAAGGCAGAAAAAACAAGCGTTTCACAAAGAAACCGTTTATTTTAGTCGAAGGTGCTTACATAAGTGATTGACAATGTCCTGGATGTCGTTGTCCTTCCGGTTGGAAGTCTCTAGGAGTTTTCGTTTTGAGGTGATGACGAGATGGAGTTCGCAAAAAAAATAAACACAAAATATCAGCGGGTTGAAGCACAAAAAAATTTGAAGAGAACGACGATCACAGCGGAAGTATTTCAGCGAGGAAGTTCTCTCTGACCTTGGAAGTCGGGGTTTTATTTGTTTTTCGAGATCGAACTGTTGCTAATTGGGCAGATTTTTCTTCAGCGCTTTCTAATTGGTCTCCCACCTGTCTCCAGGTGTAAATGGAGCTTCGTATAGGTCGCGGGAAAGGTCGGCTAGAGATGGTTTACCCGACACCGTCTTTTAGACTCTGATCGCGTTTAATCGTTGACTATGACACCTACGCTCATTTTGATATTTTTTTCTAGTTTCGTTTGCTTTCTAAACTGCGTCTTAAATTTTTAATATTTTCCTTTCTAAATTTTCTTTACCTAAAATTTTGTTTTTCCCGTTACTCTTTATGAGCGTCAATGTCAAAGTCCGGTGTCGCCGATTCGACACTTATAGAATTTATTATCTTGGGGTTTAACTTAACAAATTTGTACATATTCCTTTTTTGGGGGGACTGTTTTCGGGCCTCACACAATGGCGTTTGGAATGTCGAGCATGATTCCACTGACGTTCCAAACACCATTGTCAAACTTCTAGGCTAACAGAAGGGCGGCGCTGAACGCCCGACGTACACGTTTTCGCGTTGAAAGTGTCGGCCGCAACCTCTCTATTAAGTACCAGAGCCCCTTCGGCCATCAATTTGAAGTTTTGCACTCTGAAATTGACGTTTCCACGTCCCAGGACGAGGACCAGCGGTTGGATTTGTGGGAAGCAGTGTATTTGGTATTTCATTTCAAATGAGAGGTGTGTGATATGCAAGCGCATGAGATGATATAATAATGATTAAACGGTGGATATCTTTGTGTAGACTGATGTATGTCTGTGCATGTTCGGTTCCTAGAAGAAGCGAATTGCTATAGAGCTAGTGGAACTGCGTTGAGCGCCACCTGTACGCAGGCAAAGGAAACTTTTTCGGGAAAACACGAGCGTCTTTGGGTTAGATACCTACTGAGACGCGGTGCTTGTTTTCTGCCTGTGATAATGAAAAACAGCTTTCTGCCAACAAAACTTCAAAAAATAACTGTTGTGTGGTCGGTTGTAGTGTTACCTATATTACTGAGCCGCCAAGTACAAAGTTTTATTCGTTTCCGCATGAATAATAGGCCTACCCCGGAACGAAAGAGAAATGGCTGACTGCAATTTAATTCCTGAGGTTAATTACATAATGATGTGTTACATTCTAACCAATTTCCAATCTCCTGTTAACCTTAATTGTCTCTATTTTAAATTTAGTTCTCTAATGTAAAGTTTAGTAATCTTTTTTTTAATGTTATTTTGTTAATCTGACAGATATTAATTGGCATATGATGTGATATTTGAATTTACGAGATCTGTAAAAGAAAGGAGTAAGAAGCAAAATTAGTATTTTGAGAAAATGAGGATAAGAATTTCCTTATTAATACAATACTATTAGCTATTGCTATGGTCCTTATTGAAGTTCCTTTATATATATGGTTAGTTACAAATTTCATTATTTACCATGAAATAGATATATAGTTTACTTTTTCCACACCACCCTTTAAATTGTACAAAATTAAGAGTATAATAAATATAAGAATATTAATACTGCTCAGTCCCAATGATCTACAGTCACTTCTCGAGTTACGACCATTCGCACTTATGACGAAAAATTTCATTAAAAAATTTTTTAAATGTATCAATTTTTTTATATGTTTCGTAGAATATATATCATATACATATATATCTTGCACGCTTTTGGCGATTTTTTTTTTTTTTTTAAACTCTTTCCGCCCAGTGGGCACTAAGAGGGCCTCTTATAGCAAAGCCCATTATGGGTTCGGCCAGGCCCACAATGGGGCGGCCGGGTGGTGAGGGACGGGGACCGACATATCCGGACGGACCACCCCCCGAAAAATTCCTGGGGATTTCTCGACCCGTCCGGATTCGATCCCGGGTCCCCAGGGCGGTAGGCTGCTAACCTTGACCGCTCGGCCATCCGGCCCGCTTTTGGCGATTGATTGCGTCATCTTTAGTTTTGTTGTGTAGTTAGTTACTCTTCGCGTGTGCTTGTGTAAGATGGCTAACTGTTTTGTTGAAGTACAGTCACTTCTTGACTTACGTCTGAAGTTGCGGAACCGAACCCCGTCGTAAGTCGAGAAGTGACTGTATTGACTAATGCAGGCATTACTTTGATCTTAAACTGCAGAATGTATGTATATATTATATATTATTAAATATATACTTATAAATAATATATAAATTTAGAATTTATCAAATTTCTATTTATTAAAATATAAATAGTTTTACATGTAACATACAAAATTCATACAGGATAAATTCATATGTTGAGAGAATGCTATTATTCCTCAACAACAATCAAATGAACAAAATGATGAAACAAAAGTAATGAACATGAAGTACTGAACTTTAAAATTATCACATTGAAAAATCACTGGTAAGATCGTCATCATCAGAATCTTCCTCACTAGAATGTTTTTGTATGGTTGAAGCAGATGATGGTTTCCAAGTGTAACATTTTATCATTGTTGCTTTTAAGAACTCGATTTTGTAGTTTAATTTTTATTAAATTTAATTGCAAAAAAATAGGGTTCAACTGCTGCACTTGAATGAGGAAGCAATAAAAACATCTATTTACTGCCAAAGTAGAAAAATATAGAAATATAGAATTAAAATGAATGTTTTGAAAGGTACTAAATTGAAAGGAAAGATATTAGGATTTCATAAATAGTACTAGGAAAATGGTGTTGGGTATCTTGGCACTAGAACAAGTAAAAAGGTATTAGATTAGTACAAAAGTACTAGGTGAAACAACACTGGTGCTGCCGTTGTAGCCCCGATTCTGTTACCCGGCATCGCCGCTAGAGGCGCCTCAATCTAGTTTCGCCTAGAGCCCTATATAAACAGAGTATGGCCACTCTAACGTATGGACGCCATTTTGAGGCCAAAGTTGCAGTGTCACAGTACTGCTTAGCATTTAAATGAGCAATGTTAGTTAAAAACAGAAATTAGATTCAGAAAGAAGTTATATTAAGTTAAACATTTTTAGAAATAATTTTTAATTATGTTTGGAATAATTGTAGTTTATAAGTGATGGACAAAATATATAACAATAACAGGGCTAGAAGCAAAAAAGTGAAAATATTAAAAATATATTTAGTGGATCACATTTATTCACAGCACTATTGCAATATAAATAATCTGAAAAATATGTATTTAAATTTAAAAATATAACTAAAGACAAAAATTATAAAAAAAAAAAATCAATAAAGTTTATTTTTCAATAAGAAAAACTCAAGTAACATAGTGTAACATAGTAACAAATAGTGATTCTCTGCATTTTTTGCAAGGAATGCAGATAATTACTAAATATCAATAATTTATTAATAAAAAGGGTAATTTCCCTGTTACAGGGGGTGTTCTGTAGTCGTCTTTACAATGTCTGTAAAGAGGGAAGAGGCGAGCCTTGTTCAATTAACATTTCATAGCCTGATCTTCCACAAGCAAATTTTAACTGCAGAGCCTTTCTTATTGTATTACTTTGCCATTTTATTTTCCGTGTTGACACATTTCCAAGGGCTGTTATTTGATCAGGATTGAAAATTAATTTTATGTTTGTACTCTGTGTTGACTCTAGACTTTAATTTTCTTATCTCTTCATAGAGATCCTTATTCTTTTCTGCACTCTTTTAACTCTATGTAATGCATTATGCAATTGAGATTACAATTCATTAATTTGTTTTGATTTTGGTGACAGTGGCTGGCTAACAAGATTACCAGAGTCTTGAAATACTGAACCAGATGTCTCATTGTCTTCATCTTCATTCGTGCTTTTACATTCTTCAGCATTTTCTTCAAAAAGAATCAAAGTATGCAATAAAAAAAAAATAGAATATTTAATAAGAATATTTTAAATTTATATTATAAATATGTCTGTACTGGGCTGCATAGATGTCATAGGAGATAAATTTGTAGCCTAATTGTGGTCCAAGGTCGGATTTATACACTCACAATTGTTTCTACGCCCTGTTTTTGATTCAGAGCATCTTCTCTTAGGTGCAGGTCTATGAGAAAAAAGTGTAGGACGGCATCAAGCTTCAGCAATCTTCTTCCATCCTTCCTGTGATTCTCACACTGATCTTTCTCAAAATGAACCTATGGGAGTTAATTGTAAATATTCACATCACTAAACCAATATACTTATAAAGGTTAAAATGTATTAACAGACTTAATACTCTTTAGCTTTAGTTTATTAATGTGCAATGTACTGTACAATTAAATAGGTAGGCAAAGCAGAAGTTCTTTCTCATAAAAATTCTGATTCTTACCTCATAAAATTCTGATTCTTTCTCATAAAAATTCTGACAAAGTAATGCATGTTTTCCAGGAATCCGTAATTTTTTATTTTCATCCAGCCTGTTTACTTTAATCTCCAATGCTTTGTTTCTTAGCTTTATCACTTGGAAATCGATGCAGTTTGAATTTAGGAGCTCTATTTTGAGCAATTAATGGCTGATCAACCCGGCATGATCTATTTTTATGTGGTAGCTTTAAGAGCGATATACGTGGTACGATCCAAAAGTTCGGGGAATGCAGTAATCTATGACAACAAAAGCATGTATTTGAAGTTACAGCGTATGAAATGGATTCTACCAAACCACCTCTATGTGTTCAGGTTAATTTCACCCATGTCATGTGATTAAACCGTGAGCGCTGCTGTTTTTTTTCCGGAGATAGTTACCTTTGTCCTGCGACGTAATCAAAGTGGAGTTTCAAGAACAACCTCCAACATTTCGACTTCACCGTGACCTTTCACCGTAGAATCACCGTACACCTTTCTTAGCAATTTTAAAATCTCCGTAGGTGTTTTACCTAAACGCTGGCAAAATTTAATGTTGGAGGTTGTTCTTGAAACTCCACTTTGATTACGTCGCAGGACAAAGGTAACTATCTCCGGAAAAAAACAGCAGCGCTCGTGGTTTAATCACATGACATGGGTGAAATTAACCTGAACACGTAGAGGTGGTTTGGTAGAATCCATTTCATACGCTGTAACTTCAAATACATGCTTTTGTTGTCATAGATTACTGCATTCCTCGAACTTTTGGATCGTACCACGTAGATGTATCGATAGATCTAAAGGCTAAAACAATGATTTCTAACGTCAGTATAGCAAAGTAAGAACTAACTTGATGTTTAGAATCTATTTTAGATTGAAACTACCTGATATATAAAGTTTCCAATCCTGTTATTTATCGTAATAAATAGCTGATTGACACTCGTCATAAGCAGATCGGAAGCTGGCCTCATAATGGCGTCCACAAACCACGTGATCGGCAGTAGCCAATCATATTTTGACCCCCCAGTTGACCATACTCTGTTTATAGAGGGCTCTAGTTTCGCCGTTCCTTCCACTAGCTCTATAGGGATATTCAGAAAGCAAGCGTGAGTCACAAATACATCTACACATCGATCATCAATATTTGACTGGGTATATTCGGCGTTTTCTAATGTGGTGACTGCACTAGAGAAAGGTCAAAAAGTCCCTAGGAATTTTTCGGGAGGTGGTCCGTCCGGATATGTCGTGCCCCGTCCCTCACCACCCGGCCGCCCCATTGTGGGCCTGGCCGAACCCATAATGGACTTGCTAATGGAGGCCCTCTTAGCGCCCACAGGGCTGAAAGAGGGGGAAATGTTTTCTAGCAATGAAATACGAACAATAATATTCCACAATATTATTCTTTGTTGCCTTGTAGTAAATTTTTAAAAATATTTAGAGATTTAAGATTTTTAAAAAAATTTAAAATAAAAATATTTTTAATATTATTTTTAGACTAAATTAATATAAAAATAAGTTATATTTTAAGATTATAGAAATCAAATGAACGACGCGATTAGTCTAATCGCGTTAGTATTTTAATTTTATATTTAATAGTAATTATGATTATTTATTTTCAAATGGTGCAGTCGGTTTCCGTATACTTTTCACATTGCGGATTATAATAGGTGTAACTGAACGTAGTTTTTCCAAACTGAAATTAAAAATTATTTTTGTACAATTACTGCACAAGATACTTTAGTGAATTTGCAATAGCAACACTAGCAATAGCCTATAGCGTGTCAAAGTTCTAAACTTCGAATAACTATTCTTAAATAAATGAAATAAACATGCTTTAATTAGAGTAAATGTACAGAACACGATTTAAAAAAAAATTGATCAGTTAATAAACCGAAAGGATGATTGAAAAAATCAGGTGATTGGTCGTATATGTTATGTGCCACTTTGGGCACACTTGCTGTAGGTTCGTCACCCTCCCGGTTTATATTGAGAGAGAATATATATTCAATAAACTGAATTATCGACATGCCACGCACACTTTTGTGAAATTATAAGATCGCAGAAGTTTTTAAATAAATAAATATATTTATCTATCTAAAGTCATTAAAATAATTATCAGTCAATGCCTTTTTATAAATTAATTTTTTTCTAAATGATTTTAAAAAATAAGTTTTTAAAAGAATTTAATTAATAAATTATTTTTGTTGATTCCAATTCTCTCCTATTTATTTCTTTATATCTGCAGATTATAAATCAAAAGTCTACTAAAGTTACTCCTTTCCAATTTTTTGAAGTGTTTTTTAATAAATAATCTTGTTCTAAAAATATAAAACGAATAAAATTTTCGTATTTAAGTTGTAAAAATGAGTTATTTTCTTTGTTAAAAGAAATACACGTGAAACCAAAATAAAAATAAAAAAGGTAAATTTTAATTTAGGTAAAAGTTATTAGCTACAGGTTCTTTTAGGATGCCAGTATATTTTCTGTCCCGACAGATGGAAATAATCGTATGAGCGAACAATATTGTACAAAAATTCCCCGACTCATATATAGCTCGCGACAAAGGGAAAATAATTAAAACTAATCTTATGCTAATGTTATACCATTACAAACACGAATAAAAAAGTGAGAATTAAAACTAATATTAAACTAAAGGAGGAGAATAAAGGACAGGTAAGAAAATGTAAGAAGTTAGGAAAGGGGTTCCCAGCGTTGGTTTTTTAGGTCTTCGAAGAATCGGTCTCTTTTATAACGTCCTTGGCGAGGGTCTAACCCAAAATATGTAGAGGGAGTTCTCTTCCTTTCAGTTCATTCGCTTGTCGACCGTTCAGATGCCAAAATTCACAGTTAATTCTCATGAATCGATCACAGCGAATTCTTTAGTCCGTCTATGAAACGCTACTCTTTCTCTTCTGCACGCTGCCAGAACGCACCAGAAGCTCGTCTCACTCCCTCCTTTCTTGAGTCCGAATCCTTTTTGTTCTCTCATTCACGACCCTCCTGCCCTCTGGTTTCGTACTCGACCCCTCAGGGGTCGCGCACCCTTTTTTTGTTTTAGGGGATATACGATGACCATATAAGGAAAGGAATTTCGGAGAGACATTCCAAAGAAGAAAAATAATAGATAAAGAAAAGAAAGAGGATAAAAGCGTGAAGAAGTGAAATTAAAAATAATAATAAAATATAAACTATATACAAACACATGGCGTACAGCCACAAAGTATTTTTAAATTCTATATATACACATATTGATTTGAGCATAGAGACATGATAATGTAAAGCAAAATTGGCAGTTTTTCAGGGATGGAAAATATCGACTAAAATTGTTCATATATGGGGAAAAATTATAACTTAAATATAAGTAAGAATTTCAAAAGTGAATTTAAAATAATATATATTAATCTCATATTCAAAATCCGTAATGTTTAACATAATAGTAATGAAGCTATTGTAAAATTCGATATTTTTAAGAAATTTAATTAACAGTCGTTTTGATGCTTTTTAATAACTCGCACAATCGATTTTGAACATGATACGATAATTCGTTTAGCCCGCAACTATCTGACAAGTTAAAGTAAGTAAACTAATGACAGTTTTTTTTTCTAACTCTTTCTGTCCTGTGGGCACTAAGACGGCTTCTTTTAGCAAGCCCATTATGAGTTCGGCCAGGCCCACAATGGGGCGAGGGACGGAAACCGACATATCCGGATGGACCATCCCTCCGAAAAATTCGTGGGGATTTATCGACCCGTCCAGATTCGAACCCGGGTCCCCAGAGCGGTAGGCTGTCACCTTGACCGCCCTGCCAACCGGTCTGTTATGTATGTAAACATCCAGGGGATATCCCACACTGAATTGCCCCTTGACCTAGTTGGGCGAATCCGCACCCCTGACCTTTGTCGTGTTCCTTTATCTTCGGGCAGTCGTGCGTTAGCTGTAGTAACACTTAGACCTGGAGGCACAACGTTACATATGTATTATCACACAGTTACGTTTCTATTATAATAAAGTTAATTATATACGTTAACGAGTAATCGTATTTTACGGACACAACACAGTCTTACCGGTGGCAGCTTGCTTACTTATCTGCCGGCTATCTAGATGCACATTCAATAGCTTCCTAAACTTGGAATTTAAATAAAATAATGAAATGAACAATATTTTACACCGTTTCCATCGTTTATTTTTTCATTTATCATCGTTTTAATTGTTTTGATTTAATTAATATAAAAACAAAATATTTATAACGAATAAATTATTTTCCATTTTTTTATATAAAATTTCTTATTTTTTGAAATAAATTATTTTTTAAATATTTTGTTTATTACATGAGCTAAACAAAAGTACTTTTCGTCGTCAAGAAAAGTCGGAAACATATTTTTGTAGTTGGCAACACTGTAAGATGAGCGGGAATATCAACTGAGAGGAGTCGGTAAGCTACGTACTGTACGTTCATAGATTAAGCAACATTTGTCTTATTTTTTAAAAATATTAATAGGACTGCAATGATACCGACTATTTGGTACTTGTGCAATAACTCAGTACCATATCTTTTATCTGAATATAAAAATAGTATAATTACTGAATTTGTAGAATTACCATGCTGTTGAAGACTAACGTTTGTAAAAGAATGTACAGAGTGATTCAAAATGGAGTATACAACTTTGAAAATATATAGAATTTCCAATCAATTCTGTAAGTCTTCTGATTAAAAAATTGAAAATCAGACTTACAGAATTGAAGTGTTAATTTATAACAAAACACATCAAGTTTGTCTTGTATAGTGCTGTAGCATCAAATTCTGTCACTGCAAGACATACATTTCAAAATGGCTAGGTGCAGTAGGTGTTTGCTATATGTTTTGGTTTGAGGAAAAATCTGTTGGTGATGGTTCAATAGAATTTTTGCAATTGGTATTGTAGGGATTCTCTGGTAGATCTAAAATTTACTCTAGGAACTGAAATTTCGTTGAGATTGGTTGTTCTGTTTGCCATAACAAATCTGGCCACCAATTCCACGTTTTTCTAAACCTAACCTATTCTAATAAATTATCATAATTATTAGCAACTAAATTATTAGAATAGGTTAGGTTTAGAAAACATGCATCCTTGCTTCTATATGCTGGAGTCAGAGATGAGCCGCCATTTTGTATACCTAGGGTAACATTAACCAATTCTGATTTTGTTGTGGAACAAGTGAAAGTGGGCTTTGGTCATAGTTGTAGGAAATCAATGCTATGCTATTTTATGAAACTGGCATTTCACAGCCAATTATTTTTCAAGTTTTATGAAATTTTTGCACTTAAAACCATAGATTTGCAATGCTGAAAAAAATATGATTCCAATAAGGTGGCATGTCAGAAATTCTGTGCAGAAATGTTGTATTGTATTGAGAAAGACAAGACGTTCCTAGATAATGTTATCTTCGGTGATAAGTTGATATTTTGGGTACGTTCATAAAGTCGAATGAGTTAAACAAGAATGACGTCATCATTCTTATTATTTCGTTAGACTTATCAAACGATTCATTTATAACTAAATGGCTGTTTCTAAAATTGAAGATATGAATGTTGCTAGTGCAGCCTTATCTGAAATATTTTCCTTAGATTGCTTCTGGTGGATATTTTAATCATTTCATCTTTTAATTCACAATTTAAACACTTGAGTAGATTTAGAAACATTGATATTGTCAGGTGCCATTTTCTTAATGAAGTTAACTATCTATTTCCTTTGTGAGCTTCATTAGAGTTTCGTTTGAAATGTCATCACCATAGAGCATGTGCACAGAGTAACACTACTACTATTCGAATGATTTGTTACTAATGCATTTAACTTGTTTGTCTTTACAAATGTACTCTTTATCTCGGTAGTAAAGGGAACAGACAAAACTGCAGGATTTGGGCTTTTGAAAATCCACATGCAACTGTGGAACATGTTTGTGACATTCCAAAAATGAATGTGTCTTAGTGCTTTATCTTTAAGAGGTTTATGCTTTTAGCAAAGATTTCATGAAACCAATTGCTTGCATAAATGGAGGGATTATTGTATTCATATTAATAATAATTACACTTTTAAATTATATTTCTACTACTACTAGATAAATCAAACTTTACTAAAAGTTTTGTTTTAAATAATTTTGCTGCTGACAATAAATATATTTGAGAATGGAATAATGTTGAATTTTATCTTTAATAGCTCATGAACTTTCATGATATTTAATATAGAAATATCTCTTCTATATTGAAATTCATGATAGCAATATACAATTTTTTTTCAGTTGATTTTTTTCAAAAGGTTGGAAATAAATTACTTAAAATAAAAATTTTATAAATTATTGTAAAAGTCTTAATTAGAATTACTTTTATATGTCATCATTAGGGATTGCAATCCAGCAGTGTTTTGAATCCAGCTGGATTTTTGCTGGATTGAAATCATTTCAGCTGGATCCAGCGCGGATGTATTTTTGGTGCAATAAAATGTTATCTATCTATCTATCTATCCT
Source organism: Centruroides vittatus (assembly GCF_030686945.1). Classification (NCBI taxonomy): domain Eukaryota; kingdom Metazoa; phylum Arthropoda; class Arachnida; order Scorpiones; family Buthidae; genus Centruroides; species Centruroides vittatus. Next base: position 1,097,611 of record NW_027121224.1, read on the forward strand.
GCAATTTATGTTTTTTTTAATGAAATAAAACATTAAAAATAATACTTTAAAAGCTTTTATTATTTAGACTGGTCACTATAAATCAGTAAAACTTCTTACACACTTAGGTAGTAAAATTAACTTTGGTTCGGTTTAACATTTGAGATAGAAATAATTAACTTTAAATGTTTAGTTTACATTATAATTATAATCTAACAAGGAGACCCTATGGCTTTGGGGAAACGGATTTTGATGGTTTTCGGTGTGGAGGTAGTACACCGTGTTAGTGTACTACCTATAAAATACTAAAGTGCAATACTCAAATGCAATCGAGAAAAATGAACTCAAAGTTTTTTTAGCACTTTATGTATAAGTTATGCGTACTATCGCTCGAGCGCGCTGTGGCGTGAGTGGTAACGCTCCTGACTCATGCGCTTGCGTTCTCGGGTTCAATTCTCTTGTGTATAATTTTTTTTTTTATTCATAAATTCTTATAATGTATTTATTTTTTATTTATTTATTTTAATTTAATTTCTACTGTTTCAAGCCTAATATTTTTAATTCGAAAACCCACCTTTTTCAAGTTGAGAGAGAACTATTAACACTTATGCCGGGTTTGAACATGGGTCTAGAGTCTTTTTCACTCACTCTTTAACTCTTTGTTGACCAATTTCCATGACCCCTTGTTTACTTTTAGTTTGTAAAACGATTGAGGGCGATACTGGTCAGTCAGGAATATTATTTTAAAAAATTCACCAAAAATTAAATCATCATTATATTTGTATGAAAGAAAATCGCGTACATTTATTAATATCTTTAGTTTTAAATACGACATTTTTCAATATATTTTATTAGAGAAATTAATAAGAAAAAATATATATATATCTCAACTGACATTTAAACTTGATAATTTGTAACTTTTTGTCAAAATTAACATTGTCTAGTTATTTTTAGCACTACGCTAGAAAGACATAGAATATTGTTATGTACAGCTCTATATAACAGTTCATTTCTGAATTTCGACACGAATAGACGTATTTGTGCAGTAAAATTTATTTTGAAAAGTTATTTTATAATTACAAAAATGTCATCAAGAGAAGCAAGTTCTTCATGTTGTGATGAAAAAACTGTAGATGATCACTCTTTATACAGTGATGTATCGAAGCAGCAGCTAAAAGATGGAGTAGTGTATTATGAGAGTTTGCTTTTTGAAAATAATTTAATTGCAACAACATCTTCTGATACACTATCTGAAGATGCTATGCTGATAGGCACAGAATTATACAATAATACATTGGATGTGTTGAATGAAAAAACATTTATAATTGATAATGAATTGATTTCTGCTCAAGAAGAGTGTATAGAAGGAAATTTCAAAGCAGTTAAAGATGACTCATCTGATGACTATGTACTGTACCTGATGAAAAAAATATAGAATGAAGGAATATATTTCACTGGAATATAAAATCAAATATAAATCGAACTCACTTGTGCCTATTGACCGGTGTGAAATAAATAACTTCAATTCAACGAACGTTTTCTGGACGCCTTCCGTGTCCTTCTTCAGGTTAACTGCTGGATTCTATTATTTTTAAAAAACTGCGTTCCGATCTTTTAAGAACAAATTCAAATGAAGATAGTTCGAAAGCGCGATGACCATCGCGCATGCGCTATATCTGTCGTGCTCCTTGTCGTACTGTATCATATTCTTTTTAATCTTTTTATTCTTTTTTATCTTTGGGTCACATGATTTCATGTGTTATCGGACCCAAATAAATCTTTATGCATCCTCTTGTAATAAAGTTTGCCAAGCAAGCGAAAGAGTTATCTCGTCGCGTGAATTAATGCATGTTGTTTTAGTTTGCGCTTTATGTATCTCTATCGCTTCCAGCCATTTGAGATGTTCCATCCGAGTCGTTTTAGTTATTAGCGTGGCCCCCGCGAAGTCCACATTAATGCCCGGTTCAGAAGCGTACACTGCAAGCGACGTGGTAGCTCTGTTGTATCTTATATCCGCCTCATGTTCTTTAACCCTGACTTCCATAGAGCGTTTCGTTGATCCTATGTAGATCAGATCCCTATTAAATCTCTCGTCCTTTATCCCGTTGAATTGAAAGTTATTTATTTCACACCGGTCAATAGGCACAAGTGAGTTCGATTTATATTTTATACACCCCGGTGTGTAGGATGATGATATAAAATCAAAGTTTTAAAAGTAGCAAAAGCCCACCCTACGTGGAAACTACAAACTTTACAAAAAAACGGATGTAGTCATTTGAAAAAAATGGATCATTTAAAATTATGGGAAAAAGATATTGAACGTGGTGGAACTATTTTTGATAAATATCATTTGATTGATTCTTGGACGTATGACCGCTTTGTCGAAGCGAGACAAAATTATAAACAAGTGACCACAAGAAATTTACAGCAATGGGCTTTAGCTGCTGCTAGTCAGTTTCCTGATTTGCAATTTAAAGCGTCAAACCAGTGGGTGGATAAATTCAAATGAAGACACCACATTTGTCAAAGAAAAATTACCAAATTTGTATCACAAAAAGAAGCATGTACCATGGAAGAAATCCTGGCCTCTGCAGAAACGTTTCGTATTCAAACAAAACGATTGATATCAAACTTTGATAGTGACTTCATCATCAATACAGATCAAACAGGTAAATAAAAATTTTAACTATAAATCAAGTACTTTATATTCCATTATTACGTTTAATCAAAGTAAAACATAAGACATCATAATTTTGTTACATTTTCAGGATGTCAATACCAATCAAATTTTAATAGAACATTAACGGAAAAAGGAAGTAAAACAGTGTTTGTAAGAACACAAGACATGAACAAGGTTTCACACACATATACAGCACAATACGGTATAACATTATCCGGAAAATTATTACCATATGTTTATATTTGTTTACAAGAGCCTACAGGTAATTTTGGGCCAAGAATAAAGAGAAACGTGGAAGAATATATAAAAAAATATACAAATGTTACCGTCACATCATCAAAATCAGGAAAACTGACCACTGATCTCTATACTAATTTTCTGACAAAATGTTTGATGCCATATGTTCAGAAGAATAAATTTCTTCTACTCATTGACTCATGGACAGGACAAACAAAAGCAGAATTGTATGATGAAGTATTCCAAGATGATGAAAAAATGCCTACATGCACAATTAAAATTATACCACTAAAATGTACTCCGTTAGTCCAACCATGTGATGTCTATTTTTATAGACAAATAAAAAATTTCATTAAACGATTACAAAATAACGCTGAACTACTGGACAAAAATTATGAAATTCATTCTCGAGAGGATTGCCTGAAAATACATTCGATTATCCATCATCAATCATCAGCACCAATATTTTGTGACATGATAAAATATGCTTGGTATGTCAGTGGACTCTGTGATATAAGAAAGTTTTTTACAAATGTAAATGAAGCGTGTTTCTCATCAGACCGTTTACAAATACCTTGCAATTGTAAAAAAGCAGCATTTATTTCTTGTTCTTGGTGTAGACGGAATTTTTGTTTTGATTGTTTTTACCATAAATATCATTCAGGATCATGTACTGTACCTGACAATGATATGTAATTATATAATATTGCTTCAATAAATTAAAATTATCAAGTTTAAATGTCAGTTGAGAGATATATATATATTTTCTTATTAATTTCTCTAATAAAATATATTGAAAAATGTTGTATTTAAAACTAAAGATATTAATAAATGTACGCGATTTTCTTTCATACAAATATAATGATGATTTGATTTTTGGTGAATTTTTTAAAATAATATTCCTGACTGACCAGTATCGCCCTCGGTCGTTTTACAAACTAAAAGTAAACAAGGGGTCGTGGAAATTGGTCAACAAAGAGTTAAAGAGTGAGTGAAAAAGACTCTAGACCCATGTTCAAACCCGGCATAAGTGTTAATAGTTCTCTCTCAACTTGAAAAAGGTGGGTTTTCGAAGTAAAAATATTAGGCTTGAAACAGTAGAAATTAAATTAAAATAAATAAATAATAAAAAATAAATACATTATAAGAATTTATGAATAAAAAAAAATTATATACAAGAGAATTGAACCCGAGAACGCAAGCGCACGAGTCAGGAGCGTTACCACTCACGCCACAGCGCGCTCGAGCGATAGTACGCATAACTTATACATAAAGTGCTAAAAAACTGAGTTCATTTTTCTCGATTGCATTTGAGTATTGCACTTTAGTATTTTACAGGTAGTGCACTCACACGGTGTACTACCTCCACACCGAAAACCATCAAAATCCGTTTCCCCAAAGCCGTAGGGTCTCCTTGTAAGTTAAATAATAGCAAAGGTAATTCTACTGATTAATTTATATTAATATATTATAATAATGTAAGGACGGATAATCAGTGGTTAAGTGGCTATCAATCTTACCAGTTTTCATATATAGGCTCTACATATTAGTCTGTAGTTATTTACAGGTATATAAAACTATGTACTGAAGTAGAATAAGTTAAATAAACTACACCTTTATCAATCCAGCAAAATTTAATAAAATAATAACGTTTTCAATCGTTTTTAACGATCTTCCTCGGTTACAAAAAAAATACAACATTAAATATAGAACATAAAATGTGTTCGGAATAAATATGAAAATTAACGGAAAACGCCCAAATGGACAAAATATAGATAAATAAACAAAATAAATAGCGGAAAAAATATATACAGGGTGTTTTTTTTTAACTGACGGTACTCAGAAACATCTGTAGAGCAATCTAGCAGCCGGACTGTCGCCAAATTTGGGAGAGTGACTAAGGACGACATGGAAAAGAGATTCTGCGAAGAAAAAAGTAGTACCTAAATTCGCCGGTAGAGGAGGATTTGGCGCTGTTGTAGCGAAAAAGCTACCAGCACTTCACTGAAGAAAGGGTCATCAGTCGCTTTTTTCCACTTGCATGGCCGCCTCTCTCCCCGGATCTAACCCCATGTTACTTTTCCCATCTACATGTACCCCCACAGGAAAAATCCTGTGGGGTTACTTAAAGTCCAAGGTCTATCTTAGTAGTGTCCCAAACTTGATGACTTTGAAGGACAACATTTCTCGAACTGTGATGAACATTCCTGCGGACGGCCATGTTACGTTCGGCCATAGAGAACACGGTGTTCAGGATGCAATGAGTTGTCCAGCAGGACGGTGATCACATTGAAGAAGGGAGAAGGTTATTTGCTGATTAATTAAACTTTCGTTATTACACTGAAGCCTCTCTCTGATTATTCATTCGTGTGTTTGTTAATTGCAGCTGGATTTTATGCAGATTCTTAGCTGTTTTGCTACAACAGCGCCAAATCCACCCCTACCGAAAAATTTGGGTACTACTTTTTTCTTTGCAGAATCTCTTTCCCATGTCGTCCTTAGTCACTCTCCCAATTGGCGACAGTTCGGCTGTTAGATTGCTCTACAGATGTCTCTGAGTACCGTCAGTTTAAAAAAAACACTCTGTAGCCTATATAAGATCCAATGAAACCAGCATTGTCCGTTAATAACATTAATTAATGTAAAAGGATCTCCACATGGTAGACAATGAGTCCGCATCTCTATGGTTTATACAACCAGTTGTCATGTGCGCCTTGCAGATTTCCAATCTCTCAAGATGTTTGCCTATTCGTCGTCGTTTTTATAATTGTCGCTTGATCCCATTAGACGTTAACATCCTTCTGTCTTGTGTATGATGCCAGCGCAGTGTTATCAAGGTTCTTACTGATTGTATATTTGTGCTCTTGGGCCTTTGTTTTAAACTGCGCATCGTTGCACCCACATAAAGAAGCTTGGAATTGAAACGTTGGTTGTGTAAAGGCGCCGAATATATACTCGTTGTTGAATTCCGATCCTCTTTCTTTTTATCGTTTTTTAAAAGTTTGAAAACAGTGGGATTACGTCGGCATACAATACGAAAATTATCAGACCTGGCAGTACATCTATGTATCTCGTTTAAAAAAAATGGGATGTAATTAAGCACTATTCTTTTTATATTTATTCGAAACACATTTTATGTTCTATAGTTAATGTATTTTTTTGTAACTGAGGAAGATCGTTAAAAGCGATTGAGTACGTTATTATTTTATTAAATTTTGCTGGATTGATTAAGGTATAGTTTATTTATAAGTAATTTAATTATTAGTGTTAGTAAAGTAGTGAGTAAGTAATTAGTAGCAGTCTAGTAGTTAGCAAAGCGGCAACGCGACGACGTAGACTTTTTCGCAATTATTTAACAAGTTAATTGAGTATTTGCGGATCCGCAGCGCTGGATCCAGCACCAAGTGCTGGATCCAGCAGGCCGAAGAATGCGCTGGATCCAGCTGGATTGCTGGATGAGGGATCCAGCAATTGCAATCCCTACTCATCATATTAAAGTTTTTTACGTCGTGGTAGTTTATAATTTTTTTTAATTATAACAATTTTTAAAATGATCAGTTATTTCATAAATTTTATTTTTACAACATTAATTCATATTTAATTTTTTTTTTTAAAGACAAAAAAACATGGGTGATGCTCTTTATTTTCGTCAATTGCTTCAGAATAAAACTGATGAATTTCAAAATCTTTGTGTAAAATGGCAAGATATTTTACAAGGACAAGAAAATGTTTCAGAAGAAGGTATGCTTTTTAATTATAAATTATTTGAAGTTACGTTCAGGCCAAATACCGAATATTCGGCCAGGAGCGTGGCTGAATGGCCGAATATTCAGCCAAACTATTCGGCTTGATCAATGCAAAGACGAAAATTGGCGCACAAACCGTATTATGGCAAGGATCGCGCACCCTTCTCTCTATTGGCCCGCTGTCACTACAATTTTTTCTTCCAGTAGGTCTAAATTATTTAAATTAATTAATTAAATTAAAATTATTAAAGTTAATAAGATGGAGCCTAACAAACTCTAGTGCCAAATTGGTTTATAATTTATGTAATAGCCGTAAATAGCCCGATATGATTCGGCAGTTGTTGGTATTTAGATGTAAGTTATAACTTATAAGTTATTTTATTTGCAATCTATCTTTTTAACTCTTTAATTAAGCATTAAAATTTTGTTTTTACTACGTATTTGTAGACTGAATAGTACCCTAAGGATATACTTTAGTGGAAACATTTATGGTCTAGTTTCCCCCCAGTTGTGGAACAGTTCAAATATATTATTGGGGTGTTTCTATTTGTGAAGTTTTGTGATATTTTGTTGCTATTGTTTTTGTCAATATTTTTAAAATTAACATGATTTCAAATGTTATCTTTGTATATAATGAGAAATGCTCATTCTTTGCTTTATATATAAAATAAATTATATATTAGTTACTCATCTTCTAGAAATAGATAAATAATTCTTTCATTAAATACGATAAGTTTCAATAAAACTTTTTGTAAATCATTTTAAAATATTGTAAAAAATATTAAAATATATGCAAATACGAATATAACATAATTAACTAAACAATAACATTAATGCCAGATACATTCTAACCTACACGCCATCAATGCCATAAGATATCGGGCTAGATAAAGGCTATAATATTATTTAATTACGAAATAATTTAATACTAGAGTTAGATGCTGTTTCTTACTAACCTTAATAATGATAATTTAATGTTCAGCATTAATAAAAGTTACCAAAATGATTAATTTACTGTGTTTTTGTTATTTCTTACTCCTGTTTTTAGGTATTTGGTATTCGGCCAAATAGTGATTTAAATATTCGGTATTAAATATTCGGTATTAATTCGGTATTCGGCCTATTCAGCCGAATACCGAATTAATACCGAATATCGACCGAATACCGAATTAGTGATGTAACGAATATTTGGTTACTACCCAGTATTTGTTACATCACTAATTTATATCCAAGAACTGAAAAACAGTTTATTCCTTAAAGCAGTACTTCTCAAACTCTATTCATGGACCAGTTTTTTCATTCCAATCCCTCAGGGACCAGCACATTTCGAAATTAAATAAAATATTATTATGAACAGAAACAGAGTTCAAATGCATTTTTTTGTTTTTAATTTTTAGAGTAAATTAGTAAGAAAAATACAATAACAATTTCATTTTGATCATTTTGAAATAAATAGGTTTGTGTGCTGACCATTTTCAAGTAATTTCTCAGTCCATGATTCAAATGTCAGTCCATCTCTGGTACTAAATGTTTAAATAATAAAAAAAAAAACAAAGGTGATAAAATAACATGCTTTTAAAAGACATTTTAAAATAGTTTTATTATTGTAATACAGTATGTAAAACCAGTGGCAGCCTCGGGGTGGCGAGGAGGGCAATCACCCAGGGCCTCGCGCAACAACCCGAGTAGAAAAAAGTTGATATTTAAAACTTTTTATTTTATCCTTAGCTATTAGTTATAACAATAAAATAAATTTGATTAATTCATAGTACAGTATATATTAATATAAATAAGTGCCTAAATAAAATTTCTTATTTAGATTTATTCAATTTCACATTTGTATAAAAAGTAAGATTAACAATATCAAAATTAATTAATTTATCAGTGAATAATAATAATTTTTGTAATTTGACTGTAAAACATATTTGAAAAAATTATTACTATTTGAATCCTGTGCCTCAGGCACTAGAAAAACCCACTTGAACACACAGTTTTGTTACTTTCATGATTCATTGTGTTTACGATTTACGCTTGGGATACAATATCTCTCTTCTAGATATAAAATCTAGAAAATCAAAATGAAACATGGGAATACCCATGTTTCATTTTGTTCATCAATTCTTGTCACCTTACACTTATTTTGCTAGCAGCTGTATGCATTACATAATCATTTGTATGGCACATACCTTTCAGTAAATAAATAAACAAACATTAAATGATATTAAGTTTTAGTGAATCTTACATTATTAACAGTACTTATAGTAAAGAGTGAATTGTTGAAAATTCTGCCTGTAAATTATTTCTGAATTAGTTTTATGTGCGAAACAAGATTTATGAAATGAGTTCGTGTGATCGTGATGTAATAGTGAGTCACTACTTCTATACCATTCTATAGAAAAGGAAATTACTATCTACGAATTTGTAGTTGGTCTCGTCGTATGGTATGACATTCTTTTAAAGATAAATGTTATAAGTAAAATGTGACAGAGCAAAAAAATGCACTTAGATATGGCTATACAACACCTAGATGCATTTACACATTGGCTCGATAATTATTGGGAAAATGATTTCCAATCACCCTTAGTAACAACGAGAGAAATAGCTGAGGAAAATGATATTGACAGAAAGTTCAAAGTTGTGAGAAGGAGACGTAAAAGAACGAATTTTGATTATGACAGGGAAGATGAAGCTCTCAAATTGCCTGCAGAAGAGATTTTCAAAATAAACTATTTTTATGTCATTGTCGACAATGTATGTGCAAGCTGCCAACCTAGATTTGAGGCACTTAAACATCATAAGAGCGTATTTGGTTTCATGTATAACATAAAAAGATTAAAGGAAATTTGTGATTGTAAACTTCTGAAGCAATCCAGCCACTTGCAAATATTTCTAACAGTAGGAGAAACATCCGATATTGATGGACATGAATTGTATGAAGAACTGAATATGTTTATCTGTGTATATGAAGGAAATGACGACATTATCTCGGTGCTGAAATATGTAATAGAAAAAAATTTAACTGAAGCGTACCCCACTATTGAAGCAATCCTGAGACTTATTGTCACCACACCTGTGACAGTTGCATCTGTGGAAAGGAGTTTTTCAAGGTTAAAAATTATTAAAACACATTTGAGGAATTTGATGACACAAGATCGGCTTTCAGCCCTTGCTATTCTTTCAATCAAAAATGACGTAGCTCATTCATTAGATTATTGTGCTTTAATTAAAGATTTCAGTCTTAGGAAAAGCCACAAATATCATTTTTAAATCCCTGCGTATATCTTTTAAGGCATTTATGTATCTTAGTTTATCATCATTAATAATTTGTCGTCTTTATGTTTGTTAACCTTTATAAATCTTCTGATATAATATTTTAAAACTATAAATTTATTTATTTATAACTTTTGCATTTCTTGTTAATCATCAGAAATACCTACTTTCAATTCACATACTTTGCACAAAGGACAAGGACCTCGCGACGATCTGTTGCCTGGAGCCTTGCAATGGTTAAGGCCGCCACTGTGTAAAACTGGAATTTTAAGTGAAATCTCATCATAACCCAGTAATAAACTGCTTGTAGACCATAAATCACTTTAAGTAGCACTGATATAAAGCACTTTTGATATTAAATATTTGTCAAAATTACTATGTATTTAAAAATTAGGAAGTTCTATAATCCAATTTTATATGTAATAAAATTTATTATATTTGTTCTAAAATGTTACTTTTATATTTGAAATAATTATTTTTTGTCAGTGTTTTTTCATTCATACATAATTTTGTCATCATGTGGAACTAAGAATCTATTGTAAACCATTATAATACCTATAGAGTATATTTCATATACACCTATCCCTCGTTTTACACGGTACTTCTTTTACACGTTTTCGCTTTTACACGGTTTAAAAAATAAATGCAGAAAATAAACTGGCTATGATCAAAAGGAACAATTTTTAACTCTAATCTACATCTATATTCCAATCCACCTTAATTATATGTCATAGTTGATATTTAGGATACTAGGTGACAGTTTTATTTCAATCTGTCAAATAGTAACCGATAAACCGATATAGGGTACTCCCCCATACGCATGAAATGTCATTCATTGCACATAGTTTTAAACCAGAAAATTTTAATTTTTCATATTCATAAGTAACAAATGATTACATTATTTTTAATTACATTTTTTACATTACATTACACAATTACATTACATTTTTATGAATCTTTCATATTTTATTTTTGTTCCTTTGTACTTTGTATTTAATTAATAAAAGAATATATTTTTTTTTGCCTTTCAATATTTTTATTTGATTTGTGTACCTTTAAAAAATTGAAAAAAATTTATAATTAATAAACAACGAAATTATGTGTTTTTTGCATACTTTTTGATTTACACAGTTTTACATTTAAAAAGATACAAATTTGATTTACACATTTTTCTCAGGAACCTATCTTTCGTGTAAATCGAGGGATAGGTGTATTTAATATTACTGTATTTATCATATAAGATTTATATGTTCAATGAATTTACTTTAGCAATCATTTATAATAAATATAGTATAGATCATGATCTTGAAATAAATTTTATTGAAAATATAATAAAAAGCTTAGAACACAACTGTTCTTCATGGATAATTTGGGATGAAGATTTTATTTATTTCTCCTCAATGTTGACTAGATATAACTAGGGAAATACAACTCTTACATGTGACAATGAATTTTCTTTTTATTGCAAATTAAACTGCATACTTTAATTACTTGTAATATGAAATTAGTTTTTCCAGATTCAAAAAGGAAAGTGATATTTGAACTGAAAATCTTACAGAAAATTCTCATTAAATTCATTTTAAAAAAGAAAAAGGTTTATACACTGAATTCTAACTCATCTTGAAATTTATTAAAAAAACAATTATCTTTAATTTTTTGTGATGCTTTCATTAATGTTTACATTGAAAATGAGCAAAATTTATGCATGTAAGTGTTTTTGTGGTGTATAAATAAACAATAACATTAATATAAACAAACTTCAACAGCCAACCCGATATACATTAAAGCAATACACCAATCAAAGCCGTTTATATCCCGATAATTTGGCTTTGGTTGGTGTATTGCTTTAATAACATTAATACCCGATACATTCTAACCTACACACCATCAATGCAGTGATATTGTGCTAGATAAAGGCTTTAATATTATTAATATATATGTTGGAAGAGGAGATCGGTATAGAAGTCCGGGTAGCGTAACTGGCAACGCATCTGCACGGTAAGCAGGAGTTGTGGGTTCGAGTTGCGCTCTGGGCTGATTTTTTCTTCCAATATTTCTAAATTATTTAAAATTATTTAATTAAATTATAATTATTAATGTTAATAAGAGATGGCGCCTAACGCCTCACTCTAGTACCAAATTATTTCGTAATTAAAATAATAATAAAGTCTTTATCTAGCCCGATATCTTACAGCATTCATGGCATGTAGGTTTTTGTGGTGTTTTTCTGCACATGCTTTCATATTCTGGAAATTTATATTATTGATACATACTAATATGTCTACTCTATACTAATTATATACTAGATATATCTACTTTATATACTAATTAAGATTTCTTGATTGCTTTTCAATTTTCAGTAAAAAAAAATTCTGGCATTAGGGATATGTAAAAGTTGTACTTCCCTTGTAAGACAAATCAGTTTTTATTTAATGAGCAAAATTAAATACCACAATAGCCTTGCCCCCTTCTGTAATGTAAATTCATAATACTTATAAACATAATTATTTGATTTTCAGTAATTTTAAGTATTTTGGAAAATGTTAAAAATGTTCAATAATTTCATTATTAGAACGTAATTCATTTGCATTTAATTTTTTCCACGATTGTTAATTTTTAAAATTTTTTATTTTTTTAAACTTTCACTCAAAATTATTTTTATATTAATAAAATTTATTTATTTATTAAAATTGATTTATTTTTTATTTTATATATAAAATTTATTAGTACAAGGACAGATATATCTTGCAATTGGTCAAGCCCAGTTACTTATCAATGAGAGATTTTCTCAGTTTTCTGGGTTAATAGACAAGTGTGAATTTAATTTGGATGATAAATTAGTAACATGTGATGATCTTCAAGGATTTTGGGATATGATATACATACAGGTATTTTTATGTTTATATTTTTCTGAAACTAGAATCTTTATTTTATTAACACACTAAATATATTTCAGATTGCTGATATAGAGAAAAAGTTTGAATTATTAGAAAAAATGAAAGAAAATAATTGGCAGTTGAAAACTGATAATGAAAGCTCAGTTAACATTAAAAATTCTAAAAAACAGGTATTTGATATATATGTAGATTTTACTTATTATAGAATATTTGAAAAAATAATTAGAATTTCTTCTTTCATATTTAATCTTAAAATTTTTATAAACTCTTCAATTAAACATTAAGATTTAAAAATAATAAACAAGGTTGTGAAGCCATCTAAAAATTTTTGCAATTTGATATATATAAAAAAAAGACTGTATATATTGATTAGCCATGTAAAGATTAAAAATAGATTAATTGAAATATATAGGAGTTAAAAGAATCAAATTAGAATTTATGGAAGAGATTTTATATGTAGAAGAGAGATATTGTATATAAATGATTTGTATAAAATCTGTCTTCCATAAATTCTAATCTGATATAAACAAACAACAACTAACCCGTTACATATAAAGATCAACAACTGCCGAATTATCGGGCTAGCAAATGGCTATAGTAATATTAATAATTAAAGTTAATTTGCTACTAGAGTTAGGCGTTAGGCGCCATCTCTTGCTAAATTTAATAATTAGAATTTTAATTAAATAATTTAAATAAATTTAGGCCTAACTGGAAGAAAAGAATCGGCCCGAAGCGGGATTCGAACCCGCAACTTCTGCTATCCGTGCAGACACGTTACCAGTTCTGATCTTCCCTTCCAGTTGATATAAGATCACCGTACCACCATCAACGGTCATTACAATGCCGGCTGGGGACACATTAATTGCCCACGTCCTCCCAATTCGGCAGTTGTTGATCTTTATATGTAACGGGTTAGTTGTTGTTTATTTATATATATATATACGCCTTGCCGGGGTTTGCGATGGCCGGTTGAGTGCCTTTGGGAGGACGTGGGCAATTAATGTGTCCCCAGCCAGCATTGTAATGACCGTTGATGGTGGTACGGTAATCTTATATCAACTGGAAGGGAAGATCGGACCGAAGGTCCGGGTAGCGTAACTGGTAACGTGTCTGCACGAATAGCAGAAGTTGCGGGTTCGAATTCCGCTTCGGGCCGATTCTTTTCTTCCAGTTAGGCCTAAATTTATTTAAATTATTTAATTAAAATTCTAATTATTAAATTTAGCAAGAGATGGCGCCTAACGCCTAACTCTAGTAGCAAATTAACTTTAATTATTAATATTACTATAGCCATTTGCTAGCCCGATAATTCAGCAGTTGTTGATCTTTATTCTAATCTGATGCTTTTAATGCCTATATTTTTCAATTCATATATTTTTAATCTTGGCATAGATAATCAATATATACAAATGACAACTATTAAATACTGGCTATTAAAAACTTAGACTACACTTTCATTAACCAAAAACCAGCAAAATAACTCACATTTGCTGAATTTATGTGAATTATTTTGCTAGCTTTGGTTATTGAGTGTATAGTCTAAGAATAGTATTATAGTATATAATAGTATATATACTATTTTATTTTCATATATATTATTTATTTATTTATCATTCCTAAAGAAATTTTTGTCTTAATTGAATAATAACTATAGATTTTGTTGGAATGGAATAAAAGTTTAAAATATATCAATAATTTTTCTTAGTTAATTTTACTTCTTATTAATAATAATGAGAAAATATTCTATATTATTATTTAAAATTCTTAAACTAAATATATAATATACATAGTTTCATTACAAAGATTCAAATGAAATATAAATTATAAAACTGCAGTAGAGCGTCGTTTATCTGAAAGCCAGTTAACAGAAAGCTTTCCAGTCGGACTGTGTCGTGCTGAATCAAACGTTTTTGATACTAGATTAACTTCTAAATTATAATTTTTTTGTTATATTTTTCAATATATTTATTTTGTTTGTACAGAATAAAGAAAAAATTTTTAACGACACAACAGTCTTGATTATTATTATAAAAATTTTCGTTAGGCTTAAAATCGACGAAAATTAAACACAAAGCGACACGCAATGGAGAAAATTTTCAACATCGGATAGGTTAATGTTTTTTCGTACATAATCGGTTATCCGAACAACCCCAATCCCCAATTGATTTGGATAAACGACGCTCTACTGTACTATTATAGTATATTAATTTATATATATATATAAATTATAATTTTTAGTATAATATGCAAGTACTATAGATTAGAGAGACTCTGGAATAATTTGTTAAACTTTTAAGACTTTATAACTTTTATCGTAGTATCACTCTACATTTCGGGGGAAAGACGTCGACCAGGGGCTAAAAATCGCAATAACTGTTGAATCGCTCGAGCGGTTCTACGATATTTGCATTCCAAAAGCTCTCGTAGACATTAAAACCACGCCTATTTTTGTTGCCCCTTCGGATATACTTCACCGTGAAATTTGAGCGAGCGTTTTTAGAATACGATGAATGAGTGATTGTAGAATAATCGACGAGTCTTAAGAGAATCGATATTTTTTTTATATATATAATTTTAAGAGATTTTTTTTTTATATATAGACCTCTTAAGAGAATCAATATTTTCTTTATGTAAGAGAATTAATATTATTATATATAACTTTAATATTTAAGATATTTTTATATTTTTTTGTTAAGCTGGCGCCATCTGTTGGCAAAATATTAAACTTCATTTTTTTAAATTATTTTTTTTTTGGTCCTTCGAAATTACGAAGGTGATTAAAAAAATAACAAACATCACGAACTGTCCGTCGCTAATCGGATCGTGCCATTTGCTATTTGGTTTTTATCGATTCTTTTACGATATATTTTTTTCTTTTTTA
This sequence comes from Centruroides vittatus, assembly GCF_030686945.1. Classification (NCBI taxonomy): domain Eukaryota; kingdom Metazoa; phylum Arthropoda; class Arachnida; order Scorpiones; family Buthidae; genus Centruroides; species Centruroides vittatus. The sequence continues at coordinate 1,113,304 of NW_027121224.1, forward strand.
TTTTATTAGTATACTTTATATAAGTTTGTTTTTTGTTAACTCATCTTAAGAGAATCAATATTTTTATTTTATATTTATATATTTTTTATTTTTATATATAAGTTTTTCGTTAAGCCGGCGCCATCTGTCGACAAATTAATATGTGTCGCGACGACGATCACGAAATCTGTTTGCTTTTTATCGATTCTTTTACGATATATATATTTTTTTCATCGATTTTTTTCTTTCTTTTATTAGTATACTTTTTTATATGTTTTTTTTTGTTAAGTCATCTTAAGAGAATCAATATTTTTTATATATTTTTTATTTTTATATATAAGTATTTTTTGTTAAGTTGCTGTACATCTGTTGGCAAAATATTAAACTGCATTTTTTTAAATTATTTTTTGGTCCTTCGAAATTACGAAGGTGATTAAAAAAATAACAGCACGAACCGTCTGTTGCTAATCGGATCGTGCCATTTGCTATTTGTTTTTATCGATTCTTTTACGATATATATATTTTTTTCTCTTTCTTTTATTAGTATACTTTATATAAGTTTCTTTTGTTAAGTCATCTTAAGAGAATCAATATTTTTATTTTATTTTTTTTATATTTATATATTTTTATTTTTATATATAAGTTTTTTGTTAAGCTGGCGCCAAATGTTAAGCTGACAAAATATTTTTCTTCCCTTTGAAATTAGGAAGGTGTTTTTTTATATACGTAGAGATTCGTTGTTTTTATATACATCGCTGTTTTTATATACGTCGGTTTTTTTTATATATACGTAGAGATTCGCTGTTTTTCTATACGTCTTAAGAAAATCAATATTTATATATATATATAACTTTAAGAGATTTATATATATATATATATATATATAAGTATTTTTTTGTTGAGTTTTTTTATATATATATAGAGCTCTTAAGGGAATCAATATTTTAAAGTTTTATTTAAGAGAATTAATATTTATATATATAACTTTAATATTTAAGAGAGATATAAGTTTTTTTGGTTAAGCTGAATCCATCTGTTGACAAAATATTAATCTTCATTTTTTTTAATATATTATTTTTTTTTCTTCGAAATTAGATAGGTATTTAAAAAATAAACAACACGAACCCTCGCTAATCGAATCGCAATATTTGCTTTTTATCGATTCTTTTACGTTATATATTTTTTCGTGCGGCGTCAACGATTAAATAAACGACGACATCTCTCTCTTTTTTTATTAGAAATAAGAACAAAAAATAATGAAATTTAAAATAATTATAAGATATGACAAATGGCTCCATAGAATGCGTGAAGTTCTTTTATGATCAACGTCGTTAAACTTCGGTAGAGTGGGATTCTGTAGGATTTATAACATAGTAGGGCATCTAAAAAAACAATAAATATTATGATGCATATTTATTATAAATAGTCTAAATTAGAAATTTTGAAAAACTGAAAGCAGTTTTTTAAAGAAAATTCGCAAGAAAAAAAAAAGCTTAAGATTGAAATTATAAAAGCGAATTAAAGTTATTAAAAAAGTTTGAGTTAGTTGTAGGAAGCATTAGCTTAAATTTATTCTGAATGTTAAAAAACCTAAAGAATTTAAATTGAGTTAATGCCTAGACACTCATCTTTCTCGAAAACAAAATCTTGCGAAAATATTCTTACATCTATTATTTAAAATTTATATAAAGTTTTTTTGAAAAAACTTACCTTCTATTGATTTTCTTCTCCTTCTTCAAATAATAATATTTTTCTGTGTGCAGAGAAAAAACTCGCTAACGAATTAACTAAAGAAAGTAAACCTCCCGTCTTTATATCGTTGGGGGGAGTTGATTTGACCTCGTTTTGTAAAAAGAGTGAACAAACTCGATGTGGGGCCAACACCAGGGAGGAGAATACATTATAAGCGATTCGTGTTAAGTAATTAAAAAATGATGTAGCATATGAAAAAAAATACAACAGAAATAGTCAATTCATTTCATTTTTTTTTATTGAAATAAAAAAAAACATTTACATCAATTAAGAAGTAAATATACAAAAATACGTGTATAAATGTATTAATTATATTTTAAAAAATTAAAGTCTATCGCATATTTTTGCCAAAACACGAATTAGAGCAAATTGATAATTATCGGTTATAAATTTGGTTGTTAATTGTTTCTGATTACTAATGAGACTACACCAATCCAATTTATGTTTAAAATCTTCCATAAATTTTTCGGATAAATCTTGATATTCTGAAATAATCTCCCAATCCACAAGGTTTTCAAGTTCTTTAATAGTTTCTTCGCTCAGTTGTTGATGTTTACAAACAAGTGGCATATTGAGTAAATCTTTAAAATTTATAATGAAATGAGGACTCAGTTTTTGATATTGAGATACGAGATCCCAGTTTAGATGATCAGAATATTCACTCAAAAATGTTTCTGTTAACCGCTGATAATGACAAACATCATCCCAATTAATTCGATGAATATACTTGATTAAAAAATCAGGAGAGTAATGTCTGCTTTTCCATATTTTATTCCAGTTTAATTTATTCTGGAATTCTTCAATAAATTCATTACTAAGATTTTTTTCAGAAATAATATCCCAATCAATTTTATCTTGAAGTCGTCTTATTATGTCTTCTGTTAAATTTAATTTAGAGAAATCTTTCCAATCAACCAACGAATTTAATTCGTCAGAGAGCAGAGCTATTTTTCTTGTCTCCATTTTATACGAAAAGATCGACTTGTCTTCTCCTGATATTAATATAATACTAATTTAATTTTAGTTTGTAGTGCTTTATATGACGAAATCAATTTGTATGACGCAATTGATTAGTTTTGTTTTAGACCAATAAACTTTTTTATGATGCAATCATTAGACAAATGAACTTTTATATTTTTTTTTTTCATGTTGCAACATGTTTTTTAAATATTATCCGAACTTTTATATATTTTTTCATGTTGCGACATGTTTTTAATATCATCATTAACAGAATTAATTTTTTTCACATGGACATTTATTTTTTAGGTCAGCGAATTTTTTCTCCCACAACCATTTTCTTTTTTAGGTCAGCAAATTTATCACGTTGTAATTTTTTTTAGGTCACCAAATTTTTTTCTCACGCAGCAATTTGTTTTTAGATCAACGAATTTAAAAATATATATTATTTACAATTAATGGCTGAGTTATTATTAAATAAAACACGAAATTTTCGAGGAAAAAAAAATGCAATTTTATTTATTTTTAAGTTTGTATTCAAAATACATTTTTGGAATGTTCTTTTCAGTGAGTCCGCGATGGGGGTCGTTTTCTAGAGTGTCGGAAGCGCATTCGTCCAAGTTAGTAAATGTTTTGTTAGATTTCTCTTCAATGAGTATGCCGGGAGATTGGCAAGATTCTTTTGATGTAAGCACCTATCGGAAATGTTTCGTTTTTGGGTTAAGCCATGGTCGAAAATCTACGGAGTATAGAAATTTAACGGTCGGAGGAAACTTTTCTTCTATAGCAGTTGTTTTGGTGGATCTTTCGGCCAACTCGATGCAAGGATACGAAGTTCTAGAGACAGCGTATGGAATAAATACTCTCTCATTGATTGGAAAAAACGCGGTCCAGCGAATTGCGGGTATCGTATACTCGCGTCCTTCCATCTTTTTGAATAAAATAATTTTTAAATTCGCGATTGGTTTTTATGTTTTCGCGCATGTGCACTAGTGTTTTTGATTTTATTTAATAAGCAGTTATTTTGGTTTTAATTGCTATTTTAGATTATCATGTCTCGCAAAATAGTACTCGCTTTTGTTATTATAAGCTGTATAGAAATATTTTCGCTAACAATTTCTTTTATAGTTTTATTAAAAGGATCGGATTTTAAAGAAATTAATATAAAAAATACTACTTGCAAATATTCTTTACATTTAGGTAGAAACTTTTATTTACATAAATGTACAAATGCCGGAAGAACTGTATACGACATTCGAAGATTTTCGAGCGATGGATTGCCTCACAAATATAATGGTGTACAATTATTAAAGAACGAATTTAACTTACTGTGCAGAAAATGCGTTTAAAACATCCGTCCAGTTGTATCGTCGTGGGCCCGTCTCAATCTGGAAAAACTTCTTTAGTTCGGAAAATGCTACATGAAAATATCTATGAAAAATGATTAAATCGCATTTTATGGTGTTACTCGATGTATCAACCTTGGTTCGTGGAAGAGAAAAATATTCATTTTAAATGCGCTATTCCCGAAAGTATCGACGAAAATGTTGATTTAATAATTATAGATGATTTAATGCATTCTTTAACCGAAAAAATTGCGGAATTATTTACCGTTCAATCGCATCATAAAAATATAAGTGTTATATTGATAATGCAGAATTTATTTCCTCATAATAAAGTAATGAGAGATATTAGTTTAAATACTCATTATTTGATTTTATTTAAGAATAATAGAGATGAAAGTCAAATCAACTGTCTCGCTCGTCAAGCGTTTATAGGCAACATGCCCTACTTTAAAGATGCATATTTAACCGCGACATCCAAACCGTATGGTTATTTGTTTATCGATTTCCATCTGTCGATCGATAAAGAATTGTGTTTACGAGATTCATGTTTTCCCGACAACCAAGGCGTGTATTGGGTTTATATTCCACAAAAATGAAGAATATCAGAAAAAATTATCATTTGTTAAATGTGCTAGCAAAGGCAACACCCGCTCAGAGAAAAGCTTTGTTAAAAGAAGCATCGCCCGATCAGATAAAAGTCATATGTGAAATTTGCGATAATACGCTGCAAGGCCGAGTACCAGTAAACATTAATAAATTTAAAAAATATAAAAAATGTATTCGAAAACTCGCAAATAAAAGAATAAGTCTCTAAGCAAAAAAGAAGATTTTGATAAATCAATCGGGAGGATTTTTAGGCGCGATTTTAGATCCAATAATATCATTAGCTAAAAGAATTTTTGGATTATAAAAAAAAATGGCTCAACGAATGGCGTTAGTACCTCCCGAATTAGTACCTAAATATCAACTACAAAAACCGGAAATACGATTACATGATAATATCCAAGATTTATTAGAAGAAAGTACTTTATCGGATGATTTGAAAGTTAAATTATTAAGTCAACTAATTTTGAGATTTCAACAAACTATTCACGCATCGAAAGAACTGATTCGAGTCTCGATGGTATCAGAACCGATCGAAGAATCACAACCATCGTTAGAACCGACAAAACCATCGACTATCGAAGATCAGATATCAGTTTCTGTCCCGCTGCCATATCAAAAATATGTTCCGCATATCATTCAATTACTAAAGCAATATCAATACGATTGGAACGAAAAAGGAGAATTTCTGGTAAATAATGATCCGGTAATTAATTCTCATATAGCGGATTTGATGTTGCATTTAATTAGAAATCGAAAATCTAGTATCTTGCCTGTCGGATTTAACGAATTTTATCAAGCGATTATTAAATCTAATATTCCCAGAGAATGGATAGGAAATAAGGTGCTATCGAGTCAATTAAGAATAGAAGAGTCGCCCATACTTCGTTTTCGAACACCCCCGATTTCACCGCCTCCGATACGATCAATTACTAGCGGAAGAAAAAAAAGAGTTTCGTCTACGAAAATTCCTAAACGGATTGCATCGTCTAAAAAAAAGCATATTTCATGGAAAGATTATTAAGCTCTATATATTATACTCCATCTCATCCGGCATCGTTTGGTGGCGTAACGAGAGTAATAAAAGCGACAAAGTTGCCTAGAAAAACTGTCGAACAATGGCTATCAACTCAAGATACATATACGTTGCATAAGCCTGTACGAAAAAATTATACGCGTCGTAAAACTAAAGCTTTATATCAGGGAGAACTACTCCAGTCGGATCTTATGGATGTTCGACAATTTTCGAAAGATAATAATGGAATAAAATATTTATTAGCAACTATCGACGTGTTTTCTAAATATGCGTATGTAATTCCGATAAAAGACAAAAAACCCGAAACGATAAAAAAAGCATTTCAAAAAATATTTAGAAAAGTAATACCTAGGATGATACATACCGAAAAAGGGAAGGAGTTTATGAATTCTGTTATTAAGGATTTGTTTAAAAACCATCAAATAAATCATTATTATACTCATTCTGAAAGGAAAGCGTCTGTCGTAGAACGGTTTAATAAAACTTTAAAAAATAAAATTTATCGCCTCATTACCTATCGAAATTCTAATAAATATATCGATAAATTAAATGATTTGGTGAAAGCGTATAATTATAGTAAACATCGAACTATAGGAATGCCTCCGGCCGAGGTGAAACCTAAACACCATTTACAAATTTTTAATCGACTTTACGGTAAAACAAAAACGAAAATAAAATATAAATATAAAATTAATGATAAAGTTAGAATTTCTAAGAAACGTAAAACGTTTTCTAGAGGATATTTGGCTGGATGGAGTAAAGAGGTTTTCGTTATAAAAAACGATTTCCGACTGTTCCTCCCACTTATGTGTTAAAAGATTATAACAACCAGACGATTACGGGTCGATTTTATAGCGAAGAACTGCAGAAAGTCAAAAATGGATAGGTTTTATGTTACGTTTATCAGTACGGCGAGTATGGAATATTTTCCAAAAAATACTCAATCGTCCTTCACATCGAAAATTAATCCGCCGATAAATTTAACCGGATTGTGGGAAGCGGCATTGTCCCAGATAATAATACCTTGTTTGTGGTTTAATATAACTAGCGAAAATAATACTTACAAGATAATTTCTAAAGAGATGAAGTTGATTAAAGTAAAAACTGATGATTTGGCTACACTAATTCCGTTATATCCTATAGGAGAGAACAAATCAAGTAATATATTCGAGACTATTACGAATAATTTAAAAGAATTGGAAAAGGATCGTCTTATTAAATTTTCTTATAACAAAGAAGAAGGCATGGTGACAGTTCATCTCGCTCAAGATTGTGAATTACACATAAATCAAGATGCTCCTACATTTCTTTCAGCTCTGAATCTAGACTATCTAAAACAACATATTATAAGAGGAAAAGATGAAAGGATTCAATATAATCCATCTTTTACCGATTTTAAAGGAGAATTTGTTACATTAATCGAAAAAAATAGATATATAGATAAAGTAAAAATTGAAAATGTTGAAAATACGATGCGTATACCGATTGGATTATACGGACAAAGAGAATTTCTTAAATCATTTCAGACAATCAGTTTTAAATCGCTTTCCGATAAAAAGTTATTATTGAAAGTTCCGCGAGAAACTTCCGTAAAATTTAATAGTCAATTAAAAGATATATTAGGATTCGATCGATTAGAATATTCCGAAGGAGAATTTACAGGAACTTATCCCTTAGAATTAAACGCCGGAATAACAGAAATATTTGTATATTCTAATTTAATAGAATCGCATCACGTAGGCGATACTTTGGCTCCACTATTTCGAATAATTCCGGTTATGGGAGAAAAAGATCAACAAATTGTTAAAATTTATAATACTCCATTATTTTTCCCTCTTCGATCGAATTATATTGAGACTATAACCGTAGATATATGCACTTCAACAGGTGAAAACGCCATATTTACTTCGGGAAAAACTCTTTTGGTATTGTGTTTTCGTCGAAAAAGTATATAAAACCAGATTCATTAAAGAATCAGTTATTTGATAAAATGAAGCTTAAACCGGAGGACTGTATTAGTTATTATCATTCGCAGACGGGAGGATATCCCAATTCTATATTTCCGCACACCCCTTATGCTGCTACTCAATGGGGAAGAGGATCATACTTTAAAAGTCGACCGATTCAACGAGGTTATGGATTTTTTTCTAATATTTTTCGCGAAGCAATACCAATAATAAAACAGGGAGCACAATATATTGGAAAAAAGGCGTTAAATATAGCGAAAGATATCGGATCGGATATACTCACGGAAAAATCGTTAAAAGACGCGGCTCTATTGAGAATTAATCAAGCAGGTCGAGAAATAAAAGATGACGTCATTCAAAAAATTCAAAGCGGTTCGGGTAAAAAACGAAAACGTCTAAGAAAAAGCGTAAAACGAAAGAATACTAAGAAGAGGAAAGCAGTAGATATTTTCTCCTAAAAAAAATGGATCCTTTCTCCTGCCCGTGTTTAAAATCGGAACTAGATTTTTTTAAAACTATTCCGACCCAGTTGGCGATTTTAAATACTACCGAGGCTATTCTACATCCCATCGCTTCGATAACTGATCAGAAATCTCCTATAGAATTTCTAATCCCCGGCTCCAGAGAAAACTTAATAGATTTGAGCAGTATTTTGATTAATGCACAAGTAACTATTACTAAACAAAATGGAACTTCTACTCTCGATACCGATTTAGTAACACCTGTGAATAATTTATTGCATTCGATGTTCTCTCAATGTACTATGATGTTTAATGATAAAACCATATCTACGCATGTTAATTACGCATATAAAGCGATAATAGAAAATCTATTATTTTCCTCCAAAGAAGCACAAAAAACTTATTTAACCAGCTCTTTCTTCTACAAAGATACTGCCGGATTTTTAAACGAAACCAATCCGATTAAAGACGGCAAGAATGAAGGATTAGTCGCCAGGTTTAAGAAAAGCAGCAAAAGTCAAGTATTAGATTTATACGGACGACTTCATTTCGATTTTATTAATCAACCTAAATTATTGATAAACGGCGTAGACGTTCGGATAAAATTGGAACGTTCGAAAGACGCTTTCGCTCTAATGGCGACAGCCGATAATTATCAGATTCGATTAAAGAATATTACGTTAAAAGTAAATAGAATAGAAGTAAATCCTAGCATCTTAATTGGAATGGAAAAAACATTAGAAAATTCTGTAATTAAAATGCCTTATAGACGAGTTAATATTAAAGTATTTACATTAAGTAAAGGGATTTTAAGTTCAAATATTTCAAATGCGATAATCGGTCAAATCCCGAAAAGAATTATAATCGGATTGGTGCGAAATAACGCATTTAATGGACAGATCGATTTAAATCCTTTCAGTTTTGAAAATTTCGACTTAAACTATATTTCTGTTATAAAAGATTTGATTTTAATCCCACCCAATCCGTTTACACCAGATTTTGATGCAAAAACGTACGCTCGAAGTTACGCAACATTATTCGAAGAAATAGGGGGAATTCCCTACGGAAAATTCGCTAATATATCGTATTCCGATTACGCTCAAGGATACATGTTCTACGTATTCGACCTAACTCCCGACCGTGCAGCGTCCGAAAATCATACCTCTGTGTTGACGCACGGAAATGTTAGTTTTGATTTAAAGTTCAAAAGACCTTTGCCTGAAACAGTTAACGTCATATGCTTCTTAGAATATCGTAATACAATAGAAATCGATCAATCGCGAAACATTTACGTCGACTGCTAAACAAATAATGGATACGATTACGTTCTGGAAACTGGCATTAGGTGATTCCGAAATTAGCAAGACATTCGGTGGCGTCTATCCCTCGGATTTATTACCTCAAACAATCAGAAAGAAGAGAAGCTTTATCGTTAATATGGAGAACAGTAAAAATCCCGGACGACACTGGATAGCTCTTTTTTTCTGAAATTCAATTTGTTATTATTTTGACTCATACGGCCTACCGCCAAAAATCCCGAAAATTATAAAGTTCATAAGACAGAATTCCAAGGAGTTACGCTGGAATCGAAGAACGCTCCAAGGCCCATATAGCCCTATGTGCGGATACTTTTGCTTATTTTTTCTCTACAAACTATCGAGAAACCAAGACTTAAAAATTCTTCAGCCTAATACTAAATATTTTAATGATAACTATGTAATCGCTTTTGTACGCAATCATTTTCGTTTTGGTAAAATACCACCAAATATATTCATTAAATGTAATCAATGTAGCGTTAGTTTACTCAAATAAAATTTTTTTAAAACTTAAAAAAAAATATGTTTTTTAATTGAAACTATAAAAACATTAGTCGCTTTGTGTGGGAATCGGGTCACCTTGAATTCTTGACTTTGAATTAGGAGGCCTAACTTTGACCTAGAATGTAAAAAGATAGAGGGGAATTGATAAGACGCGACTTTGATGCCGTAGGCTAACATGGGGAGTAGCAAAAGTGAACGCATATATTAATAAACCTAGAGTATAAATACTTTCATTTTTAGCTAATTTTTTACCAACAAGATGAGATCTCCTTCGAATGTGACGATTTTAGAAACAAAATACCTTACGAAATATACGCTAAATTTCGAAGGTCACGTCTACAGAGGAAATCATGTAGTAAACGAGTCGTGGGATATGATTCAAATCTTAAAAAATTTTGAAGATGAGGAGCGGAGAATATGTTATTTTCATAAAGGACTGTGGAAAATTTTAGATGGAAATGGTAATTATCTTTTTTATATTTTAGTAAAAAAATTTTTATTTAATTGTATTTTTTTAAAAAAGTATTTCGCAATTTTTCAGAAACATCAATTCCAGTGCAAAATATTTATCATATTCGTCCAAGAATTTCTATCCCGCTAAATATCACATCACATGTAACAATAAACATAATTAAAAAAGAAACAATTTATTTTGGTGGAAAAATGTATTCAAAAATAACCAATTTGAATGCGGCATTCCGAAAAGATATAATCATCTTTCAGGAATGCTATAAAAAAATAATAATAATAATGGGTCATCGAAAAATAATTTTATTTGAAGATGATGATCAATAAAAAGTAAGTTTTTTCAAAAACTTTATATATAAATTTTAAATAATAGATGTAAGAATATTCCGCAAGATTTTTCGCGAGAGGTCTATATATATAAAAAAATATCGTTTCTCTTAAGACTCGTTCATCGTATTCTAAAAACGCTCGCTCAAATTTCGCGGTGAAGTATATCCGAAGGGGCAACAAAAATTAGCATGGTTTTAATGTCTACGAGAGCTTTTGGAATGCAAATATCGTAGAAACGCTCGAGCGATTCAACGGTTATTGCGATTTTTAGCCCCTGGTCGACGTCTTTCCCCCGAAATGTTGAGCGATACTACGATAAAAGTTATAAAGTCTTAAAAGTTTAACAAATTATTCCAGAGTCTCTCTACTCTATACTACTTATGCATTACAGTTTTACTTTAAATTTAAGAATATATGATATTACTAACAGATAAGCCTGGTATTTCTTGGCAAAAAGTAAGAACAAAAAAACATTAAAATTACAATCGTGGGCTCTTTGTATAATTTTCATGTTTGTTGCAATACTTGGTGTGAAGTGGTACAATTAGTCAAATAGACAGGAATTGAAAACGTGATATCTTTAAAAAATTTAAGATATGTTTTCAATTATGTCAAGGGGATACCTCCTGAAAGGACTTTTATGGTAATCTGGCCCCTATTTAGGTGTCACTAACAGGAAGAAAACCCAGAAAACTATATGACCAGCCCATTGGCAATGCTCAAAGCCAGAACCAACCAGTGTTAGGTGGTTCTATCCACTCAGCCACTGGTGGGCACTTATTAGAATTAAGAAAGTATCACTCAGAAATAAAAAAACCAAAGTTGTTATTTGTGGAAAATTAAATACTTATGTAGGTTTTACAGCGTAACACTGGCCTGAATGCATGTGAGTGCTCTGTGCTACTTGTGTCAGTGATAATATAGTCTGTCTACTTCCCACTACATCATTGTTGCAGTAATTATTAAATAAATATAAATTTTTAAAATATATCGTTTTATTGCATTAATTATATTCAGTTTCTTATTTTTAAAATTCTTTTGCCAATAGATGATACTACATGTAAACTCAGCAAATCAAATTGACAAAAATTAATTGATGTATAGAAATCCAATCAATATTTTGGGATGGTATGTACAATACTATCTAAGTTAGAAATATGTAAATGAGACACTACTACATTTTATTGTAATTTTTTTCTACGGCAAATATGGAGCATTGTTTGTGGTTCATATTTATGCATCTTTGGAATTTAACATAAAATGATAAACATTCTTATTCCTTTTAATGATGAAATATTTCATTTATACTTCTAAATTCATTGCAAATTTCATTGATATATTTTCTTTTCTGATGAAGATAATAGGTATTTTGATATTCTTTTAAAAACATATAATTTCTGAAATCCATGCTTTCAGAAATTGTGTTCTATTTCATATTCCTCTCTTCACAATCCCAGAATTAAATGACATAAAATTGATCCAAGTGCATTGTAGGAGTAATCTCAGAGTAGGAGATTACTCCTACTCATCTCTCCTCTCTGAGTAATGAAGCAATTACCATATTGAAGGAAGTCTATACATACCCTGTAACAGTGAAATGTCTGAAAAAAATGTTACTTTAATAAAACAAGTTTATATCAGGAAGTATTCCAATTAACAGTTCTAATATAGATCTTTTAATGACTTTAAAGCTAAATTTAAAAATACAGTCAAACCTTGGATTTCGAACGTAATTCATTCTTAAAAGTTGTTCACAAACTGAAACAAATTTTTCCATAAGAAATAATATAAAATGGATTCATCTGTTCCCAACTCCAAAACAAAGCTTTCTTTTTATTTTATCTTTTTAGCTGTATTTCAAGCATAAAAAGTTTACAAATGCAATATATTATTATATTATCTAATAGACACTGACAATTGCCGTAAATAATAGGACTATATTTGGAAGTAATAATTATAAATTACTGGCCGAGGGCACGAGTGTCCCCCCAGTCAGTACCATATTAACCATCAATGGTTATACATTAGGCTTATATACACTGGAGGAGGAAATCTGACTGAAGGTCTGGGTAGTGTAATTGGCAATATGTCTACACAGTAAACGGGAGTTGCGGGTTTACGTCCCGCTTTGGGATGATTCTTTTCTTCCAGTTTATTCTAAATTAATTTATTGAATATTATAATTATTAATTTTAATACAAGATGGCATCTAATGCCTCTTTCTAGTGCCAAATTTTTTTTACAGCAATTGTGGGTGTCTATTTGCTATGCATCAGGTTTTGGTTCATGTTTATAGTTATATTAAAAGCAAAATGTTCTGTGATTGCCAACTGAAACCAAAACAATCATTTTACAAAGCAGTGTAATAAATAGAGACTTAACTCTGATTTGGTTATATTTCATCCAGGCAATCAATCAAGCCTGACAAGTACTTTATACACATTTTCCAGAATATTATGTTTCAATTGCTTTGTAAAGACCAGTTTTAATTATTATTTTGTTTTAATTAACTGGCTACCTAGTATTAATAAATATTAATGTAATAATAATAAATGTTTGATATTTAATTTAACTTAAGCATATTTGAACATGAATTCTTGGATGTCATTTATATTAAGCAAATGTCAATTAATGTGGCTTTATTAATTAATTTGATTTAAATTCAACTGTGGCATGTACCAAAAAAACAGAAATAGTATCTTACTTGCATATGCATTGAAATCTAATTTGAATAACATCATTGATGGTTTGTATTGTGATGTCTAATGATGTGAGGCAAGCTCTGCACCACTAACTTCTGAATTGGTATTCCTGTCTTTGACTTTTTTTAACGCAGGAAGTATATAGAGTTGGCCAGAGATAGTCAACTCTATATACTTCCAAGTAGTTTGTTTGGCAACAAGGGCAAACAAGGCGTTCAAAATTTTGTTCCTTAACCAAATTGTTCAAAAAGAAAGGTTTGACTGGAAATATCGAACCAGTGACAATTTGAGTTTTGAATACATAAAAGTTATTCTGGAATTTTCTTGTTAATCAGATACATGAGTTATGTCTACTTGACCACTGACTCAAAAATAAACAGTAATATCTTTTAACACATTTTTATATTGAAAATATAAGTTGTTGTAATATGAGTTTGTTGGTAAAAAATTACTAGTTCTGTCAAATTGTGTAAATTTTTTGTCTGTTGTTCACTGAAGGGCAGTGTCCAGTTAAGCTATAAACATATAAAAACACTGGTCCAAACATAGTAATTAATCTGCTAGGTACAGCTTTTGCTGTAATTTAAAATGTTTTATGAATCTTTATTGGGCTGTAATGATGTGCAATAGAAAGGAAGTCTATATTAGTATGCAAAGGGTTGAAATTAACAAGGTCTTAAGCACATGTTGAATTGCCAAGGTTCATTTGTTTTCATTATACCAAAAGACCTGTAGTCAAGTACTATGCAGCTCCCAGGTAAGATTTGTCACATGAGTTATACTCAGATTACTGATCAACTGATACAAGAACCTTTCGTGTAAAAATTTAAAAAATTTTTGACTGTTTAAGAACAATCTCAAATTGTTATTTTTTTAGTTTTAAAAAGTTTAAGATTAATAAGTGTATATTGCAATCGAAACCATTTGTTGTATGACTTGCCTAAACTGATGATGATAACCAATTAATAACATTAAGCAGCAAATGTAAATAAGATGTAATTAGTGAAAATTTGATTTTATTAGCTTTAACAGGTATTAAAACAAGTATTTAACAATGATAATGATATAGAATCATCATCATTAGCCACATGTTGAGACTGACAAACATTTTAAAGTTGTTTTGCACTATTTATCTGAAGATGATGATGATTATAACTGCAACTCTGATTACAAGAAGTGAATTTTTATAAATGTATTTTAACTTGTTTTGAGAGATACTAATTCTAATAACAGTAAATCATTAATTCTAATTAAGCAGATTCTACTTTTAATTAAAATACATTAAAAATAATAAGCACAATTTCAGAGCTTAATACATTGAATCTTAATGTATTAAGTCTTATAATTTGTGCAAAATAAAACTATGGCCAATAGTATCATCATAATAACAAAGTAATGTTTTAATGATATTAGTTGGTCATACATTTAAATGATGTACAGTAAAAGCTCAATATAATGGACCACCACAGGACTGAAGAAATTGGTTCATTATAATGAAAGTCCATTTTATTGTGATTACTCATTATTACAAACTTGTCCATTATATCAAAGCATATTACTATACACTAGAATCATGTTAGAATGGATCTTGATTACACTGATTTTCAGGTAGTACTCACCCTGATTTTCAACTTTGGGGTGAGTACTACCTGCATCAAAATTAACAGTAATTTTTTTCATGTATGCAAAGTGTTTACTATACTACATGAAGAGTAAAAAAGGTTGCTACTCCTGTACTAAATTTAAAATTTTACCTATGATGCAGCCTAAATTGTATAACAGGATAGTATAAGACTTCACATTTTATCTTTCTGTAGAACTATTGTATTTAAGTAAAGCTTATTGTAGTTTTTCTCTTGCTTTCCAAATTCTGAAATTGTCTGCTTACTCAGAGACATTTCTTTACCAACTTGAGATTGAGATATTCCATCTTTAATCTGACAAATTATATTCATTTTCTGTGTTAAAAGAAAACAAAAGGCTTTAGATGTATGATCCATTGCTTTGCTTTATATTACAAATTCTAGACTTGTCAATAGAGGAAAAGAAATCAATTTAATGTAATGTGAAAATCTGCACTGAAAAAATTATTAAAAATGAATTTTTAATTATTTTTGCAAATAAAGTAAGTAAAATGACAACTATAACAAAATAAATCAGCCACTAAAAAGTATGTAATAACAGAACAGTGGTCCGTGAGACCTGAAAAATAGTCCATGATAGAAAATGAGTTATTTTCTCATACTTTTGGTCAGATTGATGTCAACTGTCTGTAATAACAAAAGTCCATTATATTGTGTGGTTCATAATATCGAGCAAGCTTTTACTGTATTTGCATTTTTGTTATTTATGCTTTCTCTTATTCTATGGATTATTACTAAGAAGTTTCCTTTTTAAAAATTGATGTAAAGAATATATTTAATTATTTTGCTATGTAAGTTATTCATAAGATTTGTAATATTTAATTATGCTAATTCTCTAATTTCTGATGATATAGGTGCACTTTCTTAATATTTATCATCTCTGGAATAAAATGATCTGATATCTAGAATTAAGTTATAAAATTCATTTGTGAGTCTGATGTATTGTCAAGATCTCAAAGTTCTGCACATTTGATTAAAAGTTTCTCATTTGTAGATGAATTTGTGTAAGAGAAAATCTTTGGTTATTTAAATTATATGCAAGAATTTTCAGAAAATCTTAAAATAAAAATGATAGTACTACTTGGAAAATATATATAGAAGTTTGTTTTGTCTAAAAACATAATCCCAATAATTATAATACTATTAAGAAGTTACCTAATTCTTAGCCAATTGAAATTAATAATAATATCAATTTTAAAAGCTGCATGTATTGAATAAATTAATAATTTTTAAATTTTCATTTAGAAAAAATACATTCCTAAAGCTAGAAGTCGTAATAACTGCCTACAGGAACATATCCTAAAAGCTCGTAAAAAGTTAATGGGAAAAGAAAATTATTTGGAAAATAAAAGTGACATGAAAACATTTGAAGTACCTGGATTTTTTGTTGTAAATAGCCCAATGAAGTCACCAGCTTCTTTTAAACAATATGGTAAGTTGCATAATAATGTAAAATACATACATATATTAATGATTATTATTATTTACAATACATCAAACTTTTTTGACAGAGAAAGTGAAAACTCCAATTTCTACTTCAGTACAAAATCAAAACAAAACTCCAAAAAGTTCGTTTATTCTTACAAGTGTGACTCAATCTGCCAAAAAATTATCCAAATCAAAACAAAAAATTAATTTTGATATACAATGAATTGTAACAGATATTCAGCAGCTTACAGTATTCATCATTTTTGTATAATATATTTGCCATATCAGTATTTTTATATAAGGATACTATTTTAATAATTGTAACAATTTATTACTGGTAATTTTTAATAAAATATTCAATTTTTTAATTGTAAGATGCACTAACAATTTAAAATTGAAAGTGCACAAAATTACTTTATTAACCTATATAACAACATTAAAATTTAACCATAAAATTGCCTATAACTTATCTCCAGAATATACAGTATTTTAAAAGACTCTTTTCCACTGTCATGAATCAATGGAAAAACACTAAATCGGTTTAACATGCAACACTTTATGCATTACTTGTAACATTCATTCTACTTTCTTTACAAACAAAAAAGAAAGTTTGATTCTTACCCTGCAGTTCTTTGCATTCTTAATCAATGAGACAAATAACTAAAGTATGATAAATATATCAATAAATGTATTTTCAGATCATTTCTTATCCAAATGAGCAATTATTTATTGTGACTTTGTCACAATATCAGGCTGCAATGTTTAATAATCTTTTAATTTAAAATTATGTGACTTCTGGTCTGGACTGGATGTTCACAGACAGTTATTTCGGGCCTCCAGCCCGAGCTTTCCATATCTGGTCTCAATTTTCAGCTATGTAACTCTGTGTTCTTTGTTAATCTCAAGAACAGACAGGTGGATGACAGTGGGAATGCATAGGTCTGCAATTTGAAAATTGCTGCCCAGATATACAGATAATGTTAAATGTGATTCAAAATTTGAGTTAAGATTTTGAATTAATAAAAGATTATCCATACTGAGAAATTTGGCATCATACCTCAATTAACAGAGAGGATGCATTCCACTAAATTACTTTTTTACACAAAACTTCATTCTCAGAAGTAAAAATATTAGTCTTAATAGGAATACATTTATATGAAGAAAAATATATATACAGTCAAGTCTGAATAACTTGACACCATTGGTTAAGTAGCAGTTTTCTGTGGTCCCAGCCAACTTACATAGGCATTAATGTTAAAAAACTCTGGTTTACTCGACACTTTAACTCGTCACCACTGGATAAGTCTGACATACTTTTGCTGCTCTCACACTCCTGGTAAGTCGTCACCCCCTCCTGAAAAAATGAATTCATTCCGCACGTGTGGTGCAAACTCATTTTTTTTCAGGAGGGGGAGTCAATTTATTTATTAATAATTGATTTATTAATATAAATATATATATATACATAAAATGTTAGGCATTTTTATTAATATGTATGTATAAAATAATAACAGATAAACAAAAAGAAAATATACAATCTACATCAACGTCACACCAGAATCCAATTTTGCATTTTCTCATGCTAGAGGCATTAAGAATCCTTAGATGTTACTTTCCAACAATTGACAATTGCACAGATGATGTTTTCAAGGCGTTTGTGATAACTGTCTCAACTTTCTTTTTTCAATTAAGTGCTCAAAACAAATAACACTAAACAAATTTTTCAGTTTTTCATCTACAGAGTAATTGTAAATGGAGGACACAATGTACTGTAAGCCTATACTACTGTTTAATGCACTACTGTATTTTCCTAATTGTAGTTTTGTGGTTTTATTTCCAACTTTGCTTTAGTCGTCACACCAGATAACTCGACATATTTCCACTTCCCCTTGGAGTGTCAACTTATGCGGAGTCGTCTGTATATATATATTTTTTTGGAAAAAAAAGTTAAGTTTATTAAATAAAAATCAATATTGCATACCAAATATAAAATCACAACATTTTATAAACAATTAACTTTAAATTTGTATTTTGTTTTTCCCCCCTCTCATGTAATTATTAACTTCAACACTGATTGCTTAGCAATTTCACTTTTCAGTGAAAATAATCCTGATTGAAAATGTTTTCACTTTTCTTTCTCAATGTCATTCAATCATTCAAGCACCTTTTTAAATCCTTGGTTGCTTTTGTAGTAAAAACTTCTTTAATTTAGTCTTCATTTTCTTTGACTTTGTTTCTAACAAGTTTTTCTAAATCTTTCACTTGTTGGAAAAAACCATCTCTTGTTCTTAATTTCTTTCAACATTTTTGAAACCTATTGATTGATTGATTGATTGAGCCATCTGGATGATTTTATTTCTGAAGAGTAATCTCTTGAAAGTTTTCTTTTTCTAGTACAACTTCTTTTCTTCCTACCTTGCTTATTGCAATATACAACACAGCTTACAGACATGCCTAAAGCATGAGAGTATGTGACAGGTTGCTGCTGTTAGTCAATCTGATGACTTTGAAATTACAACTTATATTGAGACTTAGATTGACCAACTTCATATAGAGAGATTAAAAAACACTATTCTTTTTTTATCTCATGGCACACTTGTACCTACAATTAAATTTCCACAGAAAAAAATCACATGATTTAAAGTTGTGTTTGTAAACATTCTATTACCATATTGCTTGCCACTTAACCTAATTATTTTTGTCTATATTTATTGTGAATTAAATAAAACAGTATTGTTGTTTCTTAAAATAGCAGCAGGTTACAACAATAGTTGTAAATGAAAATTATTAATTTAAATATCAGAAAAGCAATTAACATTGTCTTAATTTGCATTTAAAAGTGGCATGATAATTGTCTTAGAAACATCAAGACATTGGACAGGTTTCTAAAGTTAAAATAATTTGAACCAAATATGGGCAATTATATATTTTTTGATTTTATAAAGTTTCAATTAAAATGAAATAACCTGTTGTTATGCACATATAATTTTGCTTATGAATATATATTTTTTACTACATTATGTATATGTTTATTTACTTATTATAACAATGAAAAACTCTTATAATTAATTTAAAGAGGTTTTAATTTTGACATGGGCTTCTTTCCAAAATAGTTTATTTAATAACCTTCAAAAATTTTTGCGGAACACCTAGGATCCTGTCTTGGCACACCGGTTGAAAAACTGATATAGAGGCATGCCTCAAATTATTAATAATAGTGGTTGTATAGTCCAATTTCAACCAGCAATCATTTGGCTTTAATATATATAAACATCTAAGTCTAATAGTTACATGTATATTCATAGTTATGCTATAAAATACTATTCCCATTCCATGCACTTTACCACTGTACTACATATCATATAAGATGTTAATTGTTGTTACAAATTATGCAGTGTTGTAGTTTAATGTCAGTTCAGCAGCTAAGGCATATTTAGTATTGACTTATTGCCAAATGCTGTAAAATTTACAGCACCAGTGTTGATATCATGTATCAACAATGATGCTGTAAATTCTGAATTCTATTGTTAAACTTGTGGTTTAACAATAGAATATTTTACTGTTATTTGTTAGATTTTTAGTCAGAAATTGCATCACTAATAAAATATGTACCTTATTTAAAAACATATTCAAGGCATTGTTGGACTAGTTCAATATTGTGTTATAGAGGTGTTTTTGTTAATTTATTACTTAGTCATAGAAATCTGATCAATGAATTAAAATATCTAAATTATTTATCAACTATGATAGGTAAAATATCAGTAACCAGTATGAGAAATTGGGATAAATAACCTATTCATCTTTGCATTAACATTACAGGTCATGCTCTTCTTTAATCTCAATTTTTGTTCAAGCTATCTGAGAAAGAAATAGATATCAATTGTTGTTCTGATAAATATTGGCATTATAAATTACTGAAAGTTCAACTGTTCTGTTTGTATAATCCATATATATGGCATCTTACAAAACAAAGTTAATGAAAGAGTGAGCTTTCTTTATTTGTATTTTATATGATAAAATGTCGTCTGTAATTCTTACCTTTATGCAAAGGCTCCTTAACCCGAAGCAATTACCAATTGCAAAGGTGCTAAGGTTTGTCTTACAAAGGGACGACATGTTGGGATCACTGATTTTGATCAAACTCATGAGGATATAGTGCATCTGCAATGACTGATATGTGCCTAGCAATATGGTGCAGAACTCAAAATAGAAAATTGATTAAAGTTGAAAATTGCACACTTAGAATAACTATTATTTACAGAGAGACCTGTGGCTCAACAGGGGTGTGTCAGTTTTGTAATTATGAGGTTGGTGAGTCAAATCTCATAGGTATTAATGTAATTTTTTAAATAAAAAATATCAAGAATAAAGTGAAATTGTATACTTTTTCTCTCTGACAATTTAATAAATTAAAACTGATTTATTTTTAGAAAACTACCAATGGTAGAAAAAATAGGGTAATAATAAAATCATCAGTTTCAAGTAACAAGTCAATGTCAAATGCAATTAAAAATGTTACCTAACAACATTTATTTGAAAACAACATTTTCTCTATATTCATGTTGCCACAGTATGTATGTACTGTACTGTAAAGTTATTGTTAACCTAAATAATTGCATTTTTGTTCACTAAAGAATCAAAAGATGGCTTCAATATCTCCTGCTAAAATTGATAGCACAAAAATTTGTTCTGCAGAAAAATCACTGAACAACAATATTTAAAATTATGTTTAAATGATGTTTTTATGTATTGTGAAAGCATTCCTCAAAGTCAAGACCTAATAACAGCCAAGAGTTCTTTGTCAATTTCAGAAGTTGCAAAGATGGTAAGAGAAAACATTAAACACTCAAAAGAGATACAAGTATGCATAATTCTCCAAATTAGTTGATGACAGAGAAGTATTTTTAAACATTAATCAAGTTTACATACAGTAGTAGCCAAAAGTAGAGCTACCCTTGACATATGTTTTAAAAATGCAACCTCTAGTTTGTTCACCACCTGTTACATAATTAATATTGTGATAGTTGAAAAGAGCACAAAAAAAGAATCAAAATACTCAATTGAATCAAACTGGTTTTTCTTTTGTAAATCAGATTTAAAATAAAATCTAAGTTTTTATATTTTAGTGACAAAGTAGAGCTACCAAAGGAAGCATGCAGATTTGTCCAGTGTTTTTAGGACAAAATATTAGTATTTTGTGGCTTAACCAGAGCTTCTGATCACTGCATCACATTAACTAAGTTGTCTGGAGGAATACAATTATCAAATGATATCAAACAAAGAATGGTAGATATGCATTTGAAGGAAAAAAAGACCTTTACTGAAATTGGTAAAATCTTTAATGTGCATAAAACTGGTGTTGCAAAAGTGGTGAAGTGTTTTCAAATATGGACCATTGTTTCTGCCAAAAAGTCAGGTAGACCATGAAAAACAACAACACAGTTGGATTGTTTGATCAGGCGTACGAGTGCAGCCAACCCTTGTTTAACTGCATCGCATATTAAAAGTGAAGTGGGTAACCCAGATATAAGCTTAAGGACTGTACGAAGATGTTTGACTAGTTTTGGATTACATGGGAGATGACCAGCAAAGAAACCACTCATCTCTGCAAAAAACAAAAAGTTGAGATTAGAGTTTGCACATGAACACATTACTTGGACCGAACAAAAATGGCCCAAGGTGTTATTGAGTGATGAATCTAAATTCAATGTCTTCTCTAGTGATGGTATACGATATGTCAGATGACATATTGTACCATCACTAGAGAAGGTTGACTGGGATCTCATGTTCACTGACCATCACATATCATCGTGGTCAACCAGTGAACATATGACCCAAAATACATAGTTCCTATAATGAATCTTTGTGGTGGCTGCATAATGGTATGGGGATGTTTCTTTGCAAAGGGAATCAGTCCAATTCATAGAATTAATGGAATAACGGATCAAACCATTTATCAGGACATTGCAGAATCAAATGCTTCTTCATGCACATTGTTCAATGCCAAGGAAATGGAGCTTCCAACAAGACGACGACCCAAAACACAGCAAATTTGGTAAAGCAATGGTTTTAAAAGAAAAGGGTGAATCTTATGACATGGCCAGCCCAATCATCAGACCTAAACCCCATAGAGAATCTTTGGGATAAAGTTGAGCGCCGTATACATAGTCGAATCCAGATGAATTGTGGTCTACCATTCAAAAAGCATGGTATGAGACTCCCAAATCACTTCTTGACAACTTAGTTGATTCAATGGAAGGTAGATGTGATGCAGGGATCAGAAGCTCTGGTTACACCACAAAATACTAATATTTTGTCCTAAAAATACTGGACAAATCTGCATACTTCCTTTGATAGCTCTACTTTTGTCACAGTGTAAAATATAAAAACTTTGGTTTTTCTTTTGTAAATCAGATTTAACCTGTCAGCTGCGCACTTGATAATCCGAAACAACACCACTGTTGCGTACAGGTTTTGTGGTTTTTAAAGTGGTTTTTCAATTTGCGATATCTCGCTTAAAAACTGTAGTAGATATAATCTGTTTTCGGTTTTCTATCACGTACATATTACACTTTACGATTGTTAACTTCAAAATCTTATGTATGTTTAAAAAAATTAATAAAATTTAAGTTTTTAAAATATTTTAAAAAATCGTTTTTTTATAAATATTCCATTAATTTGTTACATACGTTACTTAGACGTGTCTATTTTCTGTCAAATAAAAAAACTGCAGCTTTCTAAATCAACGTAGAGAAATAATACGGCCTATAGATTATAACGCTGATCGGGGTGGTGGCCTTTATAAATCTAGGTTAATACACTTTTATTATTGATGATGTGTATTTGATTTTATTTATACGTTATTTAAACTACTGTACTAATAGTAGACTATAATAAGCGATTATTACTTTATTATATTAACGACTATACATGTATATCTTATATATTACGGAAGTACCACCATAACTGGAAGTACTTTGTTTTTTGAAAGATTTGTGGCTGAATGGTCTAAAAAACAAGCTTATTTGTTAAATAGGATAAATATACATAAAAATTTATTAAATTCATGCTAAAAATAGATAAGAACAACGATTTATAATTGTTTGTTTACGTTTGTAGCTGGCAATGTAGCTCGAAGTTGGTATAACTTTTTCCAAGAAAGTTCCCACCCCACAAACTCAAGTCGATGCTTATTGGTCAAAGGATAGTCATTTAGCTATAATATACCAATTAGAACTTAACGGGCATGCTAACTAGGATTTTATTGTCAAATGAACAAAAGAAGGGTCTCCCATAGACTTAACATGGAATGGAGGAGTTTTGTGCCTAAATTTAAAAATACGGGGTGGTAACAAATATCTTATTCGTTGAAACAGACTTAGTCTATGTAGATAAATCAGTGCTTAAATCACCACCAACTAGTTAATTATGAAAAAAATTGACACTTACTCCAACTGGAGTACTCTGTAACAGTTTAACAAAAACCAGTTACTCCAATAACAGTACTCCGAAAACAACTGGTTAAAATAACATCTGTTTGATTCACTTATTATTTTGACTTTTTTTTTTGTGCTCTTTTCAACTATCACAATATTAATTATGTAGTAGGTGGTGAACAAAATAGAAGTTGCATTTTTAAAACATATGTCAAGGGTAGCTCTGTTTTTTCAAACATACAGTAGTGGCCAAAAGTAATCATCTTATTGTAAAAATGCATTTATTCAATGTGCACACTGCAGAAATGTTTGTTTCACATGCTTCTAAACAAATATCATCCACAAAATTGTGCTCTGAAAGAGCCAATAGATTGAATAATGTTAATAAAAATATATTTTTTATTAATAAAATTGGTCTTAAACAACATTATCATTATTCATATCAAGACAATATTACACATGGATCCCATATTACTGTACATGAATATTTTTAAATAAATATAATAAAACTATAATTTTCACTTTATTCTTGGTATTTTTAAAATTATTTTAAAAAAATTTACATTAATACCAACAGGATTTGAAACATCAACCTCATAATTATAAAACTGGTGTACCTATTGAGCCATCAGCCACCTTAGAATAGTTATTATAAAAGTATTAAGTGATTGTTTAATCTTCAACTTTTAGTTTTCTTTTAATTTTGAGTGTTGTATCCTACTGCTTGGTACATGTTGGTTGTTGGGTATTCACTGGAGTCACTGATTTTCATAAAAATCAATGAGGATATAATGTCATACCGTCTTATTCGACAAACAATATCCTGAAAAGCATTGACATTGGCCACGATATACAAAAAAACTGGAATCTCTTTTCACTCTCAAATTTTTTCATTTCAAAGAAAGATTTTTTCTCATACAAAAGGTTTTGACATTATAGCTTTGTCTGAATTACTGTGAATCTTTCCAATGAAAAGTAGACTGCTTTAGGCACTGCATCCATTAGTAAAAAATGAAGAATGGTCAACGAAATCTGTATGCCAAAAGTAATACAAACAGCCATAATTCAAGTACAAACAGAGAATATATAGTGTCAAAAATACCAGAATCCTGGTTTCTGGAGAGTAGCATATTGATTCTAGTAAACAATGTTCTGATACAAACAATTTAAGTTGGACCTCTACTCCAACAATCTTGGGACCTGGCCATTGCCAGACTACAGAAACTAATTTAACTAATTTGAGAAACATCTTCCCAGAAATGCTTACATCTTTGTTATAGCAGACCTTAAACCAGTTTTAAAAATTTGTTCGTGTTGTTTCTTTAAATCATAAACAGTCAATGATTCAACATCATAGTACCCACATTAATTACTGAAAATTCTTTTTCTAATTTTTTCATAAACATTATAAGCATTAACATAAAACATCATCATCATCATCTGCACCCTTTTGGTCTTTCAGATGACATCCTGAGGGACTAAGGCAGTGTTTCTCAAACTTTTTTGTCTGGTGGCACACTGAAATTATTAAACAAAATTCACGGCACCCCTATTATTATTATTATTATTATTTTTTTTTGCTTTTTTACGGTTAGTAAAGATATGAAGGATGAAAAGTCTTTGAAAAAATAAAAGTTTTTAAAGTAAGTAAGCTTGTTTACAAACAACACAAAAACATTCAAAACAAAAGTTATTATTATAAAGGTGATAAAATGAGCTCTCAATTTTTGATGATTTACTAGTGCTAATTGATTCCTTAGCTTTACTACCAGTAACCACTTCTTGATCATTAGAATCTTCACGTTTTCTTCTTTTTAATGAAAAAATTATTCATGATATTGAACGACATAATTAACTTCGATATTTTATTATAAAATTTAATTACAAGTTAATAATTTAATTTTTCTTGCTGTAAAGAAGAAAAATATTTGTATATAATGCTTTTTCGTTATTGTCTGAACACACAACAATAATAAAAACAACTACTTACTGCATTCAACGCATTTATATTGCACTTCTACTCGCTGCAGGAACAGAAGAACAGACAACTAGTAACTAGTTCGTTTTTTATCTAGTATTTACGTGTCGCCAATTACCGAGTCACCGAGACAAATGGTGACGTAACAAGATTAGTAGAAAAAACCAGTATTCATTTTTTATAGTTGTTTTAATTATTTATTTAATTTAATACTTTAATTCCATTATTTTAAGTAATTTTAATTTAATTATTTAAAAATTTCACGGCACCCTTGTGGCGTACTTGTGGCACCCTAAGGTGCCACGGCACCCGCTTTGAGAACCACTGAGCTAAGGTATAGCTAAATATACAAAATTTACAGGACTCAGATGCTCAGTTTATGGCTCCAGTATAAGCATAAGTCTGGCCCTAACAGTGCTGTCCTGAGGGTAGATTCAAATATGCCAGGCTAAAGAGGTTCGACCTGTAGTAAAGAATTTCCTGATGTAAGCTGTGATGATGACTCATACATTGACAACAGAAAGTCAAGAAGACTGTGCCACTATGCTGATCATTAGTGGGTTAGTGTTACATATAAAGAAGAAAGTAGGTACAACAAACTGGTAAAAATGTTTTGATGTCTGTATTGTGAGAGAGTTAAAGATGATTTATCAAAAACAAAAGATATTTTCTCCTGGCAGAGCAAGTTTCAGTATAGACAGCATTAATAGATTAAGAACCACTTCTTCCTTTATGGACAGATTCAATAAAAACCTGGAGAAGGTTCCAATAACAAAATAGGCTCTACAATCGGCACAAACAGAATTCACACTAATAATTACAATGAAGCCTTGTTAGGAACATCGACATCCTCAAAAATTCCAGATCTATCTGATCTCTAAGTGCAGAAGTTAAGAAGGTAGAATTTAATGAAAAGGAATAAAAATGTTTAAAGGAACCTGTAGAAGAAAAGATGGTAGTAGCAAATACAATTTTGAAAAGTGCCATAATCTACAATGTCTGTCTTTCTCTTTGGTGGGCCTCTATCAGTTAACTGATCAAATAAATTGTAAGGTGTACAATTAAAAGCAAGAAAATATGTGAATAATGTAAAAACAAAAATTTACATTTTCATAGTAATATACAAATACAAATTTCAGTCCTATACTAAAAATGATTTCCCATATCATTTAACAATAATATATATAAATGAAGCACAATGGAAACAGAAAACTTTTGACAGATTAAGCTTTTTGATACAGATATATATTTTATTTTTAATAATGCTACAACTTAAATATTTACATGACTTTGATCACTATCGCCATTGAGTAAAAGCATTTGTACCAGACCTAAATGAAAACAGAAATAATAATCAGAATGCTAAATTAGTTTAAAAATATTTTAATAAATGCTTAAAAAAATGTTATGTATAATCTATATTTATCCAGTAAATATAAAAATAATAATTCTGCACATAAGATTAAAAAAAAATGAATAAACCTCTATGTCAAACTTCTTTTGGTTAAAGAATACAGGAAAAGATAAGTAAATTAATGTAAAACATTTGTTCACAATATGAAGATACTTTTACTTCCCATATAGATTTATAATAATATCCTTAAAATCCATCTGTTACACTTTTGTTAATTATGTTAGTTTATGCATACTTGAATATAATTAGTGTAATATATATGTATCAATGATCTATATTTCATTTACATCATTAAACTTCTAAGCATCTGATTGTGATGTAGGGTCTTAATTTGCAATCCTTTCATTTGACAAAATATTGAATTTATAGTTTGGTAACAGAAAATGTAGATGCACTAATCCATAATAAATTTTCTATAATACACTTGTGAGCACCATGATAGCCTTTTTATTCCTAGACTTATTACACCATCTTTAGACACAAGACCAACCTAAGAACATAAATTTATTTTCCAAAAATATATGCATTTCGGACCTACTAAAGAAGCTGATGAGGGACAGTAAAAAGTTCAAAATGCATATGTTTTTAGGCTGGTCTTGTGCCTAAAGACGGTGTAATAAGTCTAGGAATAAACATGTGCTATCAAATATATAATTACAGTGCTCACAAGTATAAAAAGGATAAGGAAATAAATTTATTATATATTAGTATAAGAACAGTATATAAGAATAAGGTGTTCCACAAAAGTACAGAACCACTCAAAAAATTGGTCTTTTGAGGTCAGAACATGCACTGATAATTCTTTTATGTGTAATTCAGCACCTATTTCTATCTAACTTAGAAGCTCAAGTTTCCTAAAATTATATTTTTATAATTTGTGGCTGACTGTGGAATAGCAATGAAGTCAATTTACATACTGCCACATAAGTGAATACATCATAAGTGAATACATTCATTGTCTTAAGCCTGAGCACAAAGCTGCCTGACTTGATTTTGCAGGGAAAATATGGCCACTCAATGGAATAAGGTAAGATTTTGTTTTGTTTAGACTTATCATGCTAGCATAAGAAATTACCTATATGACAGAAAGGTTGTCATCTTTTCGGACGAAAAAAAATTTAATTTGGACCAGCCAGATTCTATTAGCATGGTTTACAAAAATAGCCCAAGTACTTTTAACAAAGGTACTTCAGTAGTGGGAGTGTTATGGTTGGGGTGCTTTTTCTTCATTGGGAAAATCAAATTTGGCATTCATTACCTGTCACATGAATAGTGCTGTCTATCAACAAGTTCTGGAGAACAAATTGTTGCCATACAAATGTAGATTCAGAAGAATTCCTGTTATTTTCCAAGAGGACAACTCTTCTATCCATGTATCACGAGATACGAAACAGTGGTTTGAAAAATAAACAGATTGGCCAGTTCGTTCTTCTGATTGCAACCCTATAGAAATCGTTTGGGGATCTTGATTGGCTGAATTTATGACCAAAATTGTCAGTATGCCGACACTGAACACTTAAAACAAGCAATTGTCACTGCTTGGAACTCTCTTGATGCATCGAAAAACCTTGTGGATAACATAGCATGCTAAATTGCATTTTCAATCAGTAAAGGAGGTGTGCAAATAAATTACTAAATTAAACTACAAGGGCTATTTTTTAAATAAGGTTCATTTGTGAATGAGAGTGAGAATAATGCGCAATCACGGCAGTACACATGCACTTTTGCTCTGAGTAAGCTTGGCATGCATTTTGACGCCATTTGCAGCCATATCGTCTGTCTGTATGCTGAGCTGTAGAAGTTTAAAATGTTTAAGAAAATTGAGTCTCCGGCTAACTGTGAGATACAATCTGTTATTCGATTCTTGAGTGCAAGAAACTTGGCAGCAGCGGAAATTCACCGTCAGATTTGTGAAGTTTATGGTGATAATGCTATGAGTGACAGTGAAGTTCGAAAATGGGTAAGAATGTTCAAGGATGGGCCACACCCTGGCCGACCTTCTCTGATTTCTGAAGATTTGGTTTGTGATGTGGATAACAAAATTTGAGAGGACCGACGATTCACAATTTCAACGTTATCAATTGAATTTCCACAGATTTCAAGATCAGTTTTGTATACCATTGTTTCGGAGAAACTGAATTATCGAAAATTGTGTTCTCGGTGGGTTCCAAGATTGCTTTCTGACGATCACAAAACAAAAAGATTGGACAGTGCTTTATTGTTTTTGACTCGATACGATCATCCACACATTTCAGACCTTGCACCCAGTGAATTTTACTTGTTTCGATACTTAAAGGAGTTCCTTGGTGGTCAACGGTTCAATGATGATGAAGAAGTGAAAACTGCAGTCATGGATTGGGCTTCTTCACAGGCAGCAGATTTCTTTGAAGTTGGAATTCAAAAAATTGTTGAGCGGTATGATAAATGTTTAAACAAAAATGGAAATTATGTAGGAAAGTAGATAAAAGTATATAGAATATGGAAAAAAATATATTTTAATGATATTTACAGTATTTTTCTTCTTATTAAAAAACGGACCTTATTTAAAAAATAGCCTTTGTATTTTGTAGTATTTAATGCTTTTTGCATTCATTTACTAGTCGATTCTATACTTTCGTGGTGTTTAAAATTAGTTTATTTACAATTTCTGCTGTTTTCTGCAATATAGGAAACTATGAGTTTCAACAAATTATGTTTTCATAAATCCTGAACAATATAAGAAAGGTAGCTACATCATGTGTGTAATTCCTAAACTTTGTTTAGTAAATTTGCAGCAATTCTATACTTTTGTGGAGCACCTTATAAATAGGATCATTTAATTGAAAAAAAGAGGGTATAAGACAGATATATATATATGTGCCAGTCTACTCTCATGTCTAAGGGAGAAAACGTCACTCGACCATTTTGATACAGGAAATTAATATACTAAAAAAATTATTGTCACTTTTTTTTTAATACTGTAGCGTTTCCTTATTCTACAAAATGAAAATTTATAATTTTAATTATTCTAGAAAATAGTTACTACAAGTATCCCTTGATTAACACAATTAATTAATCCCTCAATACTATTGCATATATCAAAATCACATTAATCAAATACAGCTGTTCCTCAGTACTCAACCAAATAATCACCACCTGCTAGAACAAATTTTTGGTTAATAACAAAGATGACAAAATTAAAACAAAAATATATGATAAAAATGTGTAACTAATTTAAAAATAAAATGAAACTTTAGAGCTGCCTAACTTTGTCAGACAAAATTATACTTAATTCAGTTTTTTTTTTTTTTTTTTTTTTTTTCACTTTATGCATGTGGAACAATTATCGTGTTGGTAACACACTAAAATTTGTTGCAAGTTCACAAGTTGTTCATTGATTTTTAACAATTTCTTCCTGAAATTTCTCTTCATCAACAGCTTTTGGGCACTCCATATATTTTGTATCTTTTAGTTTAAAATTCCCGAATGAAACTTAAAACCACATTTGACATGTTTGATGTTTGGGAGCATCTTCCCCATACACACTAGAGGTTGTCCATAAACGATGTCCGTACTGGAAGAAAGGGAGGGGGTTATGACAAGTTGGACAAGGAGCAGAGGAGAAGAGACATTGAACTTTAATGGACATCCATTTTTATTTCAAAAGTTTTATTATTCATAAAGTGATAAAGACTTTGAAAGATTTGTTGGATGTCCAAAGAGGGGAGGGGGTCGAGGAAACTGGAACAATGAGGGGAGGAAGAATAAAAATTTCAAGAAAAATGCAGATGTAATCTATGGACAGCCCCTATGAGTATTTTTTACTGTTTTAGTGTTGTATCCTTTATGAAACTTAAAAAGCATACATAATATGCCCAATATGCATTTTATCTGTAGACATTTCAGTTAGATTTCATGCAAACAAAATGTGAAGTAAAGTTTTAAAATAAGCTTTTAAACAGAGTATACAATATCACATTAACAGTATTGAGTTAAATTTCACAACTATCATAATTAAACTGAATATCTAAGTAATGCGGCTTTAACAGCTGTCTTTAATTAAAACTTCTGCTGCATATATAAAGGGATGGCTGCGATTAATTTCATGCATTAAGCAAGGGATGCCTGTATTAATAATTTATCATCTCTTTGGTAACAGCTCTACTGTACACTATATTTTATACTCTCTAAATAATTTTTAATCAGAATATGCAGCCATTTATCTTGAAGTGAACATTTATTATTCTAATGTTTTCAGTCTTCTTAACTGACCACCTTCAGGAGAAATCTGAATTTTACAATTTAAAAATAATAAAGCTGTCACTTATTCTAAAATGGCTTTACAGTATTTGGTTTTTGGAACAAGATAAATTTTTAAAATTTCATGTGCCAGACTTTTACATTTTGAATGGAATATTGTGATAAATGATAGAAAACAAAAACTAAACTACATAAAAATACAAAAGTAAAATGTATAGTTTTTCTACTGTATTTATATCATATTTATTATTATTATTTTTTTAATCATTTATCATGATATTCTATTCAAAATGTAAAATTCCAGCATGCACATTTTTAAAAATTTGTCTTGTTCCATCCAAAAACAGAATATTGTAAAAATGTTATAGAATAAATAACATCTGAATTTTACAATTAAAAAAGAATAAAGCTATCTCATGAAAAAGGTCAATTAAGAAAACTAAAGTACATTAGAATAATAATTTTTGTGATAGTTTTGATAATTTCTTTCAAATAAAATTAGAAAACTGCACAAAACCTTTAAAAACTGTTCTACGGGCAATTTAATTATTATGCCTTTGTGTCCTTTCTATCTCAATTTAAATTTATTTTGTATACTAGTACTTTTTATATATTAACAGGACTTTTAATTTATTGTCGGGAAATGATTGTGTTTTAATTAATTTTAGTTATAATTGTACCAAGAAATGTTTTTATTGTTAATTGTAGAAAGTGTTGTTTAAAGACCTGCTGAGGAGGGATGAACAAGTCCGAAACACAAGTTTAAAGTGTATGTGTTCAGGTGAACTAAATAAAAAACATTATTTTTGATCTGTAAGACTAAATATCTGCATCCATATTTTCCAGTATAATAAGTCCTGTTAATGTATAAAAAGTACTAGTATGCAAAATAAATTTAAATTGTTCTACAGGCACTAAGAGGGCTTTTTTCATACCTATCATAACCATGGGCAGACTGGTGATATGAGACCTTTCATAAAAATTTGAGCTCTGAATTAGACTAATATATCAATGACCAAATGGCTGTGATGGTAAAATTAATTAATTATAATCTAACTCACTATTTTCTCTCTCTTGTTCTATATTATAACTTTATGTATATGTAATTAAACTAAGTTTGCTAAATGAGATATCTATTTAAAAATCAATACTTACTCTCGAGATCCAAACTGTGCAGGAGGACCTAAATAATTTTAAAAATTGTTTTATAAGCATTATTCAGCTTATAATTTTAAGTATTTTGTTACTCACTTCCAAACTGATTTGTTCCAAACATATTATTACTTCCAAATACTCCTCCTCCTGTTGATTGCTGTGTCATACCTCCAAAACCCATTGTGTTTTGCTGAGCCATACCTCCAAATGTGGGTGCCTGTGCTTGTGCAGCAAGAGAACCAAAAGTTGGTACAGAAGATGAAGCAAAACTAAATTAAAAAATGAAAAATCATCAGTTTATGAAATTTTTGTAATTAAATATCATGCTAAAATTTAAAGGATTAAAAATTTCTTTCTTGCATTTTTAGTCACAGAACTTTTGCATAAAATAAACAAGCATTAAAAAGAAAAATCAATATAATGGAATACAAATTACTGTTCACTAATTGTGCCTGTATGAATTATTTACATTGGCACAACTTATTTTTGTATTCAGTATTTTGTTTTATAAATAAGTTATTTGATAAGTTACTGTGACAAGAAATTGAGACAGAACCTTTGCAACTGGGTTAATCACAAATTTAAATGGTTTTTCAATTCTTCTCAATTTCTATCTGTATTTGTTTTAATTCTTGGATTAGATTGATGAAATAAGATAATGCAAAACACTTCAGTGATCTGCCAAGGGGGTAACTTCATGGGAGAACTTTCTAGAGGAACTGGCCCTATTTAGATGTTAAGCATGTGAAGAAAATTCAGAAAACCTTACACAGCCAGTTCATTAATGAAGTGCAAACCCACATCCAACTACCAGCTCATTGGTTTTATCCACTCTTCATTTTTTTCATTCAGCAGCATCATGATTTCTTCCCAGACATTATTGTAATGGAATTAATATTTATTTTAAAAATACTCACCAATTTTTGTTTGATAAAAGTGAATGATTTTGCACTGAAGAACACACATGCTTCCCAAACAGTGTGCTAAATCATTTAGCACACTTTTATCAATGTTGGAAAGTGTTGAAAAATCAACATTGGAAGTAACAGTGTGCTAAATCATTTTGAGAACTTTGTAAAATAAATGTGTTAAAAGTTAAATATAAAAAATTCGTAATCATAACTAAAACTTTTTAAATAAAATACCATCCAAAGTGTTTTAGTAACATATACACCCACAATTTACATTAGAAGTAAAGTAAATTGTAAAGATTCTAAGAATATAGTATTGGGAAAAGAGACAGTAATTGATATTGACATTGACAGTACTACTTCTGGTGGAAAGCAACAGAATTTAACATTGTTATTTGCAAAAATCTTTTTTGAGAGCAAATTAGTAAAAAGTAAGGATCATGACTGGAATCCTAAATCACATGCTCCATAAAAATGTATGAATTGTAGAGTTCTGTATGGCACTTTATTAGATCTAAGGAGAGTTATAATTTAATAGTCACTATTATACAAACATTATGCTTCTAGTTTCAAATCACCATATCTAAATTATCTAATTGGATGACATTATTAAAAGTATCGGCATACTTTCTCACATATTTTATAAAGATAAAACTGTTCTCAACTTCAGTTTTGAAGATATAATTCTCATAATAATAATGAGAATACAACATAAATATAATTACAAATTTTTAAGATATCTAAACAGATCAGAAAATTAAATATGTGGAAATTTATGTTTATTCTAACATAACATTACATTATTAACTATTTATATGTGCAAACAGTATATTCATGAGAATAAAATTGAATATAATGAACCAAAATTCTAGCAAAAAATAAAAAAAAAAAAGAAATTATCATAAATGAAGAATATTAATAACAACAAACATGAACATTGTAATATTTCATTTGTATTCCATATTAGGTTAATTACTATCCACAAGTTTTCAGAGAAGGTTTATGTATTTTCCAATACTGTAGTGCTGCCGTTGCATCACCATTAAGATGCTGCAAGAACTACAGAACTGAGAATCTAATTGATTTTGAAATGATTAATATAAATTCATAACACCCACTTTGTTACTAATTGTAAGGGTTTTTATATTTTAAATTATAATGAGAGTATTTTTAATTGCTTTTATATAAATTTAAATTTTTTTAAAGTAAAGAAAAAGGCATGTTACATGAATGGTGGAAAAATATCTTTAAAAACTGATAAAAATTTAAAGTAAAATTAAGAGAACCTAAATCCTATTTATTTATTTTTTTCCAAGAAAATAATTGGCAAAATTAGCTTCTATAATTTTACTAATATTCCATTATTATTATCTATAAATTTATTAATTCATAAATTAGTCCAGAATATCATCAAATTAAGTCTAATGAAAAATTTTTTGACTTTTTCATAGTTTATTCCACACACTTGTATTTTGTGATTTATTTTAAAATGGACAGTTGTTTTCATCAATTAGTACTATAAAATCATGGAATAACAACATGAGAGAATGGCTGCCTTTGGAGTATCCAGTATATTTGAATACCTTATTAAAAGTAAAGCCTATGATTATCAAGAAATGTTTAATTATAGAAGTTTTGACTCTTATAATTATTTTTCAAGTGGTAAAGTAGGTGATATTTTAATTAATAAATTGTCACAAAACATTTGTGTCCTTAAGATAAATGTAGAGCCATTACAAACCCTATCTGCAAGTAATCATTCTGCATGGACTTGTGTGTCTAATAATAGCAAAGTTATTTATCTAGTTGGATGTACATGCATGGCTGGTTTCCCATTCTCTTAAATTTTTATCACGTGGAAATGAATGTAACTGGAACTGTTGAATACAATACATGGACAATTTCAATGCATCATGTTTTCATGTACACTTACATCGCATACAGCTTCAAACCATTTATAAAGAACTCTCTGGCTAATATCCACTGCACAATGTCTACCTGAACTGCTTTTATATGACATATTGCCAATGAAAAACCTACAGACATACTCTAACAACTTGCAGTATCTTAATGGCTGCCAAGGCACAACCTTATGTGGCAGAATACAAAAACACATTCTGGAAACTTGTGGATACATATCTAATACTAAACTGCAGTTACAAAAATGCTTTGCAATGGTGCTTTTGAATAAGTATCCAATTAGCCATGCATGCAAATTACATAACAATATACTGTTCAATGTTAAGTATATATTGTTAGTAAACTTATTTCCCTGCAGCATTTCCTATAATATCTAATTAAGCAAACCTTTCAAACCTAGAAGGTTGATTTGAAGTCATAAAAGAACTGCTAATTGGTACAGATAATGGTGAACCACTTCCAAATGTTGGAGAACCGCCAAAAGTAGGAGAACCACCAAATGTGGGCCCACCTCCAAAACTAAATCCACTTGCAAATGCAGAATCTAATTGAAGAAAAAAAAAATGATCACAATAAATTTATTAGTTTAATAAATTATCATAATTTAGTTTTTTAATATGCTTAGAAATGCATTGTAATTTATTAAAAATCAATTCAAAATTGTCCTTTATTTATTCAAATAACTTCAAATTGTGATTTGTAAAATGTTCTAGAGTGAAAAATATTTTGTACTCCAAAACGTTGGTTAAAATTAATATAAAACCAGAGGATAATTATTGGTGAATGAATTATTGAGTAAATTGTCATGAAATAATAGACTAATAAGTAATAATGTCCTGAATGATGTACACCCTTTGTCAGTAAAGTTCCAGGACAAAGCTCATAAAAAATAGAAAATTTCAATTACCAAGTAATGATCCTAGCTCCTCTCAAAGCAGTCCCCTCAGCTATCTATACACAATTGCTAACATTTCTGGAGGTCTTGGAAGCAAGCAAAGAAAGCTTCAAGTGTGATGCTTGCTAGCTCATTTGTCACAGCCCATTGGATGTCTGCAATATCTTGACAAAATGTCCTTTCCAGTTGCTTTTTCACTCAAAAAAACAAGAAAAAATCATACTTTTCTGACAAAGGATTGCAACTGAAAGGGATGTTTTGTCAAGATATTGCAGACATCCAATGGGAGCTTTGTCCTGGAACTTTTCTGACAAAGGGTGTATAATTTATGAATTAAAAGCTGATAAGAACTTGCAATTATTAGAAAATAAATAAATAATTAATTCATATATTCTACATCAGAAGCCAGCAAACTGCAACTCGCAAGCTACATGTGGCTCTTTGGTTATGTACATATGGCTCCAAAGTAAAAATAAAAATAAAATTATCATAGTTTCATTTATAAAATTTTTAAAGGATTTTATTCATGTAGTAGTGATTTCATTTATTTTATAGGTCTCGCAAAACTTCATGGCACTAAGATGCGTGAAATGTGACGCCAGGGAGAGAAAAACATGTGAAGGGGTACAAAAAGGGAATAGTGAGCAGGGCAGCTAAACAAAGTGACTAATAAGTGAGTGCACAGATGCCCTCTGCTGGGAAAGATGTGTTTCTATAATATATTATATATAATAATATATAAAAATTTTATATTATTTCATGGCACCTGTGTTAGGAAGCCATGGCACACACTTTGGAAACTGCTGGTATAAGGGAATAAAATTAAATTTCTATTAGTATTCTACCATAAAAAAATTTACTGGGCAAAGTAAAATTTCCAGTCCTACAGGCCAAGCTCTAACTATTTCCATTATGTTTATATTGCTAGCATGTTGCTCCAAAGTAACACAGCACATATTTCAATAGTGTGTGTGTGGCATTTCTGGAACACACACTATATATTCACAGCCTGGGTGTGTAGCAAATATAAACTTAAATTTAATTAAAAAATACTTAGAATTTTCAATTCAATCTTTAGAAAAGCATCAAAAATAAATCAAAGAAAAAAAATCTTTAAAATTTGTATTTTTTATTTATTTATAATAAACTAAACAGGTGTGAAACTTTTAAACCAATGTAAATTTAGGTTAAATATTAATTTCATAAGTAATTTGATTAAATTATGTCACTTAACAGAACTGAGGAATATTTAATCTACATTTTAATTTTAATATAAACCTACTTCTACCACCAAATTTTTTCAATAAATTTAAAAAATATATAAACTTTTTTAATTTTAATAAATAAATAAATAAAATGCATCCATTTATATCATTTTTTCAACATATTTGTGATATATATAATGCTAAGAGAATATAATTTTTAAATAATTATTATATTTTAGAAAGTATCAAACCTTGTTTTGATTGAGTTTGCTGAAAAGCCCCAAAACCGGATTGAGCAACACTTCCAGTATTTGAAGTAAAACTTCCTCCAGTGGAAGAACCAAATTTTGTCCCAAAACTTGAAGCTCCTTGATTGCCAAATAAATCTGTAAATAGAATAATTATTACTAGTATAAAATTTAATCCAATTTGTAAACATAATCATGATTAAATTTCAACAATTATTCAACTAACTAGTCTTTTGTCCATCATTTTCCATTGATGAAACATTACTACCAAATACATTTTTCGATGCATTTACCGGAATTGGTTTATTGCCGAATCCGTAGAAAAAAGAAGACTGTCCGAGTAAGTTTCCGTCGTTTTGTTGTCCAAAGGGTGAGCTAAAAATTTTAATACATTAATAAAAAAAAAAATTTTGAAAATGTTTATAATAATTTAATTTCAAATTAATAAAATTACCTTGTTGTTTGCCCGAAAGAAAATACAGAAGATCCAGTAGTTGTGGTATTACCAAAGACAGATCCTTCATTTGATGTCGTAGGTGATGATAAACCAAATACTGGAGACTGACTGAATACTTGAGATTGACCAAAACTTGAATTAGTAGTTGAAGATATCCCAAAGCCATTATTATTAAAAACTGTTTGTCCAAATATAGGGGAAGCTTGTTTGTTAAATGTATCAACTGCCTGTGCTTGTTGACCAAACACATTAACTGGTATTTCTTTGCCGAATGTAGATGTGTCACTTGCACTTTTATGTTCAGCAGGAGGAGAAAGAGCAGTAGTAGTAGTTGTGTTAGTAGTAGTCATGCTAGCAGTGATGGTAGTAGTAGAAGTAGTAGTAGTAGTAGCAGCAGCAGCAGCAGCAGCAGAAGCAGCAGTTGTTGTTAATGAAAATGGACTTTGACTTGCACTAGTTATTATGGTTTCAGAAGTTGATGTTACTTTAGGGGATGAATCAAATATTGGTGTTTGAGTTTGTTCAGAATCACTCTGAGTTGTGGTAGCTGCAGAAACAGTAACAACTTTTGAGCCAAATAATGAAGTAGCAGTTGTTGGTGTGTTAAATGGTAATTTGAAACCAGTAGATAATGTTTTAGCTGCTGAAGTAGGTTTTTGAGTCTGTTCATCATCATCCTTTAATAATATAGCAAAATAAATAAATGACTTTATTAGATTTTTAATATAATCAAAACTAAATAGAGCTTATTTATAAATAGAGTTATATATTTAATTTAAAATTAAGTATAAAGGAAGTCTGTTAATAGTTTTTTATATATTAAGAGATTCATTTTCTAAAGTATGTAGTTAAACTCATGCAAAATTAAAGATATTCATTCAGAAAAGCAAGTGTTGCTGGAAATGTATACAAAATGACATTTCACCAATTCAAAAAACAAACAACAACAACAAAAAAAAACTATTGTATTTTAAAGAAAAATAATTAAGCAAAAAGTATGGTTATTAAATATTTTCAAGATTCTGAATAAGAGAGTAAACTAAAACTAAATAAATTAAATACCGTTGCTACATGTAATAGAAAAATTATAATAATTAAATTCATAATAATATACTAATAAAATAATAATATATTAATAAAAAGAAATGACAAAAAAATAAAGTATTAAAATTGTTTAATTTTAAATTTATGTAGTGAATGTTTTATTTTCTGTCATTTCTATTATTTTTATATTTATTTTTGGCCACTATGGTTATTCTCCTTTATTATTTTTCTATTTTGTATTAATGTCTGAATGGTATTTGTTTAGCAATAGTGATACAGCAATGATGTGTTTCTTTTTCTCCAGAAGCCTGAAGATGGTTTTAATAACAAAAAATGTTTGCTTCAAATTTTAGTTTTTGGTGCATTGTTTGAAATTTATGTAATAAATTTAAAATTTAAATGTTGTTTTTTTTTATAGCAATTGTTTAAATTTATATCTTTACAATTGAATGCTGATATTTCTTTTGATTTTTTTCACTGTTACTAAGTATGACAACTGATTCAAAAACAAAAAAGTTTGACTTCATAGTATTTCCAACTTATTGGAGAAATTTAAATTTCATATTTAGATATCGTGAATCACATGTATTACTTATTATAAATATAATCTGATTCAAGAACTTTCACACAGCATAAAATAAATGATGCAAATAGTAAACTCAATCATTTTCTGACATTAAAACATTTTAAATACAGAAGAACCTGGTTAACTTAAATTTGTCAGGGAAAAAAATTTGGACATCACATTAAAAAGTTTCAATTATGGAGGTTTGGCTTAAAATCAAGATTTTGTGCATTAGTTTATTGGTGTCCAATAAACTATCCATAGTATTATTCCCTGGGTCTTATTACATAGATTGTTGTGTCAATGTAGATCTCTCAGTACTGTCCAGAAACTTGAAAATGCTCAACTGAAGGTTAAATAAGCTAATGAGAAATGCTTTCTTGAATGGTTAATCTGTTCACTCCTGAGAGTTTAGTAAGGATATTTTTTTTTAATTTCAATATTTTACATGCTAGAATCTATTTGTTTTTTATTTTTTATCACAAACATATCACTCTCTATGATCATTGTTTTTAAAATTTTGCTGCAAAGATTAAAATTTTTACACAGAATTAAATTGTAATCATTGTTTCAATTAATTTATTAAAAATCCATTTATTACAACAGCTAGTCAGTAAAATCCATCAGCAATAAAATAAAAAAAGTTTGAAAAAATTAGGTTCAAATGACAGTTACCGTATTGACATCCTACACACTATCTGGAAGCCACCATCTCTGCCTATTGTCCCATGAGATTCATTTTTACTCATACATGGTTTTACTGAAAGTTTGATTAATTTATTCAATAGATAAACATTAATTATCTTATTTAAATTAAGATTCTTGAAAGTTTATTAAAATATTACATTAAAACCCCATTCAAGTTAAACAGTTCAAGGAATTTGAATTAACCAGTTTGATTTAACATGTAAATCTCTATGCTAGATGATTGGGGAAAGAAAATGACCAAGTTATCTGGGTTCAAATTAACCAGGTTCCACTGTTTCAGAATTTAACAATTTTATGAAATATTTGATTATAAGTAGAAACTTTTATGTGGATAAATTTAATATAAATAAAATTAAACTACAAGATTAATTTTAATGGAAATGCAAAATGTAATATATTCAATTCTTCATATTGCAGATTTTTACAAGATTTTCTTTTATCATAGTTTGTTCTCCGAAAACCAAATTATTTGATTATGAGAATATGCTTGACATGCTCACACAAACATTTTCCAGTCCAAATTTTTTTAAATTTAACTTTTTTTTTCTTCTAGATTTAATTCCTGCATTTAATTATAATTTAAGTAAAGATTTATTATGTTACTGCTGCTAAATTTTTAAAGTTTTATTGATTTTAAGGATTAACGATAAATTATTTACAGAAATTTTATATTTATGATAAGATAAAATTCTTATGAATGTAAAAGCTTGAGTGTGTAAATAAAAAAACCTGTAAATAAGCTATTGAGTTTATAAGCTATATTCCAATGTCAAAAGATTGACACTGGAAAAACATTATTATTATTATTATTAAAATAATCAATCAGTTATTACAATATTATAAGTAAGAATAAATGTTCAATATTAAAATAATTGAAAATGTATAGATTAGCATTTTTGATCCAATGCCATATTTAATATAGGATCAGCTAAAACCTGTGTATAGTATTTAGCAGATTCATTTCTCGTTAGTTTTTATACATATGCCCATTTCTCATACTTATAAAATCTCTAGAATAGCTAAGACTATTCACTTAGAATGCTATTGTGTGTACAGGAATCATTCACTTTGCATATTTTTTTGTTTACTCTGGTGTCATTGTTTAATTTGTTTGCTGCCTTCATTTTATACATCAATTTCACATCATAAATCAGTATTTTTATAGATGAAAACTGTCATTTTCGTCACAGACATGTCAGAAGTTATAATTAAACTATTTTTTAAATAGTAAACTGGAGACTGACTACATCAATAAAAATATAAATTTGCTGTTGAGGTATTTAAATTTCATCTCATAAGTTTTTTTTCATTTTCAAATTTTTTTTTTCCATCCTATAGGTACAATGTTATCATGAGAATGATCAGGAGGTGAGTGTTATGATCCAATATATCCTATCCTTGCTAACCCATTGATAAAGATTGAAGAAGTTGTGTATATTTATATATAATATATATAAATAAATTTTTAATCATTTGCTTGGATTTTATATCTTTAGATAATACTTTCAAAATATTTTTGTTCCGAAGTTTCATATAATATGATGAAAATATTGCAAAAATTCAATCTTTTCGAATTAATTCAAAGCTTATATAAGTTGTTTAATAAAAATACACATAATTTATAAGTTAATTATTTCTTTTGCATTCTCTTACATCATCATTATGAAAAATGAAAAACCATAGGTTCCAAGTGAACACCATAGTAAACAATGGAAAGATTTAAAGTATTAAATACAATTAATAATCTTCTGAATTAGATATTAGCAGAAAGTAAGTAAATTTAAATTATTTAAATGTATCTAGAAAAACAAAGAAATAATTCAAAATCTGAACTTTCAAATCCAGCTTATTAGTCAAATATGTTGATCATATTATTTAAATATTCAAAGTTAGAATATTTTCAGATTTATAATAAATTTGAGTAACCATTAATAGTGTGAACAGACAGAAATATTGCTTTATTAATGATCAGAATTATTTCACATTACAATTTCTAAACACAATAACTGTAATCACGCATAATTTAGTTCCTTAAAAGTATTGCTATATTTATATTCTATTCAAAACAATTATTTTTAATTTATTAATTGAGAAAAATTTCATATTTTGAATTTATCTCACCAATGAAAATTTAAAAGTTGATGTAGACGATACACTTGTTATGGAAGTTGATTTATTACTGGTTGTAGTAATTGCTGGAGTAATTGAGATACTGGAAGGTGATTTATTTTCTATATTGGAAGTTGAAGTTGGAAATGTGAAAACTGATGCTGACACTTGGGCTATTTTTTCTGGATCTACAATTATAACTGATGAGTCTTCTGGTATTTCTTCTATCAAAACAAATTTTATTTTAAAACTTTATACATAATTTTTTTTAATAT
Source organism: Centruroides vittatus (assembly GCF_030686945.1). Lineage (NCBI taxonomy): Eukaryota > Metazoa > Arthropoda > Arachnida > Scorpiones > Buthidae > Centruroides > Centruroides vittatus. The sequence continues at coordinate 1,156,355 of NW_027121224.1, forward strand.
ATAAATTGAATTAATATCTCAAATTTACATTGTTATAAAAATTTATAATAGAATTAATAAATTTGTTAGTAATTTACAAGTTTTCAAATTTCTATAAAAATGAAAAACTTTGTAAATTAAAATATATTCCATTTAATGAAGAAACCTTCAATGCACTTAATAAATTTTACTTTGATCTGTATCATCAACTTTTTGATGCATTGTTTTAACATTACTTATTGTTAAAATAAAGTGGAAAAATGATTTTCTTTATTAATGTAAAAATCATAAATACGAAAGACTTTTTATCAAAACAATCTTTTTTCTTAACTAGTTATCCAGAAACCACTCTCTTCTTTAGATTATTTTCATCTTTTTCTTGTCATTACAAACAATAATATTAATTGCAATAATTAGTATTTCAGCAGAAAAGTTTCAGTAAAAATTCTAACATTATAAATCAATTTAAACTCATTCTAAAAAATTAAATTGCTAAACTAATTTGTGTTAATGAAAATATAACATCAAATCAATTCTTTTGCAACTAAGAATTGAATTATAAAATTTATAATCATTTGAATTTGTATTATAGATTTTTGAAGAGTAAAATGGAATTTTCTGTATGCTGTTTGCATAATTATGATATATTTATTGAGAACAAACATTATGTATGTTGTCAAGTTTTAAACATTTTTATTTCAATTTTATAATTAGATAGATAGCAGACATTTTTTTTAAATTAAACTTTTCTAAAAAACAATATATTCTCTAAAAAAAGAAATGAAAAACAGACTGATACTTTTTATACTAATCAGTATAATTGAAACAAGTGCAGAAATATCAATTATTACAATATGCAAAATTCTGTAATATAGAATTATCAAATTTTAACTATTTAAATTAGTCTGTCTTATTACCTGCTTTTAATTTTTTTTTTAATTTTCATAATGAGAAATACAGTATTTAGAGGTGCATTCATGAAGAATTAAAAGATAATAAATAAAATTAAATGGAATTATTTAATTAAAAAAGCAGTTTTGAATATTCAATTTAATAAGAAAATGATCAATTACATTTGATTGTTTACAAAGTGGCTTCAGTTTTCTAATAGATTCTGTATATTATATTTGTAATAAATTAATTTTTTATGTTAATAAATATATATATCAATTTAAATCACTTTAAAAATTATCAAAAAATATTTGTTTTTTCTTTATTTTAGTAAGTTTAATTTGCACTGGATATTTCTGGTATCTTTACATAAGTTGGACTTAATTAATTCAGTTTTATGTAATATGTATTTATTGTTAATAAATAAATATTTTATAATTCACCTACCTGGTAGTTTTCCTGCTTCTACTGCTTCCAATATTGGTTGTGGTGTTGAAGGTGGTGTTATATTTTCAAAATCAGAATGTATTGCTATATTGTTAAATAAACTATTTTAATTATACTTATAAATTCAAAACTTTTAAATAAGATTACTTACTATAGTTTTATTTTAAATAACTATTATATAATCCATTCTTATTTATTTTCAGCCTTTACTATGCACTTAAACTATTTATAACAATGTTATTGAATGAAGTATTAATTAATTTTTGTCGCTAGTGTGGTTGAAAATTTAACATAAGTCATAGAAAGTATTGTTGATTGGTATAATCATCTAAACAACTGTTTCAGAGAATAAGATTTAAAAATATTTTTTAATTTATTAATTAGTTACTTTTTTTTATACCAATTTAAGAATTTAAAATTTGAGGATTAAAGGATTTTTTTGCAAACAATACTGTGAATATTCTTTTCAGATGTATTTAACAGATAATTATATGATAATACAGTAGAGCGTCGATAAGTGAAACGTCGGTAAGTGGAATGGCCGGAAAGTGGAACGATTTTCAGTCGGACTGTGTCGTGCTGAATCGAATGTTTTTGATACTAAATTTACTTCTAAAGTATAATTTTCATGTTTTTTTATATTCTTTAATATATTTATTTTGTTTGTACAAAATGCAGAAATAATTTTTAACGATACGATAGCCTCAATGATTATTATAAAAATTTTCGTTAGGCTTAAAATCGACGAAAATTCAACACGAAGCGACACGCAACGGAGAAAAATTCAACAGGAAGCGATACGCAACGGAGAAAAATTTGAACATCGGACAGGTTAATGTATTTTTTCGTATAAAGTCGGAAACTGGAACAAATCATTAACTGGAAGGACCCCAGTCCCCAATTGGTTCCACTTTTCGGCGCTCTACTGTATATAAATTATTCAATTGCTAGGGAAATATAACAAATTGTGATAAATCCATTTTGTATATTTTATACAAAAGGACGTTACTTATGCTGTAAAATTTCAGGACTGTTTTCCACTCACAGCTCTAAAGGATCACAGAAACAAACAGGACCATAGTAAGATAGTTAATGAATAGGATTAAAGAACATGAGTACATCATACAAAAATAAATATTGTCCAAGACACTTGCTGGGTATGCTTTGAAGGAGACTATATCTGTAAAATGGGGTGAAGCAAAAATTATCAGACCTTTAAAGGAGAAACTCAACCTAAAGTATATCGAAGCTTTAAAAATTTTTAAATTAACACAAAGGAAATTCAGTGAACTATAAGGAATAGGGCAACATACAGGGTTCCTACACACCTGGAAAATCAGGGATTTTCATAAGTGTTCAGAAAAAGTCATAGAAAGTCAGGGAAAAGGCAGGGAATCTGTCTGCTTAGCTGCCTTGTTCATTTCGTTTGTGGAATATGGTTGACCAAGTGTAGCTGTCTGTAGACGGCAAGAAGTAATGCTGCAACCTTTATTACGAATATAGCAGAATTCATTTTTCTATTGAAACATTTTTAGTATTAGAGGACACCACTAGATGTACAAATCTGTCTTTATTAAAATTTTTGTGTCTTTCTTACATGCATACTGCTTTCCTTATCTGATATCATCGAAACCATCTTCCAAAAACACTGAAAATTTTTCTGGGGCACATAGTGCTGAACCTTGCACAATCGCATATAATGAATTAATTTTAGTTTTGTGTGTGTAATAAGTCTTACTTATTGTTCTATTGTATTGTAAGAATATATTTTAAAATCACTCAAAATCAAAACATTAAATCACATCAAATTGTTTAATTTTTAAAAAATTTTGTTTTAATGTTTTGATAGTTGATACAAAAGTTTACTTTTACTGACAGTTGCAAGTCACTTTTAAAACTAACATTAACTGTTTATGTGAAGAATTATTATAAAATGCAACACTGAGGAGAGCATTGCTAAACTCTGGGGATCAAACAGCCCCTAATATAATATACTGCCAGATCAATCAGCATTTTAAAATTTTAAACATTTTGAGATTTTAAAAATGCTTTATCATGAATTTGAGAGAATAATCTGCAATACACTTGATAATGTTACATCAATTTAAAAATGTTTCAAAATATTTTAATAATTCAGCAATTATAAAAAGATGAAATTGTTAAATTAGAATAAAAAACAGCTAATTAAAAATTTGTTTAAAAACTTTTAAAAGTTGAAAGGGTAATTTATTAGAATGTTCACTTCAAAACAGATAAATAGATCAGTAAAAATTTATAATTTAATCATTATTTACATTTATAATTTTTTATGTTGTGTAGTAATGTTTTAAACAGTTACCCGACATTTACAGTAAAAGACATAAAATGCTAGTGTTGACTTGTGGTTGGCACTAGCATTTTACATCTGTTATTATGATTTTCTTTGAAAGTACTGTACTGCAAGTGCATCTTTCTCTCTCTCTCTCCTGTTAATTTCCTGCACTTTAATACATAGTTTAATAATTAGTTTAATAGACATAAATTTGGGTAACAAATATCACTGACTTGCTTTAGAGCTTAAAAACTGTGAATATATTTAGGGCTTAAAAAAACTGTGAATATTGATCATACCTGTAGTAATACTGTAGTGTGTTATAGATTTGAATATCAACTAGTTAGCATGATCAATTTTTTTTACATGAGAAAAAATACTTTATTTTTAAATTTAACTTTTTGTTGAAATTATATTGCAATTTAAAAACAGTTAACCCCTTTTGGTGAAAGATTGGTTTTAAAATTACATGTTTCTAAGTCAAGAGTTCATCTTTTTTTAAACACAGTACAGTACTATTCGTATATCTGAGAATACTGTTTGTTGATTTTATGCTACCTTGTGTTTACTAGATTTACATACAAATAGCAAGCAATAAATGATGATAAAATACAAAAGCTCATGTTTCATTTGTAAATTGCTTATTTTTTCATTACACAGAAGTTGTGGATCTTATCAAACATTTTTCTACAAAATACAGTAGAGCGTTTATCCGAAAGCTTTCCAGTCGGACTGTGTCGTGCTAAATCAAACATTTTTGATACTAAATTAACTTCTAAAGTATAACTTTTTGTTTTTATATTTTTCAATATATTTATTTTTTTTTGTACAAAATAAAGAAATAATTTTTTAACGATACAATAGCCTCAATTATTATTATAAAAATTTTTGTTAGGCTTAAAATCGACGAAAATTCAACACAAAACAACATGCAACGGAGAAAAATTTCAACATCGGATAGGTTAATATATTTTTTCATACATAATCGGTTATCCGAACAACCCCAGTCCCCAATTGATTCGGATAAACGACGCTCTACTGTATATATACTATAATTTTTGGCACAGATTTTGGAACTTATCAACTGTGTAAAAAGAGAGATAGATGTACTCAATGTTTACAGTAAGTAAAATTCTGTTTTATTATGTCAATATTCCATACTGTAAGAAATGTGAGGTCAGGGAATTTGGACAAAATTGGTCAGGGAAAGTCATGAACATGTCCAGGGAGAACACTGTACAATATTAAACTACTACATTTAACCCAAAAGACTTAAAATATCCAATAATATTAATCTTATTTTATCTTATTGATTTTCTTAATACTAATGTAATTTAAATTGTTTTATGTAATTTAATCTTAACCAATAATCAATATGAAACATAGTCTAAAATCAATACTATGTTGTGTGGTACTTGATGTTCTATATTCAAAAGATTGTTCCATAAGTGATAGCATGATGGCCATTTCTTCAGTAAAAAATTAATGGGCCTATGAAGAATATATTGTATACATGCACTCTGATATGCATATAGTGAACACTAAATTATAAATTAAAGTAAATAAATGTATTATCTAATTCAGCATTATCCAATGTTTTGGTACCAGTTTTGAAAAATATGTCTGCAGAAAAGTTAAAATATGAAGTAGTAAACAAATAATGCATATCTGATGTATTTAAAATTACTATATGAAATATCTTATTGCATATTATTGAAAACAGTCATAACTATGAGAAAATGCCAGCTATGATGAAAATTATCACATATGCACAACTTATTTATACATTTAAAGTAAGTTTCAAGAAAAATTAGTAAAAACTACTGATTCCTAACTGGAATAATTTAGAAAAAGTAGTTTTCAGTAATTTTTATCAAGACATACTTTAAAATACTGATCTAGTTCATATGAACAGTTTTTAAATATTTAACTGGAAGTAAAATGACTATGATGATAAAAATTTTACTTACGATTTTCTTTTGTTTCTATTAAATTAAATAATTTAAACTGAAATGCTGATTTTTCATCACTAGAATGTCCAGAACCAAATACAGGTTTATTCATCATGGCAGCATTATTTTTATCTTCTTTTGGTGGTAAAGAAGGTATTTTTTCTGAATTATTGCACTCCAATTTTTCTGGTGACTTGATTGTTTCTTTGCTTATTGAATCAGGAAGTTTAAATATGCTAGTCGAATTCATCTTAGATTTTACACCAAATGCAAACGGTTTTGGTGTAGGCTCAGTTTTCTGAAAGGCACTTGTGACAGTAAATGCTGTAGTTGGTACAGAAAATGATATTCCAGAATGAGTGCTTGCAACAACAGGTGAAGTAATTGAATTACTCAAACTTGTAGAAGATTTTAAGATGACTTGTGAAGACTGAGTTGTTACTGCTGAAATTTGAACAAGAACATAAGTATTAACTAGAAAATTTTTTTTATCAAAAACTCAATATTGATAAAACATTCTTAAAAATTATAATAAATATTTCTTCTGCTTACTATTAGAAATAAATGAGATATTTATATGAATTTTAAGTATTTTTTTCCCCCCATTAATTTAGTAAATTAAATAAATAAACTAAAATATTTTTATAAAATCATTATTATTTTGATTTCCTTTTTTTATTAAAATTGACTAGTCTTGTCAAGAGGTCTTGACTACCTCTTGTGGCAATCATGTAAGTGAATGTCTCCACGAAGTCAGATCACCAAAAATAACACCAGAGAGGAAAACATATTATGCATGTGATCATGTAACAATAAAGGAAAACTGTACACGGTTGACTGTACAAGACAAAATATTTCCACAGAAATTTTTTGAGGGCCTGTGATAAGTGGAAAAAATTTTTTGACTGAAATTTTTACACAGATGGATAGCATGTAGCATGAGGATATCATGCTACATGCTACAGCAAAGTCGGATAATTTGGTGAAAAATGCTCATGAAAAAACTAATAGACACAGAAAATTGCTGCTATTATATATGATTACCATTTAATCAAAGTTGTAAATAATTCTATGCATAATGCTTTATGTTGTTTTAATTCTGTTGTAGTTCAATAAAAAAAGTTTTGTGCAATCTCAAGTTTAATTATCAGTACATCTTAAAATTAATGATACTTAAAATTAAAGAAGTGAATGTGTATTATTTATTTAATACATACAGGTATAGGACAAAATAATAGGAACACCTGTGAAAGAATGCAAAATATTTATTAGTAGGAAGTTGGGCCACCATTGGCCTAAATTACAGCTTGTATCCGACGTGCAATTGAGAAATAAAGGTCGTGTAGATAGTTTAAGGGAATTCACAGCCATTCCTCCTGCAGAGCGGTCTCGAGTTCAGGTAGTGGGCGTGGAGGAGGAAACCGAGGACGGACTTTGTTCTTTAAAAAACCCCACATAGGCTCAATGATGTTGAGATCAGGGAACTGAGGACACCACGTGAGATGTTCCACTTCATTATTATGCTCATCCAACCATGTTTGAACACAGCAAGCCATGTGTACAGGGGCATTGTCATCTTGGGATAGAGGATGTTCTCCAGGAAACAGAGTATGAAGCATAGGGTGTAAATGATCTACAAGAATACTGCGATAACGCTCACCTCTGACCTTCTCTCTCAGGACTACAAGTGGCCCCAAGTCATGCCACGATATCGCTCCCCACGGCATCACAGAGTCCCCTCCATGCTTCACGGTAGGAACCAGACAGTAAACATAAAATTCCTCTGCCAGTGTTCGCGAGACAAACACATGTCCAGTGGTCTGAAATAATGTAAATGATGATTTGTCAGACCAGATGACCTGTTCCCATTGCTGTTATGTTCAGTTTCGGTGGTCTTGGCACAACTGTTGTCGCTTCATAGCATTCTGTGGCGACACTAACGGCTTTGGGATGGCTACTCGAATGCTCGAAGCATGCAGCTCCCATTGAATAGTTTTGGTGGATACAAGGTTCTGGAGATTGGTGTTCATCTTGGAGGTTATCTGTGGCAGTGTAGTCTTACATTTTCAGGCGATTATCCTCTTCAATGCTCGTCTATCCCGGTTGGTCAACTTTGACTTTTGACCAGTTCTGATTCCCCTGTTCTGATTCACAGAGGACACCTTTCCCAGTTTTGTGTAGGCTGTCATAACCCTTGACACAGTGGACCTTGAAACACCCATGAGGTTGTCTGTTCTAGACACGGACGCTCCAGCAAGGCAAGCTCCAATAATCATGCCTCTTTGTGTGTCGGACAGGTCGGACATAATGGTACTTTGCTGGGAACAGAATTTTCTCATGCAACTGTCACACTGCTAAATGCTCGACTGATACCTTCCCTTTCACAACCACTGAATGGAAGACTGTTCCGACAGGTGGCAGGGCTGTATTGGATGGTTGAAGTACAACACATTTCAAAAGGGGTGTTCCTATTATTTTGTCCTATACCTGTATATGCAGTGGACTCTTATTAACTTTAACTATTAGTAAGTACAGTAACAAACCAAAATCTGGCTGCCAGAAATCCAGCTACTTTTGAATTTGGCAGGCTATATTACAGCCACTGTTTGGTTTCTGCAATGCACAACATTAGTTCCAGAATGACTGCTGGCATAGTGTGTGTAAATGTAATTTGGTTCTTTACTTTCCATTGTTTATTTTATATTTTAAGTATATATTTAGTGTGTGTCCAGAAAACCAGAAAATCTAAAAGACTAGACCACTCCAAGCTTGTAGAATATTTGGTTCAGTGTTGTATCACCAATTTTTGATGTCCTAGTAAAATTCCATACTTCAGTGTGAGCAGAAGACTGTTTAACTGTAACTTTCTTTCTAATTCTTTCTAGCCTAAAGTTATATTTATGTATTAAGTAATATCAATTATCATAAATATCTTTTTTGCTTATCTGCCAGAATTATTATTACTGCTTTTATAAAGTTTCAACAAAATATAAAAAAATTTGGCCAATTCCTGTATTCAAAATTTCAGGATATTTTTTAAGAGATTTGAAAAGTTTTATCTTGCTACATGCATATGTAAATACTGTATTATAACTGTACAATATAAGAATAAAGATTTTTGGTTTTTAAAATACCAAAAATCTAAACTAATAAGTATTCCTTTGGATATCAGAAAACAAAAGAATTGAAGGTTCTGATGCATTTTCTTATCTCAATTGGCTGAAAGTACAAGATTCACAAAATTAATCTAGAAAAAATTGCAGTGTTACAATGTAATGCATAGTTTAATTTTGCCACATCTATGTAAATATGTTTCCTTATAGGCCAAAATTGCATAAAACATGTTAAGGTCAACTATCAGTTTATACCAGGGGTGGCGAACCTTTTTGAGTCTGTGTGCCATACTGTATGCATACTTAGCTTTAAAGATGTTAATGCGTGCCAAAGTCTTAGACTTCAAATAATAATATTTAAAGAAATTAAACGAATACGCTTTAATTCGAATAAATGTAAAAAATCTGATTGAAAAAAGGATGATCAGGTGATAAACAGAAAGGATGATTGAAAAAGACAAAAATCATATGATACGTCATGTGCCAGATAATTTCTCTTATGTGCCACTTTGGGCACGCGTGTCATAGGTTCACCACCCCTGGTTTATACCTACCCTTTATATATAAGCAGTCTATTCATATAATATGATACATGGGTCAGTCTAAAATGTATATTAACTTATGTTGACAGGATTCAGAAAACAGATATATCAAAATTGTGCCAAAATAAGATGTTATGATTTAAAACATTATTAAAATCTGGCTTATATTTCAATAACTATAAAACAAACCAATAGTATCAACGCTTAATCAAAATACAAAGCATTAAAATAGAAAAAAGGATATTTATCACTCAAAGAAATAGGTAAAAAATGTAACAGACAGAATTTGTCATTAAAAGATTTAGATCTGAGGCTACAAGAATATAATTGAATCAGTAAAATTTTAATAATAAGAGAAAAAAAAAAGGAAATGATAAATAATGTTTACAAATTAATTATTCATTTCTCAACTACATTTCTGATAGAGAATTATTTATACAGATAACATATATCAAATTAAACTTACAGTTTTGCTGTGTCATTGGAAGAGTAGAATTATTTTTTATTGTAAAAGGTTTTTGCACAAAAACTGTCTCTTCTTTTGGTTGTATATTCTTCTCAGTCATTTGAGAAATGATTTGATTCACATTTAGTTTGTCATTTGCAGTTTTATTCGAGAGAGTTAAAACAGATTTTTCCTGAAAATTGAAACAAAATTACAAAAAGTTACAAATTGTTTTTATTTGAAATTTTCTTTATTTTATGATACATGCAAAAAAATATTAATAGTCAAATTTTCATTTCATAAAATAATCATTAAACAATAAATATATCAAACATGTATATTCTAATTCAGTCTTTTCCAAACTTTACAAACTAGGATCATAGTTTTCAGTAAGTTTTCTTGAGGTTCATCTTGAATTTTTAAGTAAAATGTTAGCTGTGATGGAAATTATGGCATGTATCAATCATTGCATATATATGGGCAATAATTTCCATCACAACTAACATTTTACTAAGTTCTTCATTGTTGCACAATATTGAGATAACAGAATTATGCATATAAAAGTTTTAAACAATTTTATACAAAAGAGAAGTCTGAAAGGCATATTTGCTGATCAGCTCATTTTAATTTTTAAATTTATTAGTTACTAATGTGAAAAAACAGTATCTAAAAATCCTAATGTTTAAGTTTATATGCAACCATTTTATTAAGTAAACTTTTTCTCTCCTTAAATACTTATTTTTTTATAAACAAAAACCAAATATAATAAAATTAAAGATTAATTTGATATAATATGAGAAAAGAAGAAATGTTGAAGAAATGAAATTATCATTCAAACAATAAATGGTATTTATTTTAAATATATTTTTAATAATAAATACTTAGCCTATGTTCTTTTTTCAAGTCTCTTATTTAATGTAATAAATAATTTAATATAACCTTACAGATTATATTCGTTAACAGTGAAATTTTTTCTATATAAAATAGATAATTTTCACATAAAAAAGAAAAAGAAAAAAGTAAAATGTTGATTTATTACAAACTATCAATACTTAGTGTAAAAGTATCATCTGATAAATTATTACAAATATTAACTCTTAATATTTTGTTTAATATCTCAGAATTTTATATTAGCTGAAATTTAAATTTATTTTACTGATTTTTCATCATCATATATCTTTTGCATGAAGAATTAAGGGGATACACTACTGAAATTTCAAAGTTGTTTTTACTAATTGATCTGAAGCAATGAAATAATTATATGTGGTTTAACAATTTTTATATTGAATTAAAGATTTAAGTAATTATAAAAAAAAAATTTAATGATTTTTGTTTTGCCCCTAGGAAATCTATTTCTAAAAAATGATAAATAAATATCTAATATTCTAGTTATTAAATTAATCTTTAATGTTATAGGAAAAGGGTAAAATAAGTATCTTTGGTGTATGAGATAAATATATTTAATACTGCTTACTTTACTTTTAATACCAAATATTTCAGACTCTGTATACTTAATCATTTTTTTTTTATTAATAAATTTATAAATATTACATAAAATAAAGTACATGGCCCATTTTCATACATATGTGCCAATTTCACAAATCTACATACAGCAATTCTTAAATTATAGATTTCCCGAAACTGTAAAATCAAAAATCACAATTTGAGAAAAACAAGTTTAAAGTTTTAAAACAAAATTATGCATATAAAATTGTTAATTCTGTTTTAGAAAGCTCCTGCTTCATATACTATGTCAGGGGTGGGCAAGCAAGAGTTCAGTGGGAGCCGAAATGTAGGTTCTGCAAAATGCATGGGAGCTGCAGTTCTGTACTGTCGTGGCAGATAGTATGGTAAAGCACGTGATTTTATTATAAATAAAATATAATATAAAACAAATATTGAATTTTTTTAATAAACATATTTTCACAAAATTATAAAAATAACAATAAAAAACAGAAATTAATACTTTCAGCAAGAACTGCATGTAACTCAAAAAGAGCCGCATTTGCCCATGTCTGTACTATGTCCTCTGTAGCTTCATTTTTATCACTTGTTTTCTATCTTATCATTTTTTTTTATCTTTTCTATCTTTTTTGGCCTTCTCACTTGAGAATCTAGTACCATCACATAATTTCCAATAGGAATACTTAATTTAGTAAGTGTGTTTATAAATGCAGTAGGACCCCTATTAAACTGTATAACAGCCAAGGAAGCTGTTGTAGAAATTGTTTTTAATGATGCAAAATTAATTTTAGGACATTTTTGCCAAATAAGTAAATGAAGACTTTCATTGTTGTTTTGGGCCTTATTTCTAGTATATCTGATATATGAAAGAAGATTTAAAAAAATTAAAATAATTATAAATAAGTTTTTAATTACTTACCGCATTTTGTTTTGCTGTTGGTACAACAACTGGTTCAGTCTTGGTTATTTCTGGAGAAAACACAGTTTGTTGTTTATTCTGTGAAAATGATGAAAGACCAGTATCAGGCTGTTTTACTTCTGAAATGCTTTTTTCCAAAGATTGTTGAGGAAATTTATTTTCAGTGTGGATTAAGTTTGAAGGTGTATGAGCTTTCTATAAAAGAAAAGTAATTTATGATCACAAATCATAGTTTTATAATTATTATGAACACAGATTATGAATTATTTGAAAAATTATATTAATTTTACTTTTTATATTTTTAATATTTAATTGCTATATTTCAGATTGTAGATATAAAAAAATCAATTATAAAAAAATTAAATAATTATATAATATGTTTTCAAAAAATTACTATACTTGTTCAGAGATAGGAGATTTCTGTTCGGATATTGACTTCTTTTTACTAAAATCAGCCATAGCAGCAACCAATTGAGAATGAGATAGATCATCTATAATAGGATATATTTAATTTAAATAAATAAATATAATTTATTTCAGAAAATATTTTCTACAATAATACTTACTTATTTTTTTTGCTTTCACACAACTCACTGATCTATTCTTTAACATATTCATCAATAAAATTTCTTTTTCACGTTTTATACCTTTGATTTTATGAGGATAGTCATTTTCTGATTGAATTTTTGTTAATCTTAATGTTTCTGCCAATTTATTAAGTTCTTCACTGTTAAAAAAAAATTATATAAAAAACAATTAAAACAAATTCATAAATTAAACAAAGTTTTTAAATTAAGGTCTTTTTTACACATTTTATATATTTTTAAATTAAAATATCAAATTTGATTATCTAATTTACCAACCACTGTTGGAACCACGTTTCTTTATTACAGTAGATAAATTATTGTAATTAATTTGGGACTAGTCTGCACTGATAACAATAACTGAGCAATGAAATTATGCAGTATTTAGACCATGTTTAATGGAAATTTTATTTTATTGAATCAGATAATTTAAAAACATGTCAAAATGATTAAAAAATGTTCAAAACCAAATTTAATAATTAACTTAAAAGTTTATTAATTACAATAATCCAAACAGTAGCTCTATTAATTAATTTTAATGTAATTCTTTCTTTCCAAGCAGGTATGCCTTCTATCTTTTTTTTGTGTAACTTCTGCTGCTTATTTTGTTATACTGTTTTCTTGCTTTTAATCAAGACAGGACAATTCTTGATTCTATTCAATTCTATCACCAACTCTGTACACTATTTATGCAGAATCAATCATGCAAAAGTTGGGTTTGAAAAAGTTAAAAATTGGTATATAAAATCAAAAGGTATAAACATTAATAATCTCAGATATACCAATGACAAAAAGCTGGGCTGTACATAAATATAAAAACGACTAATGCCATGACAACCACCAATGATGGGATAGTTAGTATAAAGATCAGTAATAAGAAAACTGGAGCTACTTATGATTTCATCTTCTTGGCTTATAAGATTGAGGACAACTGCCCTGAAATTAAGCAGAGTGCACTTGGTCAATGCTTTGCAAGGTTTGGACAAGATCTGAATGAGCAGAGACATCAAGTTAACACTAAGTGCCACTAGGTAAAAGCAACAGTTTTCCCCATTGCTTTTTATACATGCAAAAACCAAACACTCAAAAAAAAAAGCTGAATAGAGAAAAGTCAATTCACTTGAATTATAATGCTGGCACAGATCAATGCTGGCACAGCTCATGGACAGTAAGAACTATCAACAGAGAGGTATTGATTACATCAAACAAAAAATATAGTTGAAGGCAAGAACTGCAATATAAAAAATATCCTACTTAAAATACCTTACAATCTAACATGCTGGAAAAAGACAGCATTCTAAAGTGAGCCAGTGGCTCAAAAATAACAGGATGATAATAGTTACCAACAAAGTGGATACAGACATGACCATGAGTATGCTGGAAAAGGCTTTACTTGACAGGGATAACTGGCAAAAGATAGTGTGTAGAGTGACCGGCTATACTCAACTCAAATATTGAAAAAATTTTTGAATATAAATGAAATCTGAACTTCTTAGATTTAGTAAATCACAACTCTATCAGTTTGAAATTGTTTCATATCTAAAAACAGAGTTTACAATAGCTAGAAAGTTCAATCAACAGAATAGAAAGCAATTTATAGATGTTTTGATATGTGGTTAATCATGGTGTAAAATAATCATAAATACTGTAAAATTAACTTTTTAAAAGCAAATATTAAATATCAAAAAGTCTTTATTAAAACAGAGCACTATGATATTTGATTCTATAAGAAAATCTATTAATCAGAGTTACTATTAAAAATATATATATATAATTGCTCTATTCATATAATCAGCATAAAATCAAATCAATTTAAAGTGATTTGTAAATTGTGTGATTTAACAGTGAGTTATCCTGTTAATACAGATCAATTACTGTACACATATGCATTTACTTTTTTTGCCTGTATTATCTTTTGCCATGGCTATAAAAAAAATTATGATTATTGTATTTCTAGTTAATGTTGTATATAAACTTGAAATATAATTTGTAGCAATCTAATCTGATCCTTACCAATCTACTGCTCTAAAACTACTTAATTTCATAATAATTACATCAATTGATTTTAGAAATAACTGTGTTTATCACAAAACAGTGTCAATTTTCATATAAATTAAGGACTCAAAATCATATAAAATTCTGTATCAAAACTGTTACAACATTGAAGTAAAATAAAGATAAAGACAAAATTCAATTTATATACGAAACTACTCATATTCATTATCAAATTTATTTTGATTTACACTGCTTGTATTTAAAATATTTTAATGAAATAAATGTCCAGGACAAGTTATTAAATAACAATTTCAGTGTGCATTAACAAAATAACAAAAAAAGCTCAATATAAAAAAAATTTTCAATTTTTTTATATTGAGCTTTTTTTATAAATATAAAAATAAAATTTTAATTTAACCATTTAATATTACAAAATAATATACCTATGATCAGAATAAAGTTTTGAAAAATTTGAGACTGGTTGAGATGGATTTTCAAGATTCATTTTCTTCACCTGTGAAACTAGTTCATCAACATTCTCTATTAGTGATGGCAAAATATTATGATTATTTTGAACTACATGATAAATGGCTTCTGCTGGAGAAAAAGGCGATGGCTTTCTGGGGAAAACAAATAATATGTTCTATATTACAATTTATTTTGAATAGATACATAAAATAAAAAATAATACAATTTCAGTTTTACATAGATTTTAATAATTATTATTGTCACATATACTAGTTAAACAGAATATACTACATTATAAATACTAAATATCAAACCGTAAAAGTAAAATTTAAGCATTTTATAAAAATCTTTGACAATTAAATCAACAATTACAGTCCAGTCTTATAGTTAATGAATTTAATCATCAATATAATCACATATCAGCATTTTGTTGCAAGCTCTCAATCCTGTGAGCAAAGAAATGATTGGTGTTTTTCTTTGAAGAAAGTCTTGAGTGTTTCTCTCACATGGGTATTGTCATTTAACTGTATATTGACAATATGGTTCTGCAAAATAGTCTGAGATGTAAGTTGGATGAGGCAAACCTCCCAGCTCAGACTGGCCAGCTTCTCTAAGTTCATATTTGATTTATATGAGGCACATTGTTGTGATGGTGTTGGACTTAATCAATTTTTTGGGTGAAGTTCTTTGATCTTGGTGTTCAAACGATCCAGCTGTTCACAGTACAGTTCTTTTGTAACAGTGTGTTGCTCCAAAGTCGCTCCATCACGATGGCATCACATTCATTCCACCAAAAGCAAATCACCACCTTCTGAAACAGTTGGTAATTTTTTTTCACCCAAGAATGCTTGCAAGTCACATTGTAGTGTAAGACCCACTTCTCATCTCCACTCCCAATTGATTTATGCCAGCTGAATGTGCAATACTTGGTGAGCAATGAATTGCTCACCAAATACTGCATATGGTAACACATCAAATTTTGTTTGCAGCAGTCAATTCACAATACAACCACTTTCCTACTTTGTTTACCTTGCCAAGAGCATGAGGATGATTGGTGATGGTTGTATGGGAATACTCAAAGTTGTGCTAATTCTCTGGTGGTCAACCATGGTTTATTGTCTATCAATTGCAGGAGAATGTCATCATGGTGGAATTGCTGCCTGAATGAAGTTCATCTTAAAGTGCAAAATCTCCATCCTTAAATTTCTTGAATCACTTGTTACAGGTCTGTCTGTTGACTGTGTCCTCACCATATGCCTTGTAGAGATTGTAATTAGGCCACTGTTAAATTGATAGAGCAACAGCACACAAACATTCTCTTTTGAAAGTTTCATATTGTCAGACAGTGATAATGCATCTATTTCCAATAACATATATGATAAAATATTTTTTAGTTACTCTATTATATACCCACATTGAACATACTAAAAAAACTGGTTTTAAAACTGAAATGTCTAAATTTCACTTTTACAACCTGATATAAAAATATACTAAATAAAAAAATTAACACAATATCTATCAATAACATTAAAAGTACACCATTGCAACTTAGAAATAATTTTTTATCATTACTGTTTAAAAACTGAGTAAAAGTTATTTTCACTTAAATATTTTCAAATTTTTATTCCATTTTTAGATACAATCTCTAGATCATCAAATATCTTTATTATAACAAATTAACAGCATAGAATTTAAACAATGATGTCATAATTACAGAACCAATTAATTATCTAACTTACTTATTTAATAAAAAAGTTGTCAGGACAAATAAGTTTAAATTTAGAAAATTTATTTAAAAATTCTCTGCCTCGAGAGTATTAATTCTTGATGTGAATGAAATGAACAATGTTCAAGGACTTTTTTTATGTATTGTCTCTTTTGAGAATTTAGTAAATTTTGTAAGGTTTTACTTATTTAAATTTAATGTAATAAAGAAATATATAAACAAAAAATAATTTCAGTTTAAACAAGTCAACAAAAATAATCATAATTAATCATAATCA
Source organism: Centruroides vittatus (assembly GCF_030686945.1). Taxonomy (NCBI): domain Eukaryota; kingdom Metazoa; phylum Arthropoda; class Arachnida; order Scorpiones; family Buthidae; genus Centruroides; species Centruroides vittatus. Next base: position 1,173,468 of record NW_027121224.1, read on the forward strand.
TAATAATCATAATAAAAAGAAATCATATTTAACATGTAATTAAAATTTTTTTTAAATGTAGTCCAAACAATGGTAATTTGCTCTGAGAAAATCATTTTACTTAAACACATATATGTGTCTGTAATAAAGTAATCTAAACAAAAATACATTTGATATCATTCAATCAAAATGAATCTGCATCTTCTAAAATAAGCATTAAATAACTACAGTATATTATTATTATGTTGGGTTATGTGAGATATACTCGGTTAACATTGGTGGCTATGTACTATGCCAGACCAAAGTCAAGGCATAGTAACCAAAACAGAAATTAAAAAAGTGTATCAGTGTGTGTGTCTGTATTCAGGAATTTTCTCACAATATGACATGTATTCAATATAGTGGCCTTCTGTAGTATGATGTATGTGTTTCTATTCAATTGTAACGTGCCCAGGCTTTTGTGTAGTGTGTGTGGTATGACACCTGTAGAGGAGAGAACAACAGGTACAATAAGCACCCTATCCATCCTCCACAGATGCCTTATTTCCTGGGCAAGTTCTGTGTACTTGCTAATTTTTTTTTTTTTTTTTTCAATTTATAATAATAATAATAATAATAACTCTCCCGTGGTCACCACCTGGTCGTGGTGGGAGAGCCCAGTAATTTTACTGATCCATAGGGCAATGCAGGCTGGAGCATAAGCTCCTGGTAGGGACACCCATGCCAGTAAGGTCTATGGGGAGAAATGAAGCTAAGAGTGACCACGCCCACATTCTGTGGAGATATTCATCATGGTAATAACTAGATCAAAGTGTGATACCGGCTCGGACGTCGCCCGGGTTAACAAGGTCCGCGTTCGTGGGTTAGGCAGAGGCTCACGTTCGAAAAATAGGTCACAGTCTCCCTTGGTTACCGGTGGCGAAAGCAGCACCGGCCCAAGCATGGCTACTGCAATGCCCTCAACAGATGTGAGGAACCAACCCAGCCTTGGTGTTTCTGTGGCAATGCATCCACAGACCACAAAAGCTGGAAAACCACGCCAACGGATGAAATGGACAGTAGAAATGAACGAGTTTATCATCCGTACTTATTACACCATCACAAAACTCGAAACAAACATGACAGCATACAGACAACAACTACACCATAGATTCACACAACAGTATCCTCATCTCACTGTCACCGAACAAAGGGTTGTTGATCAAAAAAGAACAATTATACACAACAACCTTATTCCACAAACAACACTTGAACTTATCAAACAACAGGTTGCTGATCAAATACATCAACAGACAGAAACATCTAACATTAATGAAGATCATGTAACCTGTCAGAATAATCCAGCAACAAGCATTGATAATAACACACATACAACAATTACCACTAATGATACTACAGACACTTCCTCGTCCATCACTGATAACATAGACATGGATTTAGTTAATACGCTCTCACTTATATTTCAGGAAACACTCACTAAATATACAGGCACAGATCCCACACAACGACCACGAATACCAAAAATCAACACGTCAAAGGAAGTAGGAAAAACACTAAATTATGTAAACACTCACTTAATACCACACTACATTCATTCAATTTCTACACTCGCAGACATTCATACATTAGTTTATGCTGGGGCAGTCACAGTAGTGACACACCATGGACTGAAAGTACAGTCACAGACAAATACACAGAAAACACAATACTATCACAAGCCTGCCTGGCAGAGAAGAATAGAAATACAAATAAATGACATTAGACAGCAATTAGGCAGGCTGACACAATACACTAAAAGCAACATAACACCCAAATTAAGGAAACAGCTCAAAAACATTTTCAAGAAAATAAAAACACACACAAAACATGAACATCACAACACACGCATTACAGAATACATTGATACACTAAAACAAAAACTTGCTGCCAAAGCACGTAGACTCAAACGATACAAAACATGTACACTACGAAAACAACAAAATAAATTATTTACAAACAATGGAAAACTCTTTTACAGACAAATTAATAACAAAGCAAACACTGATACACAGCACAGTGGCACACCAACAGAAGAAGAACTCACAACATATTGGTCTTCTCTTTGGTCCAGTGCTGTCACGCACAATGCTGATGCAGGCTGGATTGAGGAGGAGAACAGAAACTTGCACAACATACCAACTATGCCCTGTGCTGAAATAAACATACATGATTTCCAATACACTGTTAACAGAGCACACAACTGGAAGACACCTGGTGTAGACAACATTCACAATTTCTGGTACAAAAAGTTTACATCACTGCACCAGGAACTAGCTAAACACCTAACACACATCATCATCAATCCACAAGACATGCCAAATTTTCTTACTCAGGGCATCACCTACATGAAACCTAAAAACAACAATACCACAGACCCCACACAATACAGACCAATTACCTGTCTTCCAACACTCTACAAATTATTGACATCCTGTATCGCAAACAAAATATAAAAACATGTTGAAGAACACAACATTCTAACGGAACAACAAAAAGGCTGCTGTAGAAATCACAGGGGATGCAAAGAACACTTACTCATAGATTCAGTCATTCTATGGCAAGCACACAAACAACACAGAAACATACACATGGGATATGTAGACTACAGAAAAGCATTCGACAATGTTCCACACAGTTGGCTGCTACATATTCTACACATATACAAAATACATCCATCACTCATTGCATTCTTTCAAAACACTATGCAGCACTGGAGAACAACACTACATCTCAGGGTTAGTAACACTTCCATACAAACAAAGCAAATTTTTATTAGGCGAGGAATTTTTCAAGGAGATTCCTTGAGTCCTCTCTGGTTCTGCCTAGCCCTGAATCCATTATCCAACATGTTAAACAACACGCAATATGGTTACAATATCAGACACGAAAAAACAACACAGTATACACTGTCACATCTCATGTACATGGATGACATAAAACTTTATGCATCCACACAAAAACAACTTTATCAACTCCTACAAATCACACATTCATACACCAAGGACATACAAATGGAATTTGGCCTAGATAAATGCAAAACAGTTCACATAGAAAAAGGAATCCTGAAGAAAGAAGATTTTGCACTTGGAAATGGAGACATTATTGAATCCATGGAAGAGGGCGAGTTCTACAAGTATTTAGGATTCCAACAGGCCAAACTAACAGAACATACACAAATAAAGCAAAGATTAATTAAAGAATACCAAAGTAGGTTAAATGCTATTCTCAGAACACAATTAAATGCAAAACACACAGTTAAAGCAATAAACACATATGTCATCCCAGTACTCACATATTCTTTTGGAGTTATACATTGGACTCACACAGATCTTGAGCAACTCCAAAGGAAAACAAGAACAACACTTACTAAACATAAACATCATCATCCTAAATCCGCCACAGAAAGATTAACCCTTCCACGTAAAGATGGCGGACGTGGCCTGATTGACATAGTTAACCTTCACTACAAACAAATACAGTCACTGCGAGAGTTTTTCTACAAAAAACAAGAAACATCACAATTACATAAAGCAGTAACTCTAGCAGACTCAAATAACACACCATTAAACTTACACTCACATCATATGGACACAATGCAACATATAAAAAGCATAGACACCATTAAGCAATCGTGGGCTCAAAAGGCACTTCATGGCAGGCATCCTTACGATCTGGCCCAGGATTTTGTTGACAAAACTGCGTCAAACAGCTGGTTAGCTCGGGGTTGCCTCTTTGGGGAGACGGAAGGATTCATGATTGCCATACAGGATCAGGTCATAAATACTAAAAACTACAGAAAACACATACTCAAAGATGCAACACTCACGAATGACACGTGCAGAAAATGTCACATCATGCCAGAAACTATACAACACATCACTTCTGGTTGCAAGCTCTTGGCACAGACAGATTATTTACACAGACATAATCAAGTAGCAAATATAATACACCAAGAGCTTGCAAACAAACACAAATTAGTAGACATCCACGAACCATACTACAAATACATTCCACAGACAGTATTGGAAAACAACACGCACAAAATGTACTACGACAGAGCCATAATCACAGATAAAACAATTTACCACAACAGACCAGACATCACACTCATTGACAAACACAATAAAATCACATACATTATAGACATATCCATTCCAAACACTCACAATATACAAAACGCATGTACTGAAAAAATTAGCAAGTACACAGAACTCGCCCAGGAAATAAGGCATCTGTGGAGGATGGATAGGGTGCTTATTGTACCTGTTGTTCTCTCCTCTACAGGTGTCATACCACACACACTACACAAAAGCCTGGGCACATTACAATTGAGTAGGAACACATACATCACACTACAGAAGGCCACTATATTGAATACATGTCATATTGTGAGAAAATTCCTGAATACAGACACACACACTGATACACTTCTTTAATTTCTGTTTTGGTTACTATGCCTTGACTTTGGTCCGGCATAGTACACAGCCACCAGTGTTAACCGAGTATATCTCACTTAACCCAACATAATAATAATAATGATTTTGAATCATTATTATTATTATTATTCCTTAACAAATTTATCCTTCATTTTATTTTTCCGATATTTTATCTTCTGTTTCATCCTTTTTTCTTATCTGCTTTGAGCAAAACCATTTCTGGGCCACTGAAAATGAATTTGCTTCCTTCCTATTCAACATCTCTATTTTAGACCTCTTCCTATATCCATATCTTTCAAATGTTCTTTCCTAATCTTAATTCACTTTCTCAAACTGTTTCTTTTTTTTGGTAATTAGAAAGAAATAAGATTTTTCATTTATGTTCCTTTTTCCTTACCATCTCTTCCAATCCTATTGACTTCATTCTCTTTTTAACTAATCTCATGAGTTTTCCATACTTTCTCTCTTAATATTCTCATTATTTTTCTATAATACTTTAATCTTTATTCATATCCAAATGCAATCTTATAAATTCCTGTTATATTCTATTTCTCTCTCCATTCTTGGTCTTTTTCAACATCTGAAAAGTACAAAATTTCTCCTCTCTGCAAATTTTTGCATTTATTGTTTTTTCTGAGTCTTTTTTTAACTGTTACAATGTTAAACATTGCATTCATAGTTTGATGAATTCAACATTCTCACTCTTGCTCTTTTTTCTAGCCACTCCTTTTTTAATCTGTTCATGCTAACTACCAATAGCATCACAGACTGCTTTCTTTTATGACACATGATAACATTCAGTCTTACCTAGGGAGTAACAAATATTTCCTTGGATTTAAGAAATTAGACATGTTTTAAAATGTACAGAAATCATGGAATTAAAAAGAAAATTGTTTCAAGAAACAACTAAAAAAGTATGAATATGGAAGAATCTAAAAAGAGAGATGATGACAAAGAATGCAAACTCTTTACTAGTAATGACTTTGTATGAATAAGACAGAAGACAAATACTAAACAGGGAGTGAAAAATACAATGACTAAAGAATAGTGATAAATTATTTTGTGCTAATATTAGAGATAATAAACTTTTTTAGCAGATACGAATCCACTCTGATTGAATATCCTTAATGCATTTCTGATTAGACTGTTTTACTACAGACGAACATTATTAAAATTAATTAATCATATAGAAAACCTTTAAATGACATGATTTGTTCAAAGATTAGCATTGTTTGGTTATGGAAAGCTAAATTTTTTTCAATAATATATATAGTGATGATTATTATTAATTTATTTTTTGTATGCTTACATACTACTAATGCTACTTTATTTTATTATTTAAATAATTAGATAAATTAATTCAAGAAATAATTAAGCAATTTCAATTACCGTATTTTACGGACTATAAGACGCACTTTTTTCTTCGAAAAATTGCCTCCAAAATTCAGGTGCGTCTTATAGTCTGTAAAATACGGTAATTTGTCTTATCATTCATTTTATACCTTGTCAATTTATCATTATGGAAATATTTGATGTTCTAAAAGTTTTTTACTTTTGAAAATTAATTAAAAGTCTAAAAACCCTTATATAAAAATAAAAATTTTTTGTTTTACTTTTAAATAATGATATATAAAGTTATAAAAGAACTATATTTACTATGAAAGACCTAGTTATGCATTTGTCGTTTAATAAAGAATTGGAATAAATGTTATAGAAATTTTTTCAGTTTGTTCATTTTTAGCATTTCTTAAAAATACTCATAGAATTATTTAATTACTCTTTAAAAAATTCTTATTGCCTGAAGAAATTTTTATAAGTTTACATATTTTGTATTGAAAAATGTATAATAAAACATATACATAATGACAGTTTCATTGTTTGCATCTGATATAAAGAATTGTAACCTAAAAAAGCTGTGGAATTTTTTCCACCTGTATTTCGTCTATTATTTTACCTTTTAAAATAGTCAACTTAAAAATTATTTAAGTTATATACATGATTTTGAATCATTTTAACACATTAAAAATAACAACTTACTTATTATATCAAATTGTCAGAAAAATTGAGTAAAAGAACCAGAATAAAATATATATCCTTAATAACCTCTTCTGAATACAGAAAAAATGTTTGTGTAATATACTTTAAGAAAAAAGAGTGAGTAAAAAACTTAGAATTACATTATTTTGAATAGTATTTTATATATTTTTTAATTATATTATTGTAAATAAAGTAATTAAAGCATATTATGATAACTACAGAGAATATAGAATTAAATAAACATTGTGTTTTTAACTCTTAAAAAAATACTAAATAAGTAGATTAAAATAAAAATTTGAAAAACTTAATCATGTAATGCTAATAATAAATTATGAATTAAAAGGAATATGTTAATCTATAACTAGTAATATATGTAATTCCTTAGTTTTTTGAAACCTTTTTAACATTTTTAACTTATTGTTAATCACATATCACATGTGACATTTGATTAGCAATATGTTAAATATCTTTCTACTGAAGAAATACTTGACAAATAATTAATATATATATATATACTATATATATTTATAATATATTTTAATAATTCATAATTTATTATTAGCATTACATGATTAAGTTTTTCAAATTTTTATTTTAATCTACTTATTTAGTATTTTTTTAAGAGTTAAAAACACATTGTTTATTTAATTCTATATATAAAAAAACGGATTAAATCAGAAAATAATTTTAAACATTTAGCTTATATTTTATTAATTCTTACTTATTCATTTTTTTCTTTGCATTTAAAAAGTCTTGTCTTTCTTGATCAAGTTTACTATGTAATTCTTGCAACTGATTATCTACATATCTGTACAAGCATCTGATTTCCTTCAATTTGCGAGCACTTATTGGATCTAAAGCACGACTTTTCAAAAGAGAATAGTATAAAGGATCTTTACTTTTCATTTCTCGTGAGCGAGCATCTTCTATCATTGCAAAAGTTTCTAGTACTAATGATTTCAAATTATGCAAATCTAGAGAAAGAGACTATAGAAAAGTTTTGCAATTATTATTATTTAAAATATATTTATATTTTAAAATTTTATTATGATAAATATAATACCTCCACATTTTCTCTAATTTCTACATCAAATGCTTCCAATTTAGTCATTTTTGTCTTGAAATTTTTCATTTCTTCCTTATTTCCAATATTTACTTTAAAATTTGCTACTTTTGTCTGTAAATTTTGAACTTCTTTTTGAAATTTTGCTACCTTTGAAAAAAATATGAACCATAACAATTTATAATTTAAAGAAAATGATTTATGTATAATTTATAATCAAACTGAATACCTCATTTTGAACAAGCAAAACAAGTGCTTGCTGAGTTGTAATATCTTCAGAAGCATCCTATCAAAAATTTTAAAATTATTATATATCATTATAAACCCAATAATCTTACAATTTCTAAATTGTGAATACATTGCATAAATCATATCAGTTAATTTACAAGCACCAAATCAAAAATATAAATGACTCCTACAGTAACATCTATCAATATAATTTAAATATCTTGAAATGAAATAACAACTTTGTAATCTGGATATTCTAAAAACAAATATTATGGTAATAATTTTGTCAAAAATTCTCCAATTAAATTATTTGACTCCAATGTGAAATTGATCTCATTGAACACTTTCATATAGAACTTCATTTTTACATTAGAAGAATCCATTTAAAAAAACAAACATATTTTCAAAGGGATTTTTGAACATAATTTTAGTAATGTAAGATTCTGGAAACCTTTACAAGATTAAGATAAAAACTTTAAAAAAATCAAAATAAAGAATAGAATCTTTAAGATATAGTAGTCACAGATACAGAAAAACTTATATGAAAATTATGCATTACTATACAAGCAACAATCATCTTGTCCAGATTATCTTTGCTGTAAGTTAAAGCACATTTAAATATTTTAAGTGAACACAATACAATACTAAAAGCATGTTCTATCACTCCTCTTCCACTTCAACAAATATAGTAATTATAAATTCTCTGCATATTGGTAAATATAGAACTTCTTAAGTAGAGACAATTAAATTTGATTGTAGAAGAAAGGTTTCATCTCCAACAAAGTACACAGGAAATACATTATTCATATGTGGCAATTTCATCAATGGTACATAAATCCAAATAAAAAATATATTTTCCTAAATTAAAATTCTTAAAAATGTCACCCTCACTTTTGCTTCCAGTGCATTTAAAATCAATTCATAAAAATTTGTATTTTGAATCTCATACAACTAATATTAAACCAAACAATTTCCATAATTAATTGAGCCATTTTCGATACTATTAATAATTATAAGTTAAGTAAATTTGGCATTAGAGATAGACATTAAGTGTCATCTCTTATTGAAATTAATAATTATAATGATTTAAAATTTATTAAATAATTTAGAACAGTCTGAAAGAAAAAGTTATGTGAATGGTTATACCAGGATTTAAATATGTCTGCAAATGAAAAATAGTTTTGGAGATCTGAATGGCATAACTGGGTAATGCACTGCATGGTAAGCAGAGGTTGCAGGTTCAAATCCCACTCCAGGTCAATTCTTTTCTTCCAGACTGTTCTAAATTATTTAATAAATTTTAAATTATTAATTTTGATAAGAGATGGCACCTAATGTCTACATTTAGCAAATGCCTTGTCTTACAGATATAGTTCATGAATCAAATGCCTGCCAAAAGTATAAGATAAGCATTATTGAAATATTTTACATTCCAAAAGTTTTTTTTTTTCAAGTTTAGATAAGTATCTATTGATAATATAAAATTGGCTAGCTGATTGGAAATAATGAATCATCACTACATCTAAGCCAGTAGCCATGTTTGTTTATAACTTCACATTTCTACACAAGCACTAGATGGTATTATATATTTTGTTTGGTCATCTAATATATTGCTGTTCAGAAAAAGGAAACAGAAAACTGAAAGCACATTTTTTTTTAAAAATTCAAAAATGACTCAATAATAGTAAATAAAATACTTTATGAAAAATTAAAAAAGTATATATGTAAGAGAAAATAAAAAATAATTTTATCAAAAAAAGTATTTTATTATTATTTTTATTTAATGTACTAAAACAAAATAATATAAAAAATAGGGTTTAGTAGATTTTAATAGGCTTTAAATTTCACATATTTCATTTCTTGATATAATTTTTATATAAAGTACAAAAAATTATTTAATATATTTGAAAAGTAAATTTAAATTTTTTCTTACTTTTTCATCTTCTATTTCCACTTGTTTTTTTGATTCTTCTTTTAAAATTCCTTCCTTACATGCTGATTTAACTTCATTATCTGATTGTTTTGGAATTAAATCTACTTTATCCATTGTAATTTTGGATGAAATGTCTTTTGCCTCTGTAGTTTCTGATTGTATTAAAGAAATTTATCATAAAATTATCATTAAAAAAATCATTCACTCATACATAAAATAATTTATATTTTAATCACTTCTATTATGAAAATTTAAGATGCAATTTTATTTTAATAAAATATTAAAATGAGGAATTAATTTCTAAGGAATGTAGATTTCAATTAATTCATATATTATTTTCGAACAGAAATATTGTATTATATTTTAAATAAAACTATGATTTTACAAATAATTTGCATTAAATTAAATAACAATTTCAAAACTATTCTCTCCATATCAGCATATATAATTACAGTAGAACCCTGTTAAGTAATGTTGACTGATGAGATAATATGAATAGTCACAACCATTTGGATTAAGAATTATCATAAAATATTTATATTACATTTCACTTTTAAGCTCTTTTATACTATCCATAGTAAATTTAATCATATATATGAACAATTTTAACAATATTTATTACACAGCTAATATATACAATAGTTTTAATAAATTATTGTAGTTACATTTTAATATGAATGTATTGTCTAACATTGAAGTTAAATAATAAAAGGTCAGAAGAAAATTATTTTGTAACACATTAAACTTCTTTTTTGAATTACAATATAAGAACAATAGTGTATTCACTTGCAAGTTTGCCTCATATAATGCAGAATTTCAGATAATTAGGTTCTAGTGAATTTATCTTTTCTATCATGCTAATTTCCCCAAGTAAGTCTTGAAATACAACAATGTACAGTACTTTAAATCAATGAGTGTCAAAATGGGATGTATAAAAATGTTTGGGGAAAACAGGAAAATTTGCAATTGATCAATACTGTTTTTAGCATAAAGTTAGTTCATAATTTTAAAATGGTAATACATAGAATGACTGAAGAATCCTTTTCTAATACTGTATTTAGGCATGTATGCTTTGATATGATCACTTAGCACACACCTTTAAGTTACTTTTATTTTAAATGTAAATTTTGCTATATATTGTACCAGTACATGCTAGTTTTCTTTACAGATAAAGAATTGTGTCATTAAAAAGCTGGTTTGCTGATCACTGCTTTAAATAACTATTATTCTTCAATCATCTATATTATAACATATTTATTAAATAATTTTTAATGTGAAAATAGACAAATTTATTATTGAAAAAATTTTAAATATTAAAATTTGGTAAATATATTGTTGCTGTAATCAGTTATTGAATATTCATTGTCTATACTGATCTTTTCCTTTTTTCTGTGCATGCGTGTATAAGTGTGTGCATTTTGTTCTCTCATATTGTTGTCTACATTGTATATATACACATTGATAACAATATAAAATGACAATTTAATAATTTTACATAAATTAATCAGTTATCCTTTCGGGATTCACATGCTAAGTGACCATATCAAAGATACATTTAAATTTGAAATCAATGAAATATAATGAGCTTTTTGAAACACTCCACATATATAAAAAATGCTAAATATAATTTATGGCAATTCATCTTATAAATAAAAACATTCAAAAAAGTTTAAAGTACAGTGGTGCCTCATATAACGTACTTAATCTGTTCCAGGTGCACGTCCGTTAAGTGAAACGTCCGTTATACGAAGCGCATTTTCCCATAGAAATACATGTTAAAACATCTAATTCGTTCCGCAGCATAAAATAACCGTACTGTATCCTTAAAAAATGAACATGGGGTGCGTTCTTTTATTTCTCTGCGTAACTCTGCGCGAGCGATATCCGTTTAAAAATTCCCGCAGAACGTGTTCCTAAATTCCGGTGGGAGTGCTCACCGTCGAATGGCAAAAACGGCCGCTTGTAGCAGTAGTTTACGGTAGAAAGCATAATGGCGTCCTCCATGGCTCAGATAGTTTCGTTTCGGGGTCCATTATGTGGTTTTATGAATGAAAATTTAGAAATTGTGAAAGCACGAGTTAGCGCACGAGGTGATGTAAGTGTCTTTACAAATTTTTTTCGAATGGTAGCCAGCATTCTAATTTTTTTCGTGGTTATTTTGAATGCTCTTTCAATAAATAATCCATTTTATGGTTGAATTTTACAATTGGGATCCTTCTTTTGCCTTTAAAAGCTCATATTTTAGAATTATAGATTCCTCCATCACAATACTATCGATAGTGCAGACGTTGCCATCTTTCTTTCTTTCACCGTCGTTTCTAAATGCCTACAAACAGCAGCGCACTCCTGTAGTAGCGGAGACGCAGAGCGACCGCTATTAAAAAACGCACCCATGGAGCAGTCACCAATTATGCCAGAAAGTCCGTTGTTCGCAGCCAGTCCGTTGCTCGAGTCACATAACGGCCAAACAGAAAGTCTGTTTATTCGAGGCGTACGTTATACGAGGCACCACTGTATATTAATTCATTGTATTATTAAAATATTTACCTGGGGTAAGATTGCTTTGATTTTGATTCTTTTCCACAATATCTTTATTTTGAGATGGAACAAATGATGAACTATTATCTTTTACTGGTGAAATAAAACCATTGAAACTGTGGTAATATAAATTGAAAATAAACATTTTCTTAATATATATGACTTATGATATATATATTATACTTATGATTATATATATGATGAAAAACATCTTCTTATATGAAATAACTTCTAATTATTATTATTTTTCATTTCATTTATAATAAATTAATTAAATTATTTTGAGAAATATAATAAATTATTATAGAAATAACAATTTTAAACAGTAAGTGTAACACTGATATTCAAATAGAGTGTATTAATTTATTTAGTTAATAGTATCTAGTTAACTAAACAAATTTTTTGCTAACAAAGTATCAGGTTAAAATATTAAAATATAAAATTAGCTGTTAAAATAAATAAGGCAACTAAAATTTATTTTCACTCTCTATAGGCTATAATAAGCTTATAGTTGAAATTATTCTATAAATAAGAAACAAATTAAAATTGCATAATTTAAGAGAAATTTAAAATAATGAATTTTGTAAATTTTCACTGTCTTTACATTTTGATTTATAAATTGTTCTGTTCTTCAGTTACAATTTATTCAAACTTTTCCACATCATAAAAAAGAAAATAGCAGAATACTCTACATAGAGCAAGATGAAGTGATGACTTAGAACTATTTTTAGAAGAGAAAAGAAACACTTTTTCTCTATAACTAAAGCCAAACCTCATTTTTCCATGCTTGTTTATGCTTCTAAATATATGGTTTCATATAGTTGAAATCAAAATCAATCATCAAGTATTATAATCCAAAAATCAGATAGTGTTTTGTGGATGGCTACAGATAATGTTACAATTGACAAAATTCTCATCACAATATTTTAGTTTGTAGAAACAGAACTAAACAGAAAATTAATTGAAATTGGTTTTACTAATTTTTCCCATTGTTTCTATTGTCTCGCAATGGAAAAATAAAGCTTGAAAGTGATTCATTTTTTAACAACATGCACACTTTCACCTGTTCTGAACTGCACTGTTAGATAAGCAACAACATTTTTACTTATGTAATCACAAGCAGTTACTTCACAGTTTCATGACAATGGATGAACAAAGACTGAATCATCCATCAAATTCTGATAAAACATGAAATCATCATATTACCATACTGTCTAGAATTGTTATCTGATGACTTTTCTCCTTATAAATTAAATAAGCATTGAAAGGTGACATTCAAGCCATTGAAGAAATTGTCACAGAGCATCACAGAGCATTTTCCAGAAAGTGCTTCCTAAAGCTGCCTCAACAATCTTATGAAATCACTTACAAAGATGTATCAATACAGAAAAAAATTATTTGAAAGATAATCATTAGCTCCAATTATATCATATAATATAGAAGTAGGGGGCGTGTACTAGCCGCTGGAGGTACAGGTGAACTTTTATTGAAGCTTGATAATTCTGTTTTGAGTGAATTGAAAACCCATAAGAAGCCGAAATATGACAATTTTAAAGAAGTGGTTATTTGTGAATAGACTTTCCTTGATTTTAATTGTGTGTTTATTAATAATTGCTGGGATTGAGTCCAATCCAGGCCCTTTCCCTCGATCTCTACAACAAATACGTCAAGAAGATATGCAAAGAAGGGGACGAGGCAGACCTTGCAAGAATAAGCTTAAAGAAAAAGAAAGGCAATTGAGCGATACAACTAGTGAAGATTATTATCAATTAGAGGATGTTTTTAATAAAAATAGTCCTGGGACCTCGAGAGCTACGAAAATTTACGACTACTTCGAAACTTCAAGAGATTTAGGGCCACAAGTTCAGGAAGAGTCACAATTTACATTGAAAGCAATATATGAGCTAATTCAAGATAAGTTCTCTCTTCTTCATACGGAACTACAAAGAATTAGAGCAGAAGTCATTGCTTTGAAAGAAGAAAATAAATATTTGAATGGAGAATTGTCAAAATTATCCCAAAAAGTAGAAGAATTAGAGGAAATATCTAATAATAATTGCCAATTGAAAGGTATGTTAGAATTTGAAATAGACCAGCTAGCTAATGTGAGAAATAATAATAACATTATAGTTATAAACTTTCCGTTCAACTCGACTGATCATGTAAAAGAAATTAATCAGTTTATAAAAAAGGACTTGGGAATAATTAATAGTCACATAGAAAGAGTGGTTAGATTAACCAACAGTGAAATCAAACCCATAGTGAAAATATTACTAGGGTCCGTATATGATAGGAATCTGATTATTAAAGAATTCTGGAAAAAGAAAGGCGACTTCAATAATAAAGTGAAGGAAAAGATAATAGTTACTTCGGATTTATGCATCAGATCCAGAATGAGAAAAAAAAATTATTGGCAATAATTAAAGAAGAAAAACACAATGGGAATAGAATTATTATAAAAGGTGATTATTATATTAAAGACAACATAAAATATACATATGATATTAATCTAGATAAAGTAGTCCAATTGAATGATTTTTCGAGAAGGAATTGATCGTCATCATAGTTCTGATTATGGCTAGATAGAAGATATAATAGTTAGTTTGAATGTTTAAATGCTAAAACTATGGTAATAGAAAAATTGAAACAGATTTGGCATACACTTATTCCTTATGATAATCATTATTAAAGTTTTTTTCTAAGTTAGAGGATCAAAAAAATATCAACTATTCCACCGAAGTCATTATATCAAGTACATAATTGATATATTTCTCCTGAATTCTGCCTATGTTAAGATTGTTCTAATCTGTCAAAATCTTGTGTGGTATAATATAATTTCAGAACCTTATATAGCAACTGATATATGTTTCAGAATTTTTTTACCATTAAATTTCTCCACCTGGCTAAGATTTAATAATAAGAAGGTAATTCAATAATAATAATAATTACCTTGCAGTTGGTACTATCCTAGATGTAGGGGTTTTTATCCCCCAAAAATTATAAGTGTCGTTTTATAGCGAGGCACTAGTGTTACGAAATAGATATAACCTTCGTGCGATGAACAAGATCAACAATGAAATACTAACTAAGCATTTTGTATGTGGAAAAAATTACAATTTGATGATAATTTGTATAATTCAAAAATTTTTTGTAGTTATGTAATATGATATAATATCTCAAATACATATGTTTGCAGTATTGCAAATATATATCAATGCTGAACAAATTAGATATTATTATAAGACGTCAATATTTTATAATTATTAAATAACAAAATCAACTATGTTGGTATCAACTGATTCTCCCCCTTGTAACAGGTATACCCTATTACAATAAACTTTACTTACTATTATTATTATTATATCATATAATATATTGATTTTTATTCTATTTTTATTTATTTTATCAGTCTCAGAACTTTCTGAATGTGGAATATATGTTTAACAAAAATAAAATTTTATATATTTGGCTATTTTTTAGGTATTTTAATGTTTTTCTCCCCTTCTCTTAATAATTTTTTATTTGAAGCAATACTATTATAGTTATCTACAAACTATTTATTCCATGTTATTTCTAGTGAAACAAATACTTTCTTACCTTGTACTAAGATTAATTCTTGGGGCATTAGATGGAAATTTATTGATTGTTGATGCATTATTTAAATTGACTGGAGTTGATGTTAAATTTTGTTTATTTTGCATAAAATTATTTGGAACTAAGCAAAAATTAAACAATAATTATATTAATTTAAATGTACTTTAAAATTTATAATATATACATACTATTTATTTTTCTTTTTCCCTCAATAGGAATTGGTTCTGGAGGACTAATCACACTTGGTACATCAGAAGTATTCACAATATGAAAAGGACAGAGATATCCCTTCGTAGATAATAAGAATAAAATTGGCATAGGTGGAAGAGATTCCTTTTCATCTAAAAATATTTTCATTTTTTATTTTATATAACATATTTTAAATCATAAAAATCAAAAATAACTTTTTACTTATCCTAATCAATTAATCGTATTTGTCATTTTTTCATATATTTTTCCTCCATATATAATTAAATTTCAAAACATTTAGTGAATTATTTGAATGTGTAGATTTTATTCAAAAATTATATGAAATAAATTTTGAATAAAAAAAATTCATAAAAAGTTTGACTTAAGAAATAACTAACCTTTTAATTTAAAAAAAAAACTACATTTTTAAAAATTAAATTCAATGATAAAAATTTTTAAATACTTACTAATAACAATTGGTTTTTGTGAACAATTAATCACTGACATTCCCATGGGATACATTTCCTGATTTTTTATCAGGGGAAGGTCAGCTCTCAAAGTTTCTTCAACTATCCATTGTTCCCAAATTGGCTGAAATATATTATATAAATATACTAACTGTAAAACTTTATATAGGAAACAGCTTGCTAAATCAGACTGGAAAAATCTTTAAATATCTTTCCCCCCAAAAAAATTTTAAAATCTAAGATTAACAAAACAAAATTCCACAAATAAAACTTCAATGAATATACTTTATAGGTATTAATACAAATATAATTGAACTTCCTGAACAAACCTCAAGCACTTTTGAGTATATCATCAGGAAGATCTTGAGCAACAAATCAGTAAAATTAATATATGACATAAACAGGAAACAATCATAAAAGAGAAGAACAGTTTGGACTTTTGGTAGAAGCCAGAAATATATTAGTCTGCAACTGCATGTGACAGCAGTGATTTTCTGCACTTGCTAGTTTTTTTGTGGTCATTTTTCATCAAATTGACTTACTTAGCTATACTTCCATGATATCCTCAAGTTACATGCTATTCATCTGACTGTGTAAAAATTTCAGTTGAAAAAAATTTTCCCAATCATCACAGGCCCTCAAAAAATTCACTATGGAAATTTGTCACTGTACACATGTTCTTGTGTATAATTTTTTTCACATAATTGCCTGTGTGAGGTAGCCATTTTGTACTCAGGAATAGCTGAATTTTGAATTATAATATTGCTACTTGAATGGACATGGAGAATTAAAGACTACATTAACAAATGATAAAAACTTGCATTTTCAAAAACTAATTCCATGAATTTTTAATTTAACAAACGTTTATTATAGGAAACAAATTAATTTCATATATAAATTTGATTAAGCATTATTCAAAATACTTTATCAAAAGTTTCTTAGAAATTGCTTAACTCAATACAAATATTTAAATCATTATTTATTAAATTACAGTACTTTCTTGCTAATGAAACTCATAATAATTTTGCATACACCCCAGTGTGATCTCTTATGTAATTTCATTACCACGAAAATGTTAGTCATGCCATACATTGTTTTCCTGCTTACTTTGATTTAATTTCTGCGTAGAATATTGCATATCAGCATGCCTTATTATTTGTTAACCTGCCTCTGAAAAAAATCAATACCCAATTGTAACAAGTCATGTCATTCATTGCCTTTAGTCCTACACCTTCTCATTGATCTGATACTCTCACTAATCTGTCACCCTTCTGCTGCAAGGAATGGATGAATTAGCAAGAATATAGTATATTTATATTATCATTAATGCCTTCTTTACATCCAATTTTTAATCAAAATATTTCTTTAAAGAGTCAACATTGCACAAAATAATTGATAAAATTAAAAAACTGAAAACATTATTCAACAATTATTATTATTTAGATTAGAAAAACTATAATTTTTGATTTTAACATACAGGGTGTCCTGTGTAAAGTCAGACCAATTCACTGAAAAAATCTTGAACTTATTTAGATTTTAAAAACTAATCATGAAAAATAAAGTTACAATATATTCAAACAGAAACTACATGCAAATTAAAGAACACTATTATAAAAAAGAATAAATAAGTTTTATATTTAAATAAAGTTAAAATTTCATTAAAAATGTAATAAAAACGATAATGACATGAATCATAAATGAACATCACCTTAGGTATTAACATTTGAATTGTCAAAATAATTATATGCATATTATTACAATATAGATTAAGTATATGGAAATTTTACATTTTTAATAGTAGATTACCTTATTATCATTTTTCAATCCCAAAATCCCTGTTTCTATTGAATTGCTTGATGTACAAATCAATATATTCCTAATATAAAGTAAGAAAAATGTTAGCATTTAAAACATTAATTGTTCAAAACATATATAAAAGAAAATAATAAAATTTTATGTCATTCTTTTTCTCATATAACAAAAATATTTTCATAATTTTTGATAAAAAAAAAAAAAGACTGTTGGATCAATTTAACAAATAAATTCTTTTGTATTCAAAAGTCAAATCTGTATCAGATAATTTACCAAAATCTGTACCAATTCCTTTATCAGTTAAGTACTATTCAATTTTTTATTAAAGCTACATAAATAAAATTAACAGTCCAACAATTAAAAAATAAAAAATACGTTTGGATTTTACTGAAGTTTATTTTTATATTCTAAAGAACAGTTTTGGCAGCTGTTGCTTCCTTCAAATTCCAACTGTAAGAATTCAAAATAACTTTTTTTTTCAAATTAAACTAAGCATGCAATTGTTTAAAAAACAATCAGTTAAGCTGGAACACGTTACATGAAATATTTTTCACACAAATTACATGAACAATAAAAATAAAGTAAATAAAAATGTAAAAGTTAAAAAAAAATTCAAAAATATCATTAGATAGATAATGATGTTTTTGTGTATATAAGTGAGCATTATCTAACACTTAATGTAATTGCTTCTTGGTATAATATTGGAAAGAGTCTAGTTTTTTGACTGTTCTTTAATTATAAATTTTATTTATTTTCTGTTCTTTCAATTCAGAACATGTTTCTATATATTAAATATCATTAATTGTATTGTTTACATTAACAGTTTCAGTAGATTTATATATGGTTATTGAAAAGATTGCAATTGCTGATTTTTAATGTTTATTTAATATCTAAAAACACTATCTATTACAAACCAAAATCTTCAAAAAATAGTTTTATAATTTAATTCTAACAGAACAGTTATACTTGAAATATATTCTAACTTTCACATCAAGAATTAATTAATTACATAGTATTAGATAATATCTATTCTATAGTTTATTTTGAATCTAAATTCTTTTACACTTATTTTTTTATATTTTATATTTAATATTTATATTTTTACATAAAATATTTTTGTCAAATTTTTATATAATTTAGTTGAAAAATTTCATGTCACATGTCAAAACTTAGCTGATCATTTAAACAAATTAAAAGTTTGACTGAATTTCAAAAATTTATTTTGAATTTTAATTCAATAGTGACAACAATTTGATTGCTCTATATCATGAAAACATCAAGCAAAGTAAACTTCAAAAAAATAAACAGCTATGGCATAACAAATTAAAAACTATCTTCAACTCTTTTGGAGTATCAGAACTACTATTTCAAGATAACATTCAAGATTGGAAAACAGGTTACTCACTACTTTTAAACTCAGCTATGGCACAATCTATAAACAAAGATCAGTTCTCCTAGCAGTAAATATCATCCGTGGTACTTAGATATATTTAAAATACCATCAGTTCAATCATAAATGTTGTATTCGGTAAACTTGAATGTAAAATGCCTTATAGCACAACTTTGTTTAAATAAATATTCGCTGTATGTTAACAACACTTATATAAGCTTATCAACAAAATGTTTCTTATGTAACTCCAATGATTTAACACCTTATCATTTAATATTCTAATATTAAAATGTCCAAAATTAAGCGATATTCGTGAACACTATGACATAACTCAAACTTATAAATGCAACTCGCTAATAGAATTGTTAAAAAACTTCAACAAAATGGGTAAAAAAGATTTATATAAAATTTATAACTATTTTTGTAAAATAATCGACATTTATAAAAACAAAACAAACTAACACTAAAGAAGTATTAAAATATGCTATTATTAATGAAATAGCACAATAAAATTGTAAGATCCAAATTAATAATGTTTGGAATGTATTCGCGGAAAAATAGGTGTAAATTAATTAAAATCAAAAGTATTGTAAAGTAAAAAACAAGTAAACAATGTAAATGTAACCCCCTTGTAATAGGGAAGAAATTCCCAATAGACAATAAATGATGATGATGATTAAAAATTTATTTTGAATTTTTAAAATTTAAAATTTAGTAGCTGAAAAAGGCATCATCAGCTACTAAAAATACTTGTTCTTTCCATTTAAAAGTCTCAGAATAGAAAAAAGGTAAGTGTATTTTTTTAAACTGCTTCTTAAGTGTGTCTTCTCCATTATTTTTATTAGGAATTTAAATACTGTGGGCACTTTAGTTTTCAAATTTCACATGAATATCAATATAACACCAATTGATTAAAAAAAAAAAAAAATTGTAAAAGTAAGAAATCGAGATAAATACTGAATAAGTATTTCTTAACTGAAACTGAATTTTGGTGAGAAAAATTGATACCATATTTTGGACTTTTAAAAATACTGAATGTAAATTTAAAAATTTTCAATATTCAATAATACATCTAAAACATTTCAATCCAAAAGCCTTAATTGTATTCTAGTGAGATTTTAATTTGAAATAAAAATTTTTTGAGAATTTATTCAAAATAAAAATAACAAGAACTTTTTGTCATAATGTCTCTATGTCATGTTGTCATAGTTGGTTATGTGATCATATAGAGCCATGCATGTGATATTTGTTTTTATATTTATATTATATAAATATAAAAACAACTATCTTGTTTATATTTATATAATCTTTAAGTGTTTACTTTTTATTTTTATATTTTTGATACCTCTATTTACTTTTATATATTTTGAGAATTTATTTCATTTAATTTTTCAAAAAATGTCATTGTTCTATTCAATCATTCCATCATCAAGTATACAGATCTGAAGATCTCCTTTTGTAGATCAAAAACATTAGTTGAAAAATTTTTATTTCAAATTAAATTCTTACTGGAATACAGTTAAGGCTTTTGGACTGACGTGTTTATATTATTCCAGTCTATCAATTGGTGTTGGAAATACATCAAAAAGAAGAAGAAAAATAAAAGAATTGAGATACCTATAGAATATTCTAACATTTTAGGAACTAAATTAAGAAATTTAGAAATTTCTCTAAAACTGTTCTTTTATGTTATACCATTATTGCAGTTAACAATTCTAAACATGTAGTTTGTATAAATTTGAGATAGTAAGCTTATATTTACATAAAATTAGCAAAAGAAAATTTTTCAATTTTTATGAAATCTAGTTTTTAAGATAAATTTATATTTTTCAAATACTTAAATATATATTAATCTTAAAAAGAAATAAATATACCAAATCTGTTGATGATACATCCAATAACGAGGACTTCGTAAATCAGTGCTGCCACAACATACATCATAATAATTAAGATAAGATACATTTTCACCTTTCTAAATAAATAAAAAATAAATAGAAATATATTTTTTACAATTATATAAATGAAAAAAAAAAAACCATTATAACTATATAAACATGTAATAAAAATAATATATCACATCATAATAAAATTTCAAACAATACAAATATCTCACTTTGTGCAAAAATTTGTGTAAAATGCTAATTAAAAATGTATACATAAACATGTTCATAATCTAATTGTACTAATCTAATTACAGAATTCTACTGGTTTATGCATAACTCCTTTTATCTGTTTTCTTAAAATTGCACTCTTCTATCAATATCATCTTTACATGTTTTAATTCTTCAAAAAATTAATTTCTTGACAATTATAATAGCATTCTGACTATCAAAATCGTAAACATTATCATCTAATTCTTATCATATATTTCCAATGGCTAAAATCAATTGAATATAAATTGATATACGTGGTACGATCCAAAAGTTTGGGGAATGCAGTAATCTACAACAACAAAAGCATGTATTTGAAGTTACAGCGTATGAAATGGATTCTACCAAACCACCTCTACGTGTTCAGGTTAATTTCACCCATGTCATGTGATTAAACCGCGAGCGCTGCTGTTTTTTTCCAGAGATAGTTACCTTTGTCCTGCGACGTAATCAAAGTGGAGTTTCAAGAACAACCTCCAACATTTCGACTTCACCATGACCTTTCACCGTAGAATCACCGGACACCTTTCTTAGCAATTTTAAAACCTCCGTAGGTGTTTTACCTAAACACTGACAAAATTTAATGTTGGAGGTTGTTCTTGAAACTCCACTTTGATTACATTGCAGGACAAAGGTAACTATCTCTGGAAAAAAACAGCAGCGCTCACGGTTTAATCACATGACATGGGTGAAATTAACCTGAACACGTAGAGGTGGTTTGGTAGAATCCATTTCATACGCTGTAACTTCAAATACATGCTTTTGTTGTCATAGATTACTGCATTCCCCAAACTTTTGGATCGTACCACGTATTTCATTCCTAAATATTTTAATTCATTTTGAAATATCAATAGAAAAACAATCATTGAGATCCAAAATATAAAGAAAAAACAGCTGTGCCACCATATTATGTGAAACTATATAGACATCTAATTATATCAAATCTAACAATAACATAAATATCTTAATTTTTATTGATCTGTTAAAAAGTTTTGAAAATTTAAAGATTTAAAATTATTAAAATTTTACTTATTATTATTATCATTTTAATTTTTATTCATGCATTTTTACTATATGATTTTTATGTTTTTTAATGAATGCATTTTTATATCTTTTTTTTGCTATGTATTTTATGTATTGTGTTATAGCTTTGTTTTTCTTTTTTTTGTATTTTTAATCTTCTTTCAGGCTTGTTATTAATGAGGGTGGAAATCAACTGCTTAATGGCATTTCCAACATTCAATGTAAAATATCAGGTCAGTCCATAAGTCCATGCCCATTTTTATGATCTTGAAAAAAATCTTGTTTTGCTGTTAAAAATGTCAGTCTAATGTGATAATTTTTACACTGAAGTGTTAAATTGGATCTCATTCATATAATACTGTTCAGAATTGTGAACATTTCAGTTGTTTATTTTCGTTAAAATGGAAGTAACCAACGAATATAAAAGACATGTTTTATACTTTTTATTTTTAAGTGGTGAGAATGCTACAAATGCAGCCAAAAAAATAAATACTGTACATAATCAAATTGTAATTAGTGCAAGGACTGCGCAGAAGTGGTTTGAAAGATTTAGAAACAATGATTTTAGTGTAGAGGATAAGGCTCGTACTGGAAGACCCGTTGACTTTGATGATGATGCTCTCTCTGCACTAGTTGAAGCAGATCCATCTTTAACAGTTGAAGAAATTGTGGAACGTTTAAATTCGTCCCACGGAACTGTTCATAGACACCTACAACAAATTGGAAAAGTTTCAAAGCTAGGAAAATGGATACCACATGAACTGTCAATAGCTAACCGACAACGTGTAAACATTTGCACGTCTCTTTTATCCCGTATTGCTTTAGAACCTTTTCTTGGTAAGCTGGTTACTGGAGACGAAAAATGGATCCTCTATAATAATGTGACGAGAAAAAGACAATGGATGGATTGCAACAAGCAGCCAAAACTGACTGCAAAAGGTGGGTTGCATCCAAAAAAAATTCTTTTGTCTGTTTGGTGGGATATGGTGTTATGTCAGGTGTAATTCACTTTGAGCTGTTAGAACCTAATCAAACAATTACAGCTCAAATGTATTGTGAGCAATTAGAGCGTTTAAATGAAAAATTGAAAAAAAATCGACCGTCATTAGTGAACAGAAAGCAGGTTCTCTTGCAGCATGACAATGCCAGACCACACGCTGCAAAAATAACTGTACAGAAACTTGAAAGCTACAACTGGGAAATTTTACCTCATCCACCATATTCGCCAGATATTGTTCCCTGTGATTATTATCTTTTTCGCAGTTTGCAGAATTTTTTAAAAGGGAAAACTTTTGAGGATGAGAACAATGTAAAAAAGGCTATTTTTGAATATTTTGATTCAAAACAAAAATCATTTTATGAAGACGGGATTAAAAAGCCACCATCAAGATGGCAAGAAATTGTATAAAATAATGGTGAATACATTATAGATTGAAATAAAATTTAATTAAAATTTTTTGCTGCTTTTTTTGTAGATAAAAATACGCATGAACTTATAGACTAACCTGATAAATAAATAAATAAATAAATAATAATGTTATGAAAAGATAAGAGATTTAAAACATACAGCTTACCTGTGCTGAAATTAAGACTAATGATGGCATCAAATCACTACCATTTCTAGAAACATAAACAGCAGCAAAAACGGGTGTAGTTAGCCACAAAATATTAATTACTGAAAAATATTTTTTTTTTTTTTTAAAGTTCACAAATGTTTAATTTTTAATTAGAAATTTAAAAATTTACCAGACACAGGATTTTCAAATCTGTTTGGAGCTGGTATAGCTTTAGTTTCCTTAAGATTTGGTTTATATTGTGATAAAGAACCATCTTCTTTTCCAATGACAATCTGTTTCCCTTTAGGACTCCAACTTACTAAAACATACATTAGACTTTAGTTTTATTATAAATGTTTCCAAAATTTCAAAAATGAATATTTAAGAAAAAATTACAGGCTGTAGCTTTAATAGCAGAAGGAAGAGTAGCAACAATCTTAAGAGATGTTTCATGTAATTCATATACACTAACAGTTCCATCACTTAAACATACTGCAAACATTTCTGCTACCTTAGGATTCCAAATCATATCTCGAATGAATACATTTGGTGTGGATGTTAAACGAACACTAGTAAATGGTTCAGCTATAATCTAAAAACAATAATATATTAAAATTTATTTTGGAGGGAAAAATGTATTGATAAAGATACAAAGTATTTAAATCATTCTATTTTTCATAAAAATTAATATTTAACAATTAAAGTTACATGAAATATATTTATTGAATATATTAAGCACAATTATTGCTTGCAAAACATGTTATTTTCACTTTTATATAATTATTTTTAAATTTAATAATCATATTCATAAATAAAAGTCAGTCTTTTCTGACTTTATTATAATTATATACAAACTATTGCTACAGTACATTTGGTGGTTTATTCTTAAAACTATATCATTTGAAAAAATTCCCTATCTGTAGAATCCACAGCTATCTCTTATAAAATATATAATTATTTCTGTAAATCATTCCCTTTTTATAGAGTTATAGCCTCTGTCTATCATCATATACAAATCTATTTTGATACTACATTCAAAAATTAAACAAATCATTATAATTTATTATGTTTTTATTACAATTGAGAAAGTTTAACATCAGCAAAATAACATTTAAGAATAGCTTTTAGAACATTTCAATTTGAAGCTATCGAATGAGTGAGACAAAATAAAACAATTTTTCCAGTGACTAGTTTAAAATGATACTGACTTCTGACACACATTTTCCTGGAATGTTAACAATCCTTTGACAGGATGAAAAAAAATATATAATAAAAACCTGACACCTCTCATATAGATAACCTTGTTCTGTTCTGTTTTGAAACAAGTCTATCAATATGAGAGGTATTGGATCTACTTTGACATCCTGGTTTGAAATCAATGGTCCCATATTTCTGGAATTGTTATTGCTATTCCAGTCACTTTTTTGTTTTTTTAAAAAACTAAGTAAATTAGTCTAATTTGACTTCTTTTTAATGCCACTTATTTAGGGATTTTTTTAAAATTAATTTTTCAATAAAACAAAAAACTTTAATACATTATGTGAACAGGTTTTTTAAAGGTAACTACTCTAGATGTGTGAAAATATCTTTAAAAGATATCCACAAAGACATGCTAAAATAATTTTAGATATATTCACATAGAGATAGATGTTAAGCTGATCTGCTGAAATTGGAAAGACATAGATTTGTTTAAATTTTGAATGTGTTATGGTACACAAATTTTAAAAATTGGAATCAAACTAAATTTGAGGAATACAAGAAAATTACATATTTTGTGTATATATATGTAATTCTCATAAAGTTGAAAAGTTGGGCAACCAGAAAAATCATCTGAGCAGACCCAGCAAAAAGGGCCTGGGGAGAGTACTGATACATTTTATTAATGCATTCAATAAAAGATGTGAAGGTTCGAATATAAGAATAACGAATTTTTATTTTATTTGCCAACCGATTTTCGACAGTTAGGGTTAAATCAAAAACAGAAACAAAAAAACGGAAAAACACCGACAAATTTTCTCGTAAAAATTAATCATAAACTATCGTTCCCACGGTAATACTTCCTTGTAGAAGATGAGTTAACTGTTGAAAAATAATTATAT